>NC_037599.1:1709162-2325199 GCF_003073045.1 Pomacea canaliculata
GGTCTTACGATCATCGGGACGTGAGTGTCACACGACAAGCCCTGGTGTGGACCTTTCTCACCTCGTCTTTACTTTGTCTTCAAGTGCTCACGAGCCTGTGTCTGTGGAACTTTAAATAAGACTCAAGCTTTCCAGTCCTTTCCCTCCTCTGGCCCCAGCGTCACGAATGCCTTGTCCCCACCGCAGCGACCACCTGCCAGGATTGCAAAGGTGGATCCTCCTCTTTGATAAACGCCGCTAGCACCTGGCGGAGGGAGGGAAGGGATCTCGATATTTCTTCATCACCGTCTTTGGCATCTTCTTCTCCTCCCTTAGTGTTTGTTGTGATACTGTACTTATCTCTTTCTCGTGCTGTTCTTTTGTTTAGGTGCACTGAGCTTACAGTTAGAGGACAATTACAGGTGATGATGATGATGATGATGATTGTTATTTTCCCGTAGTCTTAGAGCTTTGTGCACAAAGTCAACGAAGTTATATATGTAAAATAAGCTACACAGACATACTTTAAACACCTTCTTCTGTTTGTGTGACACTCCAATGTCCTCCCCTCCTCCCTGCCGGCCCCTCTCCCCTAAACACCATCGCCAGCAGCTCAGGTCCCTCTGTGTCCATCAACCAATCACGAAGGCACAGCCCAGGATCCCTTTTCATTGAGCCGGTCGTTCACTAATCTCTAGAAAAGTCCTCTCTCCTCCGAATCAGTCGCGACAGACGAAGGAGTCCTCCGCCCAGCAGTTCGGACGTCGTCAAGGTAACGGAACCGAATAAATTTTGTGGGCAAGAATGGAAGGGTGAGACGGTGGAGGTTGGTAGGGGAGGGAGGTAGGATGAGGGGTAGGGAGACGTTCCGTGTCCCCCTCCCCACTTTCCGTGTCCACCCCATCCCCACCCATCAAGCGCCGGAATGAGACGGTGGCATGGGTAGAGAGGAGTCTGAGATTAAGGTGATGTCGCGCGGCAGACGGTCCCGCCGCTGATGGCCGCGCGGCGCAGAGACACGCACCGTCGTACGTCACGAGGGGAGGCTGCGCGTGCGCGCCGCGGGAGGATGTCGGCAAGTCGCTGTCGCGGCTGCTGTCAGGGAGGGCGAGCGCCGGCACCGTGCAGGTTGTCAGGGACAACTGCTGGACCAGTTGCTGGATGGTACCTACCGCTCCCCCTGCACGGTGCGATGATCTACAAATAATCAGGGAATGTTCCCACCGGGAGGTAGGGGGGATGAGGGAGGGGATGCTCATGGATCCAGACTCTCGACTTTCCCCTACATCCCTCCCTGTCACTCGCTCTGTCTTTCCCAAAGTAGGTCACGTGCTCCACAAACGACGGAGGGACGCCAGTCAGGTGCCGTGAATCTGGTGAACGCAGGTCGACTTGTGGATGTAAACAACCCGCTCCCTTGTTTGTTGTCATCACTTACTACGCCAAATGATGGTCAAATGTTAGAAGCAAGTAAACAACCTTTTCCCGACATTCCTGTGCAAACAAACATTTTAATAACCGATAAAAAGAGATCGATTCTGAATATCGGGCATGCGCAGACCAACACTTGTATGTCTGCTACATACTTCGCTTGTTGTGTTCATGGAATGCGTTACCACTGACAACCATCCGATGTCTTCATGGTCTGTCATGAAACTGGAAACACAAAGCTCGGCACAGGAGAGAACAAAGTACGACATAGTTAACCCCGCAGTTCATGATTACGGGTCAAAGGTCGTGACATGATCAGAGGTCGTCACCGAGTGCGGTCATCAGTAAACAAGAGAGCATGCTCCTGAACTACCTTGCTGCTGACATTTGACCGAGTAATTGTCCGAGTAATTGCTATGACAAGAAGGTTGGTATCATTAAACATCTAGTTATATCTACTGGTGTATCACCCTACAGCCTCCGTGTCTGGCCTCAGTCGTGTGGAGCGTCAGGACTGGTGGCGAGTATAACAGGTACAACACAACACACCTGTGTGCACGTGGACACGCACACCCACTCACGCCATTCCTTAACCCAACCCACACACTCATTCGTCTGTGTGTAATATATTATATATAATTATATATGTATATAAAGCAGAGTGTGTTTATGGCGGGGTAAGGGGAACAGACCGAGCTAGCAAGTCACGTGATAACTTTTCCAGACCCGCCATGCACCCGTTGCAAATGAAGCGACTAATTGAAAGTTGAAAATAGAATTGCAGTTGAAAGAGTTAGATGCAGAAATAAATCAAGATGCCCCAGCGTGCACATGGATATTTATCCACAACATTCACTCATACACATCACCAACCTTTACTCAAGTATTCATAGCCTCTGTGTGTTTGTGTGTATGTACCTTTGCACTTCGCACACGCACACACACGCACACACGCACTGAACTATGCCAGTGTTTGCTGTTTGTCAGGTAGGACAGGTGACAGGTAGACGACTCACTTACCTGCGCGCGGCCGCAGCAAAACATGCCTGTGAGCATGCGCGGGGCGAGGACAAGAGACAGCACCCACTCTACGAGCATGGAGACCCCTCGCCCCCTCCTGCCTCTCACGCACCCGGATGTGCGCACCCCTGCACGTGGCGGGTCCCTGCGAGGTCATCAACAGTCGCGGCGCTCCCCCGCTGGCCACGCTGCAGGAGTCATCTCCCCCTGATGTCTGTCGTCACACTATCCACGTGTTCACTGGTTGAACGTGTTCAGTGGAGTGAACACACCTCGATATCCTCGGTCAGAAAATGTACTCACGAGTTTGAGTCTGGAATATTCGGTCCTGGACAAGCTGGAAACACTCCAGATGGGAAATCACTCGCAGGCAGCAGAAGAAAACTGGAGTGTTCTCCCCTCATAAGCACACTCTGTCTGATGTCGTCATATCCGTTACAGCAGGTAACTCCGTGCACACTGAAAACGAATATTTTTATCTTCACTTAATTGGACATGAATTAAAACCTTTATCAAGAAGAGTTTTTAAAAAATCAGACGAACTTTGTACAGTAAATCCAAATCGCTGGACACAGAGGGTTGCAGGTGTCCAGTGGCTCCCTCATCTGGTGTAAAACTCCACAGAATAATCTGCATACACAGCAGAAGGTTGAGGTACTCCGTACAGTCACACCAAGTGACACATGTCTTCCGACAAAATGAAGCAAAAGAAATCCTCCAAACCTGCTATTTCTTTTTGAACTGACTGCCACCATGCCGACACAGTCGCACAGGAGAATGTCCAGATGGCAGTCCAGCTACACGCAGTTTTTATTGTTTCCCGGAACGACAGAAGCTCCATCATTTGTCTGGTCATGTGACAAACGAGAGATGGCACTACTTGCTTCTCTCTCTCTGTGGACACCACGCAGACACTAAGGAGCCACCCGCCAGTCGGAGGTCTCAGACTCCTTGGTGAGCGCCAGCCCGCCGCCACCCGACCACGCAGCAGTCGTCAGCCATGATGGAGAACGTCTCACAACTGCTTTGTCTCGCATGACACCATCCTCAGTCGCAGGCTCACTGCCAGGGTCTTGGCTTCAGAAAAACAATTTGCTGGCCAAAAACTGACAGGTGGGATTGCGGTAATCAAGTCTTGTCATGATTGCTTAGCGGCTTTGCTTGGACGGCTTTCGTGAGCAGACAGAACCGGGAGGCCAGGAGATGGAGACCGCCAGGAAAGGAAAGAGACGAAAGAAAAATTTTAATAATTGGTGGAAATGAATTTCAATAATTTTTCCAGTGACAGCTTATCTACTGTGTAACCGCATTCGTCCTGATCTCCTACTGTCTGTCTCGCCACGAATAACCAAAAGGAATTCGGGTGGGAGAGAAGACTTTTTTTCTCAAGGGACGATTAATTTTCTGTCCATCCTCTTTTGTTCTAGAGCAACCGTTGCGTTTTCTTTGTTTTCAACTGTGGTGCACAAAACCCAGTGATGTATCCTAATACTCCTGGGAGTCGAGACACAGTGACACAATGACACAGTGACACAATGACACAGTGACACTATGACAGGTCACTCTTTCCTGTTACAGTGACAAGTCCAGAGTTAGAATTTGTAGTCGTAGTTGTCAAAATCCTTTCTTGTGATCCTGATAGTGAGGCTCCCATCTGTTGCTGACATCCTACATCAAATCATGGAATCAGTCAGAAACCTTTGAACTCGATGACATCCACACAGGTCTGGGTGAGTCTGAGACACCACCTGCCACCAAAGGTAAGTTGTGTGTCCGGCACATCACCTACATACAAACATCAGTCTAGAAAGATCGCAGTGACGGAAAGGAAGGACGACTGTCAGGTCTGATGCTGCGACAGATGCCGGCCTCCCCCGGTGCCACGCAATTACACAGTCGCAGAAAGTGGCTGCTGCACCAAATATAGATCGGGGCATGGCTGCCCACCCCACACACCCTCTTCCCGAGCCGTCTTCTCCTCCTTGTCGGCTTCTAGTGCCTGGGTGTAGCACACAACTTCCGCTGTATGCGCGCGCACGTCACTCAGTCACATCAAGGTGAGACGAGGTGTTCCGGCATCATGGCGTCGGGTACATTCTGTGGGGCTCAGCTCCTGACAGCAAGCGGGTGGCAGTCGGTCACTGTCTGACAGGCTGAAATATCTTTTCTTGACATTCACAGTTTCAGTCTCTTGGACCTTGAAGAGCTACGATAGAATCAGTCCCCAGGTATGTTGTGTTTTACTCCGGGTGGTCAGCAAGAAAAACACTCCAGGAGCTAAGGGGTGTGGTGACTGTAGGTGGGGAAGAGGGTTAAGGATGTAACCGCCTATAAAATACTTTTCACCTCTGCCAAACTTTTCTATAACCTATCAGATGACATCAAGTAAATTTTCAAGAAAGGGTTCGGGTAGAAGGGTATTTTCACCCGGGTCTTTCAATCTAGTCTAAAGGAAGATGTGCTTTTTGATGTTTTGGACAAGTCCACCTCTCTTGCTGCTTTTCTTGGTACTTCACCCTTGTCTCTTTTCTTTTCCTATCGAGAGACCAGTCGTTTTATTTTCAGGGTCTGAAACTTGACTGGAGTTTGTTTATTTTCCTCCTTGTTTCACGAGTCCATTCATACAACGGAGAGCGATCAAACTATTTTCTTCCCGGATACAGTCGTGGATGGTGTCGGACCAGTTCTCTGGTCTGGCATCCAACAAACTCCAACACGTGACACTGATTTCTGTGGTCTGCTCACGTGACTACACGTCACGGAGTCGGATGTCGACGTCAGCAGACGTGGGTGAGATTTGTGTCTGTAGTTCAAATCACTATCGGCTGATGTATCGATCGGAAATAACCCCGACAAGGGGTCAGTGGCACGAGGTCAGTGAGCGGTCTGTGAAGTTCACACAAGCAATCGCCAGCTCTTGACACCGCGCTGGTCTCAGACCCCCAGGATGCTCACATCCCCATCACAGTCGCCACCCACCTATCTCCCACGTGACCTGGTGTGTGCGAGGATTGCGAGTCCGCAAGAAGTCCAGTCGTTGTTTTGTCCGCCACAACCAGTTGTAGCAAGATGTCCTCTGCAACACCAACTTCACTTTCAAGAAAATTTGCTCAAACGTGCAAAGGACTGGAGTCTGACAGACTTGAAGATTACAGTATCTTTGTATATACTAATCTTGTTTAATCGGCAACACAGCCACACTGGTAGGAAGATTATTTTGTCCCAAGAATGACAAGAAATGGACGCAAAAATTGGAAATCTTCAGGCACGATAATTCTCACCGGGACACTCCCCTGTTTGACTACTGATGAAACACAAAACCCCACAAGGGACTTTTTCCCAAGAAAAAAGGTCTTCGCAGTTCTTGTGATATCTCGGTTCACTTCACTTTTGCGAATGACTGAGTTGTCTATATCTTTGTGACATGTATATCCTTGATGCTACAGGTACTATAATCGAGTTTGTCACACAGACAAAAGCTGCTTCGCAAACATCCAAAGTTATCTGATCACGTGACTAGGGCCTTGATGACAACAGTTCTTCATATGAATAGTTCTCAAGGAATTCAGGATGTCTTCTCACAAAGATGCTAACAAGATTCCGAGAGGAGATCCGTGCTGGATTCTAGCTAGTTAGCTTCAACTTCCGGTTTCCTACAGAAGGAAGGAAGCACACCCAGCGCTCACAGAACTGTTGTTGTTGTTGTTGTTGTTGTTGTTGTTGTTGTTGTTGTTGTTGTTGTTGTAGTTTGGGAACGCCACCTGCTAACAAGAAATGATTTATAAGGTTTTGTGGAAGGCTGCTGTCGAGGGTAGCTTGCGCTGGAGGTCTGCTGCACTGGAGGTTGTTTGTCGCCACAGGCAGCTGTTGCTGCACCACGCCCTCTGACCTCTTATCTCCTCTCTGGCCTCATGGTCTCCAGGTCAAGGCCGTGTCACTGTAACCTTTCACGCCTGTGCTTCACCGCATTTCACGTGCTCACCACGTCGTGTCTGTTTGAACAACAAATAATCCATCACAACTCAGTTTCTAAAGTTATCTCATCATCTAATTGAGAATATTCGTCAATCTGTGTTCAGTTTTGTAACTGCTTATAGTTCTCGGCAATTATCTCCGGCAAAACAGCCAAAATGCTGAAAATATTTTAAATTTTTATGTCAAGTTATTCAAGACATGTCACAAAAATGAAGAAAATAAAGACGATAGAAGGTATCAAAACACCTGTTGATAATGTTTGCAGCAAAACCTACTTTGATAATGCAAACTGTGCAATAAGTTAAAGATTAATAAACTAAAACACATAAAATTATCACACTTAAATTTTAAATACACAAACAGATAACTGCACATAGCTGTACCTCTACCTGACTTACTACAAACTGCTCTCAGAAGGAAATCGCTCAGGGGTCAGGGGTCATGCAATGATGACAAAACAAACCTACGAGAAGAGCTGAGAGACAGCGCTGTTGCTGATTGACTGGAGGAGGCAGCAGGCGGACAAACATCTCACTGTCTGTTTTCAGGGTTAGCGCCGCCAGCTGGTAGAAAAAACCGTTGGCAGCCATTCATTTCCGATGACGCAACGAAGTTCATCCTGATTTGATTTCCCAAGCTGCTTGGGATAATTTGCGGGAGGATGGGTGCATTTACAGCCTGGCTCCGTATTAAGACCCTCGACAGCTCGCCGGCATTCAGGCGATAGCATCACATCACAAACAAATATCAACAAAACAAATTACACACGCACACAGTCACCTTTCAACGGCTTTCACAGTTTGTGGAGCGGTGTCCCCCGATGACCCTGCTTCTGGCTATTTCGTCCTGGAGTCGTGTACCAGCAGATGGTGGGAAAAAACTACAAGTAGTCCTTCATCCAGCCTGTCCATCCTGGCTCACAACGTGCAGTCGTCACGGTTGTAGATGTCGCCAGCGGTCAGTGTCGCTGCACTACGGGACGCAGGCGAGCGCTGGCCGGAAGTGGACGTGGAAAGGTCAAAGAGCTTTGTCCTCACAAGAACTGCGCGGAAACCACGTCGACCGAAGCTCGTGGCTGCGCAAACACCGGTGTCACGCGGACTCGGGTGTCCAGAAGCCTTGACGCTGCTAAAGGTGTCCCCACCACCACCACCACCACTACAACCACCACCACAACAACAACAACACACACCCCCACAAGTGACTGTCGAGGCTTGTTTATGACTCGCCTGCCGAGCGCGGTTCAATAACCGTTCCTCTGCCTTTTTTTTGTGGATTTTTGTTTTTCTGAGCGCTGGCTGGCGTTCCGAAAGACGTAAAAGTCGCGCACAAACACAGAGAGCTGTTCAATTACCTGCAGGCAGCATTGATTTCCTCCCGTGCGCCGCCACTGGTGAGTGGTTAAGCTGTGACGTGTCTCCACAAGCAGTCCCTGATGGCTCCTCACCTCGCCTGGCCTCCCCTAGCGGAAGAAGAAGCAAAAATTCCTAAAGCTGCTCATGCTGTCACGTGACATCGTGCCTTTTGGGAGGCACCTAACGTGGCGGGTGGGTTCTGGCACTCGACAAAAATGAATCGAGAAGCGACGACAGTCGTCGACAAAGCCAGCGAGGTGACATCACACACACACACACACAGTCACAATCACACTCGCTCACCTTGTCGTGCTGAGCAGGGGGACCTCTCTCTCTCACTCTCTCTCTCGCCTGACGCTGCCGCGACGATCACGACCGCCTTGCACCACCAGCACCACCCACAACGACCAGTCTGTGACCGTCGGAAGCTGGACCCGTCACACTTGCGGCGGGGATGGAGGGTTAGGACGATCCCCACCCGCCAAACGACGCACACGCACGCATACACACACGCACACACCGTTTGGCCTTGTGTGTGTGTGGCGGGTGTAGATGTTCTCTCACACGTAATCCCAGTCTGACGTTGCAGGCTGTAGGTCGCGCATCGATCGCAGTTCACAGCAGCAGCAGCAGCAGCATCACCACCAGCAGCACCGGCGACAGCCACAATGGCTGCTGGCTTCCACACACACACACAGCAACGGCAGCAGCACCGGAGGAGAGTGAGCGCTTCGCCCTCGCAGACGGCAGTGACTGTCGTGACCCTCGCCTGCGAGTCCTGTACACGATCGTTGTCACGACTCCTCGTCACGTGCGTGCGTCGTTAATCTTCTTGTGCCCGGCGTGCGTGCGTGCGTGCGAGCGAGAGCTTGTGATCATTGAGCAGTGCGTGTGTATGCGTGCGTATGTGTGACTGTGTGCAGTGCGTGCGTGTGTGTGTGTGTGCACGTGCTGCATGAAGTCGTATCTACGTGACCATGACCCTGCTGACCGTGTCACACAGGTGACCCACTGACTGATGCACGTCGGTGTCCACAGTGATGGCGGGCTACAGGCGCTTTCCTCTTCCTTCAATCTGTTCACCTGAGCGTCTACCTGTACAGTGATTCTCGACGCAAAGAATGACTAAATGTCAACATATTTTTTTGCACACAAAACAGAGAAACAGAACGCGTTAAAATAAAAACAACAACAACAACAACAAAAATAGAAAGAAGTAAGAAAATAAACAAAGAAGAAAGGAGGGAAAAGAAAGATGAGGAGAAGTTATGAAACAAAGATTTAAACAAATTTACTTTCAGTGAAATGTTTTTTTTCTCGCTGATGGAATGTTCCGGCAAGCACTGCGTGATTCTGTCCATTAAATTAATATCAAGCAAGCTCAGTTTTACAAACAGTCACAGCAACGGCTTCTGCCATTTGTTTGTTTATTTGCATTCAAAGCACTCACCACTAAATATTTCTTGCCAATATTTCTCGTGGACAAAATGCTGAATCTACACTTTGGGAAAAGAGGACGATGTGTGTTTTGTTGCCTGTGCCAGTACCTGACATTTCTGTTGTGTTTTATGGAAGCTTTAGATGTGTTACCTGCCACCAGGTAGTCCGCCACACACTGGATGCTTCCAGAAAAAACGCCATTCTTCATGGAGCCAGGGTTGGGATAGACAGACAATTTCCCCTTTCCTGCCATTCCTCGGCATCGTTTAAACAGATAAACACAGCAGCAGCTTTTCTCCGATGACATTCATCTGATCGTCTGCTGGAATTTCATCCCTTTGCTCCTCTTCGATGTTTTTGTGGAGCAAAGTAGAGATGCTTAGCTGCAGATGACTGGACACGTGCGTTGTTCTAAGGACGAATGTGTTCAGGTGCACGGTCCCTCCCACACACGTGACTACAGGGGGGAACATGCACCCCATCATTCCCCCAGTCGTGGCCACAACTTTATGTGGTCTGACTGTTTATTGGTCTCAAGGAACAGAGCAGATGGCGAAGAAAGAAGAAATGATGCAAGACAAACTTTACCTGGGAAACGTGCCAAACCGAGTTTTCACGGAGGCAGCAATTGTTTTACTTTTTACTCTTACATTCATCTACACACTTGTATATACCCCCGGCCTGACCCCCAGCTTGAGAATAATGATGACAGCAAGGAGTGAGATACATCCACCACATACTGTCAGGTCCGAATGTTGCAGACAGACAACAGACAAAGACAGAAACGGAACGGAACCTGTCGACTTCACGAAAACATCTGGAACTAGCGAAGACGATTCCTCCTGTCGAGACTTCAGCTCCACTTACCTGAGTTGAGTATATTCAAGTATGCACACAAAAAGCTCACAGACACAAGCTGAAAATAAATGCCTCGCACATGCGCACACAAAGACACGCACGCATACAGACATACAAACACAGATACAAACACACAGACATACAAACACACAGACATACAAACACAGACATACAGACATACAAACACACATACAGACATACAACACTCAGACATACAAACACACAGATGTACATATTCGCGCTTCCTTACTAAAAGGCAGCCGCCAGAAATGACAGGAACAGAAGTTCTGGGTGGTACAGCAACAATATCTGATGCACCCTGAGGGCTGTGTGGGTACAACCATGTCTGACGACCCCACAGACCTATGCGTGACCCTGCGAGAGTTGCCGGGGTCATGACCCCTCTCATTGCTCATCATGCAGCCCATCCAGGGCTACAAGTAGCTGGCATCGTAGCTGCCTTTCTCATCTGTGGACAAGTGAACAAAGTTTAGAAATTGTTATACAAGCCAACCTCCCATCAACACCCAGAGGACGATACAAGTTCTCACACACAACCTCCTCCATTCCATGGATGCTTACCTGCGCCAGCTTATTCCATTGTATACATATAAAATGCTGTTCCCGATGTATTCTCATTCTGTCTCCCAAAGGTGTTCGTCCAATGTATCCCCTTCATGAAGACATCCAGCAAAGACACCTCCCCAGTTCACAAAGAATGTCAAGTACACACGTGAACGTCAGTCGACAGGCTTCAGTTCAGTAAACAACTCTCATTGTTGTCCTCAAGACCAGGACCATCAGTATTTCTTTGAGGAGTTTATCTGGCAATTTCTTTGTCTTTCTCTTAAGAGAGGAGACGAGCTCAGTAATCAGGTTACATTCTAATGTTTCTAGTGTGTGTGTGTGTTGTGTGTGTGTGTGTGTGTGTGTGTGTGTGTGTGTGTGTGTGTGTGTGTGTGTGTGTGTGTGTGTTTGTGTGTTTGTGTGTGTGTGTGTGTGTGCTAAACAATAACATACAAACGATTGGAACAAACCCTTTGTGAACAAACAGGTTTATTTCAAAAACTCAAAAGCCGTTCTCATAGCTGAGAGGTTGTCAGAGAGACAGAATGTGTGGCAGGAGTGAATGTGGCAGTAAGCTATTATCTTGCAATATTTTCCCGGCAGGACAATTGAAACGAATGTGTCTATAAAACAAATGTAGTTAGGTGGCCAGGCGCCTGACATGGAGGTTGATGCTGGTAACCACATTATGGTCTGTCACAGTTTGTCCAACTCCATCTGACCTCACATTCACTGATTCGCTTCCCCTCCTCTTCTGCTTCCCTCTCATTTTACCTTCCTTCTTCTCTCCATCGCTAACTCTTCCTCTCATTTTCGGTCTTCCGGTTCTCTGTGTCTCCTATTTTGTGTCTCACACTGACTGACTGACTGACTGACTGGGGGTGATTAGAAACAAGAAGAATATATAGATATATAGGTGTTTCTTTTGTGTTTTGGTGTGTATTAAAGAGAAGAACAGTAAATTTTAAACTTTCCCCCATTGCACCTTACAACCAGTCACATTAATTACCATTAATTACTTTCATTACTCGTGACGTGTTCTTCCTATTTAAAACTCAGCCACGTGAACTCAGGGCCAAAGTGTAAAGGTCAGACCATCTTCTCTAATTTGCGGGTCCGTGGGACGCCCTCCAAACACCACCGCCTCCACACCGACACCCGGTAGTTAAGAGAGAAGATGGTTGAAGTGTCTGAGCATCATTAGGGGGGCCTGCGGCCATGTCAGCTCTCCACAGGCCACACGGAGGTGGCGAGCTTTTCCTCCCGATCCCCTCTCCTCCTCCTCCCTTAGGCGCAGCAGCGTGTTTCTCAACTTGTTAATATTCGTGTCTGTATGTAGACACTGATAAAATAAATTACTTATATCGTGTAGTTTACTGATTTCAATGTAATGTCGGCGGCTTCAAGTTTTTCTTGTTCTGGTGTAAAAGAATGAGTTATGTAATTGAAAACGAAGTCTCAGGAGACGGAAAGAAAATTACTATAATTATTATTATTGTGTTGGCTTCAACATGTGATGGCCGACAATCCAGGGAAGCCACTGCCTCGCGGTGCTGAGTGATGTAAGGAGGGATGAGGAAATAACAAATAACTCATCTCCACACGATCTCTCCTCACGTCGTCTGGCTCGTATGTTTTTGTGATTCTCTGCATCTTCTATCATTCCATTCGAAAAACAGTTTATAGCTCTCTCTCTCTCTCAGGTAACGGGTTTCTAGATGGGAAATGAAAATGACAGGCAAGTGTTACTCGCATTACACGTTGTTTGACAGTCACGTGGTTGTATCCCGTGTACAACAGTCAACCATGGGAGTAGGGTGCGGTGCTTCTCGTGAATTCTACAGAAATTCACATCAGAATTTATCGTTGTATTATGATATTTGATATCATCGCCCTTTAAAAAATATCAGTTCGTGGTAGTAGTCTCAACAGAGTTATTGCCCCCATATTTACTGCAAAGTTTGAGAACAGGAGCCACTCTCTGTCACCAGACTGTCATCAGGTATGACAAGACAAATGTAAGGAAAGGTGAGAATGCAGAATTCTGGTCTGCTGGCAGCTACACGGGAGTTATTCCTTAAGAATTATGGAAACGCGGATCACGCTCTTGCAACTCTTGGTGTCCCATCAATTTTCTGAAACGCGAGAAATGGCGAGACTGAGGTTGGATTGTACTTGCTGCTGTTGGCTGTTGTTTCTGTAAAGCACAGACAGCATTAAGGACAAACGCTGCAACTGCACTTCATGATGATGATGATGATGATGATGATGACGATGATAATGATGTAGTAAAGAAACCCAAAACAGTATTAATAGATGAAAATAATCCTCCCTTATCATGCCTACATTGGCGTTAAACATGATCATAACACACTTGTTCACTGTAGGAGGAAGGATGGCGGGTACTGACATGACTGACATGACTGACATGACATGATCTGTCGTAGCTGCAAAAAAGCCATCGACGTCCTGTCTCGTGGGAATCTAGTGCATCCAACTGGAAAACGTAATCTGGTCATCGACCGGAAATGCTCCTAACGATAACCGAAAGGGGATTGGATCTACCAATGGCGGGGTCAGCTAATGCCGCACTGTTCTCTCTCGTTGTTGCTAAAATGGCGGAGGTCGAGGAAGATTTGTTGTGTCCTTTCTGATCAGATCGTCTAAACTTGTTGGTCTACGACTTCTATTCATCTCACTCTTGCGTATTTGACGGAATGGGAGTGTTCCCCCGCCTCGAGTAATAGCTATGATGTAATTTCTTGTATAGGTAGACCACACATTAGGTGTCCAAGGTAATCCTCAAGCAGCTCCAGCTCTGGGTAACAAGCAAGCCTCCGCCAAGTGACCGCCGCCCGCTGCTCTGTATTATCATGTTGAGGACATTGGGATCCTCCTGCATGGCGGTTAAGATGTCAGGAGTAGAGCCTCCGAGAAGAAATCAACTGGTCTACAACATCAAAGAGTGGGGGAGTATCGGCTACCCCCGAGGCTGCTTAATATTCTAACAGGCACAGCTCAGAGAACACGAAGAAGAAGTCATTTTGTCCTGGACGCAAACCTTGGTATCTGTTGATCCCCGCAGTCAGCGACTGTATCATTTCTTTGATTTCTGTGGCTGTGATTCCTAACGGATGGAAGCGGTGTAATGGTTTTTACAGAGGACCGAGTGCTAGTGTCAGAAGACTGGACTTAGACATAAGTTGTCGGTGTTTACGTTTCTCCCCGGCAAACATTTCTCTCCCCACCCTGCTCGTAACCACGGAGCAACCACACAACAACTGTGGGCAGAGAAAAGAGTCACGTGGTACAGTCTGACAATGCATGCAATCCAAGCCTTCTTGCAAACCGTGGAACAAAATGTGGTTGAGGGAAAAGATGAACATATGTGTCTGTATATGACCAACGGTTGACGGTGGACCGGTGTCGACTGTCTCTGACGAAGTGCGGGCAACAGCTGCACAACTCGTGCGCCCACCAGGCCTCCACAAGCCATTGACGGACCCACCACGGCCAACCCTCGTCATAGCAGAGGCCGGCAAAGGTAGCCTCAACATTGCTTGCCCTTGCAGATGACTGGTCAGCGGACCTCGGACGGCAGTTAACCTGCGGCCGAAACCAGAGACGTACACAACGCTCCTCCATGTTTGTTACGTGCTACGTGGCGGTGACGTGAACACACAGGACGTAGAGACCGTCTCTCTCGCACTTGTAGCCCGGGTACCAGCTTGTTTCCGGATCGATAGTTCTGCTCTCAGCCGGATGCCATTCCCTGAAGATAGGATCGATCTGTGAGCAGGAGGACAGGGGGTGGATGTGGGGCAGGGAGGGTGGGCCGAGCCTTCTGTCGGCAAGGCAAAGGTGAAAGTGCAAAAAGAGGATCAGAGAAACTGGATTCCACCTCTCGAAACATAAAGTCATCCAGTAACCTGCGCTCGACAGTGTGACGTAGCGGGACCTCTGTTAAAGGCCTCAGAGAGTGGAATTTTTATTTTAATGACTGTCTGCTACTGGCAAAGTGCTGATTTCTCACAGTCAACAACCTCCTTTAGCCACACACACACCCACCACACACGTAATACCTACATTAAATATGTATACATGCATAAATACATTCGTAAATATACATTCATTTCATGTGCATATCGCTGTTCTAACTGCTTTCATTTTGTCTTTCCTAAAATCAACAAACATTTCTTTAGTTTTCTTTACATTCAGCTCTAAACAATTATCGTCACACCATACACCAAAGTGATCAATCTCCTGTCTACAGTAAGAGTCTTTATCATTGCAAATCAGTTTTGTAACGTCGATGTCGTCTGCAAATGTAATTAGGAGGCAAATGTTCATTTTTTACGGCTACACTCAGCTGTAGGCAGGGGAGAGAAATACAGGCGAGTACAGTCCCTTGGGGAGCAGAATCAGCTGAAGAAAAACAGATAAACTGAGATATTAGTCAGGTAATCTAACATCCACAAAGAAATTTTGGCACCAGTGTTCCTCCAAATTAGCTTCTGAACAAGTAAATGTAGAAGATGTTAAAAATCCTGAACTAGGATTTGAAATGTTCTGAGAACTAGCTTTCAAAAACTCTCCTCACACTGGAGGTTGGAGCAACAGGGGTAAATCGTCCTAACACAGGACTTGTCTTTAGCACAGGCGCAGTGCAGGATGCTTTCCAGAGTAAGGGACAGAACTGTAAACAAAGACATGTTTCAAATAATAATCATTTCGGCAAGCTGGTCACCATGGCACCTGAAGGTAAAAGACTTTACTAGATGAGGACCGCGGGCTTGATGAGTGTGACCGTCATCTCATCTGTAATCTCATTTCAAAACCCTCCCATATCCTCTTCTAAAGTATTATTAACATTCTCTCTCAACTTGTGGTTTTCCCTTAAAATAGCGGCAGTCGAAACGACGGTGACATGTTTTCATAATGTATTCTGCAATTTCTCTGGTCCCTGCTTGATCCGGTGCCCACTCGTCAATTGTATTCCCTTTCAGACTTTCTTGATATTAAAAAATTCTTCTCGATCTTCTGATCTGTTTTTTTTTCTTTTTTTAATAGGAAAGAAAGCATACAAAACATAGTATAGTAAAAAAATTTATTATTCAGAATGTAATCCAATGCACATCAACAATCTTTTATAAGCTGTGTTAAGGAATGGGTAAGATCAAGGCAAAAAAAAAAAAACTTTCTTAGGTCGTTGAGGGTGAGCGGGTATTAATAATAAATAAAGTTGACTTTTCTAGCGCCTTACCTCTACAGGCAAGCTCACGGCGCTTTACACACAAACACAATGTGAAGGTGATAAGGCCAATGGACATCACTCCAATGACCTCACGTCTCTCGTGGTTCATTTCTTTTTCTGTGAGGGTGGAGGCCATCTCCTCTTCCTGTTGCTGCTTGACCTTTCCCACACTCTCTATGGAGTCACGTGCCCCTTTCCGACAGCTACCATCCATGCAAGGTCTGGTCAGATAAATATCAAAATAAAATTATTGTATCGTGCCACTATACATGCGTACAGATCAGGTGTGCTGTGCATAATTGTGAGTGCATGTCAATTAAGTTCAGAAGTGCTTTCACAAATTTTACAAATGGCCGCACAAAATCTTGTTCCTCCTACCACTCTGACCCTTAATGTTTTTGCTTAATTTATGGAAAATTAATTTCTGGATAATTACTAGTTTGCATGAAAGTTTACACATAATTTTTGCCAGTTTGCGAACAAAATATAGAGGACTATAGAGACATGCAGTCATCAGCTTGAGACAAGCCATTGTATCTGTCCGTCTACACAATCATTCAATGTTTATATTTGACAACTGTAATTATATATACAGTTTGACAGCTATAACCTCGCGGGATATGAGTAAGTTTGTGGAGCCTCCATATCTTTACCATTCTGCCAGTCTTCGCACTCGTCACCCCTCCCTCCTCCTGTTCCACCCTTGTTTGTATCTTGCGATAATTTGTTTACATCAGTGTCCATGATATTTGCTACTTTCCTACCATGAATATGACTGACTTTACTACAGAGAAACGAGAGAAGAGAAGGAAACCGTCTGAGGAGGCTTACTTTTGTCAACATGGGGCATACAACACGAGGTTTACTACCCGTAGCTACAGTAGTCGTTGGAGCCAGTACCCGGGTGGCTGGGTGCAGACTGTCCAAGTAGCGTTTACACTTGTCTTCTTGCTCGACAGGTGTGCGAGTTAACGAAGGAAGTGAGCAAGGGGTAGTAGGGTAGTAGAGGAAGAGGGGGGAGGGAACAAGGCAAGCCTCCCTATCAGGACTTTTCGTCTTCTCAACTGACCTGAGCTGTGAGGTAGATGCTGGTGGAAGACTGCGACTCGGATGATTCCCTTTCTTTGCTAGCTAAACTAGCTTTACTTTGGAAAACTCTCCTCCGAAATATTGGCGGATCAATGGACGGGTACTCGTAGTCCACCGAGCTCTCCGTCATCTCGATCTGGGGGATGGAGGCCAGAGATGCAGCTGTGCGTCGTGCGAACGGCGAGTAGCTGGCAGGTTTCTGTGAGGTCAGGACGCTGCCAAACGTGACCCGCAGGTTCGCCGCCATCTCTTTGTACGGTGGACATCCGGGACAGCTGCAAACAGTTCAGCATTCAGAGTTCGAGTTCTTCCCAAAAAATGACTCATGCAACCTTTTGGGCGCGTCCGACATCTAGTTCAAGTCGTCGTCGTCGTTTCTCGCTTACTAACAGGTTAAGAGTTTAGAATGCGAATCGTCGATTGTATAAAGAGGGGAAAAACCAGGATTTCACGAAGCATCCATCAAGATCGCAGCTGTCTACCTCATCTTCGGTTCTCCTCAGTGACGACACACGCTGTCTACTCATAGACAACGAGTATGTTGTTTCCTTCCGCTTTTTCGCTCGGCACAGAAAGGGAAAGAAATTGTTGCAGGCAAGCTCCGATTCCTCCGGACTGTCCGGCGACTCCAGTCTGCAAACAATGCAACAACCAGACTTTGAGTCCCAGGCAAGTGGTAGGTTATCGCGATGTCTGACAGACAAAACCTCGTTTTCTCAGTTTCCCTGTTGACTGAGCAGCGTTCACTACGAGATAGCATACGCAAGATTTTGTTCCCCACATCTCAGTACTCCATCTTTTTTCCTCTCCAACATCGTTCTTCACGTCAACATGCATCGTTCACCATTCACATAAAACGAGGTTAATAAAAAGCCTGACACATACATTGTAATGTCCACAGATGATTCTGTTGTCAAGGCGACAGCCAATGAGAGATGACATCACGGAGTTACATATTAATCTAATGACACCAAGTGCCAATCAACCATATCGGAGGATATTAGTGATCCATCGATCATTGTGCACCATCAAGTTTTGTGTCTCTAGAGCAGAAAGAGAATAGTTCACTCAAGATTGTGCGAAGTGGTACTGAGCTCAACAAGACTCGGAAGAAAAACAAGTAGCATCCTTGTAAACTATTAAACATTCGTTGGTTCTGTTGTACTCGCGGACATCAGATGCTAATGCTCACCTGATGATGAAGACTAACGATGATCACCTGAGACCTGCTACAAAGAAATCAACCCTCTGCTGTCGTCAGGGCTTTGTTTTATTTTCTCAGTGGACCCAGGAGCGGGAGGAGGGAAGGGAAAGTTGTTACCCCCGGCCTGTAGTTCGTGGCTCACCTTGCGATTATTGAAGACGTGGACGATTCTGTAGAAGGTCTGTCCTCCATGGCTTTCTCTCAAGACTTATTCATAAAATATGAAAAATCGGAAGCTTCCACGAGGTCAAGACTTTGCAGCCTCATGAAATTAAGGCCCTCTTCCACCAACCCCCGCCAAAATAAAAGAAAAGTGAGTTATTATGCTTCGTCTCTCTCTCACTCACTCACTCACGTGTCAGGTCCAGGGATCTCTGTGGGATTCCTACGATAACCTAGGCCCTCCCAGCGGATGTTGTCGAAGAAACTGTGGCATGCGATTTCATGAAAGCCGTTAGCTCCAAGTCGCGACCTCTCGTCACAAATGAGCTTCTTGATGAGGTCAAGGCCGGAGTCAGGAATGAAGCGCTTGCTCTTGAGGTTCAGCGTCTGCTCCCAGTAGATGATCAAGCGAGGGATCTGTGTACACATCACACACGCTCACACGCACACACGCACACACCACGTATTCATGTACGCACGAGCGCACACTCGGTCAGTCTTAGCGGGTAGATACAACGACATCTGATTTCCATTTTAGGTCAAACAGAGACATTTTCTGGCTCTAGTATTAAGTGCAGAAGGTCTCACCTTTACCCATAATCATAGTCTCATTAGAACACGTAGCACAATAAAACAACAACAACAAACAACAACGACGACAACGACGACAACAACGACGACGAAGCCCACAAGTATCATGGAGCTGAGTTACACCTCACAACCACCGAGTAAACATTTGTAACAATTTAGACAACTGTAACAGCCAGCCACTGGATGTACACGTCATCACTAGAATGCTGGTTGGCGAGCTGGTGCGACTGACGTCGATGGCGGAGGAGGTGGACATGGAAGAGAAGGTCAGATTCACACACACCAGCGAAAGTTGATGCACGCGCTGTGAAGACAAAATACTTTCTTCCCCTCAACTTGCCTGGAGCTTATCCCGGGAATAAAATGGCAGGTGGCCGAACAGAAGGTAGTAGAGGCAGACGCCGTAGGACCAGAAGTCGCAGGTGAAGGTGAAGCCGTTGTTGCCGTACATGGACCAGTTTTTGTAGGTAAACTTGATGACTTCCGGGGCGCAGTAGTACGAGGTGCCGTGCGGGATGCTGAACATTTGCACGTGTGTGTCCTTAATCTCGTGCCACTGAGCCAGGACACTGGTGTCGGGTACCTCCCAGAAGTTGAGGTGAGGAGGATAAAGCTGCCACAGGAACAATAAGAACACCTTTAGCATGAATATTGAGACGTTATAACCTTATTTTGTGTTTTGGGGATTGAGAAAGATGGCTGCAAAATCTGTAACCCTACGAGAACGGGGATGGATAAAAAATACATTAAACATAAGACAATAATGAGACAGAATGCCAGATGCGTTGTCTTACAATGATGGCCACAAATGTGTCACGGCAACTGCGACAGAAGGTGTTACCTCAAGACACTGGATGAGGTAGAAGAAACTTGACGCAGAGCCCGAAGTCGCACATTTTATGTGGTTGTACGAGTCGAGCATGAAGTTGGTGAGCTTGATGTCGCTGTGGATGTAGCCGTGTCTGTGCACACTAAAGATGCAAGCCAGCATCTCGGCGGCATACACACGAATCTGTTTGACTGTCAGACTTTTCTTCACGACAAGTTCTTCCAGCAGATTTCGTCCCGGAATAAACTCCATCAGTATGCACTGTTTGAACGGGGATTCATAAAGGTTGAGAAATTCCACAGTCCAAGGACACTGCACCTGTAAAAGAATAATTTCATTACTGTTTTCGACATCTTTGAAGAACTTTTCGTTATCTGCTGATGTTAATAAAGACATCTGCATGCTTATATCATAGCAATACAATCAAGATAACGACTTTTAAGCATTTATATAAGCTCTTCCGTTCAAAGCTGCATGACCGAGACTTTTCTCGGAACGACACACATGGAAATAGCAGGCAGGCAAGTAACTCAACAGTAACACGAGCTCACGCGATCACCTTGATCATGACTATGTGTTCCTTTTCAACATTTTGCTCCCTCAACATGTATATCCCCTTCTTGATGATTTCTTTCATGGCAAAAAACTGTCCCGTCTGCTTGTCCGATACGAGATACACTTTACCAAAAGCGCCACGGGAGAGGAATTCGAATGTATCTGATGTCTGTGATGGGAGCTACCCTAGCTCGTGCTCGGGTGGCGTCGGTAATTTCTTGGAACTCATCCTGTAGCTTGCCGAAGATTTCCGATTCTTCCGTCTCCAGGCAACGCGACAGGCAAGGGTGGCAGCCGCTCGTCATAGGTCCTTGCTGTGTCACCGACTGAGACTTTTCACCGAAAATTTCACAGAAAACAGTGACGGCACCGAGCTGCAGCAACCACCTGATGTAGAGACTGTGCCAAGACATTGGAAACCCGCAGAGAGATGGCAGTCTGTGAGGGCAAACACACAGGTGTGAGACCATGTTCCAGCTCTCCTGGCATCGTCATCGCTGAGGCTTTAGCACAGGTGTGAAATCATTCTGTATTTACTGCGCCCAGTGAGCTCAAGCACGTGATCTACCTGTTTTCACTGTCACCTGTGGAGAGAGAAATCAAAATTTCCATCGAGACCGCAAGCGCCACGTCAGGTGACTGCGCGGTCACTCGCCGGAACTTCCTGAGTGACGTCATGCCTACAGAAACATGACGTACTTACAAAATGACATCATTTGTGTCTTTTTTAACTTCAGTTTCGAGAACTCGCTCCAGTGAAAAACACAAAGTTTCTGTGGATAGGGACTGAGGTCCACATACACTATATACTGTCTCACCCTGCACACCTTCCTGCAATGTTTGGCTGAGTGTGTGACTTTGTCACAGAAACCTGGAGCGTTAAACAGACTATCAGACATATTATATACATGAGGTGGTCGGCTGTCAGATAATTACGGCTTCCAGTGAACTGACTCAATGATTGACAGTGGAGTCGTTGAGTAACCCATTAAAAGTGGTCCACTAGACACAGCAAACAAGCGTGAGTCCGCGAGTTCTTATCCTTCTTCAAGATAAACTCAGACCACAGATGGAAAGGGATCTACCTTGACAGTAAAATACAGCTCAGTCTTCAGACACCATATTCTCTAGGTTTCTCTCTCTTGAGATATGTGAGGAAAAAATCGAGGATTTAAAATGTAAACGACTTCCAGTAGCTGTTTGGGTCCAAACATTCAAATTATCACACTGCAAATACATCGATGGGCATGGTGCTTAATCTGAGTGATAATATTGGTTTTGATCAAGCGGTCTTTTCAAACCTTGGAGACTTTCTCCCTAACCCGACAGAAGGAGAACTATTTACCCTTTAACTAAAAGTAGTCATTAAGCAAAATATAAATGCATGTTTTGGGGACAGTCAGAAGCTGGGGACAGATGGGAGTAAATTACAATTATGTCAAAAGTGATATAAAAATGCCAAGGTTTCAAAAATATTACCAACATTCACAGAGAGTATTGCGAAATATCCCGTAAATCATGTCTGGAAAGTTTACAAATAACTTCTATTAGACTTCTTTCAGACAGAAATACTTTTGTGTAATAATGTGGATATTTGTCCATCAGCGAATGCAGTAGATTTTAAAACAAAATAGAGCAAAGGTTGTGCATGCACACAAATGTTTTAAGCTTTCCGAACAGTGATTATTTATTTCCTGTTGGAAAGAATTGTTTAAACAGCTTCTATAAGTAATGTTACTATATCTCTGATTACTTTTGAGCAAACTGGTATATTATAGCATGTACATGAATTTGTTGGAAATAGTGTGGCTTTACAGTGTTGTCCTCACTTATCCTATCTGGCAATATTATCAGAAGTGGTTGGTCTTCATCTCACTGCCTAAATTGTTCATTTAAATGAAAAAGGAAATAAAGGTTTGACCTCAGTAAATCAGTAAAATAATAAAAAATACTACAGAGCTCAACCAAACCAACACACAATTTTTTATTGTTCAAGCTGATGTCAAAAATGTAGCACATTTGATTACAGCCCTACTGAAATGACTTAATTGGTATAAATATATGATCATATTTCTCGTTGAAAGACAGTTTTGTAACGCATTTAATTACAGTTGTAATAAAAAGATGTACTGTAAACGTTCAATCACTTCTGTCACTAAACCTCACAAAGTAATCGAATAGTTTCAGATCCCAACCACTGTTATTACCAAAACAAGCGTAATGTCTTTGTTGTTGTTGTCAACATAATCATCATCATCATCATCATCATCATCATCAAAATAATAATTTGCTTCATCTTTTTTCCAGTCTAGCAAATAAGTGCATTAAAAGAGAGAGAGGTAACAAACAGTGAATGGCTTAATGCGGTTACTTGATTCTGCATTCAAAGGAACAAGACCACTAAAAATCCTTCATCAATCAGCAACAATTTATTTTCTTGCATGCATGCTGGAGATTAGGATAAAACTGCATTCATTATACTAGAGAAAAATGCATACTCAGACCAATTCTGAAGATTCTATACATTCTAAAAATAGCTCTGGAAATTCTAATCAAAGAGCACAGAATATTAAATATGTTCTCAAAGGAGTTGTCATCAAGTCTAAAAGCAAGAATATTGCAGCATCCTTTCATTTTTGTTATACTAATAATTATTTACCTAAAATGAAAACTCCGTTTAATTTCATTATAGTGAAATAAAATCAGCAAAATAAAATGAGCTGGAGAATAAAAGCAATAAATAAGAGATTTTCATATTGCGTCCAGGGGCATATTGTGCACGAGCAGCCTAAATTTGCTTGGTTCTTCATTTTGCATTCTGCAGAATAGTGTGGCATTCACGAGGAGCAGTGCCTTTGCGTGTTGTAGTCAATGGATTGCCCTTTTCTCCCTGTCGTGTGGCATGTATCTTCCATGCCAGGGCAAACAGTTCCATCTGTGGACAATCATAAATTCTTTTGTTAGTTTCATTGAGCTGCCATGCACAGGCTATAGCACTTACAGTTTCTTGACAGCTTACATTTATAAGAAATGAACAAAGAAATGTCAAGCCACAAAGGAAAACTAATAAAGTTGATGTATATATAAATAATAAGATATCTGGAAGTACTGACAACAGATTGATTATCTAATCTTTTGACACATAAATACAATTGACAGATTGAGTGAATTATTGCATAGTTAAATACAGTTTACAATAATTGTGGCATGAGGGTTATCACCTGCTAAAAATAGTCACATTTTAGTGCAATAAGTAACAGTCGGCTTATCACCCTTTTCATAGCACTAAGACCGCCCTCCTTAGTGGTAAAAGATACTTTGTCTGCTGTGGATGAAGGTGCAATACTCTGTCTATCTCAACCACCAAAATTATCATCTGCTCATTTGCTCTGTCTAAACTAGACTACTGCAACTCTCTTCTTGCTAACTGTCCACAGTACCTCATCCACAAGCTTTAGAAAGTCCAGAACCCAGCTGGTCATCTACGTTTTCCAGACTCGCAAATGTGAACATGTCACACCACTTCTTTACTCTCTTCATTGGCTACCAGTTAAAGCTAGAATAGACTACAAGCTCTCAACTCTATGCTACAGATTCTTTGAAGGCTGCTCCCCCCACTACTTTACTGAGATCTTGTCTGTCATCATTGCTGCCCGAAACCTTTGCTCCTCATCAGACTCCAGCATTGTATCCCTCCCTCCCACAAAGAAAGTCACATACGAACAATGGATGTTCTCCCTCTGTGCTCTTCCACATTCGACACTTGGACTCAAAGTCTACATTCAGACGTTATCTGAAAATATATCTGTCTATCCCTGAATACTATCCTTAACTCCTTTTGCAATGTTGTCTGTTATGTGAACCATTATGTAACTATTCTATCTCTACACAATTATAGTATGCATATCCCTTCACACCTTTATCCTTTGCATTATGTTCTACTCTTGTACTTTATCTTTATGTTGTTTACAGTGCCTACATATATCTCACATTCCAGTGTCTGCTAATTCATGTTCATTATCATTACTGGACAGAGCAGAGTGTGACCTACCTATGGGTGGTGATGCTACAAGTATACATATTATAATTATAACAGGTTTTGCTAATATTGATTGACTTTACATAGAATTCAGTCACGTTGTCCTTGTAAAGAATCATGTCAAAATACCACTAATGATTTGGACCAATATTTTTATTAATTGCTGATGAGTAGAATGAATAAAAAAATAAATTCTTTTGTAGTAATGGGAGTGCAATAGTTAAGGGGAAACAATTTTGCTTTTACGCACAGGAAGAAAATGGTCTTTCTTGTTCTCCTCTTCAAGTATGCTTATCTCCTCCAAAGACAACAGGGGAAGTCGGATTAGTTTGATGGAATCACGGCCCATGGCAGAAATTGGTTTTGAACTCACGGCCTTTGATCAAACAAAGACAAGTACAATTAATGAATACTAACATGAATATCCAAAGTTATGCTCTCTTTACTTACAGATTACAAATTTTTGTAAAGGGGCTTCTACAGTTAAACATGTTTCTTCCTAAAAGTAGAGTTTAACACAATTATTCTAAAGGCAAGCACATATGTGTGTGCTACTGGACATGGATACATGGACACTGGCAATTTACCCATGGGTAAAATTTCCATAAACTGGTTAGGGAACAAAGTGGTAAAGTTAGCCCAAGAGACGATCTCCAGATTTATAAGCCATGGAGAAATTAACTAACAAATGAGCATAGAGGGAATTCCACAAAAAGGGTGAGACTGCACATGTGCTGCTTGGCTAAAAGAAATATGAAAAATCAAAAGCACAGGCAAAGAATTGCAGCAGTTTCATGACAGACCAAATGACACCCTTGGTGCAAAGACTAGACCACCAAAATATTGATTTCTCTTAATTCAAAAATAAAATTACCCATGATAAAATATAAAGGCATGATTGATTTGTGTCAAAAGAAAAAGAAAATGTCCTTTGAAATGTTCAGTTTGGTATTACTGTGTTAGGGGTAGGTGAGTGAATGAGTGAAGAGTTGAGACATACAATAATTATTTGCAAGAGAGCAAGAAGGCAAACACCTGCAGCGATCAACTATTAAATGTCATGGAAGAGAATTATTTTCTATTAAAGTCTTATCAAGTCTCTAAGTAATTAAAGTGACGTACTTAAGTTGTCATATAAGTTTAACAAAACCTACAGAAAATAAAGAGTCTATAGTAACATGATGTAGATGGTACATACAGAATTAACACTGGCCCATCTCCGAACAGCCTGGTAAACCTCCATCTCGTCCAGCATGAGATTATCACTTTCCAAAATACAGTACAGGGTTTCTTCAGAAATTTCTTCAAATCCTTTGGATTCAAGCACAGCCTGTAACAGTGACAGTTGTGACTAGAATGAACATCTTGGGTGCTTTTGAGTGTAAATGTACAACTGTACAGTGCTCTGCCACACAAGAAGGGTCTGGATCTAAGTACTAATCCATTTACATAATGATATGAAAGAGTCCAACAAATGAAAATGACACAGATGACACAAAAAATTATGATACGTTGATGCACGCATCGTCTCACTCACCTTCCATTTATCACAAACTTGTGTACATACATGTCCATCACAAGACAAACTCTATGACAGGAAAAATATTATTTGAGTAGCTATTACCACTCACGTTCTGCCTAGCTACTAAAATACACAAGGAAATAAACAAAATCTCAAAAAGTAAACAATAAAATTTTGATTTTATTTGAAACAATGTATATATAAAATAATATTACATATGTTATTATATCATGTTTATTATTGTTGTTATCTATAGTGTTTTAGCACAGGTTAGAGAATGGAAAGCAAAATCAAAACACAAAGTCCACAGAGCTGGTCCTGCCCCTGCCCCTCCTTCAAGCCAGTAAGGTCATAGACATCAAATACTCGATCACAACAAAAGCAATTTCTCTTCCTGGTACCTTTGTATTTTCTTCAATGTATTCCAGTGTCTTTCGCTTGAGGTCATCGAGGCGATATGTTTGTGCAGCTTGAATTCTGTCACAAGCATTGTCGACATCCAAGGATGATACTAGATAGTCTTCACATAACTGAAAAGAATTCATTTCCCAGATCAAATATCTATTGTACAAAAATGACAAACAATATTTTTCTAAATCTAACTTTTATACCTTGTGCATTACCTATTTATTATTTTAATAACTGAATATGTAATTTTGCTCCTTTAATTACAAATATGTGGAGTTAACTGGATTTGACTACAAAATTGTTGTGTAACAAAAGTCTGATGCAATGCAACAATCTTTGATTATTTTTCTTTACATTCACAGAATTTACAGTAACCTGCAAGATGTCTGAAAACTTTTGTTATACTCTCACCTTTTAGTATTTTCAAGACTATTTAAACAAACTTTTTTGCAGACCTTTAGTTCTCGTTTGTTTCCCATTTGTTCCATCTTTTCAGACCACTGATCAGACTAAGCATTTTCTAGAAAGGGAGTATACACCCACAAAAGCTTGACATGTTAGTGTGGAACCCTAGCCTACAGAATGGCCTTTTAAGATAACACTTTAATTATCCCAGAGGGCAATTCAGGATAAATTTTACAAGGATATACCTCATGTATATCATGTATGCACTTGACATAACTTTAATTGTAGTTACCCAAAAGAGAAAAAAAAAAAAACCACGGAAAGTGAATCATGCTTATCTGAAAAGACTTTACTTTCATGAAGAACTTCTTCACATCAATGTAATTTATACAAAAATTTCACATTTTACAAAGAAGGAAAAGGAAATTATAAGCCCTTTGGTTTTCTTCCCTACAAAAGCTATATATTTGCCAATCCATGTTTCTTCTCACAAAAAGTTAGCTAAAAGAAAACTGTTACTCCCCCATTTTTAAATAATCTTATTAATTGCTTTCATAGCTTATCTTAAGCAAATGATACATATAATTTTATCTAAGGGGACAAAAGGCTGTTAATTATACTCACATGCTTCAAGTCATCAAGCCCATACTCAAGTGCTGTTGCCAAGACATCTATAGCCTGAAGAAAGCAGGTATTGCCACTAAATTTAATCCAAAATAATTTTACATGGAAACATCTGCAGCACATTTAATCAATCAAGAGTTATTTTTATGTACATATCTGCATCAAGATCTTATCGCATTCAAAGAAAAATTTGAAGAAAAATAAAAGACATCATTATAATTTGGAAGCAAGTGTATACACTTGTACGTATATGTACGTGTATATCATAAATACTAAATACACTCTAACCGTTTTTGAAGACAAAGTGACCCTGTTTGTATAGATGAACTCCATCATGGTCAAAAACACTTCATGAGTCATATCTGATAGGACAAATGGTGCATCTAGATCTTTATCACCTTGTCCACTTTTTAGTTTTTGTGCTTGTTCCACAAACATGGCACGAAAGACTTCACACCTTCCAGATAAGATGCATTTATGTGCATACACCCTTTTCCTGGATGGTCCAATCACAAACTCGATATCACTGAGAATTATAAAATGAGTATTATAATTTAATTTTGATGAATAATATTAAAATACATTAAACATTATGTCACAAAAAGATATAAAAGCTTCAAACAATCATTATATCATCATATACCTATTTATCATTTTAGAGAAATTTATCACTAAAATGTGCACACATTTTTATTATGCTACATTATTTAAATATGAACAAAAATGCCTATCTGTGTGTGTGAGAATCTTTATGTGTATTAGTGCAAAGGCTCATTAATGCTCATTGTATAGCAAAAAAAGTTTTTCACAATTTTTGACAGCCCATTATAAGTATAAGCAAAGCATGCATGCCAGCAAATTTTCCTATTAGATATCAATCGTGGGAACTTGATAAACCCATGAATCTCTTATGGCATGCTTTTTGTCAATAGAAAGCATTGTACATGACTATAAATGCTGCACATTAATTTCTATTCCATCTTTACTATAAAGAATTATTTATATTCTCTCTCTCTATATATATATGATCTATAGTAAAGAATTTAAATGCAATATATATATAAAGACTTGAATTTTAAAAAACTTAAAATATAAAACTTTTTTCTTACAGCTGTACAAACAGATAAGAAAACACATGGTGAAAATATGTTATATCAATAGTTTAAATGTCACTCTCAGTCTGTAAGAATATACATAGACTGCACATAAAATTTACAGCAAATGAAACATTATATGCATTAAATGTCTGCGGGTGCATTATGCAGTGCAATGTTATATATGTACGTATAGCATTTGAAGATATTTCGTTATCCTGACCTTCTATGGTAGCTAATGACTAACAAAACTTTTTATTTCAGCGTTTTGAAGCCACGCATATATAATATTATTATTTACCAAGAAAACAATTTACAGCAATTTGCAACTCACTGTAAATCTTTGCTATTTACGAGAAGTTTCATCTGATTTGCAAACTCCTTCTCGTCTCCAAATAAACATTTCTCCACTGCAGGCATAATAAAACAATTCTCGTCTTGAAAGGAAATCAAATAAAACACGATGTATCTTCCCTCGGTTGTCAGGCACGCACTAATGTGGCAGACTTGGTTAGCCAATACCTAGTGAGTTGTCTTAGCGTTTGTGTCACCCTGGACTGAGTGCTCATGTCAACAAATGAACAAAGCTTTGGGGAAGTAAGTCATCCACGGCACATAAACAAAAACACGTGCCTCATCCTTCTTTGTAACCTAGTGCTTTGCGCAAGCAATGATCAGTTTTATGGTCTCATTCCTTTGTGAGAGAATGCCATAACTCAAGATAATGGATTTGTTGAAAAAGTCAGCCGATCACTGTTTAAGGACCTGATAGTCCATTACACAGTTTACCTTTCACTTATGTGTCATAATATAGTCATATAATCGAACATCATTCGGAACAGATATCAGCCTAATTGAAAATACAGCATAAGTGTCACATAAATAACTACAGCATTATTACGAATGTTATGAAAGATGCCACAAATTTAATATTTATTTTTAATATAATTTGACATATAATATTTTTGTCCACAGACTATCAATGACTATGGCTCACCAAAACATGCGAGAAAGACTTGCCTATGTCAGCAAACATATCAGAAATAATTGTTAGGCATTTTGTTCTGGATTTGACTTGTCAACTAAAACAAAGGAAGTTTGAGGGATCTGTTATGCTGTTCAGCCAACCTGCTCTACATGAACAATTACAACCTACAGAAAGTGATTACAGTAAAGTGAATACACCAACAACTTCTGTGAAATCTGCAAATAATTCAAGCTGCAGTAACTCCAGTGAGGAAGCAAGTTGCCCTGGCTCATACCTGTCAGAATCTTTACAGACAGACGATCTTCATCAGCACATTAATGGAGTCGTTCTGTCAAATTCAAACAATGTCAAGAATGATTCTGCATCAGGTATACATTCAGTAAACAAGTCTGATTCTCAGATTCTGGTGAATACCAAAAAAAAACTATTACAGCTGGTTCTTGATTGTCACGAACTTGATATTCAAAGAGTAATCAGCTACAACTTGTGTTGTGAATCTTCCACTGACTTAAAGTCTGACGTAGGAGAGATGCTCAGGAACCATCTGAAAATTGAAGAAGATGGGTTGATGTTTGAGCTACCTCCCAGCTGCTTCTTACAAAAAAGGGAACTGAATTTATGGCAGAAGAACATTGCTTAAAGATTTTTGCAGAGGATTCTAATAAAGCAAACACATTTCCCTCTGTGATTCAGATCTGGTACTCTACAAAGCCAGAAGGTCCTTCGTTGAGCTGGACAACAGATCAAGATGGACAGTGAGTTGATATAATTACAATAAAAAAAAAAAAAACCCACACAAGTGCTAAGATAGGTAATTTGTTTATGATAAGTGCTTGAGTGAATGTTACTTGCCAAAGTCCTAAATACTTCTGCTTTTCTTTGTATGAGAGAGAGAGAGTGGAATGCTTTAGTTTGGAAGGAATGTGCTTCCACCAAGACATTTAAGAAGCAGTGAGAAGACTGGAGAACCCTGAGAAAATCCTCAGTGGCCAATCCTGTGAACAGGCATACTTCACAGAGAATGTCCCAAGATGAGATCTGAATTCAGGACCTTTTGATTCTTACTACAGTGGATGACAAACAAGTGTTTTAACTGCTAACTACCTTACTCCCTAAATCAGGGAAATCAGGCTTGTCAGTTTTATACCTGCTTTAGATAGCAGAGGTGTCAGTATATTTTTTTTCCCTTTTCAGACCCTGCGTTTTTACAGTTGGACACTTACTGAGCAACCGTTCACTTTTTCCAAGTCAGGACTCACCTTCGGCATTGTCTTCTTGGCAAGCATCAGTAACTGTTGATGAAAACTTATCTGTTCTTATGACAGGTGATCATCTGCCCACCATTCTCACTAAAGATTCAGGTTTGTTGGGCTTTCTTTAATATCTTTAAATTATTACTCGTTAAAAATTCATAGTTTCAGAACCTACTGACAGTAGCGGGGAGTAAATGTAAGTGCCCGGAATGTCTGTTGAACAACTAAGCACATTTGTCTACTGTTCAAAAAAACAAAATTATATTATTCATTAATAATTGAACAATTATTGATGGCAATTTTTCAGGGAGAAGAAAATTCTGCTATGCTACATCATATCCTATGCCATCCTCAACCTTTGCATTGGCCATTGGATCTTGGAAAATGGAAGAAGTTGTTCCAGTTTCTGTCCATGAGCTGGAGTATGCAGATCATAATTTTGTGCATGGGAAAATCTAATCAGATATGCCATGTTACTTTCATAATGGAATTATGCCTTATCATGTTTTTTTTCATATGTTAGACATTAAAAACTAGTACAAATAGAAGTTTAATCAAAGGTCTTTTAAGCTTCTTAGAGCTCATTATGTCACATATGATTATGTATGTGTCTGCAAACAGGCATGTTAACATACACATGTATGCATGCATGGTTAAAAATAAGAATACCTTAAATGATTCAGTGGCTTAATTGTGTCTTGTGTAGATGTGTTTAAACCCCACTTCAATTTTCTTCCACAATCTTTTAATGAATTTCATACAATTTTGTTCAAGTATTAAGCTCATTTTGTGCAGCAAACCTTATTTTAAATTAAAAGTTTTCCTTTCATTGTTGTTATTTTTGTCATCATTCTTTTTTCACTGAGAATATCCTTAATATGCTTTTATCTCCCCTTTCTGTTCACTAGGCACATGAGTGTACCGCCTATACGTCTGATTTTCCCAGAATGCCTGAGAGAAATCACTTCTGCTTTGCTCCAGTGGTATCTACCAAGATCTTTTCTGAATGTACAAGCTTTGCTTGGAGTGTACCCATTCCATCGCCTGGATGTTCTGATAGTACCTGCATGTTTTGACAGTCTTGGAATGGCAAGGTAAGAAAACACTCCTTTAGCCCGGACTCTGTACAGGTTTACTCAGGTGTTTCTCATCCTCTGAGAAAGGTTGTTTTATAAACAACAGAAAAATGTTGTGGTGTGATGTGGTAGGAAACTTTATGCATCAATAGAGCAAAACCATAGTTAATGGGGGAAAAAACCAGTTTAACAAAACAGAATGCAGCACACTTCATCCTTGACAATGTGCTGTGTATTAAGTCTTTGATACAAACAGTTTTGGTAAAGTTTTGCTATAAAAAGTAGTTGAGAGTTAGTACAATGTTTTTATGGAAGCTCAACTGTCAATCTTTGGTGGATGGGACAGATGCAGACAGAAAAAAGTTTCCATAATGACAGCTCTTGTTAGAGCATCATGCTAATGGTCACAAACTACCTTCAGAGAGATGCACAATGTTAACCTATCAGACCTGCGTTCACTGTGCACGAAGCTTGCTGTGGCAGTTCAAACATCAAACTTTCTGGAGCAGGAAAAGGAATCAGTGTGAAGTTGACGCTGCTGATGCACAGATCTCAAATGTACTTTATGGCAAGATGGCACTGACGTGGCAGTACAAATAAAATGGTGTAGAAAAGAAGAAAAGTGACCCAGGCACAAAATTAAATCAAGGAATATATGAAATTGTGTTGTAGATGCACAGAATAATATTGCACGCATAACTTCAATCAGATTAACAGGAAAAGACGAAAAGCAAAGGAGAGTTAATCTCCTCTAGCCAGTTAGGCAAAGGGACAAAGACCTTCCTTTCCTGATGACAGTACATGCTCACTAGCACAGGTCAAGCGAGAATCAAACGACTGGTCATCCTGTGTAGTCAATGTGGGATAGGCAGGATGGACAAAATAAGAGAGAAGGCTTTCCACAGAAGCCTTTCTTGGGTTGCGTTAGGCAAGTCTATCCAGTTGTATATTCCAGATGCTGCGGTGCTGATATGAAGCAAACATCTGCATTTTACAGTCCAAGTCTTCTTTTCCTGTCCCAGTCTGTTCTATGCCCTGATCACAGCATGTGTGTCAGAGTTGCACATGAATTGTGCCACACATGGTTTGGGTTGATCACTGGACCACTGGACTGGACAGAGGAATGGCTCACAGAAGGTTTCTGCACCTATTTGGAAGATATTCTTCATGCTCAAGTCTGTGAGGTGTGGATAAGACAGACAGTTTATTTTATTAACTTTTTTTATTAACTATCTCCTGTTAGGTCTCTCATATACTGCCACTTAATGATAGATATCTAAATGGAATTAGATGGTTTTACATTAACAAAATGTAATGCTATCAGTTATAGAAACATCTAATTTTTATTAGGCCAACTCTACCAATATTCAGATAAAAAGACAAAGAATAAAAGTAAGGCCATTAAAAATATATTCACTAAGAGGCAGAATTCACATCAAGAGAATTCCAGTTTTGCAATCCACCTAACAATAGTTGAAAAGTATGAGTGTTTTTTTTTGTCTTCGTAAAGTCATTGAACAAGATCATTAATATGTTATGGATCAGTAATAGCCACCATCTTTGATAAGCTATTAACTATTGTTAACTATTTACAGGTGTTGCAGCCAAATAAATTTATGCTAAACACTGTAAGAATACTGTATCATAAAATTTAAAAAGAAACTCTTAAGGATAAAACATTAGCACTAAAGAGTCTAAAAGTATTAATGATGAAGATATTAAATTTACTTAATATCCTGTTCATGATATTTTTTAACTGTGCTCAAAATACACATCATTACAAAGTATATGTCATTTTATGTCATTCAAAACTACTTTCATTCTTTACACACATTCAATATGCAGGCAGAGATAAAAGGTAGAGGTAGTAAATATCACAATAGGAGAAGGGGGTAAAAGAGAAGGACAAAGAGACAGAGCAAATGAGGACATCCCAGCTTCTACCATTTGTGCTTGTATCAAGAGTTCAGTGTATGGCTTCCATGATATCTCACATGTCTACATTATTACTTATTATGCTATGATATCTTTCTAAATTGTATCTGTACCCATTCATGATAATTTATCTTATTTTATATTTCCCCCTAATGTTTGATGATGAAACAAATTGTTTACTTTGCTTTATGCTTTGTTTCGTCATTGATTGGGAAGATGGGGACAGAGACAGAATCTTATATGGATCTAAGGGCTGAATTACACCTGCGTCTCTTGAAGGGAGAGCTGTCACACACTGATGATGAACTTCAGACCCTCCGGTAAAATTTTTGCATAATATATAAGAAGGTATAATGATCTAAAGTATAAACTTTGTGATCTAAATTGCAGTTTAAATCACAAAGAAACAAACAGGTTTCCAAAAGAGAGAACAAAAGGTTGCCAAAAACCCAACAAAAACTAGAGAGGGGAGTGCACTCTTGCCTTCGCATGGCTTTGGATTATCTCTCTTGCATGCTTGTTGAGTAAAACCTTCTTTAGCTAGATATTGCATGTCAAGTATGCTGCATCTTTTTTATTGCAGTCAGAATCCAGTAAAGTATGAAAAAGACTTTATTTATAATAAAAATATTGAAACTCGACAATACATTTTTAAATTGTCAACTTTGAATGCCAGTAAACAGAGCATGCATTTGTTACAGATTTGTTATACATCAAATAAGATATGAGTTTCAGCATTTATATCAAATAGTGGACTGTTTTCTGGTTTAATTATGTCTTATCCATGACAGACCAAACAGAGGAGAGAACTCTGCATATGTTGGTACAGGAGAAACCTGCTTCCTCAAGAATGGAATGAACACAGTTAAAGTATTCATGCAAGTGCACTATCTCAAGGTAAGCTTTGTCCAGGCTTAACTTTAAGCCTCTTAATTTTATGTTGCAAGCATCATAAGCCTAATCAAATAATAGCTTGATGCATGGTAATTTAACCATGACATTTAATCCTGTTGGGTATAATAGCTTTTTATGTGATAATTATTTTACAAATTTTACAAATTGCAAAATAAAAAAAAATTACAGGGTTACTTTCTGCTTCATGAACTTGAGCACCATGTTGGAAGGAATCAGTTCCTGTCCTTCCTCAGAAAATACCTGCAAAAGTTTGCTCACAAGCTTGTCACATCACAGGTAAGAGAGGATCTTTAAATAATCTGGCTATTATTCTTTGACATTGTTACTGCTGAGAAAGATGTTCATGTTACAAGCCTTAAAAAAGGCAGGTTTCATTTCTTCTGGAAACAATTGTCTCTCTACCTTGGTTTCACTCATTTTCTCATTTCATATGCATGATTACAGACATGTTATTTATATATAATATATATGTGTGTGTGGATATGAAGGCATTTACAAAACCTGGCACAAAACCATATCTGTCTTTCATACTTTGCCCATCTTTCTCGCTACAAAGTATAATGCAAGGAAAAATATCGAGGACATAATGTCTGGCTATAAATGAAGTAAAGCTTAAGCTAATAATTAAAAAATACAAATGCAACCTTCACAAACGTAAAAAAAAAGTAACGAAAAATACTGTACACATTTATTAAATAGGAAACCCTATAATAAAAAGTTTGGCATCGAGGTTGGGTTAGAAAATAATGAGAGAGAAGAAATTCAAATACATATAAAAAGTGTAGATAATTTAAATATTAGAACCAAAGTATAAATCCCAAAGTAATCTGTAGAAGCAATGCAACAGTGGGATCCTGCAGTCAGAATTGTAAACCCTTACTGAGAATCAATCAACACTCAAGTGTAAAGAATAAAACAATGCAACAGTGGGATCATGTAGTCAGTAAAGTAAGCCCATGGTGTAAACCTATAGGACTATCAAGACTCATCCCTTTTCCCATTATATTCCTTACATTCCCATTCCCCTACAGAACAAATTTGCTTACAGCACTGTACCACAAACCACAACATGGCCGAACGTAGATTATGTGGATCAGAGATCTTTACAATCCCTGGACTGCTTTGTTGATTTGTTAGGAAAGTGGTTTTACCTCGAGGTAATTTCACACGATAACGGAGTGAGAGGACAGGCTATTGACTGGGGGACCTTCTCAGGAGGGCAGAAGACCGGTCCTGTAGTGTGAGTTCACCACGGGTGTGCGCGACATTAGACCTCCCCTGCGACTGGTGCTTGTCACAACTCTTCTGGGACCAACTGAACCGATGTCACACGACTGGGGAAAAGTTACTAAGGATATAAAAAAAAAAAATTGGATCGCGCAGAGAAGACCTCCGATGACTAGCCATGTGAACAGGGAGAGAAACACTTTTGGCCCGAGATGGAAAGATCCTTTGCTGCAGTGGTGACAAACGAGTGTCTTACCATGGCAGTACTGCAACCTGGACGATTCTCCAGATCGCTAACCTTAGCAGTCCGATCCCAAGGTTGAGGAAATCGTGCGATCGGAGGTCGTGGCTTAAGGACCCTCATTCGAACAACATCCTTAAGTAATCCGGCACAAATGAAACAACCTCCTAGATATCTAGGCTAAAGGTGAAAGGGGAGGCGTGCCTGAAATAGTTTCTTCACTTCCTTTTCACCCCTCGAGCATCCCGATGTCCCTTCCATTGCTTCCAGCCAGAAACCGATAAAAGACATCGGCAAGGCCTCGAGCCCAGCACCTCACTGTTCTCCGACAACAAACGATGCAAGCGGAAGCTGAAGTAGATCGATGCCCGGCGGGATAACTGCAAGTAACAACTAAAGCTGCAAGTAGAGTGAAGTGGCCTGTGATCCCGATAGCTGTCCGTGTAATCTTCCCAAGCTGGAAATTCCCTCTCAAGGAGGAGAGATGCAGAGCCTCACTAACAGCTAGAAACTTTAAAAAACATTTGTAACATGGTGTTGCTGGGTTGCACGAGAATCTTGGTGTGTTAGTTTGACGACATTGGTGCCGGTGCTGCTTCTTCCAACCACCATCCTGACTCCGAACTATCGCCATCTGTAGAGGTACTTCCCCACATTGGATGTATATAAATAGTTTCCTAGAGACATACTAGAAATTGTCATGCAGGATGTCAGCAGATACAGATGGAGCTACTGTTGGTGATCATGATGTTCACCATCACCAACACCACCGCCCACTCACCACCATCACCCACTGCCACCACCACCGCCACCACCACCATCATCGTCATCATCGTCATCGTCGTCGTCGTCATCTTCAAAAAAGAAAAAAAGTATATCTGCTTCGATGGAAGCTCTGACTTTCAAGTTTCAAGTGAATGACGGGTCGTGAATAATTAAGTTTCTGTTGTATTTTATCATCTTGTTTTTCTAACGTAACACAAGTTCCTTTTTCAAAGAATTAAGGACTTCTGCTATTCCCCGTTCCCTCCTGTAATCAATCTGTTGAACAGCTATCGTCTTTTCCTTCTATGACATATTTCTTTTGTTTTGTTGTCTTTGGGTGTGTTTTTCTTTTTGGTACAGTGTCTTAATATTACAATTCTACGAACTTTTAAGAAGTTCAACACATTCCTCAATGTTTTGTCACCACCTCCCTTTCCTAATAGATTGTGAGGACTCTTTTCTTCTAAAATAAGTGTCACCGTTACTGTTTTTGCTGATATTCTTGTTTTATTGCTGTCAAACGGCACGGAAATATCTAATCTATTCTGTCGTTTGGCACACATACTCGCACAGTGCACACCTATCTCCACGCATAGGTGGGTGATATCAAGTTACAGTAAAGTTTATAAGAAGCTTTAATTCATCACGTATCATGACATTTATGCTCCCTTGCATATGAGATGGAAAAATGGGTGAGACCGCGAGAGATAGAAAGTCTTACCTAGATAGACTAGGAAAAAAACACAGTTGTTTTATGTTTTGAGAACATTAACACAATAAAAATAAATTTACAAAATAAAGAATACAGTAATAAAGAAAGATAATGTAACTAAGCCCACTTGACTAGATTAGACTTTTTAAAGATTTAAAACATTCGTTTCTTTTCAGGATTTCCTTAACCTGTTTTTTGAAACGTTTCCAGACGTACGGTACGTGTCTATTTTATACAAGCAATACATTTTCTGGAACATGTTTGTGTAAAAGAAAAGGCAGTGAAATGGCAAGCTGGTCTTTAATGATACATGTAGCTGTAGACGTGAATCGCTGCGCAAAAAAAAAAAGGTTACGAAACAACTGTTTATTTGCAATCGCATCCAAAACAGCTCCAAGGAGGCTGCCAGGTGTTATTGCCGAGTGCCGTCGTTGAACTCTCTGACGGCCTCCTCCATTTTCAATGTAATCGTCGAAACGCAGACATCATTGATGTAGAGACCCTGCCTTACGGTTTGGAACCGGAATACAGAAGGGAAACGCAGAGATAAGTAGAGAGAACTGGCAGAAAACAGAGAATGCCTCTAAGCCTTCGGAAAGGTCCCTCATACGCCACCAATTAGGGTCAGTGCGTTTCCTTGGCGAAAGAGTATGAAACATGGCGGCCTCCGAGAACCGAGGGTAATGGGGTTGGTGGTTTTTGCCGAGCCAGCAACTAAGACTATATCACGGCAAAGCAGCCACTCCTGTAAGATGTCACATGCAGAGAAAGAACAGCGTGCCCGAGACGAGAGCTGAACCCAGGACAGCCAACCCTTAAAAACCGCCGCGCCGCTGTGCTAGACATGATAGTAAGAAAACTCGGTTACAAAGGGCGGTTTGAAACCAAAATTTTTGAGCTGAAATGATTAAAATGTCAGTATCTATCATTTAATTTCAACTTTCCATTTCACTCGACTTTTCCTTTAACTATAGTAGGCTGCACTAGTTCTTTGCGAGTTATTTTTCTTTTTATTCCTAGAAATTATTTGTTTCAGTATTATTTTTTCATATATGTGCCATGATCCATAATCTCTCTCTCCCCTCTCTGTATGTCCTATATCCAGTGCATAACAAATTTGCACGTCCCTCCTGCCACCCACCCAGTACAAAGCACCCAGCCCTTAGAAAAGCGCTCGCGGCAATATGTGGGTGAACTGGGAGCGAAAACTGACAATTAAGGACGAAACTTAGCTGGTGATTTTTAGCCATTGAGTCCACATCTCCTAGGGAACCCTGTAAACAAACGACACTGTTGCCAGCCGTTGTTTGCGCTCCAGGGCTTTCAGTCGGCGAGAACCAGAGAAAAGGTTTAAAGGTTGACCCGAGTGCGAAATTGTTTTCGAATTCTTGTGTTAAACTTACTAAACGAAACTCATTTTTCAACTTGGTGTCGCTCAATAGAGGCTATTGTAGTTTTGACCTTAGTTTCCTGTGAGGTTACAAAGGTAGACTGGTATACTTAAAATGTCCCGCAATGACTGGAGCGTTCGTTGACATCAGAAGTCAAAAGCTAGGTTAGTGATCAGTCTTCCTCAAAACCAAGCACGAAAATTTTACTGGCATTCGTGTAACGACAGTGTTTTAGTTTGTTGAGTTGCCTGCAGCTTTGGGCGATTTTTCTTGAGTCGGGTTGGCCTTTAAGTACCTAAAGATTGCTGCATTGTAATCACGACATGGGCTGGCTTCGTAGACAGTTCCAACCTCTGTGACGCAAGGGCTGGTCGGGCGCGGCACTAGGGCACAGCATGAAGCCCATTCATGTCTCGTCTAGGCTTCGCTGCTGGTGCTGCACAATCCTACCTTGAATGTCAGCCAGCTTGAATTAAAAATCATGAAACTGAATAAAGAGAACAGAACAGAAAAATAAAATAGAAAAGAAGAAAGAGCTTAGACATCTTTGTTGCGTTTTATTTGACGTTGTAACACAGATATTATGCGATTATTTGTTCCGGGTGGTGGTGTGGGAATCATTTGCTACTAACACTTTCTTTGTGACGAGAAACCTTGTCCAAAGCACGTGAGCTCCAATGTATGGAGGAGAGTTCGCAGAGAAGGGCAACACATGGCCGTGTTTCTGGAAGAGGGTTAGAAACAAGTGAGACGACAGCGGCGAGTGGGTGTGCGCATGCCCAGAAGCTCCGAGCTGCTTGACGACTCGGGTAGCGCCGTTCCTTTGATGTTGAGCGAGGCTGACGACGGGGTAATTGTCTTCCCATTGCTCCCCTGGTGTTCCTGCAATCGCTTAATCGTCCGATGATGATGCTTTGCTGTCGTCGTTAGCCGGCAACGAGAGCTGGACTTCAATCGCGCTTGGTGGCTTAGTGTTTTTTAAACTAATTTTGTCACTTCCTACAGCGATACAAAGCAAATGACACGAAACCACAATGAGTCTGAGGCAAAGTTCAATGTTAAACTTTCCTTGTATTGATTTTACTTAGAAAACAAGATAAACCTTGTTTATTTATATTTGACACCTAGATCTCAGGTATGGGCTTGAGATACACTTTTTGCCTTGCCCGTTATATTTTTTGGATATTTTTGCCCTCTCTAGTTTCGATTGAACCGTCCTGTGTTAGTGTAGATTGCCTCACGCTGAAACATAATTATAAAAATCTAGTTTAAAACAAATTTCTGTAAAGCATCGCAGAACTCCTCTTCGCCATTATTATAGTTTCCCTAGTGCGGTACAAAAAGGTCATACTGTAATAAATAATACTAAATAAACTAAAAACGATGTACGTTTAACAGTGAGTTCTACCCTGGTGGGGCAGGATGTCGAACTGAAAACATTTGAGGAAGAGAGAAAAAGCAGTAGAAGAAAAATGGATGGTGTGATGAGTTGTGGCAGGTCTCGTATTGTCTCGTACAACGGTGTCTTGCGTCTGACGTCTTGTGTACGTCATTTGTTTCACGTCACTTGAAGCAGAAAATGACGTCATATCTTGTGCACGTCATTTGTTCCACGTCACTTGAAGCATAAAAATACGTCATATAGAAGAGAAGAAGTTGCTCTCTAATGGCTCAATGGGCGGGAAAACAACGGTCCTCTCCGCCATCTTTATGACTCTCCCAGTGACATTCTTCTGAACTTGTGCGTCTTCCATTCCATTCACCTACAAATCTCGTCATCCTCATCGTCATCTGTGGGGGATCGTCGAGCGTTGTGTTGTGTGTGTAATACGTCGTGCGAATGTGAGGTAAGTGTACGTTCGTCTTATTACATATTGGACGGAATAAGAAAACACAGGCATAGAGAGGTTAGCAAACAACCCACTGATACACTGCTGGCTGCTTGCATACATACGAGTATACTATACATGCACGCGTACATTTGATTACATCGATTTTATTTTTTTTTTTTTTTTCAGGACAGACGCATTTTCAGTAGACACCATCTACTCTGATTGGCTCGATCATGCAGGGTTGCCAAAGGTATCAACTAAAACTCAAACAGTAGCTTAGCTCAAATATAAGACAAGTATTAATTGTAGAATAGTATTTACTGTATTTATCTTTGTATTTGATGCCAAGAGCGGCTTCAGTAAAAAAGATCAATCACAGAAAAGACAACAGTGTCACTCTTTTGAAATATTTTGTTGTTCTCTTAAAGAACTTGTTTACAGTAATGTGATTGAAGTGTTGATATTTCCGACAGTCAGTTCGCTTTTATATATCTCTGTTCCTTTTCTTCTACTGCCTGTACTAGTGTTAAATGATTTTCTGTTATAAATAAATGACGATCAGGTGACGCTTTCCGGGTTAGTAACACAAGATATTATTTTTGATATCAGTTTTAGAAATATTGAAACGCACTTGTTTCCATAAACTTTTCAAGAAAAAGGTCAACAGTAGATTAGTTCATACATCAATTCCCACACTTTAAGATAGAAGAAAAAGAAGTTAATGTGACAGCAGCAAACGAGAAGACAGACAGGAAAATTAAATCACAGAAATAGTGTTGGCTAGAGTCTTGCATAACAGAGTAAGAGGTTTGTACGTCTTCTATTGTCTGTGTGTGTGTGTGTGTGTGTGTGTGTCTGTCTGTGTGTCTCTCTGTGTCTGTGTGTCTCTGTATGTGTGTCTGTAACAGGTCTTAATGTCAAGTGAAAACGGAGGACGACTGCGCAGCGAGGAATCAAAGAAGAGGGCGAACCAAATCGCACAGCAAGTGAGTAATCTCTCGTAAACATCGCCTTCTTTTTGTCCTGTAGCAAGGTCTCCAGAGAGGATAGATGATGATACAGATATCTATCCTGTCTGAGGTATCTGAAACACTTTCTCCCGTTAACACTTTCTCATTATTCGTTTATGCACACGCACATACATATCGCCACACTTTGCTTTGTTCAATCTCCATGTTGTAAATGTTAGAACCAAAGACATCTTGCCGCACATTTGTTGTTGTTGAAATAAATACAAGCTAAACCTGCATCATGTTTCCATGATCATCATGTTGTCTCTGTCTCCCCTTCCTCTCTGTTGTGTTATCGCTGACTGTCAGTCTCGTGTTCCTCTCGATGCTCAACCTCACTGATCATCATGGAGTTAGTGCGGAAGCTGTATGGCAGCAATCAACGGTCGAGTGATGACGCTGTAAGCCGACGTGGCTTTAACAGATGCTGACACAGAGAGGCAAGGCTCAGTGCACCTGTCAGCTTCAATGACGTGTGCCGCTCATAATGTGACGTGTAACCCTTGCTCCACTGACCCCTGGCCACACACCAGCAGCAGTGCTGCGTTTATTTGGTGTGGTGGTGGTGGTGGTGGTGGTGGTGGTGGTGGTTGGGGAGCAGAAGAGCAGCTGTGGAAGTCAAAGCTTGTTCTGTTAGACCTTGGGTGTCCTTGAACCATTTTGGTCCATAGCTACAACCTAAACCAGAACCTGTTTTACAATATTCAAATATGTGATCATGATAAATGTATATAGATATCTATATATATATATGTGTGTGGGTTTTGCTGTCGTATTGACTAAAAACGGCTTGGTCGAGTGGCTTGGTAATTTTCTTGTTTTCTGTAACAGCTCTTTGTCGGTTTTAAGAAACTTTCGTGAATTTTTTACGAAAGCTGAGTATTGGACGTTAAATACGGTGGTTTAGTAATAATCTCTACTAGACAAAAAGAAAAGTTTAAGCAATATCGCATGTTGGTTTTCTAGTAAATTTAGTCAGTCCTGTTGACACATGCGTTAGTGTGTGTGAGAACTGTAAATGTAGAATTCCTTGTGGATATTGAGGATCACGGATGGGTAAGTTAAACTCAATGTCGATCTCGAAAATTTCTTCCAGCCTGGTTCATTCCTGTTCGTGCCTGGATGCATTGTAAACGAATGTAGATTGACTATGTTTAAGAGAGCTTTTTGTCATTTCCCCTTTTTTCGAATTGTATTTTATTTTTGGAGAGGTTCTCATTTAAAAACGAAGAAATCGTGTCTGCAAATTGAAGGCATGATGGCCTCACCTTCGTGCCGAACGACTTGCTGTCCTGTGTAATTTGAGAAGGGCAATATCTGAAAATAGATTCTTTTTATAGCCTCAGCGTTTCCGTTTTGGGAGTCCAGAGCGCGAGCTCCAGTGGGTAGAACTCTCCCACATCACTGAAAGCAGTTATCGGCAATTGTGTTTTGTATATAGAGAGAGGGGGATGGGAGGGAGGGAAGCAGACGACAGAACAATGAGAGTGACGTCACAAGGGTTTGTGGGAAGCCTGGCCGTGCACCCTTGACACCCCGATGTGCTCACGCCGAGCCTGGAATAGACATCGATTGAGCAGACGCCTCTCTGCCATCACTTAAGACGTCTTGGTGAAGGCGGGTACCTTCTGCTCCGCCACCTTCCACACTTTCGCTACGAACGGCAACAGAGCCTCACGTGCGTGCCAGACGCCAGTCTTGCTCCACCTCACAACTCTCGTCTGCCATCTTGTTCACTTAAGAAGGGATCATCGTTCTCATCATTTTAGTGGAAGACTACTGCTAGACAATTTTGACGAGCATGAGTTCTTCCACTTTGACGCTCATATTTTTTCACCCATAAAGCATTTGCATGGTGCGTGTGTGTGTGCTTCCAGATATATAGTTCTGGTCCCTCTCTGGTACAGTCTTCTCGTGGGACCTCTCTACTCTGAGTCTTCCCGTTTGGTCCGAACGATGTTTCTTAACTTCTACTTTCGCTTGTCGCTTGAGATCATTCTGTTTATTGACACAAATATAAGGCTTTGCATTTCGCATGATGCTTTCACTGACCTTTTGCAGTCTCTAGAGACATGAAAGTCGTCATCTGAGGTCCACTGTCTCATCGTCTGGCCCATTTATCTTGGATTTCATTTCTTTTGATCTCTCTATATTTTATGAGCGGCCAGTTTCAGACAATGAGAAAGCTTTCGGCGACCCTCGTCATCTTACTTGTGCTGGCATCATTAGCTTTGTTTTCATAGATGTTGAACCAGGGTTTATGAGTGTACAGGAGGAAGGTACACAGATTCCACTTCCTGGGGGAATGCATTAGCTTGCTTTGTCCAAGATAATACGTTAATGGTTCACTTCCAATGACAGTAAGGGAGTAGATAGTAATGTAGATTATTGCACTTGGGGCTTTCCTTGCAAAGGACACAGACATGAAATGGAATTATGCTGCAGCTGATCTTTGAAAAAAATATGATGCATAGCTAAGGGATGTCTTTTTTTTATTATTGTCCCCGAGATTAATTTTAGCACTTATGTTTGGTGAAGTTTTTTTCTGTCGCAAGTTTTCTTTGGTCACTGTTCCTGAGTTTTACGACGAGCGTGGACACTGGCCCTGGGAAGTTGGGTCCCTGGGTAACAATCAGGGTATAATTCCTGCTTCGTTAATTCAGACTTCGCTAAGTCCTTTGTTCGGGGAAGAGCAGAGGCGGGTGCTCGTGAACTGCGTAGTGGAAACTGAGAGCTGACGTGTGATTTTTGTACAGATTATTCGTTCGAGTGGGCATACACAATGAATGTCAAGAACCTTCAGTTGGTGCTAATAACTTGTTGGTGAAACCTTTTCCTCTGGCCAGAAATATTTCGAGTTTCGCAAGAAGTGCATGCAGGGAAAGTACAGAGACATGCGCAGTCAAATGATGGCAGGCGAACTCTCGTGCGTGAAGGCTAGAGAACTAACTTATGACCTTTGTGTCATAGCTGCGATTTGATTGGCTGCATTGATTTGTCCGGCAAAAAATGGCCACAATGTCGTCTGGCAATTTGACTGAGCTGCGCTGGCAAGCCAAGAAGTCACCCTAGAATCAGTCGGTGTCCCTGAGCTTATCGAAGTACTTTCTACACTGATAAAACGCCAACTTGCTTAAAACTCTCATTTAACTAAACAAAACTGACGAACCTTTGGCCAGACGTTTGATATCCATTATATAGATACTTTGCCAAACGTGCGCAAACACAGATCCAATAAGAGAGGCTGAAAGACGTATAGAGTATGCCACTTGTGTGTATATTCTGTATGTTTTTCTGTGAAATATTAAATGAGGCCTGAAAGAAAATATCGCTTATATCACAGAACACTTTTACCCCCTCAATAAAGCTTTTTGTTTTAAAGTATAAAATATTTTTAGTTTTGTACGAGTAAAAGATAAACAAATAATAATAATTATTTACATCACAATAGACTCGTTTTCGTTATGGTGCAGAATAGAGGGAGAGGAGGTAATTCGATTAGTGCTCCATAATTTGTTCGAAATCTGCATGATACACAGATTGGAGCAAATTGACCGGAAAACACTATATGCGCCGTCAGCGGGCCTTTGCAAAACAAACAAACAACAACAAAAAAATGACTAACAAGTTGAGTGCCGCCGAGTTCCTCCTCCACGCTTCTCTCCTCGTACTCCTCCCGGGAACGGAAATGAAAACTCAGTAAACGTGTGGACTCAGCAGCAGAACTGAGTGCAGTCGTGTGAACCGTCTCTCTGTGTTCTCTGGCCGGACCGATGGTTGTCTGCTTTGGCCGCTCTGTGGACTTTGTTCCCTCTCGTTCCAGGGGGAAACGGGAATCGGTGGGGAGAGGGGCGGAAGAGGAAGTGTAAGTACTTCTGTCATTAGCGAGAGGGTTCAGCAGGCAAACCGGAAGTTATGAGCTTAGCACGGACCAATCGTGCGTCTAGTTCCGCTGTTGACCAATCGCTCGGCAGCATACAATCGATGAGTTACTTGCTTTTAGGCGTTGTTGACGTGTACGCGCTACCCAGCACACGGGCAGATACAAAGATACACCATCGGGGTACAAGCAACTCAGAAGAGCAGTATATCCTGTCTGCTTTTCTTTTCTCTCACTCCCCTTGGAACGGACCCCAACCCCACCCATTGCATGAGGCTGTGAACAAAGATGGCCTCTTGCTAAGGCGTGCAAACCTCCGTCGTATGATCCGGCAGTAATGGCAGGCTCAAGTAATCTGTGATGAAATTGGGGAGTAGTTAAGTTTTGTTCTGGTCTTCACCTTCTGATGTGCTCTTCACATTCTCCTCTCGATTCGTTTTTCTCTGAGAAAAAAAAAGAGAGAGAGAGAGAAATAACAGAAGATGCTTTCGCCATCGTAACTGTTTTGTGTTCTTAACGTTGCCAGGCAAGCTTCTCTCTCTCTAATCTTTGACACAACACCGCGACAGGCGCTACCGAAGTCAAATATTTGCATCGATCTTGCAGCATTAAAAGTACACGCAGGCCAATGTTGTTAGAACACCCTGTCAACACAACCTGATGCTATGATGCCTTTTTATTTACAAAAGCATCCGCCTTTTTATTTTACTATATTTTTTTTCACTGTTTTTCAGCTAGCCCAGCTCAAAGACATGGATGCCAGGGCTCGCAAACGCAAGCGAAAATATGAAGGCTGCAAGAACAGTTTGGCCACGCTGGAGAAGGTCAGCAGTTGTTGCATCCATTTCTTGCCAGGGAGAGAATGATTAATGGAATATTTTAAAGAAAAAAGTGTATAGCGCTGTAATATTTCACTAAGTTTTCTTATCTTTACATCCAAATCATTACGGTTTTTTTTTTTTTAATCCCTTGGCTTACATTCATTGCCACCATACCTGAATCCGGCTCCCCCTCTCCCGTCCGTAGGAAGAGGCAAAGCTGACTTTCAGTGACGTCTTTGCAAGTGTGTGATCCCCATTGTGCCTGCAGGACTCATTTCAAAGTTAAACATGGCGTGAATTAACACCAGAGCTCCCAGCGGACATGAGATTGGTTTGCAAGGCGCGGTAATTGCAGTTACAAGTCTTAGACCATTGTAGTAACGCAGGAAACGGCGCAAAAGAGAAGGTAACGAGGCAGCGCCGGCACAGCGCCAACGACCATTACAACGGTGCACCAGCAAGCAGACGCTGAGCTGCACTCACCCTGGGTCTGTTGAAATGCTTTGGTGATGGCCGCTCAGCTTCCCTCGCCTCTCTCACTTAATTCGAGCTCTGTGTAACCTTTGTCTCGCTACTTCCATTGTCAGTCGTGCTTGCTGCTTGTCGGTATGCTCGGACATAGTGTATGTGTATGTGTATGTGTATGTGTCATGTATTTATATATGTGTGTATATATATCTAAAGAGAGAAATATCATGTGTGTGTGGGTTTTAATATTCAGTTATCTGTAGCTTTATCATGTCAGATTTTTGAAATCTGGACAAGAGCTCCACTGTTGTCCTGTTATAGCCTGACTTGTCTTCCAAGTGTACAGACAATGTATGAAACAACTTTTGAGTTCACACAGTTTGTACAGCAACGATTGTCTCAAAGTTTAGAGACAAACATTTAAAAGTATAGGAAGAAGTATGAAGCAGTGGACTATTTTATGAACCTCTATATCGCTGAGAAATCCCATAAACATAAACATACTTTGTAAAGGAAGGCGGTCTGATGTTAGCGTTACTTTGTCGAGAAGAAAACCCTCACGGAGGTAGGTTTAGCCGCGCCCTCCATCATGTGTTTAGAACATCAAGATCAACATTCTTGACAACAAACAAAACAATTCATGCGCAGAATGCGACTTTGTGACGTCACAAAGGGTGGTTTGTTCCTCCTCTTGCTTGATCACTCGCTCACGTCCCCCTCCTCCCTAAAGCCTCTGACCACAGTCGGTGTGCCTCCATCATGAAGTCGTGACTCGTCTGACGAAGGGCAAAAGTAAAGATGCGATGCTCACTTCGATCGAAGCACATACATCAAAGCCGCGGAGAGACTGAAGGATGTTTTGCGCCCGCATCCCTACTTTGTGTGACCTTTGGGTGTGTGACATGAGCGAACACGCACGTAAATGAGGAGTAAACATTAAAAAAATACACGATGTAGCTTTTTTCCTCCCTTTTGATGCTGATTTATGCCTTTACTTTCCCCCCTTCCTATTGTGATCCCTGCAACTTATCGGTTTACATAAAGTCGGTGATGGGGTAAGCTGAAGTTGGGGGGTGGTAAAGGAAAGGTGGGAGAGAAATAGTTCCACCTCCCTCTCCCAACATAGGGAAACCCTCCCGGTTAATTAAAGAAGCAGATGATGTGACAGAGAGATGAAAAGCCAAAAAACTCACAGAGTTAGAGAGACTGTGTGTGCGCGTGTGCAAATTCGACTGGGATCAATCATTGCAAGAGTATCATCGGGTGCTCATTTCTTACTCCTACATTTAGTTTCTCTGCTCTCTCTCTCTGTACACTCCACAACCTGTTGGAGTTTGTGTGTGAACGTCCGTAAATCGGTCATAGCCTGCTTGCTTTTTTGTTTTTTGTGTCTTTACTTTAACTCTTTTTTCTTTTCTTCTTATTATTCATTAATTCTTTTCTTCTGCGTAGTTTTTATCATTAACACTTTTTCTGGAAAGTAGATGTAGATATTGTAATGGCCGAAACGTTTCTTGTTCTGTCCTACAGCTGGAGTGGCCGGTCCAGATTATGCTTTTATTTGATCAGCTTTTAGAGGAAGAAAACCTCACTGGTGGAACTCTTGATCTTTTGAAAGAAATTTACCATCGCCATTTTGAAAATGCTGAGGTTGGTTATGTCTACAATGTTTCTTTATCTTTCATTTTAAATTAGATCTGATGTCATCGTAATTAAGGTGATTAAGTACTCACTTGGATCATGCAGACACTGAACAAATTAACGCAGTACAACTGTTTGCTGGTGTGAGACGGAATCTCAACAAATATTGTTTGGAAGAGAATTTTACTAGCAGAGTATCCATGAAAGGGAAGTGACGCATTGCACTTTTACTTGCAGGTGTTCCACCGCTGGTGTGAGCTTGTGATAAAGCACAAGCGCCGGAAATACTTCAGTGACGTCAGAGATTTCTGGAGGAGGCACCAGGTAACTGAATTATGAAAGTGATGGAGTTGGTGATACTGTGTGTTTGTACCTTGGCGACTTATGCTTGAAACTTGCGTTTCGAAGAAATGCGAGTCGCTTTCCGGCATGTTTTCTTATTGTCTTTCTTCATTCGTCCTTGTTATTATTTTTGTTATGACTGAGATGATAAGAATTCTACTTTGATCTTGTTATCTTTATTTTAGGATATTTGTGAATTCGATGCTTTTCTCGCTGTACATCAGGACATCATCTGAATTACATCGTTAATTTTATTAACTGCTTTCTCCTTATTTTTTCCTGTGTGAATTTATGAGCACCCACTTCCGTCAGCAGCGACATTGCGGTCTTTCGTAAGTCTTTCTATTTCTATGTTCGCTTTTTGTCACGGCGCCGACATTTTGCAATTTTTGTCACGGCGTGCATCCTGTGCTGCTGTCTCGTGTAGGCGGCTGTTGAATGTACTAAACTGAGAGGGTTACTAAAAACATCAGCAGCTATTTGTGTTGAGGTTGATTGCTTGTAGGTATTTGATACGTTTTATTGTTTCGTGTAAACGTTTGTGACCTTCAGCGAATTGCAGCCGACGAAAGTCATGTTCTTTTCTTAGTTTGATGAAGATTTGTGAAGAATATCGTTCACGTTTTGCGTGCTTGACGGGCATTTCATGTTTTTGACAATCGACTTCATGTGGGCTAAGCTTGCTGCTGGCGGGTTAAAGGCTGGACACATTGCGACGAGGTGAAACGTGTCTGAGAAATGTCAGTACATCGCTGGAACATCTCTGATTTTAGTTTGTTTTACGTTTTTGAAATATTTTTAGGAACTGGTCGACGTTTAACAAAGGTGGGGCGTAGTCAGAGCCACAGGAGAGATGATCATCAACAATAGAAACCACAAGACATTTCGCTGCGTGGAAGTTCTTATCTTCTCCGTCGTACATTGATTTGTCCGCGGGGCCCGTTGATCTTTGGCAGTGATGGACACACAAAGAAGTGCGAGTACTTTTGTAGGAAACCTGAGGCTTCGCCAGACTCAGAATGTTGTTGCTGTCTGAAACAACGTCGTGTGTTGGCTCAGACTTTGGCGGTTGTTACTTTTGTTACACATCATGAATCGTCTCGCTCTAATGAGCCCCGCCCGCTGACCTGTCCACCTCCAAAGAACTCCAGGATCGCGAGGGTCTAGCCCGAGGACCTGAAAGTCCCTGCCCCGGGGCAAAACTCGTTGGCAAATAGTTAAACATCCCCGTCAGGTGGCAGGATTGATCAGTACAGCAGCGTAGACGAAAGTCAAATACAAGAAAGTCGGGTTGTCTTGTAGTAAGACACAGCTACTTGCTCATAGTCTCGTGGCTACAGCAGATGGGAGAGCGGTGGGTGGTGGTGGTGGTGGGTGGTTATACTTTTAATGGTGTCACCTTGGACAAAAGCAGTACTCAAGATTTCACCGTGCATTAGAAAGAGATGCTAATATCTCAGTCTGATAGAGATTTAGAGAAGCATTATGGGAAGGCACTGACCAGACCTACTTACTGAAAATGTGACTGGAAAGACCTAAGGTCGTGGAAGTGCCAGGTGGGATACATCTGATAAGACTGGATATGATACATCTGACGCAAACCTTGCCTGACGAGTCAGAGAACAAGAACTGTGTCCCTCCACTGCTTTTGTCCGACAGTTACAGCAGCTTCTTTGGTCCATTAGCTGTATTTGTCTCCTTTGTTGTTATTGTTTTAAGCCAGGCATGGAGAACCTTTTATCCTCCAAGGGGCATTTTGATATTTATAACATCATTAACGGGACATACAAAATTATCTGCTTAAAGGTAGTCTGCTCTGTTTGGTCAAGCTGTAGTTCCCAGCAGTTGTTAACACTTTTGTAATGTGCACAGTCCCAGCATGCCTGGCTGCTGTCCTCCGAGTCCCCACCATCCGCTGGTTTTTAATATTTAGATTGTGCTTTCTCTGTCTCTAGTGTGAAAAAGAGAGTGCGCCACAAGTGGAGAGATAAATCTGAGGTGGTTTGGTACTAAATCTTACATGGCATAGAGAGAGAAGTAGCTCTGACTGATAGAATAAATTGTAAAGTTGTCTAGCACAGGTATTTTAGCAGTCTTAGAATCACTCCCATGATGAGAACACAGTATATATATATAAATAAAATGATTCCACCAAGTTACAGAGGAGCTAGTCAACCTCGGTGCAAAATTTAGAACACGTGACGGAGACTGACATTGACAAAAAATAGTTATGGATATCTCTTTTCACAAACTTGTGATAGTGCTGCTGGCATCAGAAAATGGTTATTTAGAATAAGTATTAATCGTTTGCAGCGTCTGTTATAATGGGTATTTAGTTTCAGCTTTCTGTTTAGTTGCCGAAATATCAGACGCGAGCACAAATTTTACCATTTTTTGTAGAATCGTATTTCAAATAACTGCATCATATTTCTGTAATTTCAAGTTTAATGTATTTCTTTACTCGGTTTGGAATTGCCACTTAAATGTCAGGAAATAAACTACGAGTGGTGCGTATAGATCGGTTTCTCTCTCATCAGACGAAGAAAGTATAACCCAAGAAAAGCAAGAAATATAAAATTAATGAATATCGTTTCGGTGTTTGTGAGCCTTCTGTCTGTAGACGCATTACCGAGTTTTCTTCATAAAATTGATATCAGATATTCTGGGCAGCAATTTGCAATTCTTTCCAGAACTTTTCTCCTCGCACACAGAACACCTTTGGTCTTGGTTCATGCTCGTGCAAAAAGGAGATCGACTCAAAACATGTTTTCACAAACAGGAGAAAAGCTTTCATAAATGGTCAATAATTGTGGTGGATTGTTTTCATCCTGTTCCTAACTCTGAATTTTTTTCTCCCCTCTTGCAAAATATATTTGGGCGGCCTCGGATAGGCTGACCTAAGCGCACTTAAAAAGAGCATATGTCGAGATTTCTTTTGGCTTTTACACAGTGAACTAGGACTTGTACATTCACTTCACATCACCCCACACTGTACACAGTGACGTAGGACTTGTACGTTCACTTCACATCACCCCACACTGTACACAGTGACATAGGACTTATACGTTCACTTCACATCACCCCATAATGTACACAATGACGTAGGACTTGTACATTCACTTCACATCACCCCACACTGTACACAGTGACGTAGGACTTGTACGTTCACTTCACATCACCCCACACTGTACACAGTGACATAGGACTTATACGTTCACTTCACATCACCCCATAATGTACACAATGGCGTAGGACTTGTACATTCACCTTCACGTCACCCCACACTGTACACAGTGACGTAGGACTTGTACAATCACCTTCACATCATCCCTCATTGTACACAGTGACGTATGACTTGTACATTCACCTTCACATCATCCCACACTGTACACAGTGACATAGGACTTGTACAGTCACTTCACATCATCCCTCATTGTACACAGTGACGTAGGACTTGTACAGTCACTTTCGGATTCTGTACATCTGCCGTTCTTCTGATGGTTGTTCTTCCTCTGCATTTCTTTTGTTCGTTCTTACTTTCTCGATTTCATTCATTTTGTCTTTCTTTTTGTTTGCTTTCTTGTTTTATTTGCTAGTTCACATTTTGTGTTTCTTATAATTTTAGTTTCCATTTCTTTTATTCTTTCTTTTTTTATTTCCGTTTCTGCTTTTCGGCGTGTGGGGGTGGAGGACCGATCGTGAATCGCCCAAGGCAAGCAACTGTTTCTCCATCTGGCTTTACTTTATCCATTTTTTATATTTATATAGATATATTTTTTGTGGCAGGCGATGGGCGTGTACCTCTATGGAGAAGCCATGATATCCGAGGACCCGGATATAACAAAGATGGCACGCGATTGTTTCCGGCAGCTGCAGCACGACATGCCGGCATCCGTTCGCGAGACTGTTTCCTCCATGCTGTTTCCATCCTGAAGAGCCGGGAGTTACCATCAGGCAAACAGAGTACACGCTTACACTTTTCTGTCCATTCACTGCTAAAAAATAGGATTTATGGCTGATGTAATGAAGCATTGAAGGTGTCCTCGCTGACTGGGGTCTGCCTACAGAGAGATGAACCTGTGCAGTTATTTGCCATTCAGTACAAACGTCTTTTGAATAAATGAAGCGCGGAATTGTAATGTCCTCAGAATGGGGCATAAAGTCCATCCTCTTTCTTTTTTGTGCCAAGAAAAATATTACCTGTAGAAAAAACACCAATGGGTTGTATAAAATCTAGAGATATGTATTGTCGTTCGTCTGGTTTGAAAAATGTTCTTGTCGAATGTTCAGAGTTTAAACAAATAGAAAATATAGATTTCCCACCTTCGGTTGTCACTCCCTCGCGTGCAGGCATTGTCTTATCAACAAGGGCTCAATAAAAAAGGGAACTCAGCAAGGGCTGCGTTATTTTACATCAAATTCCAGTCCCTTAGCGACTCGGTGACAGTAAAAATCACTTCCGATGTAGCTAAGACTGAGAGTTCTTTCTTTACCGCTTTATGCTGGCAATAAACATTTTTTTTTTTTTGTCGGCACTGCCGCCTGTTTGCTGGATGGTTGACCACTGCGCAATAAAAACAGTTTGAACGACGCCAGGGTGAAACTTTACCAAATCAAATGAAGGCTTTATTCTGTGCGAATGGACTTGAAGAGATATGAACTTCTCTCGAGTTACCTATTAGTTACCCTTGATCAGTAATTGCTTACAGTGTTACACAGCTAGCAGTTAGGCTGAACAGTTTTTCTTTCCTACCACTTACTCTCTCACCCTCTTCCCTCTATTATCTTTTCACGTTTTTTTCCCCTCGATTTTCCTCTTTCTTTTATTTATTTATTTAACTTTGTTGGGAGTGGGTAGGTGGTGGAAGTCGTTTGCCTGATATTGTCTAAGGACCGGTGGTGCTATTTTCGTTTCATGTCTGATGAGTGGATGAGTTAAATAATAACAGCAATAATAAAATTTATTTATGTAGCGCTTCACCCACCATGAAAGGTAGAATCGAAACGCTTTACAAAGAGCGAAAAACAACAAATCCGCAATAATAATAAAAACTGGTCACAAAAAGAAAGAGTTCAGTGCATGCCCTGGTGGTGTGGCTACTCGTGTTGAGTAGATGAATGTCAACAGATGTGGACTGCATCTTTGCCATGGCATGGAATCTTCAATAATAAAGTTTTGCTTCGAAAATAGCTGAAAGTTATGATGACATTAGTACAGAAGCTCAGTCCTGGGTGCAGTGGCCTCACTTTGGCAGACAGAAACCTCGTTCCCTTGACACAACTCGTTACAACCTCCCGCTAACGGTCCTTGTAAGTTTAGCTGGAGATGCACAATGTCAACCACGTCACTTCCTTTACTGCGCACGCAGCTGGCTGTGACAGCGCGACATCAGAACTTTCTGGAACTATTGCAGAAAAACGAATGTCTGAAATCGAGACTGCTGATGCACATCTCCTAAATCTACACAAGACAGCGCGGACTGGCAGAGAAATAAAATGGTCGAGAACAAAGAACAGTGGTGCCGCCATAGAAATCAGTCCAGGAACAGCAAACAGCGTAACGGATGCTGGAATCAATGCCAGCTGCCAAACGAAGATCAACTGGCAAAGACAAAGACCCTGTAGTCAGCTAGACTAAGGCACAGCACTCTCGACAGTAGTTGTGTATTCTTGTGATTATTATTATTACGAGTTCCGGCGTTGTACGATGTTCAAAAATATTGTTACTACAGACCTCTTATGTAAAGAACATTAACTACATAAGTAAGAATAGTTGAGCATCTGAGGCATGGCCCTCGCGACATCTTTGATCCGGAAGTGATTAGATAAAGGGCAGCAACACACTTCAGTTGACCGGAACCCTGTCCTCTTCACGGGGAGATAACTTCCACAGCGCCTTGGGGCTCTCGGAAGCGAGAGCTTAAAGTCAGTTTTGAGATGTGCACTCGCAGACGAGTGTTCTCGCCTGAAAGGTTTAAAAATGCCAGAAAAGCTTTGTCCGCTAGAAGGCGCTGGAAATAAGCATATGATCAAATGTTGTCACGCCCTGAAATAAGCGGGAAATGGCCGGCAAGAACGACCACTCTTAATGAGAAAACTTCAGCTTGTGTGAGCGTCAAATCTTTTGCCAATGTTTCCTCGTCGGATTCATTCTTTCTTTCTTTCTTTCTTTTCAGTTATTATTGTTATTATTTGCGCTCTTCAATTTTTCATCACTCGCACTTCGTTAGAGACGCAACCGGCTAATATCCTCTTTTTTCTCTCATTTTGTTCTCCTGCGCTCTGTCCTCGACCATTAAATTGAAAAAGTGACATCTTTTTCTTTTCAGGCCATTCTTACAAACTGCCTTTACCTCCTCGTCTTCTGGAAGGGATTACTCATGGTAACGGATTAGTCAGGCTTATTCATTGCAAAATGAACCACCAGCCATGCGCCAAACGTGTAAACAAAAGATGGCGCAATAGTAAATGCGTTTTTGTCATTACAGTGAGAATCAAGCTACGCCATAGTGGTTTAGAAACTCAAATATCCGATGAAGACATCGAAGGAGCAGACGGCAAAGAACAACTGCACGCTATTGTAAGCTGGCGCTCTGTCCTGAGAAAGCTAGAGAAGGTGGATAGACACCAGTAACTGGAGAAGGAAAGGATGAAGAGGCAAAAAGAAGAAGGAAGGCAGCGATTTCCCAGTCATTCCAAGACAACGCAGCTATAGATTTACAAATCGTTTAAGAAATCCAGTATTAACAAGGAACAGTTTTGCAGTCAAGCTAACCTGATTGCTAACTAACCCTGATTTCAGAGCGTGGAGAACCGTTCTGCACCCAGGGTGTCTGATCCCTCGCGAACAGAAAGAGAAGGAGTCGTGCGCTTTAACATACAGTTTCCGAGTGTAGCTCACCGTTACCGGCATGATCACCTTGCTTTCCCTTCCTTTGACTAACCAGTCTTAGTGGAGCCTCTAGTCACGTGACTAACCAGTCCTAGTGGAGCCTCTAGTCACGTGACTAACCAGTCCTAGTGGAGCCTCTAGTCACGTGACTAACCAGTCCTAGTGGAGCCTCTAGTCACGTGACTAACGAGTTTTTAGCGGAGCCCCTGGTCAGGTGGTCGTTGTTTTTGTAAGGGACTCTGGGGAAGGGGGATCTGGAAGAATATGGAGGAGGGTAGGATGAAAAAGGTGCGTGGAGGTAAAGGGTTATGGTAGATGAAGAAAGAAGGTTGCTGCTCCGTGACGCCGCAGGTGTTGTTTACTGTTGTTGGTGCCATCAGTTCCTCTTGTCACTTGCTCCTGGTGTCCAAGAGTCCTGCCGAGTCTGCAGAGGTGGTGTACTGTCTGGTTGCCAGATACCTCATCTTGCCCTGTTCCTATATTTTATGCTTTTTATTTCGTTTTAGGCAATATATTTTTTGATACTGTTTACTTAAAGGACCTTCCATTTCTTATAGTGTTTCTTTTTAATAATGATTTTGTCTTTCTAACACAGGCATCTGTATGGTTTGCCCATCTGAACAGTTTGTTTATAGTTTTTAAAATAGTTTTTAACATTTTAAAAGGTCTTATTAAGCTACCTTACTTTATGGTTGTTTATAGTTGTGGTTATAGATGAGCGAGAGAACGATACTTTAATTTCTTTTACCCGCCTAATATGGTCACGCGCACCACGTGCTACTATTATGATTAACATGTCGATGCTAAGAAAATTCTACAGCCGACCATTAAGTAAAAGAGGAGCTTTTGTTGAGCATCATTTAAAAATATTGGAGAAAGGAACAGAAGCAGAAAAATCAGAGATACATTTTGGGGGAAATTTTTGTAGGTAATCACGACCAATGGTTTACTGTATGCACGTCACCACCAATATTTGAAAATATTGTGCGACGGTTGACAGCTGGTTCTGACGATTGTCACTGCATTTAGTTGACTTTCAGTTGTTTGCACACATGACATGTGATGTAGGGCCCTTGAAAGTACAGCTTCTGAGAAGAACTGAGCAATGATGCTGTGATGTGATTAGTAGCATCTTACTCAGGTACCCTTGTCTCTGCTCACGTCCCTACAGTGCTTTTACATTGAGTTGACGGGGTGGGTGTGGAGTAGGGAGGCAACTATTCCTGTAACTTGCTGTAATATTTTTCCCAGACTGTAAGTTCTTGTTATTTATCCTCTTTGCTCTCTGGCTGGAGCATCAGACGCCAACAAATCTCTCTCAGCCATCTCCATCCTGGACTCGCCAGCCGTCGTCTTGACAACCTGTTCCTACGATCACGTGAAGCGAGTTAGTTTAACCTCTCATAAACCACTTTCTTAAGGCTGCTCCATCTTCTCTCTTCCCTCACTTCGTGGACTTGATTCCATTCCCTGCCCGATGTTCACTTTCCCCGACTCCTACCCGAACCCCAGACAAATAGTTTACAGCAGACTACCCCTGTCGCCAATCTTCTCATCACCGAGTCCATCTTTACAAGAAAAATGTATCGAAAATGAAAAGTTTTACACCGAGCAGCTGTATGTTCAGCTTATGTAAATTAAGTTCAAGTGGGTGTTGAAGTTTCTCTCAATCTTTCATCGACTCGCTCAATCTCGTTATACCGGGACTTTGCTTGTGAAACATTCAGCGTCTACTCGTGAAGTGCATCGATTCCTAAATAACTTTTTTCTAAAAATCTTTGTTTTAGCCAGCGCATAGGACGTGTCTAAACAGCTATTTCAACATTACAAGTGTTTGTGTTTAATGATTTATCCACAGACTGGAGTCATCACAACATTGGTGTTATTTTATCGTCGGGTAGAATCTCTGTCTAAAACTGAAGATTTTTTTTTTCGAAGGAATGACTATTTTTGTCTCTTGCTTAAAGAGGTTTTCAAGCATGGCAGAGTGAGCGACATTATTATGAACAAAGAATTATTAAAGGAGCGTGCTAGTGAAAAGACGAGGACAGGTTTCAACCCGTGTCTTAAGACGTGCGAACACACTTCAGATGTGAACAAAACAAGGATGAACATCCGGAGAAATAGCACAAACACACACAAGTCTGGCTCCACAAAAACAACACAGTCCCGTCGTCACAGAGGAGAACGAGAACGATGTTTGATCGCTGTTGTAACCGTCAGCACAATAAGAATAATGGCATACAGAGAGTGCATGTCCATTATGTCCTTGTTGTCCTTTCAAAGCCTTTCCGATCTCTCTTCACTGTGTGCTTGTTGGCCGATTGGCCTCCTTCCACACTCGGCAAGACACGTGACTGGGTCGTGTCGCTCGCGCATGGGCAGAGGATGTCTTCGCACGTATCCCTGGAGTCGCAGCCTGCGCCGTGATGACATCTTCGTCGTCTAAGCTCTTAACATCCGGCACCTGGCTTGCGACAGTGCGACTGTCCAGGGACAGCAAGTGTCTGCGAGCTGCCATCTTTCGGCGCAAGTGATTGAGGGAGGGTAGGAGGTATAAACCAGAGGAGTTGGTCGATGCAGCCTGGTTTCATTTTCTATAAAGAAGGGTGGTCCGTGCTTCTTCAGTTGAAAATTATGAAGAAAAATGATAATATTTAGGCTTTTCATCGTAAATGAAAACAAAAACAGGGAAATACGATCTTGCAAGTATATACTTACATTAATGCAAATCTGTTCGAGTGGATTTCGTCTAATTTGTTGTTCGGCATTGTAAAAATGTCTTCAAGATGTATTAATTATAGTCAACTGCTATGGGTGAGTGTATCCCTACGCAAATCTTATGAATTTGCAACATAAAAAGTTACATATTACAACCTCCTAGAAATTCGGTCAAACGATAAACCTTGCCACCGACGACTTTGTTTAATAATGGCGGATAATGGCCGATAATTCTCGCAGAGGATCACAATTCCAATTACTTTTCTTTAAACAAATAAGCACACAGAGGGACTGAAACCTTTCACTAGTTCTACTCTGTGGCTGCACACAGTCACTATTTATAGTTTCTAGGTCACGTGATGACCGGTCCGCCCACTGAAGTCCGGGGAGAGCACCGTGAAGGGTGTTAACCCTTATTTATCTTACTTCTGGGTGTTGTGCTGCAACGTCGACAGACTCATAATGGAGGAGAGCATAGGGTGAAAGTAGTCATCGTATAATTAACTGCGACAGTCCCACAGTTTTACGAGTCCCTAGCAAGCGGGGGAGTATTTCTTTTTTTAAACCAATAGTCATAAACGAAATCAGTGAACACTGATCATCTACTATGTTAATGTGTAATGAACACCTCTGAAAGTGGAAGTCAGAGAACTGACTACGGTAAGAACAAACAGGTTGAATTACTGAGAAAATTGGTTTGTATTCAAATGTAGAGGATAAAGAAGAATTTAGAACCAGACTTGTGAGCAGTAGTCACAATAGGAACAGTATCAGGTTGGTTGGTTTATTTAGTAGGAAAGTGCTCCACCTTGCGGCCATTTGTAACTATGTGGGGAGAGGGAGGGGTGGAAGCTGGAGTACCCTGAGAAAACCCCAGACACCAAGCCCCGCGGTGGTGGCAGCAAATGTGGAAACACGTGGAACTGTTTTCAGGAGGTCAGCGTCTAAATGTTTCTTCCTCCTGTCAGCACCAACCCACGCACACATTTTGTATTTGAGGGATGGACCTGTTGAGGCAATTCATTATACAAGAAAGACAAAGGAAAGACTTCCGCAAGCAAGCCGAGGGCCAGAGCTTAAAACTGAAGCAGGAGAATTTAACTCTCCCTGGAGCATTGGCAATGGCGGAGCTTTAATGAAGACTTATCTCCCTTGAGCAGTCCGGGTCTCACGTGCATCAGGCAAAAAGTGCTCACAACAGAGGGCGCTCATGGCTGCGCATGTTTCAAGGCGGTGTCCTCCTGGCGGGAGGCGGCGAGTGTTTGTAGTCAGTCGCGACAGGAGAGTGAGATGCTGAGAGGGGTGGACGAGTGGACATGGGTGGGGGATTCTTTTTGATATCTCTTGTATGAGCGTGTGCAGCACTTCGCTCAGAAGACTTGCCTGCTTCCGCTTAAGGACGAATTGTGTACGAAAACAAGTTTTAAAGAAGACAGAGAAGTGTAAAGTCCTCTTCTCGACTTCAGTATTTGTATGATGTGCCTGAATCAGAGTGCGTCCAGAGAGAGAATGATAGGTATACAGGCAGACAGGAGAAAGAGTCACAGGAAGACAAAAGATAGTGAAAGGCGACACACCAGTTAAAAGAGACAGAGAATGGGTACAGGATATGACAATGGCATAGCGAAACATAGGATGGAGAGAGAATAAGTACATGAAGAATCAGTTACATAGGAGAGAGACAGAGAAGCATAAAACCAGCAAAAAAGGGAGAGAAATCGATGTGCAAACACATCCTCCAGTTCATTCAAGCAAGCAGATAAGCCGCTCCCTCTCTCAGTTATCGTATTTTATTACTGTCGTGTTCATCCACCGCCATAAGCAAGTACCGGAGCGTGGACATAGCAACGTCAGGGCGCAACGGAGCGTGACACAGAGACATTAGTCGTCAGACTTCACCTGCCAGGTACGATAGCGACAAAGCACAACGTCCTCCTGCAATAATCCTTACTTTTCTGTCTTAGCAAAACATCACCTGCTCTTGCTTTGGGGGAGAGGGTGGGCGTGTGTCTTACCTCCGTAAAGGTCAAAGGTTAAGGAAACCTACATCACGATTAACCTTAATTTGCTGACGCACAACCATGCATAAAAACATTCAAATCAACAAAAAGCCTCTTTCCTAAACTTTCAGAAATGTGAAATGAGAGCAAAAGCTGGCGGCTTGTAATCCAGAAGTTTAAGTGGAGATTCAACCGAAGACAAAAAACCTGCTGATGGTGGGCACACGTGAAACGGGTAGAAACACGGGTACCGTTGTCGTTCCATTGCTGTGGCTCATTACTGTTAGAAGTCACGTGGGTAAGCTTTGAGGCAGAAAGCTGGATTTTTAAGGTATTGCTCTTTGCCCTCATCAGCCTGGTAATACTAATATTGTTTACTACAGACTGCTAACTACCTTGTTAATTAGTCTGGTAATAGGATATTGGCTTTCTACAGATTGATTACTACCTTATTAATTAGCCTGGTAACCGGATATTGCTTGCTACAGACTGCGTATTAATTAGCCTGGTAATGTAAAGTGGGGAGAGCCTAGCCACCCTCAGGTATTCTGTGCTATACAGGTATTATTATTATTACTATTAACAACACAGCTGTGGATGCTGACACATGTTTGGAACACAGATGTGAAATGTGTTAAAACAAATGTCGGTTTACATCATGTCAAACATTACACGACAAATGTTCAATGAAAACCTTAGTCACCGAACAAAGTATTGTCACAGAATTGTAAACGACGATAGTAAACGGTGACAACTAATCTATACACAACTACGATTAACAGTACACAATAGAGACGAACATTAAGACTAAGAATCAGAAAGAAAATGGGAAGGTGTGTGTATATATATACTTGCTAATATAACAATATTACTACCTACAATAGCACTGATGATAGACTAGCATGATGAGTGCCATGTACTTCTCAACATCAGAAATATCATTGACATTGGAAACAGACGAAAGTCCGTACATCTCAGGGTCTGTTTAATTAATTAACACGGAGTTTACCTTCTAAACATTGTGTACCTGAGATACATAAACCTTCGAGAAGCAAATGAAGCGTGACTAACCAAAGGACAATGTTGGTCAGTTGACAGACAGAGCGAGGTTACAAGGCTACAAAGCAATGCTACGACATCATACAATGAATACAAGAAAGATTAGTCTAATACTAATAGGAACTTCAAGAATGTGTGCTAAACAAGAAAGACAAGAGGCGGTGTGACGTGGACAGGGCATGTAACGTGACGAACGTCACCGAGGAGACGAGAGATCGGGTGACGGGGACGTTTGTAATACGATGTGATGTCACAGAGCGAGGAACAGGAACGGTGGTACTGATGACAGGAGGAACGTCACAGTAGAGAAGAGACCGACACAGGAGCGACAATACAGAGGACGTGACGTAGGCTACAGACCAAAGAGTGACGAGAGTGGAGAGGAGGGCGGAGTCCTGCTTTTGTTGATGAGTCCGTGTGTCTATGAGCGTGTTTTGAAGACGGAACTGCTGAAGCACCGTGGAAGGGAATAGGATCTGGGGCTTGAGGGCGGTCTGCAAGAACGAAGAGGAAACTGCAGACAAGAAAGTGTGTGTGTTTGAGAGACAGCGAGAGAGAGAGGGAAAGAGCGAAAGATATTTAGAGGGGCCGAAGGTGTTTTTTTTTTTTTTTCTTACTGTCTTCTACAACGGATGCCCACACCGTCTGTTTTAAACTCTTGTATGGTCTCCAACGACAATTCAGTATTTCAGTATTTCAATTGCTTTTCTGGTAAATTTTTCCCGGCGCTGTTGTAGTGTAGTGGGTAAGCTAGTAATTTCCATTCCGAACATTGTAAAGTCTTTTTTGTGTTTTTGATGGATCGTTTATTTTCTTCTGTGGATGTGGAGAGCTTGTGTTTAGGGTTAGGGTCTGAGTTTAATGTGAGCTTTTATTTTACACAGAATGACAAAACAACGGAAGCCAAGGGCTGTTCCGCTGGCAGCCTCGTTTGGTTGTTTCGCGCATGCGTAGAAGAAGTCCGTCTCACAGACAAAAGTCGCTGCCAGACTCATGCCAGCAAAAGTGGACGAAGCCCCGGTTTGAAAGGCAGGGCTACTTTGCATAACGAGACTAGTTACGAGAGTTTGCAGCAACAAGAGGCTCATGCTAACATGCTAACAGTGCCCGCAGCAAGATGCGACTCTTGTCACGTGTCAGTCAGATAATTGTGCCCACGAGCAGGTGAGAATCATATTGGGAAACACTCCAGTGTCTCAGCAAGGATCAAGAGCAGGGCAGCCATCATCCACGCCGTCCAGCACGTCTACCTCCGGTATTTTTATGTCTTACTCGCTGGTCCTCTCTCTGTGTCCTCGTTCTTGACATAGGTCAGAGGTCATCATCTTCGTAATGAACAGAGTAATGTAGAACTTTTCTAAGGACTTTCCCTGAACAAAGTGACACGCACACCATAATAGTTAAGACTGATGTTTAGCTAGGAATACTTTGCGGTCAGTATGTCTCCACTGAGCCTATCCTCCTACTGAGCCTCTCGTGTAGCGGGTGCAGCGTTTCCAAGCAAACATTTAATAGAAGATAAAGATCAGTGAACAGTCGAGAGACTGAAATATAACAGAAAACAGGAGAGAAGTGGAATATAACAGAAGGGAGAGGGAATGTAGCACGTGAAGAGGAGGAAGGAGGAAAATATAAAGACAAGAGACAGTTTAGGGTAGATGTGCTGATGAAGAAGGCACGAAGAAAGAAGAGGAAAGACAAAGACTTGGACCAGACTGAGTACAACTCACTAAGGCCACACTCAGTATGTCAGGTAAACACTGCAGGTGCTACCCTGTTAGTCCACTCACCTTCTGTCGCTGGCTGAACACCTGAACAGTTTACACGACCTACTGAGTATGGCCTTTACCATCTTTTGCGCATGCTCAGTATAGAGCGAACGACGTACAAAGAATAGCAAAGCCAGACAGCCAGACAGAAAGTAGGAGATGGAAGAAAGTACAAAGAAAATGCCTTTTGATTAGAACGAACATCAAGGGCATGGCGCCTAGCTTTCATTCTCCGATGCCTTATCCAAACGAGAGAAAGCAAGAAAGAAAATCCACAGGGAAAGATTAAAAAACACACGGAGGACAAGAAAAATACAAAATGATGGGGAGAAAAGAAGACGACGACGATGCAAAATGAATGAAGTGAAACGGATGATGTGACAAACGTGGCGCGCAATGAAAGGCCTACCCAGCCATTCACACCCCGCAATCTGAACTCAGCCACCCTGAACATCTTGCAATGTGGTCAGAGCACGGACTAGGTTGATGGGATGGTGACAGACAGACAGACAACACCTCAGTGTAGGCCAGGTCCACGGGGTCACACCGGTACTCCCTGTGTAACTCCCTGTGTAACCACAGCAGCTACAGTACGATGACAGGGCAAAGGTCGACAACAATAACAAGTCAAATGTTTGTGTGTGAAACACATTGACAACGTTTGTCACTCGACCACAAGGAGCAATGCAAGGAAAAGGGGTTTATTTTGGTGCAATGTTACGATCAAAAATATATCTTAACATCTAGATGAAAGCGAGTTTCAAGACGTGTTTGTAGTTTGCTAAATAAATTAATGTAGCCGCATATTGCAAAACACGAGGGAGATAAGGACTAGCCTGTAATAAAGAAACTTTGTGACCAACTAAAAACGTTTTGTGGCCATCTTGTTACAGCAATATCCGTATGAACATCTTCGTCCTAATAAGCAAATTAAAATAAATCTTAAGAAGTGTTTAGCAGAAAATTTCAAGATTCAAAAGTGATTGCTGTCTACCAAAGTTTTTGAAAAGGAACAACAGTCATGCCCTGGATAACACAGAAAATAGTCAACACAAAAATTGTCTTTTTCTTCGTCTGGTCGTGAATGTGGGAATCACTCAGCTGCAGTCGTCGTGTCTTCAGCCTCCACAACGTGTCCGACAGGAAGTGTCGTCCCTCAGACCGACATCGCCGCGTCTCTGGTGCTGCCCAGGCCGCCATGTTGATTAGCAAGGGCCGTTGTGGTTGCGAGTGAACGCCCTTTACTTGGCCGCGTCGTCATTGGCCAGCTCCCAGCAGCGCATGGCGCATGTGCGGTGCTCCAGTTTGCACATCTCGAAGGTGGACGTCGTGCGTGACCTTCGGGCGCACGCGATGAACTCTGGGACGCACGTAGCCACGTAGCAGCCTGCGAGACACAGGAAAGCAGGTCTTGAAATACAGGGCGAGAGTGGTCAACCCGTCCTAGGCATTGATTGGTTGACTATTGTAAGCCACTGAACACTGTAAATGCTGAACTAAGGGATGGATTCTTTAAAATAACACGAACGAAAGAAAAAAAAAAAAAACCAAAAGCTTTGAATGTATCGAATACAATGGGACCGGTGAATAGCGCTCAGCGCAGACGTGTGGCGGTTACGCAGGATCTACTTTTTTCGAGCAAAAAAAAAAAAAAAAAAAAACCAAAAAAAAGTTAAATGACAGCAAAAGCTGCAAAGTATGTGACGTCACTGACAGAGTCTACAAAAAGTCTGATGTTCGTGAGGTGTTGACAGTAAGTGACACGTGACCTCACAAAACGACACCTCCCGAACAAAACAAACAAACAACAAACAAACAAACAAGTAATGATCTTGGCCTTTACCGAGTTTTGTGTCGCTAACAGAATGGCGCTAGTCCCTCATACTCTGGCAATGTGTATCTTGTAATAAACCAGACACTTTAATTTAAAAATCTGGCTATAGATGTCTTTTCTAAAAATAATTTTTTTGTTATAAAAAGGTCTGCAAGCTACAGTACTGAGTTCACACGACATACAGGTTACCCTTGGGGAACCGCTCTAAAATAAACCAGCTCTGGCATCTAAGATAACAAAACTCTCAGAATGGAATTTCCGGTTGCTTCAAACATCGGTCTAAAGAACTCCTCTTGTGGTTGAAATCATCGACCTCTTTAAAACACATCCCTTGTGTTCGCAAACACCGCTCCGCGACAGATTCCTTTTGGACATGATGAGACACTCGCCACTTTAAAACTAAGTCCATACCGGCCCTACACATCCATTTTAGTTCTCAAATAAATTTTAAAAACCACAAGCAGACTTCCCACATATCATTCCATGGCAGTGAGGTCTGGACCACCATATATCTTCAGAGGAATATGCTAAAAGGACATTACATTATTCATATTCTATGTTTACATTTTCAGAGGATGCTTGACACGCAGTCTCTCTGGTTTGTTTGTCAATATTACACCAAAGTCCCTTTACCTTAAGGTCGTGAATGAATAAAGTATTTTAGCAGTCTAACGGCCACAGTTATCTCGGGGCCAGCCCTTTTATGAGGGCGGTGCCAATATCCCTTCTTCGTCTCTGACCCTGTAAGGGGTGCAGTTAACAGCTAGATAAACTGCAGGGTGTACGCTGCATCATGTGGGTATCTAACAGTCAAATGCACCCGCATCCTAATGTTCTGTTTGTGGTCTCTGTTTACGGTGCTGGGTGTCTTGCTGTCATCTACCTTCAGTTGCTGGCTCTGGGCACAACATCAACCCTCCCCCTCCTCGGACACCATTGCCCCCAGCCACTCGGCTGTCCGCTTCCGACATGCGCATTGGACTTTCTGTCAAAATTATATTTTTTAGGCACTTCGCTTACCATAAAGTTTTGTGTAAGCATCTGGATTTTCGTCCATGTCTCCTGCCTCTATACTGGCATCTGAAACAATAAGCACACTAGGTCAGCTGACAATCAGGGCCAATGGGAACACCGTTTTTTTAAAGAACTTTTTGTGATTTTAATTGAAGCTTTATTTTGTTTTTCTCTATAATTTATTCTAGAATGCTTTCCTTGCTGTATAGAACATCCGTGGCAGAACAATAAAAGTGTCAGCATATTTAGAGTAATAATAATCATCATCATCATCCAGATCTTTAAACACATATTAACAACACACTTTTTTCAGGGTAAGCATAAACAAACATGCACATAACACAAAGAAGAACACCTATACAAGGTGGAGAAGACAGGAGAACTGCAGAACACCACTGAGAGTTAACTGTGTGAGAGAGATATGTCTGAGTCGAAATTCGAACCCTCGACATCCGATTATCATTGTCACCACACACAGCTCCAGTGATTAAACTAGGGTTGATACGTGTAATGGTTTAAAATTTCGTTTGGCTTTGTTAGCTTTTATTCCATGATTTGAAGATGACCTTTCTTAGCAGGTCTGACAGAATGTTATTTGCCCACCACGAAACGAAATCCCATGTGCGTGGTTTTTGTTTGTTTTTTTTCGCTTCGAGCTGTTGATGAAATCAAAGCTTAGCATTGCATTTCTTTTGTCATAATTATTGTAACATTTCTTTTTGTCTTCTTTCCCAAACTTTTTCGTGATTCTCGTCCATGATTACACCATAGAAAAATCTCTGCCCAAAGGAAGGCCACTGCCAAAACCACAGAAAGCCGCTTGATGTATGATGCAAACATATTGGCTTCCTTGTAAACTAGAGAAAATGGCGGAGAGAAAGCAGTGTTAAGAACGTCTACATGTTTCTACTTTAGTCCCTTCTTTGTCTGTCCAACAAATAAAAAGCGAAGCGTTTTCGCCCTTCTTTGTTGCCAAGCATGAAAGGAATGTAACCCGTCTTTTGATTGGTCAAGTGAAGTCTGCGCCACCTCGTGGTGTTTGACCTTTCAAATCAAAGAGAAGCGCCCAGGACAGTTATGTTCTCAAGATGTCGCTGTGCGGGATTCGTGTCCTGTGAAAACGCCAGGCAATGATTGTCCTTCACCACGTAATCGCGTAATGGCCCTCGAGAGGACTGCCTGGATTTCCGTCCAACAGGTCCAGAAATGGAAAACAAAATATAGTCGCGGCGATAGGAGAAGGTCTGCGTGCAGCACGTCATGCAGAAGATTGCGGCCAGCCAGCAGCCAGCCAAACATGTAGACTGGCAAGTATCAGAACTACCTGGACAGGTAGATTAACACCTAGGCAGCTAGAGAAAGACCAGGGACTCGTAGACATGGCTGTTGGTTCAAATAAACTAACCGACGCTAACGTTAACCACTGCTGGTAAGGGAACCAACCGTTAAACATTCGTGATGTCCCGTCGGCTAAATCTGAATTTGCACAACAGTTCAGTGTCCTCATACTTATCATTGAGGTTAATCAAGTGGCGACAAACTTACTCCCCTCCCCTGCCGCAAAGCACGCCTTTATCTTGCTCTAAAGAATAATCGCCGCCATCTTTCACTATCGGATTCGGATTATAACGGTTAAACTAACGACGGTTAGAGGCCATCGGTTACGCCGTGTTCCCGCTAACCGACGGTAAATCACGTGACCGCCATCGTTACCCAATGTCTATGAATACAAACCCGGCTATAAGCTAGACTGAGAGCCAGACAGGCCAGGAGGCTCATTTTCCCCCCTAAACGACTCAGTGAAGGCCAGAACTTCGGAAGCGTGACGTCAGCGGCCTTGACAGTGGGCTCAGCCAAAGCCTCGCTTTCAATCATTGCGAGCTGTGAAACCTCGTTCCGGCGCTAAGCTCAACAACGTTCACAAACTACCAAGGGCTGCAGAAAGTTAATGGCGGCAGGCAAAATAACTCATGGCCTCACTGATGACAGGTCAAATAAACTATGGCGCCACACAGCGGAGACGATGTAAAACTATTAAGCAGGTTATAGCTTGGACAGTCTTCTACACGATGTCTACAATGTCTAGTGGCTACACGCAGCACCAGTCGTCTGACACGTATTGCGTTCGAACCTTGTGGTGGGTGTGGGCGTTGTTCGGTGTTTTATTTGGAGACTTTTCCCTCTGATGATCAATTGTCCGTCAAGCCTGTCATGAAGACCATTGATTGCCATCACGCAGTAAACTGCTACGTCGCCTGATGGTGAGCGGCTCACGGCTCACACGGCCTCGTAAGACAACAAGCAAACACCATCCTGATGAAGTGGGCTGTGACCGGCAGTCTGTCTCACACCTCATGCCTCATGCCTCAGCGTTTACCTGCTAAAACACAAGATCGCGCGGTTCTTGTTTGATTGCAGCCTGGGTGGCCAGAGAGCCGACAAAAGGTCTTGTTGGGACAGCAAAGCTATGGCTATCCCTTGGTGTCAGTGGCGTATGCAACATTAGCTAGGGTCGATCAACTGGCAAGCTTCAGTGGCAGTTTCCTCCCTTTAAGGGCGGGCAAATGGGGAGACAACTGGGATAGTGCGATGAAGTCTTTTGTGCTGTGGGCAAGGTAATGTCGGCCAGTAGACTGACGGCTGTGGGTAGGGCCTCTGTGGGTCAGTGTATGGGAGAGTGAAGTGAGCGGTTGCATCATGGACGTGTATTGATGGACTGATGTCTGTATGCCGAAACTCACTCTTGGCCTCTTGTGAAGTGTTAGTCTCGGCGAGCCGTAACAAAGAATATGAATAAACCGGAAGCTATGTCGTCTAATGCCTCGTTTTAGCAGTTAACTGGAAAAAAATCGTCTGCCAGCAGTCCAGAGACAGTTATCGCGCGCGTGAAGGGGAGATGTAGAGTGTAAGACACTTTCGCCAGTCACGATAATCCTGTAAACCACGTGCAGACAGCGAGCAGTAAACCCTCTGACTTTGTGTATTTATCGATATTTTCATTTCCGTGTCCTCAGCTTTCTGTCAAAGCATTCCTCAACCCAGACCCTAAAATTATCCCTAATTTACAACCCAATCCCGCTAACGACTGACCGCAAATAAATCGCTTTTAAACTTAATTTAATAACATTATTTTAAATATTCTATTAATATTTTATTAGCGAAACAGCTTCTGGGGTGAGGGGCAAAGGGTTGGTCTCAGGTCTGTATCGCCATTTGTCTCGCCATCAACCGTCGCCGTCTGCTGACAAGCAGCGTGGTCTGCCTCACAACAGGCGGGCTGCTGCTGCCAAGCATCTTGCTCCTCAGGACCTGACTCAAATCCCAAACAAACACAAAGGACATTGCCGAAAGGGTTACACAAGTCGCACCACGTGAAAGGGTCTCATTGTCCTGGGAGCATCTTCATAGTAGTTGCTCCAAAATCACTTTTTCAAAGTCACCATGTGCAGATCGACATTCGCAGTATCACTGTTTGCAGGTATCTCTGTTGAAATGTTACCTTCACATGCACAATTCACCCCCGTAGTCTCTATCTTTCTCTCCATCTCTATCTTGTCAAGAGACAAGAATATTGTCCTCCCCTTCTTCAAGCTTCTAGAGACACACAACGATCCAAATACAAATAAGCTCAGAGTGGATGGAGGGAGGATGGGGCGGGGATGCGTGAGTAGGAGAAGAAATACCCGAACCCACCTACTGTGAGTAGGTTGTTGCGAAATTTAAATGTGAGACCAGACAGAAACATCTGTTACCCTTCAGACAAGTACCGTGAGAGGAATGTGACTAAACTACTGGCACTGAATGCGGAATTTTCAATTAACAAACCTGTAACTGCAGGAGACAAGTTGGCCATCTTCGCTTGTGCTTTGAGAGGCAAAAGAGTTAACTGATTTGAAGTTAGCAAGATAAGCAGTCCTACGAAAGAAAGAAATTGTCAATGACGAAGGAAACAAAAACAGAAAAAAATAAAGAAAAGCTTTACACAAAATGGCAGCAAACCGTTAGAGCAAGGGTGAACGGATGCAAGGTGCATTCAAGGGTCGTAAACGAGCCAAGATGAATAAACCAGATGTACTCGCTGATGCAGAAGGCGCGAAGTTAGGGAAAACTAAACTACGATACTTCTGGCTGATGGAGGAAAGAAAAGAAAAACAAGAAAAATAAGAAAATAACGTGAAAAACAAAGGGGTCAGGGAGAATTGGTGTTTTATGCCGATCCTCAACTAAAACTATATCACGGCACAGCAGCCGGCCTGTAACAGCGGGCCTGAGACAAGATCCGAACTCAGGAAAGCCATCCCTCACTGCATTGCTTCACAGGCGGAAAGAACAATGTCTGAGGAGAATGCACACTGGCAATACAGACAAACAGACGTGCACCGTGACGAGACTGAAGACGCTGTGCGAGATGCTCGACAGACTCCAGCACCCGGCGTTACGGGTGGCTGCGCACCAAACCTCCTGCACGAGCGGACGGAGCGTGTGTGTGTGTGCAGGTCCGACGACACCCACGTGAGGGAAGTGACGATCGGATGACAAGAGGTAGGTGTGCGGTGATGTCCCCTTGAATCTGATGCCTTACACCGCCAGGAGGAGGAGAAATCAATGCGGTGCGCAGCTGCCAGCTATCCGACTCATCACTGATGCATTAACAGCTGGCTGTGGCTTAACCGCGTTTAGCCTGCCTGAGGTCGTCGTCACGAGATGGCGCTTACACAGCCTAAAAACAGTCTTCGTGCTGGATGTGTGTGTATGCGTGCAAGCTTGGTGATAAACTGTATTTACCATCATTTGCAAAAGTAACAAATACGAGGATTACGACAGCTAACTTCATCTCCACTCACTTGCAACACACACACACACACAAACACAACACACACTCGCGCACGCTTCACGGACGATGAGGCGGATAGTGTGAACTGGGTACAGTATTTCGTAGCTGTGTTCTACAGGAAAGCACTAAGCTAAAAGTCTTTTAACTATTAGCTGACACTGTTGCAGCTAGCGGTTAGCTATAACCCGGTCCTGAGGTATCCTTCAGGGGCCGTAGTCATGACGCGAGGTCAACATGGGGAACGTAAGGACCAGAGTCCTCTTTCCGAAGTTAGGATGTCCAGACCCTGCAGATGCTGTTTACTTCTGGAGTTGTTGTTATGAATCGGTGGCAAAGACGCCAATGAGGTAAATAAACATGAAGTGTCCACGATCTCTGGCGCATTGCATTGTAACTTCAAAAACAAGACGCTTTCCCTTCAGGGCCCACCTTTGCCCTCGGGAAACGACCGACTTTCTCTCGCTGTATAATTAGTCTCTATAACTGAAAGTCACTACGTCTCTCTCTCTCTGTCTGTCTAGTCTCTGTCTCTCTGTCTTGCTGTATGGCTTCATTCTCTACCTCTCTTTTTATCCGACCATCTGTCTACACCAATATAAATAGCAGCCTATCAAAATGAAAGAATTTTAAAAAAGGAATCTCTGCAGTGATTTCTCTATGACCAGTCCTTTCCGCTTACCTACTTCCGGTAGAACGTGAGTGCCTGTCTCCTGTATTCATTTTCTTCCGTCTATTCTCCCCCCACTCCCCTTTGTCATGGAGGGCCATGTCAGGTGATGTGAGCACCAGGATGTGCTGCTGTGTAGTGGACAGACGGAGGAGAAAGCAGCGACGAGCTTATGTGAAGAGGATGAAATTTAAAAAAAAATCAAAACAGCTTTCACAGAAGGTCTCGCCACCAAGGCCATTGCTGGTCGGGTAGAGTAGAAAGAAGGAAAATGTTTTTGCACAAAAGACTTCCTCTGTGAACTGAAGATAATGCCAAAGTAAAATTGCAAGTGGGTTGCACGCCGGAAGTACAATTACTGACTGTATCATGACTACTGCTACACCAACCTAGACTTGTTCTGACTACTTCATCAAATGCTATTACTAGGAATGGTCCTGTTGCTGATTGGATCCTCATCCCAACTGTCATCACTGCAGTGCTCTCCCCTACATGATGGTGTTAGAGCGCGCCACCAGCATCGACAAGTATTGAAACATTGAAACAAGTGTTTACCATCGCATGAAGCGGGATTGATAGGTTCTAACGGTTTTTTTCTTCTTCCCGTTCATCACGTGCAGCCAACCAACCAACCACCGAACCAACAGATTAAAGAAATTGTCATTCTACTTTTTCTCTATACCTGTGAGATCTGATTAAATATAATGGAGGAAACAAAATATTTTGGAGAAATAAAGCAGGCGTTTCAGAAACATATCAGGCGAAGGATCGAAGGATGCCAGCTTGCTGCAGTTTTCTCCCAACAGGGTCTTGTCATGCCAGGATGACAACATTAACATCCACGTGTCAGAAAAGCGCATGGCCGGTGTGCAGGTGATACCTGCTGGCGTGCTTCCGGAGCTGGTCAACACCGGCTCTGCTTCTGCAACAGCCATTGCTGGGATCCAAAAAAAAGAACAGAAAAACCCTTAACTGTTTTCTTAACCGCTTTTATCGCTGGCATCTCTGTGCTGGACCTGCTCTGCGCCTGGGTTATCTCGAGGAGAGTGATTCCAGTCGAGGTTTACTCCCCTTTGCAAATGGTGTCCTGTCACGCATTGTCACGACCAACCGGAGCGATTATCCTTCCTGTAAAGTCTGTCTAATTATGACGGGAAACGACAACTGTCTTCGCCTTCCCCAAATTCCTGTTCATTTTTAGGGTTAATTAAAAAAACTGTGTTAATCTTGTGAGAGCATGAGCGTGGAGGTTGTCTGAAGCTGTTAACTTTAGTCTCAAACCTTTCGCCAAGTACAGACAGGGAGATTTTGCAAACATATAATTATAAAAGAAATTACAAAACATTTTTTAAAATTCAAAACAAATATCCAATAGAAGATCAACAACAAAAAACTATAATAACTAAATATTAACTCAGAACAAAACATGTCTATTAGTGAACAAAAATTAAATCACTATTTCGTATGTAGTGATGTCTGAGCTTTGTCTAAGCTTGACTACTGTCCTTCTCTCTTATCTTGCTGTCCTCTACCTCGTCAACAAACTCCAAACGATTCCAGCTCTGAAGCAAGACTCATCCTGCAGCACGCAAGCAGGCTTCGAGCTACACTTCTTTTTCTTGTCTACAATTGACTTGCTATACAGACTTGCTTACAATATAAGGTTGCTACATGATGCTTCAGGTTCTTTACAGGATCAGCTCCTTCTTAGTACCCTGACCTACCTCACTACACTCCTGCAGACATTCGCCTCCCTTCCGTTCCTTTGATGAACCCATGTTCTCACGTTCGTCATCTACCTGGTAGTCCCTCCCACAGGTGCCACATCGTCACTAGCAAACACTCGGGTCATTGCAAACATGTCCTTGGGACACTTTTGTTAAAGAACTTGTAGATAACAATTTTTATACACAAACCAAACCTCATAACAGTACACAGAGTAAACAAGTAGACACACGGTCATGTAAGGACTTACAATAGAATAATAACACAAGGACGTACACATTAATGACTTTACTGACAGGAGAGCAAGAGCGTAACTCGGAGACTAGAAGCGATGGACAAACAGACAAACAAGCCAACAAAAGCAACATATACTCTTGGTAGAATAAAGATAATGAGTGTTCACTCTGCACTCACCTGGTAAAACAGGTGTGAGGTCTGACGATGTGTCCACTGACTTTTTACTCCACCATGCTGCACGAGCAAAGAAAGCCAAGTTGAGCACAGTGTGATGACAATATATATTACAATAAAATACATCTGGAAGCCGCATCAAAGTGTCTTCGAGTTCTCGAATCTGTCGAAATTTTCACTTCAGCGAAATTTAACATTAAAGAACAATGAAACATGGAAATCTTGCTTCCCAGAATTTCCAATTTACACTGAGTGAGACAGCATCAGCAAAGCACAAATTCCATTATGAATAAAGCTCACTTTTGTTATTATTGACTGTGAAAGGATGACAATATAGATATAACTTTATATACGTTATGGGCAAACACACACAACTTCTTATCACTATAATTAAAGCAATGATGTTAATCGACTAAATTAGACAGCAAAATAAGTGAATTATCCGGAAAAGAAAGAAATAACAACGATGGAACAGGTAACCAACCAATATGTCTCATCAAAATCATGTCAGACTCGTATTTTTACGGCTTGTAATTAGCTAGAGAGAATGCTATAAAAAGTGTCGCCATTGTGAGGGCTCTCTAAGCTGTCTCTCTCTCAGAGGCCTGTTGACTGGAATCTTGCTGAAGTCTGTGTGAGTGCGTGCGTGTGTGCGTGCGTGTGTGCGTGCGTGTGTGTGTGCGTGCGTGCGTGCGTGTGTGAGTACGTGCATGTGCATGTGTGAGTCCGCGAGAGGGAGAGATAAGTGTCTGTCAAGAGTATCGCCTCCTTTCTCCACCATGGTGCGACTGTCCTCTCATTTCCCGGTCACGTGACATCGTTGTCGCGTTGTGCCCACTCAGCCTCGTTCTGACCGCACGGCCCCCGTTGCGCGCACGGAAGGCCAGGGACCACGCATGCGTACAAACAGTTGCTTGCTGTCGTCGTTTTTATTTATTCTATCTTCCATCTGTCCTGTGGCTTAAGGAAGTCCATGCAATGTCCGTCGCGTGGGGCTTTACTTTTTTTTTTCGTTTGTTTACGCGGAAGTCTTCTCTAGGATTGTGTGTGCGTGTGTGTGTGTGTGGAGAGAGAGAGGGCAACAAACCGGCAGAGAAAGACATGAGGGAAAAACATATGTAGCGAACGTTTCTTTTCTACGTTTCTTTTCTCGCCTCCTTTACAAATAAGAAATTTGAGAGGTCGGTAACACCAACACAGTTTTCTTTCCTTTTCATTTTTTTTTTTCTCGCTTGTTTGTTTGCTTACTTGGATTTTTTTCTTTTCGCCTTCTTTTTTTATATTCTTGAATTGCTTTGTTTTTTCTAATTTACTTTTTCTTTCTTATTTTTTCATTGCTTATTTCTTCTGTCCTTTTCTCGTTCTTTTCATTTTCACTCTTTCGATTTCTTTCTTTTTTGTTTTTGTTTGTTTCTTTGTTTTTTGGAAAAATTTTGCTTGTTTGTTTAACCAACTTACAGTTTCTTTTGTTGAAGGAATTGTCGAAGTTCTCATTGTCAAATCCCAGTGTCCTGGCTAGTGAGACTCCTGAAACAAAAATATATATTTTGAACAATTAAAGTTGATGGGCAGCCGCTTGAAGTAGCCTATAATTACAGTAGCATCTCTGCAATACTAATACCGACAGTTGGTAGACAGTCGGTTGACATACAGCAATCACTAATACCGCTAAAGCAAACATACGAGGATAAACAATGGCTTACAGTAACTATGGTGACACACACAAATATAGAACATTGATAGTCGCTTGAAATAATATTTTAACATTCCTGGAACAAAAGTATTTATGCTTATTGATGTCTGTGTACACAACATCAGGATTGTACATGGATACTTGACTTTGTTTAGCCTCAGCCAGTAGGGGCTGGAATATAAATTTAATTAGGCGCACGTGTGTAGAACTGACGCCATGTTTGGATCTCTGTACATGGTAGGGTGGATCTCAGATAATGAAGGGGTGTTTTACACACGTTTGGGGAAATAGTATCTTGCAGTCAGATTTATCTACTCAATTAAAAAATAAAGGTGTGCACCACATTAATCTTTAAAAGCATTTCGATTCTCGATCTTCAGAAAGTTGAGCCTTGCCGTGTGCTACACGACATTCAAAGTCAATTCGATGACAACAAAGTGGACCGTCGGGTGGCTGTTGATGAACTGTGGGCATTGATGTCACACAAAGCTCGATCTTCAAAGAGGCTCACAGCACTTACACATATGCAGTCCTGCAGAACAATAATTTTTCTCGCCATTACATCTAGGTCTCCCTTGGCCTGAAATCGTTCCTTCCTCTCCCCAACTTCCTAACACACTAAACAGAGCTTGGACATCAAACCATGACGAGCTGCTCGGCCAAGTATTACTGTGACCACAGTGCAGATTAAAATAGTGAAGTTAGGCGGACAGTATCTGTAATCACCGAAAAACATGAAAAATTCATTTCGCCTTTTAAAATTATGAGTGTAACGGCAGTAATCACACGGACCGTGTTTCCTTAACGCTAAGCGGTTGAACCACGTGATTCAAGTCTGGAGGTAACCTGCGTCACTCAACCGTGTCGCTGCAGAGTGAGTACAAAGGAGAAACCTTTTCCCCGAGAAGCTGTTTCGGTCCACTTCTCTCTTTCATTCCTCTATTACTAGCGCACGAGGGCGCCACTGCCGCGTCACCACCCACTCGCGTTGCGAGGTCCATACCACGTGACCACCGCCACTCGCTTGTTAGCGTTATCTGCTCCTGACTTGTTCAGGTAATCAACTCAAGTCATGGCGGATTCATTTTCTGCTTTATTTCCCTACCTGACACCCCACTGTCACCGACAAGAAATCCGTGAGGACGAAATTGAAAATAAGGAACACGGTAATCAAGGTTTGACGAGGAAAGCTTATTAAAAGCCCTCGTAGATTGCTGCTTTGATGTGCTGAGCCGCTTAACTCTTTACACTTTGATGACCGTTACATTATTGTTTCTTGCGACGTGGAAAGGTAGAGGGTCCAGGGATGTCTAGGCGTACGAGATGTCCAATGAAATTTTTTTTGAATGCAAATTTCTTTTATCTTTACAGGAGACTGCTCGTTAGGATGTCTCAGATTAAATGTTGCCAGCAACAGGGAAAAATATTCTGACAGCGTTGTGTCCGACATGAGAGATGTTGAAGATCGACAGACAGTCAGACTTACAGGCATATGAACAGACAGAGAAGGACAAAACAAAAGAGACGGAACGAAGAGGAAAAAGAATATAAAAAGACAGCGCGATAGATGAAAATAAAAGAAGAGAGAGACATCAATGGGATGAGAGACGAATAAACAAAAGACTTAAGAAAAATTTAGTGCAGGAGTTAATTGTGGATTGTCTTCTCGCAGTTTCAATAGTCTGCGATCCACACCATTCGCGTGCGCTTAATGCATGAAATCACAGGAAAGGGCACTAATAAAAAAGTCAGGGTAACGAAGGACAAGGAGGGCAAGACAATGGACACAGCAGAGTGGCAACCATTCCAAAAACTAGAGAAACCCTTCGACTATCAGCTCGTGCTGTTGTCCAGGCCAGTCCGAGCGGTCAGATGTTCTCTGCTCGCCATCTTGCCTTCCGACGACAGAGGATCGAGCAGACACCACATGTTTCACTGAATAAAGAGCCAACGTCCACCCCAGGGCAGCAAGAAATAGTTCCACCCTCGGGGAGTTGGAGGGGGCGGGATGGCGATGAGCGCACTCGCTGCCGGCTGTCCTCGTGGTTGTGCTTTCCTCTGGACCAACAAGAACCGTTAGTTCCTGACGTGGACATTCGACCTTTGACATCCTGGGGCCAGATAGGGGGCGCGACTCTAGGCTCAAGATGGATGGCTACCCCGAAGTGAGCATAAAGTACAATGACAAGATTAGCAGCGCCTAGAGGTGTGCCATGCCTCATGCCCCTGACGATCTGTGTTGAATAGGTTTTACATTTCAAGTCTTAAGTCAGAGGCAACACATCGCTTGAAGCTAAAGACAGAATGGCTGTTAAACTATTAAAGAACTATTTTTAAAGATACTAAAACATTCTTTTAACGGTCATGCCATTCGACCAAACGACTGGTTCTGTAGACTGCCTTGTAGCCCATTTCCCAGAGACTGTAGGCTTTTTTTAATAAAAGGTTCTGCACAGAAAGTTATTGAAAAACAAAGAATTTTCGAGCAAGGATGATAATAACATAGAAGACCTCTCACCGCCACCTCCGGAAGTTGAAATGTTCAAACACAGCAATAGAGGAAAACAAGGTATTGGATTCTGGAGAGTTATGAATACTGTGTCCTCAAATCAGAGCAAGAATGATGACTCCTAAATGGATCGCAAATACAGTCCGAAATTACAACAGCAAGGAATGAAAAAAGGTGCTGGGTGGGATGAGAGAGAGAGAAATGTATGAAGGATGTAAAACTCTTCACATTTAGTTGTTTGCCAGCGTGCACCTTTTTCTGCCGGCGTATTGGTTTCTGTTTGATCTTACTTTCCCTACATTTTAACTCCAACACATTATCTCCTAATCGTCCCAACTCGCCCAGTTTCGCACAAATCATGTTTTGCCCTAAAGTTAAAAATGTGAAGACCGCTCGGCACAGGAAGCACCCGGCTCCCAATGAGCGACTGCAGTCCATGGAGATGAGGTCTTGATGAAAGTGCTGCCGCCATCATGTCAACGGTTTCGGTGGAAGGTGATTTTTGCTCAATCATGTCAGTCCATACATTTATTGGCGACAAGTTTTGTTCGACTATGTCATCCAAATATTTTGTTTGTTTGTTGATGACTCTTGGAGTACACCCCGACAATTGCTTACTGACAGTTGTCTCGAAGTATTTCGCTGCATCGAGGAAGATTTGATGGACAATCACAACAGGTATAGCTAATATTTCTCAAACTTTTTTTTAAAGCAGTTTTTTTGGGGGGACAGCTGTTCACAACGGAAGATTACTAAGTAACCTGATCGCATTGCAGAATTTTTTCTAATTAGCCCCACGAAGCCATGCTCGCGAGATGGAGCGCGAAGAATGAGGTGAGGGACGCGAAAGGGAATGAAAGACCAGACACCAATTATTTTTATATTAAATAAACTTTAATAAATGCATATAAATCACAATAGGTTACATTTTCTGAATATAGTTTTATTCGCACTTTTTGAATAAGCTGAGATTATTATCGTTGATAAGCCAGTGCGGACGAGTGAGCGCTGACAATACTAAAAAAAAATTCTTTGAAGTTGTGAGCCTTTAACCGGGAACACGAGGCCAGTCTGAACGTTCATATTTCCTCTCCAGTTTGTTTTACCAGACTTTTGAAAAATCTGTAACTGTTGCTGTCAGAAATTGCGGGGATGATATCTAAGGAAGAACGGAGGGAGGAGACCATTGCACTGTGTGTCCAGCAGCAGGGTGTGATGGGCAGGCAACACCAGGTACGCCCTCTCGTTACCCCATCTCCCTGTTTTTCTTCATCTCCATTACAGCCCTTTAATCGAGTCTGGATTTAAAGGCGTTAGCCTGATGAACAATGCCAGGGCCCTGGAGTCTAATTATGCCAACGATAACTTTTTTAAGTTGACCTTTTCATGACCCTGGGTAATTAAAGCACTTCTTTCGGTTGACACTGACATGTGCTGCCGCCTAGTGAACAGTGCAACTTGAGGCAGTCGGTGAAGACGGTTACAAATAATTAGTGAAGGGTGATCGGTACAGAAAGAGTGAAAAACAAGTGAACGAATGAAGAGAAGACTGAGCAACAAGATGGAAAGAAAAACACACAAAGAATAGAAACCGGGTGACAGGCCTACAGATAACTAAAGAGTGTAATGTGTTTTACTTTAACTAGGAGTCGTTTTCGCTGTGCTTTCTTCCTTCACCGACATCCCCCCCACCCGACACTCGGAGGCCGATCCTCACCGACTCCGCGAAGAGCATTGTGGGTGGCATGGTGTTTGCGAGACCGAGACACCATGCACAAACCACTAACCTCATCATTAGCACATGTACGGTGTTACGTAACCAGACCCTTGTTTACCCTACCGACCTTTGACCTCCGTCTTGAACTCTCGCGCTGACCCGATCCACAGCGTTACATTTTTAGTTGTACGGAGTCCAAGAAGTGGACACAAGACATGGACTCAGGTCGCTGCGGTCTGTGGCAGACGTCAGTCAGCCAACTAATCTGCGCGGGCTGTAAGAAACGTGCACGTGCCGACAGTTTTTCCATGCACGCGGCCACAAAAACATTGGGAGCCACATACGTCTTCTGTCACATTCACTATCGAGATAAGAAAAATATGTAACAAACAGCGAGAACAACTGGTCGATATAATGAACTTTTAATTTACGGAATCAGCTTGTGTCTCTACAAAAACCAAGTAATCTCAGCATTTTTTACTGTTTCTCTGTCTTTCTGCTCTATAAGCCTGGTGTACTCTTTGTTATCTGTTTGAGAGAAAGAAGACTTTACGCGACTTTAAAATCATAGTGACCTGTAGGAAAGTAATATATACATTAATTACTCTTAATTCATCAGTTTGTCTGTAAAGAGCAAGTCTTAGCCTGTTCACGTCCTTGTCATGGGAAATTAAATAGAGTAAGTGTTAAAGGCAAACTCGAGTCCAAAGCGAAATAAAGATTAAAAGATTCTGACAGAATCTGAAGAATAAAGTGCGTTCATAAGTTTTAATAAAAATTCTTCATTGTGCAAGTACAAGAAAACTAAGAATGTGGTTTCCCCGTATAACCATCAGCATCTGGACGTAGCAAGAGGACAGATAACATTTGCCGAATTGTGAATGATGTCCCTTTGCCGTAACGGCTCCAGAGTTACTTCTCTCCCTCTATTTTCTCCTTCATCTACTTCTTTCTGAAGGATTTACATCGATTCTGGTGTCAACTGTTCATCTGTACTGTTGTTTTGCCGCCTGCCTCTCTTCACGATTGTTTGCGTGAGCTGCTTTTCTTATTGGTCTGTACAGCCATGTGGTAGCCATCTTGTCCTGTTAACAGTTGACCTCCTGACCACTCCATTTACTGACTCCTTACATTTCCCACTTCATTAGATTCTGCTTGATTGTTCTCTGTACTTTTTTCACTGCGGTTGTGTTGATACAACATCTCTGTGTGCCAAATTTAACAACCAGCCATATATTTACTTTCATTAACACTAACCCGAGACATATCCGGATGGGTGCAATATAAATGTTCTGTCTGTCTGTTTACGTGTCCTTCCAATCGTCCAACACACAGAGGCCGTGACAAGAAAACGGTTGTCTTAGTCTCAAATTTGACAACATCTTTCAGTTCGGTTTCTAACACACACACACACACACGGACGCACGCACAATTCTTGAGGTAAACCACCCGTGTAAACAATTTAAAAATCAGTGAATCTCCGTTCACCGCCTCCGCCATAAGACAAGGTTGCAGAAGCTGACTAGCGCCGAGTAATGAAGCTGAGGTCAACACAATAAATGCTGATTTCACCTCATCAAGATAACGGCTCTCACTTCCTTGGCCCTCGGACACAGCAAAGCCTCGACATACCGCAGCAAAGATGTTCTGTGACACGAGAGCTGCAGATTGTATCTGGAGAAAGATGTCGACTCCTAATGCATCTTCAATCATGCACTTCATGTGATAAAAGTGAAAGGAGGTCTTTCATGCAAAGCCACGCACGCAGCGGTGATCTATCCTTAATTCCTGCACAAAGGAGGGCAGACAGTCCTCGTCATCTGTGATTTGATGAAGCTGCCTATCATCAGCTTTCAGATGCCTCATCCGGTGCCTTTACTTGCAGGATTTTTTCTTAGAGTTTTCTCTTGCAGATAATGTTCCCGCTGCCACGTGAACTTAGCTTTTTATTTCATTAACTCAGAGAGAACTTTCTTCACCCACGCAAAGTCCACTCAGCGTTCAACTTCCCTGATAAACCCAGGCACCCGCTCCCCCAAAGCAGCGACCGGGTGGCTGTGGGTGATGTTAGTAACACGCTCCTCACAAACCACTAACCACGAACCAAATTCACTAAACAACGAAACAAGCCACTTGTAGCTAGGTGTAGGTGTTCATCAGGTGTAGGGACGATAACAAGACACACAATGCTGCCGTCGGGTGGCACAAGACACCCACCCGGCGCACCCCAGACCGGTGACAGACGTGCGCCTACGTGTGTGCTGTTATTTTCTTTTCCTCTAGCCTGGTCTGTGTTCAAATGTGTTTCGGATGGTTGTGTGAATATTTTGTTGGCTGGAGCTCCAAGACAAACATTTCTGAAGACCCACCCCGTACCTATGTAGTCAGAGTGAAGGTGAATACCTTAGCACCGACTCACCTGTGTAGGTAAGGAGGAGTAAAGACACCATGACGGCAGCAGAAGGCACCAAGCTTGGTCGCACCATCTTGTCTGTGAAGTCCTGCACACGACAGTCAAGACACTCGGTTAGCCAGCATGTGGTGGGAGGGGAGGGGGAGGTGTCAACACCTTCAAAAACATTTTGGTCAAAGAAGAGGCTTGAAATGATGAAAATGGGTTGTAGCTGGTGTGGGTAGGTAGGTACACAGAATTCTGCGTTCACATGAGTACACACATATATATATATAAAGAGAACACATAGGCTGACAATAGATATAATATAAAGAGCGACAATATGTACACAGATACACACACACGAAACCGCAAAAGCAGCGCCATCGAAAAAACTAACCTGATGCTTTTACCAAAAAAAAAGAAAATGGTGGAATATCCGATGGAAACACCTAAATATGTAGAGTTTGTTACTCCACGAAGCTTTCTTTTAACAGAAGAGCTCCTTCATTTTGTTTGTCTCTCTATATATATGCATCCACATCTTTGGATGTCCCTCGGTACTTTTTTATGCTTTTGAAACCTTAACTCCAGGCTTTGATGATGGAGACGAGAACTCTCACGAGACCCTGTGAATGCCTTCTCTTGGACAGCGAAGAGAAGAGGAAGGCAAGCCAAGGAGAGGTTTAATACAATGAAGAAAGCCCGTGAGAATGTTCTAGCAGTCTTCTGACGACCAATGTCGTCTGCTGCCCGAAGCTCGCTGAGCCCAGAAAATCTGACGCCGCGCAGTGAACACCACTCAGGACGTCAGACAGAGAAACACTGCAGTCCACTGCTTGTCGCTCGCTTCTCTCACTCGGGGACAAACAATGCAAGAATCTCCAACCTTTGAGTTAGGATTAGTGTATTCAACGTAGAGAACGCACAAACACTTTCTACAGAGTTCACCAGAAAAGGAAGCCGCCATTGTGTGCGTGTGTAAAAGAACAAGAAAATGATGAAACTACATCGACGATTACGGAAAAAAAAAGTTTTGATGACATTTTCACTATAAAATTTATTGCACATTTCTGACTTTTAAAAATCTTTCTTCATCGTTCTCGTCAATTATGTTGTTTCTTCGTTCATTCAGTTTGACAGTTTCTGCACATTGAAGTCGGAGACAACTTTGTGGACGATGCGATGGCCGTTTAACAGCCTGGTGATCCTTAAGTAAGACAGAGGAAAGTAGGGATTCACTAGGACCTCCAGCACGCGTGTGGAAGTCAGGATGCTGATTGTTGTCTATATTCTCTCCCTCAATCCCCACCAGCTCAAAAGATGAACTCACGGAATTGCATCTTGCTGTCAGCCGTCGACTCCCTTCATTGGCGACGGGAGGAGCAAGACATTGCAGATGGGGGAGATGGGGGCAATTTAGTGGAATGGAAGACAGTCGCACCCACAGTCAGTTCAGATGTGCATGAGCGCGGTCAGATGTAAGCAGACTGTGCTACAACCAGTGTAACAATGATTCCACTATCTATCAATAAATGAGCGAATAAAGATGTAATATAATTCATTCATTTTCAGCTTAGAACATTAACGGAGTGCGGCTGTAAGAGGTTTGAAGCACTTGGGAGCCATCCTCTGTACAGACGGCAGCTCCACGACAACAGGATCGCGGCAATGGCTGGACTGAACATGTCTGGCACAGCATCACATCAGGTTTACTACAAGTATACATCTGTACACAGCCCTCTAGTATTCCTCGTTACGGGTGTCAAACATAGACTCTGCCCACAAGGAGATGAGAATACAGACATTGAGAGCAAGTGGCTGAGGAGGCTGGAGTGGATCTTGTACGAGAGCATAACAACTGAGGACTTTGTACGAAACACTGTTCCCAGTGGCAGGACTCCTGGTACTCTCACTGGCAACAGTCTACCTGCCGAAGCTGATGTGATTGGACCATGCAGCCTGGCACCATACCTTCTCGAAGACTGTCTTTGGAGAACGGTGGACGCCGCGGTGGCCAGAGAACGAAGTGACTTTAGTGGGCTGAACGAGTGAACTGGTCACCGTGTATAGGACCTGCTTACTCTGTCTAAAACAGGCGTAAATGGCGAGTTGTTTCAGATGTCAAGGACTAACCATGTGCCCCCTTCCCCTGATGACCAGTACCAGTCAACGGACGATAGAGTGAAAAATCGCTGATAATAAGTTGATGACGTGATTTTACAATTATGCGATTGGTTATTGATACTTGACGGAAAATTACTTGATTTTGAGTTCCAGGCATAGGATGTACATCGAAACAAAAATATGGGGTCAAAAGGCAAATGGGCAGACAGCTTACATGATACTGGTTACTCGCGATAAATCATCCAACCGTAAAAAATAAAAGATTAATTTTCGGGACACAATCTTTTTGTATATTCCGAAACGTGACACTTCAAATCGAAAAGGAAGTTTTAAAAAAGACATTTACATGACTAGAGGTAAAAACCAGGATGAGTGAACCCTCGTCACGCGCTCGTTATGACTGAAAAACTCCAACAGGAGACACGTGGGCAGAAGGCCTGAGACATCATTTGGTCCTTCCTGGCCCACACAGCCGCTGGCTGAACTCTAGAGCAACATAACTTTATATGAAGTGAATCACGATAATAAGGTAAACTCTGAGGGACAAGCAAGGAGCTTCTATTAAGGGATGGACAGAAGGTATACGAGCACGTGACGGGACAGACATGTCTGCTCTCCGTGATTTAGAGGAGAGTTTGTGGCAGGTAGGGTGGCCGGGTACATGTTACAAAAGTGTTACACACGTCTCAAACCACAGCTGAACCCTACACAGGAGGCTAATTATTAAATTGATAATTTTGTATTTTTGAACTGATAATTTTTATGGCCCGCGGACAATGCTGTAACTATCCAATCGCCCTTTGAGGAAGAAAATTGTTCCTCTCCTGTTCTTCCTGCCGCAACATTAATATTGATAACAATCTCTTAAATAATTGTTACCTTAGGTGAGTATGTTTGTTTTACATTGTAAAACATTGTATTTGTGCGTTACACATCTGTCAGACAATAATTGATATAACAAATATTTATCACAATCCTCACATTGGGTGTAAACTAGCCTTCTCAATGCCACAAACGGGATAACTATAAACTCTTGGATTGTTTGATTAGGGGAGAAATAAACATTCTAATTTTAACAGAAAAAAAACAACTGAGAATCAGAGCAGACACTGTAAAAGAAAGAAAAAAATAAATAAACAAAGACAGAAAAGAAAGAAGAGAAAGCATACAAAGGAAGAAAAAAAAAAGAGAAGAAAAATGAAAAAAATAAAAAAAGATGAAAAGGTGGAAATAGAATAGAGAGAATGAAATGGATTTAATTTAATAGTGTCTGAGTCTAATAGGTGATTAAGCAAGAAATATTCGCACAGAAAGCTCGGTTAAAAAATATGGAAACTCATTTGGTTGTCCGGTGGTGATGGGACTTGAAAGTTCATGTACCCGTAACCACGCGACAAACCTATTACAAGACATATCTACAGAGTTTAGAGGTCTGTGGCAAGCATTCCAGACATTATTTAGTACCTCGTGCTTCAAACAGTTCGTGTAGACTTCACACAAGACCACCCGAATGTTCGGGGAAAAAAATCCACGAACAGAAGCAATACTACTTTGGTTTTTTCGTTCTCTTTCTCTCTTTCTCTGTCTGGCCGTCTGCCTGCCCACCCCAACATTAAGTCCCAAGGTAGTTGACGAACTAGAAAACTTCGGTGATGACAGTTGTAATCGTCGCAGTCTTGCTCTTGTATGGAGGCCACACTCGCAAATCTTTCTACAAACGACTTCTACTGCTTACTCTACACAGGAAGCGAGCTCTGTATCTACTTACAAGATATCAGTGAGCAGATCACGAGAAAGTCCAGGACATATTTTTATTTGAAACCAACCGAAACTAATGTTAAATCGACCTTTGGCCCCCACTGGAGCTATGTATAGTCCATGACGTCATATCGTCACGGAGTAAATTTAGAAACATTTTGACAATTCTATTACCGTTGAGAAATGGAAGAGAAAAGAATGGGGAAAGTGATGCTGAATGAAGTTCTCTTTCCCGGGCCGCTCAAGAAAGGGTGAGGGACACCCGCTTATTTTCAAGGGAAAACTATCAGAAAGTGATTCTTTCTCAACTGTTTATAGAACTTTGAGTAGAAAATCGTAGTTGGACATTTCATCGCCTTCATTCTGCCCTCTCTCTCCCTCTCCATCATTCCCGTATCTCAAGTCCCCCGGTCGTCTGTTGCCGGCCCCTCGCTGCAAGGGAGAGTAGCCACTAACAGGTGTTAGGAAAGGTGTAAGAATATAAGTAACACTAAGAGTTGCTGTGTACCCGCTTAACCCTCTGTACCCCCAGAATAAAATAAATGTTGAGGGGACTCAGAGTAAAATCATGGCTTGACACTGAAAAACCTAAACTTTGGGGACAAAGTATTTGTAGCTTTGATAGGAGACCTGGACTTGCTAGTACTAATTGTGCTTTTTTCCTCTGAACTGCTTTGCTTGAAAATGAAACAAACATACATTAAAACACAATCAAAACAGTTATCAATGTTCCCTCAAACACTTTCTGAAGTGTCTTATTACTAGAAAGTTGTGGAATGTCATTGTCTCATGTTCGGAAACGAAAGATAAATATAATTTTTGCTTCTGAAGTTTAGCATTCGGTTTGCTAAACCTAAAACTAAACTCAAACTAAACTTGTTTTGGTGTCAGGGCAACAAAAAACTGAAGGTGATGGATGATGTTAAAAAAACAGGAGCAGCAAGAAATAACAAAATGGAGCTGGCGGGTCTTCTTCAAAAACAGCGAAAAAAAATGTAGAAGGCCACGAAGAACAAAAAAAAAAAAAGGAAACAGACAAAAAAATAATCAAAAAGAAGACTAAGATAAGTTTTTCTTACCTTTTTCCAGTTACACAGCTGCACAGTCGTGGGAACAAGAAAAGCTGCACCCGAGGTTTGTAGTTAGCTCGCCGCTGTCACCAAAGTAAAGTGCGGGTGGCAGTAAGAGGCAGTTAATTAAGACAAGTCCTGCCAGTCAGCCGGTCACAAAGCTAGGCCCTCAAACGGTCTCCTGGTGTTAGCACCTTTAAAGCCTGTCGTCTGCTTTAGTTCATCTCCCGGACATCTCCGTCTTTCTTTCTCTCTCTCTCTCTTCCTCCACGGGCTCTTTGCTGTCTTCGATCCGCGCCAAGCGCGAGCAGTTAGGACTTGGCCGCTGAGCCAATCACCGTCGAGCGTGAGTGGGCGACAGGCGAGCGGGTGGCGAAACCTTGCGTTTGATTGGTGGGATGCAGCTGGGATAGGACGAGAGGGACCGGGGTGGGTGGGTAGGTGATGTTTCAGATTGCATTACAGTGTATAAACATCTATAATCATCTGCCCACGCTGACTGTATGAATATGTTTGTCTCAAACATCTCTCAAAATGGAGCGCTGCTCGGCGCGGGCAAAGCTCGGACTTTGGTAGGCAGGCAGGACGGGTGTTCTTCTGGGTGGGTGCGCTCTCTAGGCTCGGGGTGAGTGGGTTCACTACGTATAATTGTTATGGAGGCGAAGGTAAACTTGTTTTCAGCTTTGGGGCGACTTTGTTTATGACACATCATCCTTTGTATAGAATCGAGAAGTTTCTAGGTATTTCTGTCATTATTCTTTTATTTCCTAATGTCTAGGTATTTTAGAAGTGAAGGTAAACAAAATGTAAACTTGAAAGGTAGAAAATATTGCAATCTTGAACGTGAATTAAACGTGAATATATTTTTTTTTAATTTCGAAAAATGTTGACAAGGACTTATCTCTGCTATTATTTTAAAACATTGGTGAGGTGATCCTGCCATATTATCTGCCTTGCATACAATTGTTAACAATTCTCAGGGTGTGTATCAAATTTAAAAAAAAACTAATCATGTACGCACACCAAAGGTTGGACAGACAGACTCACAAAACTCTTTCTCTCTCTGTGCGTGCGTGTGTGCAATTCGCTCATGTTTCTATTTATAGCAACACGGCCTTTGTACCAGCAAGCATCCTCAGTGTCCGCGTGTCTCAATGGCTTCTTGGACTGTTTGTCCATCTCTACAGTCAGAGTTCGTCTTTGAAGTAATGACCACAAATCAGCCATGGACAGTTGAGAGAGGGGTGAGGATGATACTCCTTGCCTCCCACGATTAACTGATTCGTGTTGAAGGTAAATATCCACAGGAAGGGCGGTGAGGGGTCTAGACACCACATCATGTGGGTAGAACCAGACAATCGCTGACAGCACTACCCAAGAGTTCCACGAGTGTTTATGGAGAAAACTCCGGGTGGCGAATCAAACGGCGATGAAATTACTCCAGACAAACTGTTCCTACCTCCTCCTGTGAACCTGAAACCATTCCCCACAGACGAGCCGAGGCAGCCTTCAGTAATTCAGGTTCTCCCCCTCCCTCCCATCAAGTTTACCTCTTTTACTTGAGATGCACTTCCTTCCCTGTTATGAGGAGTTTGTCAAAGTACTTCTCGACATTGACCCAGAGAAAGCAATGAAGATGGAATGTGCGTCAGAGACAGGCCAGCAAGCAGTGCTGAAATGCGAACCTCTCCAATTAAAACCTCTTGGTTCCACTCGTGTGCGGCTTCCATTTGGTCTCCGGTTATTCTAGACACCAAGGATTCTTGCTTGAAATTAAAACCAGATGAAGCCATAGCGCCCGTTGGAGGGATCTGACAGTTCTGTGTGTGTGGTGTGTGTGTGTGTGTGTGTGCGCGCGTGTATGTGTGTGTGTGTTGTGTGTGTGTGTGTGTGTGTGTGTGTGTGTGTGTGTGTGTGTGTGTGTGTGTTGGTGCGCGTGTGTGTGTGTGTGTGTGTTGGTGCACCCACATTTGTGAAAGGGGGCAGACCTTCCCTGCGTCTGTCAGCTTGTGGACTGTCGTTTGACATGGCTTCGTACCCGTGAAATACAGACAGGCAACAAAATAGATTGAAGGAGGGGTAGATAGGGTAGGAAAGACACAGACATGGAAGATGAAAGGTGAAAGAGAGAGAGAGAGAGAGTGGAAGTGAAGGAAGAAGTAGACAGGTATGTGATATATCAGGGTTAGGGGGAGGAGAAGGAGGAAGAAAGAACACGTGCCTCCAGTCGTGGACTGTCAGAGCCAATCACACACAGTTACACACGAGGTCGTCACAACAACAACGACGACAACAACAAAAACACGGGTGACATGTGACATCGAATTCCGCGCACCTTCAAGTTCGATGCTCGTTCACCAATAAAATATTTATCAGCGCACACAAGACGTTAAGAGCACGTGCAAAAAAGACATTCAGGAAGAAGCTAAAAGCTTTGGAGGAACGAATGCTGTTCATCTGCAGCAAATCCAGAGTGGAGGTGTAAAAAGAGACAGGCTGGAGGTTTGTAGCAACACTAGTGGCACTTCAACCTGTCACACCCACGGTCCTCCACCCAGACTCCTTGAGGTGCATGACGACCACCACTACGACTGACCACCAGTCACGTGACTGCCATCGCTCTCTGCTTTCATTCAAGTCATCCAAGCAGATGCCAATTATCATCACAAGAGAACTCCTGTATAAATTGTTTATTTCTGTTTTTTTACTTCTTTCTTTTATATTCTTCTAACCCTTACATGCATCGGTCTTTTATTGCTGTCCTCGTGTATTGTGTTTTTTCTTCTTTTCTATCCTTTGTTTATTCCTTATTGTGCGATTGTTCTAGACTTTAATGCCGGCGTTGTAACATTGTACGTGTCTTGTTTTGTTTTGTTTTGTTTTTCTCTCTTCTGAAATATTGGCAAAAGACGAAAAACCTGGAAATTAATTGCAAACAGTTGCGATCGACAGGAAAAATAATGGATGAGATAAAACCTTGTTTCCAAACTACACACCCTACAGACTATTGAGAAAAATTACAGTAAATGAAATGAATTACAAAAAGTGCAATAAACAGCTTTAATGACTTGTTATTTTAAAGATTCTTGCCTACTTTATCCAAAACATTGTTAAATGCGAGAAATTTCAAACTTACGAGTTAAAAAGTGTTGTTTTGTTTTATGCAGATTACGTTAAATGTTTACAAGAAACTTGTGTCAACAAAATAACTTAGACTAACCAGACACCTACAGCTACATTCTACAAATCCATCCATTCCGGGTTTTTGTTTGTTTGTTTGTTTTTGTAGTCTGGCTTACTACGTAAAACGACAGCAAGGACTACCAATGTTACGGTTGCTCCAAGCGCCACCTAGCGCCGTCTCATTCTCACCTGTTTGCAGGTGACTGAGGTCTCTAGCATCCTGCTGATGCCATCTTGTGTTTGTCAACAGCTAAACTTTACGGCTGTGATCTGAAAACACACCTGTGTTACACTTAGAAAATGCCCCCCGAGAAAAGATCTGAACCCCAGACCTTATAGTTCTCAGTTTTCTGATGACAAGTCAATGTTTTCTGTCTGTGCTGTCACCGCCATGGCACTGACATGACAGCGGCTGAAGTCTGCCGACCAGACACACTTGGTCAGTTATGAAGAAATGATTGGCGGTAATCAGCTTTCGCCATTTCATGGTTACAAATAACCACCAGAATACAACATCAAAATATTGTTACTATTTTTAAGTGAGGGGGAGGAGGGATTGTCCAGCGAAGCGATGCCAATCATCTGTGTCTGTCTGCAGTCGTCATGGCTGAGTGAACACCGATGTGCATGCGGGGCGTGAAGGCGCGTGCACTCAACATCTCGCTTTGAAAGTCTGGATTGCGCGTGCACGCACACAAACACATAGACACTCATGCCGAAGGATGCAGAATTGTACTGACACACAGACAAGATGGCGTGCCAGACACTCACATGTGAGAGAAGCATTGATATTTATGTGTCCAATTCACTTAATTAAGTTGACGATTGCACCATTAGATATTTTCAACTTATTAAGTGGTTTTAGCTTAAAATAGGTTTCTATTTCCATTTAAGCTGAGCTATGTTTGTCGCGGGTCCGCCTGCCATGTCTATCATTTCCTCAGAGCACTGCATTCTTGAAAGAAAAAAAACAAACAAACAGAAGCTTAAATCAGAAAATACTCAAAGTTTTCTATCGCCACAAAACCAGTCGGAGGGATCCATTATAAACCATTTTGTTGCTCGAGTCGTCCCCCATTGCAAACAAAAAACCTTCTTCTGTATTTTGAAAGCAATGGTTGATTTTTTGCCTGTAAGCCGCCTTCAAGTTTCACGAGTCTAATCCCGCCATTGGTGCCAACCACGGAGAGTGTGGTCAACGCCTCATTGACCCGCCATCATCAAGGATTGGAACCACGCACAACACAGGAATAACACAGAACAAATCTTGGGAAACACCAGAGAACTTTTGAAACTCTTTCACAAATAAATATAAAAACGATTTTGAAATTGCGAACACAATTACTGCAAATCAATTCAAATCCAATTTTATTATCTGCTCAAGGACTGTGGCGGGTTCAATAATTAGTAAGCCAGTGAATTTATGAATTACTCGCCGAGAGCTCAGATTGCGGGGGCGGGCGAGGGTGGGGTGAGGTCTTGTCTCTCATTGTGCGGTCATTGACCTTTCAGGAGCAGGCACAGACGCGTGTACAGCAGTATTATAATCTTAATATACGAATATTTCACGGAAATAACAATTGAAAGACGTTTTATTGTAAACGGAATGGATTACTTCATTGTAAACTAAAGATATTTTATTATTTTATTCTTGACTAGGAATACAATTACTATTGCAATTTCGTGTGCTTTTTGAAAGAAAAAAAATATTGCAAGCTGAACCAATAGTTGTAAGGGCAATGAGAATAATAGCAGCAAACGGTTTCTACAACAATGGCGGGGGGTAAGGAAGGAGAGTAAGTACTTAGATTTTAAAGCTCAGCCTCGTTATTTAAAAAATTAATGACAGTCGGGTAGACGGCGGATTGCATGACCACTCGTGTCGCCTTTCCACTGATAAGACAGTCGACATTCATAACAACAAGCGAAAAAAAAAGCTTACGGACAGTTTTATGTGACTGAGGCGATAGTTATCCAAGAATGGAGGCGATTCCATCATGTCGAATGAAACAAAATACAACCTTCTGCCACAGAAAGTGATCTCATATCATCCGAATTGAATCCGACCTTTGCGAACTCTGCTTCGCACTGCAATATCACCCAGAAGTTGCAAAGGGCAGTGGGGAGTCTCTCGCTTGAAATGAAATGAAATCTTTCATTATCCAAGTTTGTGGCACAGGTCCCCCCGCTGATGTCCTTCTAGTACAAAGGTGAAGGCCACACGAGAGGTCAGTCAAAGAGCAGCTAACATATTGAGCTTGTTTCTTGTAATATTGCCGACACGTGCCACCAGATTATTTAATTTCGGGTGCACAACATGTCCATACATCTAGTCGCACCGTGTGATGCTGTCTTAATGTTCGCTGAAGACAGGAGGACGATGTTCACACCGGGGAGAGGACGAGAAGTGGAGGATGTTTCTGTGGGCGTGTCGTTGGCGTATTTACATCTTCAGTTACTTGTAGTTACGGGTGGTGAGACAGAGCATCTGAAGGTTGTGTTGGTTTGACATTTTCCCCGACATAATCTTTTTTTATTCATTATTTATTACCTATCTAAATGCAGACATCCAACTAAAAGAGTAAACGGGTATTTATAAAACAGCAAGCTAAATTTATTTGGATTGTGTTCAACTATTCTTTTCTAATTCGTTAGGGAAGACAAAAATCTCTCGACCTCCAGAGGAGTGCACTGGCGGGTATGTCGTGAAAGACTGAAAGTTCAAAGCTGCATGGGGAAAGACAGGAGACATGAAGACTTACCTCACTGTCCCCCAGGTCACACAAATGTAAGTCACATTGCTCAAGGCGGGCAATGACAAGCGAAGATAACTCATCCAATTATTTGAGGAGGATTTACAATTTAACGCTTGGCTCATGAGCGACAAAGAGAGGCAACTATGTTTAGTCCAGACAACCTTGCAGCACGTGTTCGTGACTGAGAATACGGCAAAAACTCACGCATGCGCAGCTGTTGAATTAAAGCAGCAGCCAATGAAAATGTCAAGTTCCGGAACTTGGCCTCTTACCAAGGGTTAGAGGGGAAAAAAATGTGGAATTGCTGTAAATAGCACAAATAGGCAGTGAGCGGTGGGATGCACCTTATTCCATGCTATAAATAGCTACTTGGACTAAAAATATGGCCACATGTCAGCAAACAACATCCACAAATCACTCTTTTCACATTTTATTTCTGGTCTTGAGAGGAAGCCGTCAATGTATGTATTTACGTGTGGACTACAGTTGGAGGAAGGGAGAGATAAGGCTGCCCCAAGCTTCTTTGATGTTCTCTGTGAAAGTAGCCGCTGTAACCCCGTGAAATTTATTTAGAAAATATTTTTTAAATTAATACAAACTGCCTCGTTTCCACTCCTGCACATGTCGTGGGAGGAAGGTAATTAAGCACTAAAAATAGATCTTTGTTTGGTGTAATTTTTTACAAAGCTTTATTTATGTATTTGAAGATTATGTAAACATATCTATAACGTAGTTGTATACATACAGTTTAGTTGGTCTTACACATCCATCTACTGGGTATGGAAGTGGGGTGGAAATGTACATTTTCATGTACATCAAGGTAACATTTAAATCAAACAAAGTTAAAAGCACAAAAAATTGACATCGACATAATTCAATATAATGATGTAGGACTTTTGTCGTGAAAATGAACTATAAATATTTTATTTAAAATGTCAACAAGGCTTTGAAAGTTAATTAGGTAAAGTCGCAAAAATAACATTTGAAGCACTCATCCATTTGTGTGGAAATTTGTACACGAGGTTTTAATGAAAGCGAAGATGTTTGTTTTCTTACAGCCCCGCTGCCCTCTCGCCCTCGCTCCAAAAAAACGGAACATTAATTTTAAATAAAAATGCGATGGAAGTCTATTTAATATTTAATCGCAAAAGGATTTTCATAGCCCAGCCAGCATCAACACAATGTTAGCAGTTCGTATCTGCATTCATACTTCTTTTTTTAAGCAAAGACCATCTTTATTTCCTCCCAAACAGAGAACGCAAAAGAGTGAACCATGAGAAAATAAATTACGGGAAACAACAGACAAACTGACCGACATAAACAATGCATGTAAATTCACTCGAACAATGTTGTTAAGAGACCAGTTAATATATTTTGACTAGGAGACAGAGGTCAATGGAAGAACTAAGGTTTGTACTATTTTCTCGGACCAGAGTTTGCTGTCATTTGTTGAGGTAGACCACACACCCACTGACACACACACCCACTGACAGGACGAGCTCACCTGTCAACCAGGTGTTTGCTAGCGAAATATTCAGTGACAACTCGCCCTTCATTGCCACAAGAGTTGGCTGCTCCTGCCTACGATAGCATCCTGCTTTCTTGCCTCCTAACAAATGAGAGTATCTCGTCTGTACAAGTGTCCAATGGCAACATTCAATCAGCATTTAGCAGTTTTCCTAGTGCCGTGTGCAGAACGGAAGCTTGGGTCCTGCGCGCGGCGTTGCTGATGGCAGGTGTTCACTGTGTCCTACTCACCACTCGACTTCCGCTTATTGACAGCGCCAAGTACAGTGGAATCAAGAATAAGTTCCGAGTAGACAAAGTTGCTTTCATTACCGGCAACTATTGACAAAGTAACAAGTTGACATCGTCAGCAGCAGAAACAAAAGCAAAGGATAAAAGCGAAGCGGATAACAGTTACACGGTTGCAGATCGGTACACTTTGTCTGTGTCTGGCTCTTCCACCTTTCGCATTTTTGGATTGAAATAAATCTTTTTGATTTATGTATATGTAAATTTGGGAATATATACACACATATATAGATGATATGGCAAAGAGATCCCACTGGCATTGAAAGGCAGTAAGGAAACACCACTCTACATATTTCTATGTCGCCTCTGCAAGGATTCGTTTCTGCAATAAAAATAATGATAGTGCGACACTTCTGTGAATATATATCTACATACATCTTGAAAGACTGATAATTTTCACACTTGTAAGGCAGGCTCCCCTCCTCTCTCTCTCTCTCCCTCCCAGATGTCACTTCTCATCTCCGTTCTGTACGCCTGGCAGCAAATATTCGATCTGACAATGTGTTTGTTTACTCGCACGAGTCGCGCTTTCATGTGTTCACCGAATTTCCTACCCTTTGTGCACTGCTGGCCTCCTGCTCATTAAACACGGGCTAACCATCTGAAACGAAATGTTTACCGCATGCTGCTGAGTTGGTTGTCAGCACCAAGTTCTCGCTTACAACCACAATCTTCATCTTTCAAGCTTTTAGCCATTTACCATCCCAGAAACAAACAATGACAATTTTTTGCCTGCCTTTTTTTTAACCGTTGTGACGGTTTTCATAATATAACAGTGATCTTGTCCACCTCTCTCTTTCGCATGCTCATGTCTTGGTAAAGCCAACTGAGGACTAACAACTGCGCCCCAAGCTTCCTCTTCGTCCACCGGCAAGTGTGGACTGCGCATGCGCTGAATAACTGAAGAAGTACCTCAGTCACAATATATTAGTAACAAGGCAGACTTAACCACTGTCTCGACATTGCCTCATCCATTGAGAAGAAAGAAAAGTCTGCAGGTTAAATATACTCAGATCGATTGTAGGTCACACTATGACCTATTAAAGGCAACTCCACCCGCCTGCTGTACGCCGTGGTGTCGGGTGGCGCTGGCACTGACAGGAATAACATGTACAGTGCCACTTCTATTTCTACCTCACACACTTTCTGGAGAGAGTGCACACACTCGTAAATTATTTGTTTGTGGCTTGTCCAATCTCTGGCTCACTCCCTTATTCGTTCTTCTGATGTAGATGACAAAGTTGTTATCTAACATGGAGTGTAAGAGTATAAATATATAAATCAAACGTTCTTAAATATAGACGATTTCTGATCTCTGCTAATTTTGATGAAACCTAATAACACATTTATAGGATACTCCCAACCTAAGATGAGCTGTAAAGTCAGTAATTCAATGAGAAATGTAAGCTTTGATATTCCCTCTTCAAGACAACAGCTTTATACACATATATATATATATGTATATACCATAGCATTCCGAAGTCCCTCAGGTAGGACATACCCGTTTATTAATGTGATGTTAGACTGATTTCCACACAATCAGACGACAGTGACAGTCACATGACATGCCTCACGTGCCAAGGACAGCCATGAATATGTCATGACACTCGGTGGAAGACAGCGCCTCTCACGACAAAAGAAGGAAAGAAAAACGTGTAAAGCTATTTATACAAGGCCAGGAATAGAGGAGTGTATGATGAAGGCAGAAACAGCCGCAAAAACGAGATTAGTCGTGTCTGCGATGATTAGAAGGCAGGTCCAACCTGTGGGCCCAGCGGCGGTCTCGTCTCAGGCTTGGTCTGCCTTTAATTGAAGAAAATAGAGAAAGTGGCTGCGAGCCTTGAGCAACCCGAGTGTTACACCATCATCCCGATCAAGGGAAGGCACCTTAGCAAGTGTCTAGGACTTTTTTTTTGTAACTTTTTTTTTTCTCTCTTCTCTGAGTCTCTCTTTCTCTCTTCCCCCAAAAGCTAAGTGAACAGCAAAATATTCACAAAATGTGGTGAGACCTAGTGTTTCCCGTCGTTAAATTGTCTGTTTAAATAGAAATTTTAGCAAAGTTTGGCCTAGCATGTGTAATAACACACACACACATGCACGCACACACACTCACAGGATGTTAAGAAGACCTTATTTGTTGCTGATACACAGAAAGATTTTGAACTTAGAAGATTATTATTTTATTTGCAAGCCACATGAGTTTGAAATTCACGCTAAAATTGATGTCAGTAAAAATAATTTTCTTTCCATTTTTTTATTTCTTTGTTCTTTGCTTTCAATATTTTATCAATAATTATTTGTTCCATTTTTGTTTCTTTTCATCCTTTTCTCACTCCTCTCTTCTTTTGGTTCATGCATTATTCTTTCTTTTTCTATCCTTTTTCTTTTCTTCTTTATTTCCTTGTTTCTTTTTTATCCCTCTTTCTTTTCTATCCTTTTCCACTCTTTCATTTTTTATGGTGCAGTTTGTTGTCTTTAAACATACTTTGACACGATGTACTGAGGGTTGATGTGATCACCTGTACATTGTCTGTGGAGGGATTGCCAAGGTGCCATCTGTCCCCATCATGGCGGCTGATTTCCGGTGATGGTGGTGGACAGACTGACATACGGCACTCGCTCCTAGGAGACAGTCATCATATGAAGCAGGGCAGAAGGACGCCCAATCTCCGTTTCGGGGCCAAGAATCGTGCGGACATCGAGTTCGTTGGCCCCTCCCTTTAGTTTTCCACGGCCATGCTGCTGGCCGCCAGGGGTTTGTTAGGATGCTGGCGCCAGACCTCCTCTATCCCTCCTCTATTCCTCCTCTATTCCTCCTCTACCCTCCCCAGGAGGACGTCCCCACGTGAGTCTGGTGCGCGAGGGTTGGTGGAGTCAAGTGGCGGCAGTCGCCGAGTCAACGGACTGTACTAAGCCAACGGCTTGAGGACGTCCTGTCGTCGCCGCCGCTGGAGGTAAAGACAACCGTCTTCCATTTCAACAAAAAGCTCTGCGTCTGAGTGTTTGCACACTTGGGGGTAGGATGGTTGTAGAGACCACGGACACGGGGACGACGAGAAAGAAACGACCAAGTTCCGACAAAAATCCTGCACCGTTATCTGGCGAGAAAATGATTGAAGGACAACAACTCTCTAAGGAATTTGGAGGTTGGCGGTAAGGAGAGAACCTTGTCTGGAATCTGTGATTGGGATGTGTGGCGCTGGTGTCTGAGGAGACAATAGCTGTGATGATGTCACAGTAGAAGTTGTAGCAGCAGCAGGATAAATAGCAAGACATGTAAACGTGTAATTGTTGATTACAGAGGTTGTGATTAGGTTAGAGGTCACAGGGAGTAATAAAGAGGAATAGGAGACAAGTGTAGGCCAAGTAATGTGAAATAGTAACGAAGATTGGTAGTCTGATAGTAGTAACAATAGCAATATCGAGAGTAATAGCATCAAAGTAAGAGTAGTACCAACAACAGTCCCAGCAATAGTCGCAGTCAAGAGCCACAGCAGGACTTAGTCAAAATAAATATCAAAAAGCGAGAAGGAGAAGTGGGAGGAGAGCGAGTTTTCTCTTGTTTTTATTTCATCTTCCTCGTAAAAGTAACAGAAGGCTTTTATATCTGTTATCGACTTATGCTCTGTACTTAGTCCTTCTGTCATTTACAAAAAGCAGACGCCACCTGCAAACCACATCACCGCCATCAGCGGTCCTCCCACAGTTACCCCATCTTGACCCCGGCGTCAATCAACCCCCGGCATGTAAGACCGAATCTCAATCTTTATCTGGAAGCCTGAATGATGCCAGTAAATCGCCAACATTAAAGGTCCCGGAAACACAATCAGCGTCGGGTGCATAACCCGGTCGTAACTCCACCCGCTGAGTGTGGCCGCTCGTGACTCACACACCCAATAAAAACATTCCTTGCACCGCGGCTGCCATGGCGACTGCCATTGTCCCCCATCGCCTCGCTCCCTCCTCACCTTCAAGGTTTTCAAAGCTGACCTATCATCAGTACCTCAACTTCCAAACATCTTTCTCCTTCTCTTGCTCGATCTTTTGATAAGAAATTTTGCGGTCTGTTAAGTGTATTTATTTCTCGTCTGCCAGAAGTCGTCATCGTTGCCGTCGTTTAGGCAGGTGAGTTTCTGAACACTGAAGAAACACTGAAGAAAAAAAAACAATTTTTCGGCCAAATTCAATAAATCATGGTGTGGGTTATAAATTGCCGCGTGTTCTTTACTTCCTGGACTTTACCACTCTCTCTCTGTTCTCGTCAAAAGCAAGGAATATGTTCTAGGAAGGCCAGATAGACAGGCACTTGTTCCAAGAAAGATCAAGACATGCCTGATACATGTTCCACAGAGGAGATACAAACAGACAGGTGTCACAGTGAAGCCAAAACCTGCAGAAATGTTCGGAAGGCGCCAAGGAATGGCATATTTCCCACGAAGCCTACGAAAAAAAAAATAGTCCCCTTCTCCAAGAGGCCAAACAAATGATCAGGATCTGACGATTTCGATACATGAGACCCCAGTTAGCTCTGTATTCTACCATTTTCCAGTAGTGAAGACATGTCAACTGTCTTGAAATAAAAAGAAGGCATATTTTAAAAGCAGTTTTAAGCAATTCTGTTTAAGCTCTCTACGAATGTGAAATTTCGGTGAAACAACTGCACGTGGAGAGTCGTACTCATACACCGTTATGTCTGTTTGACTACAGACATCGACATTTCAAACACAACAACTCAAAGAACGGAGTGATTCAGTCATGATGAATGTTTCAGTGGAACCTTTGGTGAGACGAGTGAGAAAGCAAGTGAGTAGAACTGCTCTTTCCCAGCATGATGGTTCACAAGCCCAAGGGACACAAAGCTTGTCTGTGCATTCTTCAGACCAGACACAGCCAAAGCTTCAGTGGAGTGGTTGGCAGGATTGGTGACTGTTCTGAAGTCACATCCACGTAGTCAGACTTCTTGCAATGGCCAACGAATGGCGAGTGAAAACATGCACAAGTCTGGCCAATGTTTACTGTGCAGACTACCACGCAAGACCGGAAGTCAAACTGGACAAATAATCACGACAGCGGCAGTCCATGTGAGTGGATGAAGTTTTCCTAGGGTATGAAGACAGTTGGTGATAGTAACTGAATATAGATTGGACTGGAGAAAGGGGATGAGGAACTTCGTGATTACCTTGTTCGTCCGAACGATGGCGACAAATCAAATTCCAAAAATAATATTTTGACCAGACTTTTGTTGAAAAAAAATGTAAGTCATCTCCTCCATCTCTTGTCCATGATGTTTGCGATCTTAAGTCTGTGGCACGAACTGGCGTGACAAGATGTCTGGCACTGGGTGGCAGCACGCGACACAGACGATGGCATTGGCCTGCACCGGAAGCAGAAAGGTCTTGTGGGTCCCCCGTCCCCACCCACAGCGCCACTGAATTATCGCCCCTTGCCTGTCTGCCGATGGTTCAGTCAGTGTGTCGTCTCATCTGTCATCAGCTCGTCTGCTGTGACTGATGCACAGTGCTGCGCGAGAAATATGCAATAAATAAATAAATAAATAAAATCAAAGAATCGAGCAGTGCAGTGGAGTGGCCCGACCAACGACGTACCGGAAGACATTCGCGTCTCAATGTGCGCATGACAATCAAGAACAACGGGCACTAAGATGACATTCATCACAACTGTCAAACAATATATTTATTTTATTATTGTATGCAATAGTTTTCTTTAGCATATCAATAAAAAACTTTGAGCTGTGTTTTGTGAAAGATGACTATGAACGTTGCAATCAAACTGTAGGGCCTGACGGCTTGAAAAAAAAAAAAGAAAAACACGTTCTTCTACTTCTTTTTTTCCTCTTCTTCCCTTTTGATGTTGTCAGGCCAAACTTCTTAATATTACAGGTTATGCTTTCATCTATTTATGAACATTTCTTTCTGAATGGATATCATCTTATAGATGCAAAAGTAGATGCATATTATCTTATTGGAAATGCAAAAGCCCATTTCCTCCATTGGGAATGGAGAAGCTACTTATCAGCACCACCATTATTGGTTGGTTGGTTTGGTAGGAATGTGCTTCCACCACGAGGTGATTTCGCACCGTCAGGGGAGAGGAAACCAAAGTTCCAAGACTAAGCCCTCGACGACTAGTCCTGTGATTAGCAAAGGTCACACCTACAGAGCGTGTCCAGAGGCGAGAGCAGGACCTTTCAGTTGTGACTATGTCGAGGTGACAAGTGAGTATTTTAATCCCTGCCATTCCAGGCGCCCCTCCTTATCTTCGCTTGTTGTTTGTCAGGTCCTCGACATCAATTCTAAGTCTTGGACACCCGGATGCAGAGTTGAAGACAGGATGTGTGGACACTAATGCCGGACTCACAAAGCTTTGACACAGTTGTTGGCCGTAACTATGACGACGGCTTCTCATTTGCCCTCCAGTGACGAGGCCAGACATGTGACCTGTCTGAGATTCCTGTAGAGAACTCAGTGTCCCGTTGACCTGTCATCAAGTAGGATTTAGGCCGCCAGGTAATGAGTCCTGTCTCATCGCCAATTTTTAGTTTTAGGAAAATCGGCTAATACCTAGTTCTCAAGGTAAAGCTGATTACATTTTTTTAAACTAAATAAAAAACATGCCAGACGCCGCGAAGACTTTCATCTTAGCTCTTCACTACCAAATTAGGTTATAAGGTCAGAGGTCAGGAAAGATGGAGGGTAAGGAGTTTGGAAAGACAAGGGTCTCATCCATCTGAGTGGATGCTCGTTTTGAAGCCCGACCCTTTGCCGACCCCTCCCCCCACCCAGAGGCTAACGTGGTTACCATGGCTACCATTATCGCTGCATCTTCCAGCACCCAGGAGTACTCCGGGTCCTAAAAGGCGAGGCGGCCATCCGGGTGGAGCGAGACGCAGTGTAGTCTGGATGCCGGAGGGACCTCGATTGGCGAGTGAGTGACGGAACTAAACAACAGTCGCCTTGAGTTCCACAGGGAGGATGTTGAGTGAGCTTTAGACGGGGTGAAGGATGTCTTATTCGACAATCCCTCCATTTTTGAATTATGCAAAAATACAGTAAACAATGACTGACCCTGTCACGTGCCGGGTACATTCTTGTGACGGACTTGATCAGAGACACCTCATTATATTCCTCCATGATGAACATCATAACAATAACAAGACTGCTTGATTTCATTGGAGTCATCTAGCTTCTCAAGAATTATTATTGTTATTATTATTATTGTTTCCCTTGTTCATAGTGTTCTAGTGTTTCGATGCATGCCTTCTCTTGCTTTATAGACTTTCTTCACAACAACTGGTATTCGCTTTGTGGGTGGATGTCCTCCGGCCCCCTCATTTCCTTAAACACACAGTCCGCCCCTAGGGCAAACCTTCGCTCTTGACAGTCTGCTACTTCTTGTTTCGTCCAAGTTAAAATTAGCTCTTGTCTCCTTCATCTACACAAAATATAGACCGTATCTACACTCTCCTTCACGCGTGTGCCTACACACCATCCCCAGTCTGCCCACTTAATGTCTAAAACAGTTACAAGCCACCCCTACAAACCTTCTCATCACCTGCTTACCCTAATCAAGGGATTACTACATGCTGCTTGATTCCGTGATCTCACGTGCAGGTTTAGCCCTCAACGACGAGGGTAGACTATGGATGTATCCTCCATCGATCTCGCCATGGCCGGCGGCGCACACACAAGACTTAATAGCCCGTAATAACTTGTTATTTTCCCGGAAGGAATATAATCTCAGAAAGCACGGGAGACGCGAACCTGATTTCCCTAAACTCCACCACCAGCCAACCAGCCCCAAGCTGCAGGGCTCCGGCCAAGGGGTCCAGCCTCCACGACATCCTGGCCCTCGCCAAAGTGAGTTTCCCTCTGTCGGACCAGCATCTTGGCAAAGTGGACAAGAAGGTTGAGGTTGTGCTGCGGCAACTACTGGCTGATGTCACGTGATGGCTGCTATGTCACGTGTAGGCTGTGCAAGGTTCGTCGTCGTCGGCAGGGAGACTGGTGACACGAGGAACTGATGTTGCTTCTCCGTTTTAAAATTTGAACCGTAGTTATTTTCTATAAACTATTTTCTAGCAATTTTCTCAGTTTTTTATTGACTTCACGGGACGCTGAGGACAGAGAGTAAAGCGTTATTTTCTTCACCAACGACAATGAGGCTGTTTCTTTTCTTCTCAAAATAAATTAATTAATTAAAAAAAGATAAAAGTTTTAACCTTCGAGGAGTATTTTGAGCACGAAATACTACTCCAGGATCAGACCATCGTGTCATGGCCCCTCCCTCGGGCTCAGGAAAACACGAGTGTTAACAATCAACGGGCAGAGAATGCCTGTACGAACTCTTTGCAGAAACAAACCCACTGAATTAGCTCCCCTTCTAAAAGATGGAGGAGGAGGTTAGTGTGCTGAGCATGAGGACGAGCTGCCAAAGATGGAATATCGCGGTATGTGCATGCGTGTATGTGTTTTAACTCCAATTAGGCAAAACAAGGAGGAGAACATTCGTCACGGACACAGATACCACCAGAGGGCATGGAGGGAAAGAGGGGATGATCACGTGAGAGAGGCACGTGACAAGGAATCTTTAAGCGGGTCTTTCTCGAACGATCTTTCCTGGTCTGAACCTGATTCACGAGACTCAGCCAACAGCATCGAGGTAAGATTGGTTTCTGGAGGAAGATGAAAACCCGATTCAAAATGATGTGAGTGGACTGGACACAATCTGCGCGCGCACTGGGACATCATTTCCGGAATTCACCACGCAGCCACGTACAATGACTGTGCACCCTGATATTGAAGTTTCAGGGTGGACACAGGTTTTGACACAGGTCTTCTAGGACTCAATGAGAACTATGACTAGTGGAACTCTTGTAGACATGAGACGAGAGGAAAAAACGGTTTCTTGCGCTCTTGCGGCCAAACAGACAAAAAAGTATTTCATTTGAGTGCAGCAAACAACTAATAATAGCAGCAGAAGTAAAGTGCGCAGTGGCACTACACCAGAGTGCAAAAAGGTGACAAGAAGTATGAAACAATGTGTTCTGTAAAACATTTATTAGCCTCAAAAGACTCGACCAAGATATAAATAATATAAAATAAATTAAAACTCACACGATCCCACTATTCGTATACATCTGGTCCGGCAAATCGGATGTCTTGGATTCCGATCTCGGCTTGGACACATTTTTTTATTATTTACTTGTGACACTTGTTTATGAGGCCGAGTTATTAGTCGTAATGTAGTTGCTCAGTTGCTAGCTCCAACTTCCTTCCCGGATACTTCTGTCTGCGCATGTCAAGCGACAGGGAGGATTTAATCGCTACAGATAAGGCGAGTAAAATTAAGTCGTCTACAACATTAACATAGTCATCGTCGATGTGTCAGCTAGAGGCTTGGGTAAATTAAGATGTGAAACCTTGACTACCGAACACGAAACCAGTTTGTGGCTAATTAGCTCTTAATTACAAACAAACGTTTGATTGGCTGAATGAGGCTGAGACAGAGAACAACTCACGGTCAAGACACCAACAGCTGGAGCCACCTGCAGGGGATGGCTGAGATAATATTCTGACCCATCCCCCTTACTCCGTCGCCTCCCCTCCCACCTTCCCCACCACACCACCACCACCACCACCACCACCAGCACCACCAAATGAGTAGCCTTATATCAGCCGCCGGTTCATTTGTTCCTACAACAACATTCTGCGAACGGATGTGTAGAGGATGGAAAGATTCAGAATTAAGGATTTAGTTTTCTGACAAATGAAAGTATCGAAGACATAAACTTTGTTTAACTGTTTCCCTTTCAATTTCCGAAAGGCATGAGGGTCACTGAAGTGTCTTGCCCCCGTCATGTTGGGGTGGCTGTGGAGGATGTTTGATTGGACCGGGTGACTGACACACCCGTTCGTTGCCCAGCTTTCCTGTTAAAATGTCGCCTTTGTAATAGTTTGCACAACAACACTGTTTTTATATTAGCAGCATGAGTTGTCCAATGTGAGCTTCTTTTTATTTAATCTCTTTCTAGGAATTTTCTTCGTGAAAAATAAATCCCACATCTCAAGCGCCCTCTGGGAAACTTTTTCTTTTAATCTTTTTCTTCAAAGAAATATCCGTTTGACCTCATTATTTAGCTTACGGATCTCAGGGCTGTGAACAGGTCTTCAACTTTTCTGATATAATAACGAAAAAATCCTTCCTTCAACAAAGTTGTGATGTAATTGAACATTTCAGAAGTATGCTAACCCTAAGACTCCAACACAAGCTTATATTCTTTTAAAATAAAATCTTTGGGAGTAATTTTTGCTAAATTCGCTGAAACCAGAAAGTTAGGTTTGTTAAAAGATGGTAAAACTAAAAAAGTATGGAGGAGTGACATTTTCCCCTCCCCGACCTTCTCTGGGGATGGGTTACATCACACTGGACATCACATGTCCTGTTGATAACACTGTCTTGAAGTAAACAATGTAAACACCACACTGAACATCACATGTCCTGTTGATAAAACTGTCTTGAAGTAAACAATAACAAGTTCATCACACGGACTTAGGGCAAACTGAAAATGTCGGGTACTTCTGTAAAAGGTGGTTGAGGTGAATGTTTATGTGATCCATCACTGAACAATGATTCAGTCTAAAAATCGTGAACTGTCGATGTTTCCACATCCATGGAACAGGGAACTTTGCAACAGAATTCAGGATGAGAACATCTACAGTCCCTGGAAACCAGTAAATGGTAAGAGAATACTAAGGCTACAATATGATAAGGTATTATGCAAAGCGATACAAATTAAGGATTCATAACATTTACAAATAATATACCATAATAACATGGTTTGAAAATAGCGGGATGGGAGAGGAACGAGCAGCAGAGAGTTTTTTTATTCAACTAATTCCGCATAAAGACATCTCAGTGCACGATCCCCTTAAACACTTTGCTCCAAGAAATTGCCAATGTTCTTAGATGTTTATCATTTGATTCCTTGTTTGTTTTATTTTAAACTTTTCTTTGCCAGTTGTTTTTTGATATCTTGTCACAAGGGTCATAGCCGTCAAGCCATGTCAAACAGTTCACTTGACATCTGCCTTGAGACCAGCGAGAAACTGCTGGACACCTTCGACCAAAGTAAGTAAAGCCAGCGAACAAACAAACCAACCAACCAACCAACCAACCAACCAAACAAACAAACAGGAAAACCAATAAAGCATCCCATACTCTTCTTGGTGATAAGAACTTGAGCGCTAAAAAATTTCTTCCTGACGAAAACTCGATCGAGTATATTTTGTGAAGCCTGTGTATATCTACATACCTCATCCTGTGTCACACACACACAAACATCGAGTATCATAGATTACGAGAAAGATGAACTAAGCTCGATCTAAACTTTTGAGAATGAGAAGAACGAACAAAGCTCTCCATGAACAGAACATCCGTCGAGCGCAGCACAGTTTTGCCCCCAACCCCACAGCAGCTGGTTGCTTTTCCTCCTGCGACTCCTCCTTCTCTTGCAGGTGGTGGGTGCAGTGGTGGAGATGTCTTTGACACAAAATTCTCCACAGTACTGAGCGAACTTTCTCTCTCTCTCCGCCGCCAGTGAGAGCAGCACGTGACATGCTGTGTGACCCCTGTTCCCCTAATGAGAGGAGGTCGCCGGCATCGGAGGATGATTACAGACACCAGTGACAGCAACAGTGGATGAGAAGCGCCACCAGCTGGAGGACATGGAGATTACCCACAACTCTGTGAAGTAGGTGCCGGGGAGAGGAGAGGGGGATCTTAGAAGGAAGAGGGGGAGAGAAGCGGGTGGGGGAGAGGCGACAAGAAAAATCGGGTTTTTTTGTTTTTTTTACATTTGTGTAACTGTCTGTAACTCGTACGAGGTAGATACCTTGCCGACCTGTAATATGATGACCACCATTATACCCGTGGTTACAGGGTGGGCGGTGAGTGGGTGGAGGAGTAGACAAACATTTGAGCTGTATGCTGAATTTCGCATGTCGGAAAGCCTATGGTCTCTCGCAGAATCACAGCCATACCATCAAAGATCATTCCAGAAGAAAAAAGCTTCAGTGGTTGTCTTGCAGGCTGCACCACACGCCATATTGTTGACAAGAAGAAACAGATACAAGGGTGGAGTGCACCCCCAATGGTGGTGCCAATCTCCTGTGGATTATTTGTCAGTGTTCACGAAGCATGTTTTTATTTGTATTTTTGTTTATTTTGTTGTTTTGGTCGTGCCATCGTGTTTTCGTGTCAGCTGCAGGGCGATAATGCAAAGCATGAACGTGTACCTGATGAAATGGAAAATACCTGAAGCGAACATTCCACGAACAAGGGAAGGGCTTATGTTTGTTTAGCTGTGGGCTTGCCTGTTCGTTTACGTATTTTGAAAATTACCCAACGACAGATACTGGTCTCCCTCTTCTCCACCTCCCCTCGCCCTTTGCCCCATCCATCCCCACCCCTTGATGACTAGTGACAACACAATCACTGCACCCCGTTTGATCGCCCCCTCCCCCTCTGTGGTCCTGCCCCTCCGCCTCTTTGCCACCTTTGTCTCGTGCCGCCATCGACTTCAAAGGAAACATCAGTTCCAATCCATCTTTTGTTCTCACAGGCAAGTGCAACACTGGAAGTAGAATTGTCAGAAAAGTGTGAAGGGATGCTCACTCACCTGCCATGATATTTTCTTGTGCAATACCCGGTCATATATAACAGTTTTATTGTACTTCACACCCCATGTTACATGTGATGACTTCCTGGCATTGTACACACACACCCTGACCATTTTTCTCCTGATGCTGGCTGTGGTTCTGTGGCGATCTTGGGGCCAAGTACTGCCTCCCTATCCTGTTGGTGCTTATGTGAAATCAATGTCCATTGTTCTCTACCAAAATGTTTTTCTCGTCATCATGCAACATGAAATTGGAACTGGGTGTCACTGGTCCATCATGTAGTTTGACTGGGTATCGGGTATCGGGTATCTCTATACAGCTAATTGGATGAAATAAGGCGGCAAACCTAAAAAATTAATGTGACACATTCAGACCTCGAGAATGTACACACAATACCTACAATGTGATACCCGTGTCCACCTCTGGTTCTTCGACTTAACTATTTATCGCAGTAAAAAAAAAAACCATGGCCATAGGATTTCACAAATAAATATACGACCTACTCTAAATCTTTTGAAAAACAAGGTAAAGATACAAAGATTTTCCAATAGACTTAAAGGCATTTTGAACAATATGTCAGCCACTGATAAAAAAAAATCATGTTCTTGTTTATTTTACACATTAGAAACAGATAAGAACATGGTGTCTGTTAGTACCTGTGATAATGAACAGCAATATTGGATACCCTAACTATAAATTTAATCATAGAAATCTGCAAATACTATTTTAAATTAAATTATAAATGAGCTTTCAAAGGTGTTTTACCAATGAATAGAAAAGGACAAGTACAATAAAGAGAAAAACATTCACTACTATATCCAACCCTTACCACCCACACATTATTGTAGAGAGAGATGACAAGCGGGTATGTTTGTACCTGCTCTCGTGGGCAAAACAAATATCGCTAAAACAGCAATGGAACACGATGCCACCAGCACATCTCTCCCAAATAAATAAAAATCAAACAAATAAATATGTCCTCTGTCAAGGGATGCTGTGTCCAGTGCACGGAGGACTTCATGCTACACTGACCATGGAGGATTTGCGAGTTGCCGCAGATGTGGTCGTCACAGCGCAGTCAGTAGTTTATGGAGCATCGACATTCATTGTGGAAAGATGGGAAAAACTTGTCCATAGATTATCAAGTTGTTATTTTCTGTCAGCTCTTGTAGCAGACACTAGAAATGAAATGTCCCAGCGGTCTTCACCAGAAACAGTTGGTGCACTGACTGACCTCGCATCGCGCGGTTAAATGGAAATTAAATCCTGAAAGAAAAACCTACAGGCTGTTCCTGAAGAGAAAGATTTCATCGTCTTCTTGGGTCACGTGACTCCCTCATCACTGTTCTACTCGTTAAGTTGGAATCTTATAACAGTACAGGCGTGAACAGTTCATCGCGCATGCGTGTAGAGTTTTTACTGCAATGGACGGTGAACTCGGGGTTGTCTGGACACACTCTTCCCACCCAAGACTCGTTAGATGCCAATAAAACATTAAAAGAAGGATAAAACTAATATTAAAGATAGAGTAAAACTTGTTTGTATTGAAATTTATGACTGTGGTAGGCGTCTGTGGGTCAACTTTCAAAACAAGAGAACTCCCCAGCCTCGGAGTGATCCAACAGCAGACATGGAGGGGACTACGATTGGTACATCCGGATGGAACTTTGTTTTAGGTCTTTGATTATGTTGCCTTCACTCTCCAAAAACGCAGAAATATTGTTTCATTCTCGGCAACGACTGCAAGTGACATCTCTTCCCTAATGGTTCCTCCAATTAGCAGAGCTGACAGTTCTAAACACTCCCAAAGCCTTTGCCATCGCCTGCAACTACATGACCAGACTGCTGATCTTTTGGATGGGCCAAAGGAGTGTTACTAAAGGTCAGCTTGACCATTCTTGCCTCCCCAATTTCCTGTTGTCCTTTCCTGATCGTTATCAGATAGCTTAAGGGAACGCATCGAACCGCGAATTAGTCCATGTTTAGGGGTGTAGGGGTGGGACAATTGAAGGGGGGATATCCAGTTGCCTAAAAAACCTCACTACAATGTTGGGGTGGGGACCTGAATGTCTTCTCTGTTGGCGGTGGGCTTCGAACACTAAACGATGTCCCCTTCACACCAGCAGGTTTAAATATGTACAAGCATTAATGTGTTTATGTGAGAGTGTTTGCTGTGCACCAGGTATCGGACACCTGCTTGTAGAGGGCTGTGGGCGTTGTGGGTGTTGCAGCTGTTGTCGCGTGCGTGCATCTGCTTTCCTTTGCCTGGATGCTCTCATGTCGGTGAATGCGCTTTGGATGTGGTGGACTCAAACACACACTCCACGGAATAAACATGCTTTCACATAAATAACAGAATAACAATATTTGGAATTAGCAGCAGCATCTGGCTGTAGCACCAACACCACCAGCAGCATTCGTGGCATTCAACACTGATTACACACATCGTGTCTATGAAGACAACACAGGCAGAAGAGCAAATACAGTCAAATACGAGTTTTTATTATACGCTGAGAAATAATGGACAAAAAGATAATATTTTCCTGAGGAATCTGTTCAAGTCCTTTGAACTGAAATAATCTTTTCTTCCATTTTGCTCCCAATTGTTGCAAAAGTAGATAGTTGCTGGCTTCTGCAGCATCTCAAGACATCCAATTGAGATTCACCTCCACACACAGGGAATACTCTTGCTGTGGCAGGCAACGATGAATGAGCCCACGAGCCCAGTGCAGGCAACGGGAAGATTCTAAGATGAAGGAATCGCTCACACAGGTAGGCTGACAGGTAGACTGACAGGTAGACTGACAGGTAGGCTGACAGGTAGACTCACAGGTAGGCTTCAAGCTGGCGTCACGTGATCCCTCACTTTGCCGCAGAAAATGTCACCAGATGAAATCGGATTTGATTGTCGATGACGGTTGTCGTGTGCAGGTAACAATTGGAAGGAACCAATGAGAGATTCCCACCTTAGCGAATCAGACGGTCCAAGTTGAGGGGCGATGTCGACGGACTTGGTTTCTTTTTCTTCGGAAATAATTTCCACATCCGGAGACGATCATCAGATGATGCCGAAGCTACAAAGGAAAAAAAAAAAGGAAAGCAACTTCAGCCAGATGTTGCTGCAATATTGTCTGCTGGCCATCTTTGTAACATCGACACAATGAAACAAGGTCTTTGTCAGGTTGTTCTAGCAAAAATAATCCGGCAAAGTTTTGAATCATTTCGTCAACAAAGTGTAGATTAATTCTTAAAGACTGTTTATTTAACAATATGGTAAATATTGACTAGTTTGTGTTTCTGATACACAGCCTCCTTCATGTCCGCTTCTATTGCTTCACCGTCTGGGAATGTCTTTTCCTACTCTTTACCAAAAAACAAAACCTGGGGTTGTCGTGAGCACATGTTGTCCCTTAGTTGATTCAGATTTACACTGTGCCAGCAACTACATCACAGCGACCATAATATTATTGTCCCACCCCTAAGTAACGGGTCAGCAAACCCTGTCACAAACCCTTCACCAGAAAAAAAGAACATAACAAACGTGTCTCCAGATATTAGTGCATGAAGCTACATCAGTAACATAACAACAAATAGTAATGTGTGAAAAACATTGCATTCTGCGTAGCCTTCACAAGATGTAAACATGTAAACAATGCTAAATGGCATTAAAACCCTCCCCCGTACCCGGACTATCTAAAAAGACAAAATAAAAAGGGGAGGGGTTGGCGAAAGAAAGAAAGAAAGGCGAGAACTGAAATGTCATTCCTAGAAGACACTTTCCTGCTTGAAGGAACACCGAGTTTGCAAGCTTCCCCAAAGCTGAAGTTGTGATCAGCCTTTCAAAAGCCGTTCACGCTTGGGTGAGCAAACACCTGCAAGTCCTTACCTACCCACTGGCGCCGCTAACAGACGAGAGGAAACAGAATGCAGTGTCCGTGAACAAACTTTGGCCTGATCGACCTCACCGCCTCTGGCACCACTGTCAGTCCGGTGTACGGAAATGGCAACGGAAACCATTCCCATCAGGCCGCATCCTGTTACTCCAGCCTCTATAGGCTCAAATCAATCACGTGACTTGTTCATTGACCAATCCGTTCCGCTGTTTCATTTCCGGGCGTGCCTGTCGCTTTTCTAAAACCCATGCGATAGGTTCTTGAAAGCCATGAAAAGAATTCTGTCCTCAAAGTCTGTGAACGCGTGAAAGCGTTTTGTTATCTTATTAGGACAATCGTGGACAACAAATGATTTTCGGTTCACTATGATTGTCAGGCGGGCGATAACTCATAGACGAAAGGTGGAAAATATAAGCTATTAAAACTCTGAGCATAATTATTAGCTTTACCAAGTTTTCTCCCCTATGTAATACTATAATAGTTAAACTATTTTGCGCACAGGACATCCAGAGTGTAATAGTCTCAGAGATACGAGATGAAAAAAGGGTTTGGAGTGAGCGTGCAGACAGGAAGGAGAAACAAAAGAGCAGAAAAACTCTACACCCAAACCATGTTGTAGAGGGAAGCCATGGTTGACAGACAAATGAACAATCAAATGCACGTTGTGTACTAGTAGCCAAAACTGTGAGTGGGACTTATTTTTCTGTGTAAAATGCACGATTTCTGTATCAAAAGGTCGCCAAGTGGGACTCGGTGCAAGCCCAGGATGGTGGACAGGACTGACGAGCGAGAACTTAAAACCCTGCCGACTGGTGGCGCTGAGGGTCTTCACTCAGTTACGGCACGTGCGCAAACTCCAATCTAAGATCTCGGTCACGTGGTACAGGGTTTCATATTAAACCCTCTCCAATCCTCTACCACTCGAGCAACACACGCAAATGTAAAAACCAAACAAAAGTTAAAGTAACACCAAGTCGCTATGTTTGGATGAAAGGAATGGAGGAGAGGGATGAGAGGTTAGTAAGAGGAGTCTGTCAGAGACCAGCAATTAGAACTGTGATGAACATGAAGTAGTATGCAAACATTTCACACACATGTTATAATAATAATCACTGACATCGCTCGGAAACACATCCATACCCGGGCTGTAAGACCCGTTTAAAAAAAATATCGGTGACAATGTCTACCCAGCTTCGGCAGTCGCAATGCATTAGCATCGAAAACATCGCTTTGTTATCTGTGAACGATCGTCAGACGATCCCCACCCGAGCCCCTGTCTCTGTACGCGATGAACGGGTAGAGCGGCTCGTAGCTGTCATCAATATCCAGTGACAACATGGCAGTCCGTCCTGTCATCAATATCGGGTGACTTGCCGGGTATATGGCGGCGTCTCGCGTCGTGTTTGTCTTTTCCGTGACATCTCTCAGCACCAGACCTGGCACGTGACACCAGGCAGTCGTCCGGCTCGGAAGTCAACAGGCGAACGTGATTGGCTGTCCGGGGGTTGTCGTTAATTGACGACGTCACGGCGGTGGAAAGAAGGGGAGCGCACTCCGCGCGCTTCGGGAAAGCAGGTGAGCGGAAAGGTGTGTTGTTGAGGCCCACCAATCATCCAGCCGACGACGACAAATGACGGAATCGTTTAGTGTGTGCACACACTCATCAGCCATAACTCTTGCTAGTCACGACGGGGGTGGGAGAGAGGAGAACAATGAAATCCAGAAATGATGGATGGACGAACTGACAGATCGTCGGTAAACAAAGAGGTAAACATGAGCAAACACCCTACAGACAAAAGTTAGTACTTCTGAAATTTAATTTCTTTCACGCGGGAAGTATGCAAGCGGTAAAGCTCGATGATCTGTCCAAAAATCAATTTGTCAACATTTGCAAAACAAACATTTTATACAGTTTATTTCATATTTGTCACATATGTCAAAAATGTCAAATAGAAGTTCTGCTGAAACGGCCTCATCTACAGAAGACTTCGGTGCACAGCTCGGAGCGAAACACTAACAACTAAAACTGACATCATAGCACACAAAGGAATTAAAGATGGTGAGAAACCGTGAATCATAAAGTTCTGCGAACAGGTGACATTGCTACAATGCAATATTCATCAACAATATTAATAAACATGAAGCTCCACGGCGACTGGACATTTGTGTAGGTTACAATAGTCGGACATCATGGACATGAAAGTATTAACAAACAACAGGGTTACATCCAGACATGTAAGTGTTCTGATTGGCTGGTACTTGGCAAGAGGTGGCTCAGGTTACCCAGGAAATGCCAGAATTCACAGAGAGATCGTCCATGTGTGGTGCCAGCAGCTAGAGACGGTCTGTCCACAACTTGACTGCCACACGAGAGAAATTATTCCTATTGAGTCCTTTCTGTGAACATACTTTGAAATGTCTCAGAAGCAGGAAGATGGGTCCCGCCCCTCTACCTTACAGCAGCAGACGATATTTTTGTAAACTTGTATCATTTCTTTCTCTTTATCCATAGCCTGGTCGTTGAGGAAAATTATCTAATCCGTCGTCGGCGTGGAAGCGAATGGCAGGAGGCAGCGAGAATAATTACCACCCATCCCATAACATTCTTGTTACGAGGGGGCACTTGGATAAACATTAGGGGCCCGGAGGAGTCTCTCGAGCAGCAGCCAAGAAAGGAAACGAGGAGGCTTGGTCACGTGGGCTGGAATTTGCATGCGTGTGAAACCCGGCAGGGATCGCCTTTCGCGGCAGGAATTAATAAGTGTTTACTAAGGTCAGTGGGATGAGGGTCGAAACCCGCAGAGAAATGTTTGTTGCGGGAGGGAGAATGTGGGGTGGGATAAAGATGACATAAAATGATGACCGCCACGAGTAAGAGGAGCAATAAAAAATAATTTTTTGACTCCAATATTTAATTATTCTATTTTTTAAAAAAAAAGCAAGACAGATAAAAGGAAAGAACAAAGCTTCTCTCGTACTCAAAGATGAAATGCCCCATTCCTCAATCCCTCCCCGCCCAGTCCCTTTTGTCATCCAACCCACTCCCTTCCCACGCACCTTACTTTCTGCCAAAGTATTTTCTCTGAAAGAAATGGTTTGCTGCTTCTGCGCACGCGCACGCAGACACACAAGCGCACGCGCGCTCGAGATGAGGGTGGACAAGTCTTTAGAGGAACTGAAACTAGCTTAAGAATGTCCCCAAAGATAAGAGAAACACCGATACTACCTACAGAAATTCTGAAACTTCCATAACTGCAAGACTAAAGAAACAGAACTGTCCGCTCCTGCTGCTCCCAACCAAGTTATTCACGTGCACACAGTGCCCCTCCATCCCAAGATGGCTTTGTATATTTTTAATGAGTTATTTCTCTACTAGTAAAAAGTGCTAATTACTGGTTGGGGAAAGCGCATGAGGATTGCTGCACTAACCAATCACTGTGAAGATGGAAAGAACCACACAGACTTTTTCAGTTCACAACTGTCGCTGCATCCCTCCCTCCATCCATTCAAACAAAGTGCAAGTTCTCCTCCTCCTCCTCCTCCCATCGACATGCCAGGCACATGACGGGTGTCACTCATTTCCCACAAAATCATTTCTCAACGTACATCTCAGTAATTACAGTAAATTATTCAATAATTAGTAGAAACAGCCCTCCATGATTGTATTCCTGTCTCGGGCTGTGGGAATCTCCGGGGAATGTCAAGAACAAATTGAAGGAAGAGCGAGGTCAGTGGACCAGACTTGGATGTCAACTCAAGCGAGCTTTAATCTGTCCATGCAAATGTCAGAGCCTGGGAAACACCTAGTGTCTTCAAAAAGTCATCGTCGGTGGATGTGCTCATTGTACATTCAGTAATATGCTGTGAGAGAAAATAGTTGTTGTTGTCATTACACTGCAGTCGATGTTTTTTCTTCTTCCTCGATACACTTCTAGAGTTTGGCAGCATGGCTTTGCCTGCCTTTGTATTCCTGCAGCCTATGAATGTTTACACATACAGTATAAATGGTATAAATGTTTACACTGACAGTATAAATGGTATAAATGTTTACACTGACAGTATAAATGGTATAAATGTTTACACTGACAGTATAAATGGTATAAATGTTTGCTTATTGTACCTACAAGACTTGTTTCGTGTTGTTGTTTTTTTAAACTCTCAGATAAAACAGCCTCTTACCCTCCCGGAACTTGTAACCCACCAAAAACTAAAAAGTAGTGATTAGTAAACTGAAGTACATCAACGTACCCAGGGTTGTGCCGTCTGGACTCAAGCACTGGAACAAAGGGCGGCCGGCAGGGGGCGGCAGGCGGGCCAGGAGACTGAGGTGCAGGTTACGGGTGGACCACACCACCACCTCGTGCCTGTCAGTCGTGCTGTGGCTGGACACCAGCTCGCGATAAGCCTCGGACCACAGGATGCTGCACACCTACACAGGTGGTGGCGATGAACACAGGTGTGTCAACAGGTGCTACAAATGTTGCCCATTAAGGCTAAATGAGTTGAACATGGGATTAATTAAACTCATCAGAGTTGTTGTCAAGTTACTAGAACTCAGCAGTCTCATTACAAGTTTATTATTGTTGTTTTAGCAGGACACAAGGATTTACATAAATCTTGCAAATGACTTCACTAAAAAAAAAATCCTGAAGACAGTGTGAGCGTCTCGATCACGTGGTACTTGTGTTGGCCAATCAGCGAACCTACTTTTGTGATGTATTGTGACGTCCCGTAAATGCGGCCTTGACCTCTTTTAAAAACACGGATGGCAATGAGGGTAGTTTACCGAGATACATAAATTAAAAAAAACCTGATGACAAAAAATCGTGTTATCGAATTGTCGCACGGATAGATTAAACAAAAAAGGGGGGAAGGAGGAGAAAAGTTTCTATTATCGGCTTTCCCGATATGTAAATGTCTAAAAAACTAGAAAGAAAAAAGTTGTGACTGTATGCGATCGACATTTCGTGTAATTATTGCCAATAAATAATCGTGTTCATTGGCTAGATGTCAACATTACACCGGGACGAGAAAAACAATCACTGACAGTGTTTACAGTCGCTCACAGTGCGAGCTCTTACAAACCCTTACAAGTGTTGAAACTTGCATTGTTGTAAAATGTTAATAAATATTTACTGTAAATATTTTTATCTCAGAAACTAAACCTTCCAATGACAACATAAAACGTTCAGCATGTTTTTAAACAAGTCATATATCTATATATATATATGTCCACAGACATATTCCATGGCGCTCACATTTATTGTTACTTCAGCAAGAGGTGGCCCTGTGAACACGATTGTCTCCGCTAAATTCTTTGTCAGTCAATGGCTCTTTATCCACCCGAGTAAGGCTGAAATGGTGTGGCTGTTGGAAGACAATGGAAGGAATGTTTCCTACTAAACCACACACATACAAACGCTCCCAGCATCCGGTTTGCGCACGGCACTACGGAAATTGCTAAGCGCTGATTGGTTGTTGCCATAGGACACCAGGACACCTAAACGAAATAAATTCCATGGGATATTTCAACGGAACCCGGCTTATGGCTAAGATTCTGCGATAAAATGTTGTAATTATGCCGGCTCGTTAGAACATGATTTGGCTCTCATGTCAGCTGGTAGCACGGAGCTGCTCACATAGGACACGCACGCACGCACGCATACACACAAGCCTTTAAACAACCACCCCCTTCCCTTCAGAAGACAGGAAAAGACAAGTTGAGAAATGCCTTCACCTGTCTACCAGTGAGTTCGCCTGTTGACCCTCTAAAGACTTCTGCGAGCTCCGCCAGAAAATTAAAAAAATTCCTAACTTGTCCGCACAGGTCGGACAAAACCCTCCCCGCGAAACTGTAGACCTACAGACTAATTGCAAAATCCAAGACAAACACTTGTCTGGCATACCTAAGTAGGCCTGCGGAAAGCGGGGTGGAAGTGGGGGACAGTAGGACAGGGCCTAAGGTACACTATTAGCCTATGAACATAATTGCCAATGTATTGCAATGAGACCCGCAGGCAGGCAATGAGTCAGCAGCACTCACACCATCACCCATGGACCTCCACTGGCTGGATCCGACTTCCTGTCAGCTGACATCCATGCCAGACTGGCCTCAGATTAGCTGGACTCCAATGTATCACACAAAATCACACCAATTCTTTTCCTTCCATCATGTTCGTTTTCGTCTTCTTGTGGGAAAGTAGTAAAGCCGGCGTCTCGAGAATATATGTATTCCGAAGAGTTAAAATTCATTTTAGTCGAGTTATTTTAAATGCAAAAAAAGCTGATTAAATTTTTATTATTAAATTAGGCTTTTCCGGCTTGTTGTTGACATTCACCTAGCAACCCTAATCCTTCCCTTACTTTGGTGTATCACAGACTACAACTGTCTTGTGTATCAGAGGGAGGAAAACTTAAGTGCACTACAGAGAAAAAAATCTTACAGATACACGGTTTATAATTTTATGGCCTTTACCCGAGAGTATCTTTGCCTGCTCATTCTGTGTGTCGGGAATTATTTAAAATGATTCGAAAACCTCCCACTGGCCACTGCTACCCCATCTACCCACCCACATACAAGTGAGGTCTGAGAGTATGGCAAAGCATCTCCGACGAGGGCTGGAGAAACCGAGGGGCTTATAAAAAGACAAAGTTGGGGAGAGGGACATGTAGGGTAGGGAGAGCACGAGGGAGGGTAGAGGTCTGTGTCGTTGGCTGTCTTGTAGATATGTGGGCGAGAGGCTGGTGCCAGACTATCCCAGGACAATACTTTAATACCGAAACAAATGCAGACAGCCACTCATGAGACGTTATCTCCCTTATCCTATTTTCTTTTTGATGTATATTTGTTTATCAAAGAGGGAAAGCCCTCTTCAGATGACAGAAGGGCAGGAAGAGCATCAGACAAAGCTACATCAGGACGTTTGGACTCGAATCACTTTTTTTCTCTTTTCTTTTTTTTCTCTCGAAAACTTTGCTGTCACTTCAGAACTTTTGGAACTTCTTCTCTGGCCTTAGAGCTAGAGGGTTACAGATCCTGTGAGCATATTTGAAAGTCAATTAAAAAAAGTAATGCAAATTATTGCAAGTAGCGAATGCTTCAAGAATTAGACTTTCAATTTCCTGTTTGGCCTTTTAAATGGAAATAAAGAGCAATGTAAACAAGTGACAAATGGAGCATCTCCAATAACAGATGGTGGATGTGTGCTTCAGACGATCTGTTCTGTTCTTGTGACAGGCATTCGTATTCTTTTTTAATGAAGATACGAAACTTCAAAACTAAGGTGTTATTTGTATGCCTAGACTACTGTTGTTGTCAGTACCTTTTAGCAACTATTTCAAGAATATATAATCTCTTCGAAAAGCCCCTTAAAAAACAGTCCCCTGCCTAATTTTAATTTTTGTTACGGCAATACAGACAATAAGTCATTTTTTTTTTTTTTGAAAATCAGAACAATTTATAACTCAACATGAAAATTATAGTATTTTTTTTATATTTAGTTCTTTCATCTTTCATTTTTAGTTGCAAAAATGCAGTTATCTTTAAAAAAATAACTGTATAAATAAAACATGTGTGAGATTATTCCAGTTCCCACTTTTCATCCGATGATATTTAATTCCATGTTCTATTTTTGTGGCACTAGAAGCTCTAGATATAAATGCATCTCTCCAGTTTCTCTCTCTCTCACACACGCACGCACGCACAACTTTTCTTTCTCTGTCTTGATATCAACAGTATGGAATTTTCTTGCACCACTCTATCTTTCGTTTTTCTCTCTCTCTTTCTCTCATGTCTTCCCACCTGCATCTGTGTGTTGACTTCCGTTTTCAGCGTCTGCCCGCCTACGTTCCAGATGCGGATGTGGCCGTCGCTCGCGCCTCCGCCGCTGGCCAGGATGCCGCGTCGCCATGGACACCACCCCAGCGCCTGCGACCGTTGACAGACACGACATGATGGGACAAAAGGGGCCGGCACCATGATAGCATCTTTCTGGGGATAATGGCCAGACTCCGCTGCCAGTGTCCGGCACCACACCCAACCCTTGTCACCAGCGCCGTGCGGCCACACAAACAAACAGGATGAAAGGCGGCCGCAGGTTTACGGTTGTGATTAGCAAAACTTGCTACCCTTTGAAACAGCAGCGAAACGGGTATTATTTCCGATCATTGTGTCATCATCAGAGACTTTTGAGGGGAAGGGAGTAAGGGAAGAAGGGGTCGGTGGATGGAGGAGGGAGTGATGCTGCTGTGTCCGTTAAGCCAGTTCCTACATTGTCCATTGTGGGGGAGAGAAGACAGGGGGTGCATCGTGTGCCTTGACGAGTGTCTACGTGTGTATCACGCAAATGCGTGTCAAAGGGGAGAAAGAAGAGTGAGGGGGAGGTAGGGACAGGGGAGAGGTAGGGACAGGGGAGGGGAGCAAGAGGCTGGTGAAGACAGTGACAGGAAAGTACCATTTGTCCCTAACAGTCTTTTGTTGAGAGTTAATCTGTGAGTGTTCGACAATGGGTAAGCATTGCTGAATAAGTCACCCAGTTTGAGCAGACGCCTTTAAACATGCAGGTGGAAGAGAGTTGAGATGTTGCTAATTCTCTCAAGGAGGTGTCTGTGGAGAGTTGATGATTGACTGGGAAATCACCATGGATATGGAGGCGATCAACTTTTAAAAGCTGTCCGCAAGACTTAGCCAAGTTCTGTCAACATCCAAGCTTAAAAAATTAGAATTGTTTTTAGTTTAGCGCCAAAGCGGATTATTATACAGTATTTTATTTCTCGCTATTTTCTAATGCATTATCCTAGAACACAATGACCAGACTCAAAAGGCAGCTTCAATCCCACTTTTTAACAAGTTTTTTAAGTGTACAAAATGGCGTCAATGAGGGTCATGGGATGGGAAGGGTTAGGATGGCCGTTAGCATCAAAGATATTTTTTTATGCAAAACTCGAGCTTGTCCATCACACTTCCCCGATGGGAGCTTGTTTATGAGACTTGTGCCTCCGCAAACACTGGAGTTGCTGCACACCGCTCATTCCTCCCGTCAGAGGGCGAAACAGGAGGGAAGAGGGGAGGCCAATGGAAGTGGTACAAACATCTCCACAGACGATGACTTTATTATATCCATAAACGAATGCCACCCACGATCAGGATGGGTTAGTGGCTTGCCTGTCCCGCATCTACTCCCTTCGTTTCTGACAAGTGTTCATAAACCCCAAAGACACAGCTACTGTTGCATACAAAAAATATAAAATTTGATTTTATAGTACGATACTATTTATCCCAAAGGCTCCTTTCGGTTGTCAAGATACTGGCTAAAAATGACCGTGACAGAAACACTTGCACCCCACTAACTCTCTAAACAGACTTGCAGGCCATATTTGAAACAATCTGGACAAGTGTTCCCCAAACTACAGGACAATGGTAGTGTCTCCTGCTCTCACCTTGGCGCCTGTGACATGCGCCTTGATCCTCTCGACCACCCCGCTGGCTCGCGGGTCCCACACGTTGACCACCCCGTCGTTGCCGCCGCTGGCGAACATGCTCTCATCCGGAGACAACTGGATGCTGCAGGCATGCCCACGGTGCACGGGGGGACATTCTGCCGGCCTGGGGGTGCTTTCCCGCAGGTCAAAGCCAAACACCCGACCGGAACTCGTGCCACTGTCAAAAGAAGCGAACAATCCAGGAGGACTCGTTAAATTAATCGACAACAGTGATCATCATAATGGAATGGCAGATGCGAAGGAAAAAAAAGAAAGCTCAAATCTCACGAGATCAAAGTAAAACTACAATTCTTTTAACAAACCGAAAAAAATATAGATTAAACGTACATACAAAAGGTGTTTATTGTTTTAGATGAAAGGAATAAGGACACATAAAGCGTTTTGTTCCAGGACCGAGAGTAATGAGGACATCCTGGGATTACACAGTGTGTAGACCCAACGATGGCTTTGTTTTTAGGATTAGACAAACATAAATACACAGACATGATGTATTCCAGGGTTATAAAACAGGGAGAAAAAGACTTCTCTCCTTCACTTCGTCCTTATTTCTTTGTGAGTCGTGTGACTAGACAGGTGGGGTTCGACCTGGCGTGTAGATGGGTCGAGACAACGACCTACATGAGAAACAAAATAAACTCCTTCTCTTCCCTCTCTCCCTTCTCTATTCTTCCTCTCTCTTTTCGCTCTTCTCTGGCGTGTTCATTCCCACTATGGCGTCCCTTCCTGTTCTTTCAACACCACCAATTATTCTGCCCTCCCTTTCTTTTCTTTTCGCCCTCCACCCGCCTTGCTCTCCCCCTACACTGGCAGCAGGCGTGAGAGGGACAACACGTGACGAGGAAATATTCCGTGCGTCTATCTCTGAGTGGCACAAAAAGTCATCCTCCATTCCTGGGAGCTGAATTCCCTTCCTAGAGCCCTTCAGCGGACTGTCTCAACGGTCTCCCTTTGAAAAAATATTAGCAGCCAATGTGGGAAAGTAACCTTTGTCTCCATTCACCTTCCCCAACTCCAACCAGGATATGGATTTGCTCTGCAAAATCAACCCCTTAATTATTACATTGATAACATTTTCGTTTTTATTTTCACCTTGCAGAGCTTTACCTTTGCAGAATATAATTTATTCGCAGGGATTCGATCTTTCTGCTTCAGATATTAGACTGGCTGGTTTTAGTTATTCCTCTCAGAGGCCCCTAGAGATGAATGAAGGGAAATAGCGAGAGAGAAGACCTGCTACAGAAATGGACAGTGGTGCCTAGCTGCTGGCATCATCATCATCTTCTCTACATCTGCTTGACATGACCCTCGCGACTGCCAATCATGCTCACCACCACCCATCAACACGACTTCCGTGGTCACTACCTCTACCACTGTCGATAATCATCTTTGTTTAGTCAGTCGATAAGGTCTTCTCAGTTTTTCTGTTTGTTTCAGCTTGTCGTGAGAGTTCTCACCCAGTGCATCACTTACCAGTACAGGTGTCGGCCATGCCAGGCCAGGCAGCCCACCTGTGTGCGCTTGCCCGCAAATAGCTCTTGTCCAATGCGCATGCCCTCAGCGTCGCAAATCTGGAACAAAACATATTTTTCTTGTTTACTAGTCTATTTATTTGTTTACTGCCGGTTTACTTCAGTTTCTACGACTTTAACTGGTATGAACATCGCGTGCTCAACCCCGCCACCATCCTACCTACCACCACGACCACGAAGTTCCAACCCTTGTCATCCCTCAGGTAAACTGCACCATCAGAGGAACTCGCTGCACATTCTGAAGACATTTTAATTAATTGGCTCATGTCTTGCTTATTTTCCGAGTGCACAAGGTGGTGAACTAAATGTACAACTGAGCTGCCGACAGTTCACCAGCTCTCGTGGTCACCGAGTCATTTTTGGGACTTTGCCACTCGTCTTCCTAAATCCTCTCTCACACTCGGTGTTGTGTTTTGTCTGCCTGTTCCTTCAATTCCTTCTAGCCACGATTAGTTTCTCTCAGAAAAGGAAGTAATTAAAAACAGATGAAATCCAGTCAATCAAATGTCGCTGTCTCTCTCTGTAAATCTTCTTTCCTCGCCTCTTGTCACCCCCGCTCTCCCCCACCACCCCTCACCCTCGTTCATTTCCACTTCTTATTTCTTCATACCACAAACAGAAAATCTTTTTATTACCTGTTTTGAAAGAGGTGCAAACACTTGTACATAAGTTTCATTCGAAGATGTATCGATGGCGAGTGGTTAGAAGGATTTGTACGAATCTTTTTTTTTGGTGGGTGGGGGTGGGTGGATGAGAAGAGGATGAAAAGAAATCATCTTGTGATAAGACAGAAGTTTTTAAAGCTCTCTACTGCCACTAGTTTTGGAAGCCGTGGTCTTAATTAAATCGAATTTTCGGATGTCAGAGGTTGGTGGGTTTTTTTTTAAAAAAAAAGAGTCTCAAAGTCGTTCTCGTAAATTCACGGTGACCTTTCCTTCTTGAGGACTTCGGCATTAATAATGATTAGCATCTGCTGGCGAGGCCTGTGATTTCATCTGCTCATCAAAGGCGCGCGAGACCGCAGGCCGCCATGTTGCCCACTTCCTGACATGCGCACTGGAGTGGCAGACGGCGCAGCCAGCAACTGGCCCGATGCTCAGTTATGACATCTCGGGCAATATTATTCCCACCATCACCATTCTTGTAGATTCATCCACCTACTCACAATACAAGCATCACATCTGAGCATGTTGGCAGAATGAAACTGGACGCAAGAGAGAGAGAGACAGAGAGTCGCAGATGAGATAAAGGGTAAACAATAAACAGCCCTACATACAAGTCAGGAGATGCAGTCACACCTACACAATCATTCACACTCCTCAACCAACACACCACCGGACAGGATGGACTGGAAATACTGAGACAGCATTGAGAACAGCTAATAAGTGCAACCGAGGCTGTAGCCTTGACACCAACATCACAATGATGTCAACGAACTGAAAAACAAACCTCACCAAAACAGAGAATATACAGGACGATGCAATAGTGGCATACTATACTAGACCCGAAGGTGGTGTAAACAAGGCCAAAAGCAAAAACAAACAAAAAACAAACAAACATACGAGAAGGAGAGAAGGAGAGAGGTGAAGAGACTGCTTGGTTAGTTCACACATGGCAGCAGCAAGCCAATTGGCCGCATCTTGAGAGAGACAGAGAGAGGGCCGCAGAAGAGAAGGAGCAAATAAATTGACAGCAAAGTGAGGACATGACGGATTAAGTGGAACCGGGGAGGACAATCCAGGGAACTGGGAGGGATACAAAAAAAACTGACTTTCAGTTGTTTGTAATATATTCAGGCCTCGTGGTTACTGAATGTGTGAGCGCGTGTGTGCACGGGTACGTGTGTGTGTGTGTACGGGTACGTGTGTGTGTGTGTGGGGGGGGGGTACGTGTGTGTGTGTGGGGGGGGGTACGTGTGTGTGTGTATGTCAACTTGTATTCCTAGCTTCGCTAAACCTTGCAACCTTCACTTTTACATGGTCCACCCATAATTCTGCCTCACAAGGTAGGAGGGTCGGCTGTTGTTAGAAAGGGGACGAAAAGACTGGAGATTTCCCCAAACAGCAAAGTTTCTGGAAGAAACACTATGGACCCTGTGTGATTTCATTTCCAAACACACGCTTACAAAAATTATGTGCGCTTCCAAGGAAGAGCAAACATACATTTGTCAATAATAATAACAAATGAAAGTATAATGATATTACTGTTTATTTATAGTGTCTTCCCACATCGATAAAGCCGGGATTCAACGCGCTTCAACACACAAGCACACCTCTACACGTTTATTGGGATAGCATCAAATGCACCTTCACACAAACACGCACGCACGCGCACCACTGACGGTTAGCCGTGTGAACAGGTGTCGTATCCCAAAAAAAGCTAGGTGGTCGGAGCTGAGATTCGAACTCACAACACCCAATCCTCAGTGTGGTTGTCGTGACAGGAGCTTTAGCCACTTCATCTCCAACTGCTTCAAATGCGCTTCACACCCAGGTGGAGGTGGAGAATGTTTGTCTGAAGGTCCACGTGGCATACAGTGGGCAGGATTGCAAGGATGAGGTCTTCTCTTTTATTCGACATGATGACACATGGTTACCTCCCTCAAAATGTCCCTGGAATGAACACAGCAAGCGAGTGATGGCAAGTTATGTTCCCCTGAAACTTGTTCCGGTCTTCCGAGGATACAAAGACGACTTATCTTTGAATGCATGGAAAATAAAGCCACTTCGTTTCGGGAGTTTAACGGAAGATTTTCTTCCTCAATCAGTCAAACCCTGGATAAGAGGCTGGCTTATCCCCCCTTGTCTTTTTGCTGTTGAACATTTGGAATGAGGTGAGGCCAAAATTCGGCGCTTTGAAATATTTTTACACTTTTGGAAACTCGGACTTTTTCAATCCCACTTGCAAACGGACGATGCAGCACTCGTTGACTGTGCGAGGCTGCCCCGTGTAATCACTCTTCACAGTACAGCAGCGAAAATTACCGATTTTAAAAGAGGATGAACGGTCGCAATACGGAAATCGCCTTCTCCCCTTACACACTCCTCCTCCCTCCTCTCTCTCTACCCCCGTCTCTCCTCTCTGTGCCACCCACCCTATTCTCTCTATTACTGCTATTATCTCTTACTTTCGTAAGCTGTTCCACCAACTATCCCCCTCCCCTTCCATTCACTAATTCATTTCTACTTTTGAGATTTTCCAGACACGGAAGGACATGTTTAGCCTTCAAATAAGCAGAGGACAACAAAAGGAACCATGATCCTGTCTCTCTGCTCATTCACCCACCCAGAAGACCACTCCACCACAGCCGACACAAATCGGTGGAGTCGTTAGGTGGAAGGGCAGCAACAGCTGCAACAGATGAAACGTTAACAAGCAGAACTCCGCTGCACCACCATCCGCCTGCTCACCCACGACAGCCACATCTCGTGAGCTGACGGCCGTAAATCTGTTTAATGACTGGAAAGTTGTTCTGCGGAAGGGAAGACACTGCACTGGAGTTACCGCCATGTGGGGAGACAACTAAAGCGTCAGCCACGCTACTCGTGTCAAGGCAGTTAACTCTGATGGGCCTGCCTTGCTGAACATGACTGGCGGCCATGCAGCCTGCTCCACTTCGTGCATTTTGAATCACAACAAAACTCATATGAATGTGATGGACTTCAGACAATGTCAACACTTGTTCCGCATCATATTATCTTGTCTCGTGTTTTCATCTTCATGTTTCATTTCGCAAATCATCTTCCATTCGTTACTGCATTGCATTTTAACCTGTGTTTATTCATCTAAGGATTTACGGTTGTTGCCGCTTACCTGAAGATAAATTTGCTGTAGGGTTGAGGGAATGGGTGAGACTATCAGTACTATTTAATGTACTTGCGGCAATATCACGGCAAAGTAGCCGGCCTCGTGGAACAGAAAGAAGATCCCGACACGAGATCTGAACCCGGGACACCCGATCATCCGTGTTAAGTGTGCGAGTAGCTACTAACGAAGGGAGGGCATTGGCGACCAGAACGAAATACATTATTTCTGTAATGGACATTTAGAAGGTTGCACAATTTTACAGACAGTTGACTGATCGGATAATGATCTCATCTTTATCAAGACTTTTTTTTATAATTTTGGTAGCATAAAGGACGTCTTCTCCACATTAAAACCATTAATTACAAACTTCTGAACATTTTCTTCTCGTAAAACTTTTGAAGTTTCTTTGGAAGACACTTGAGATGATATAAAGAAAAGCATAAATTATCCAAAATTCTGTTAAATAATTGCTTTCAATTAACGATTTTAATATCGACTCATTGTCGCAATTTTTGCAGCGCGAAATTCTGTGATGCTTGATAATTTTCTTTTTCGTTCCTTAAAGAAACTAGAAAAAAGACTTCTTCTTTAAAAGCTACACTTTTTATTTCAGAAAAGAAGTGTCATCAAGATGCTGAACGCGTCTTGTAAAAGAGTTCAAGAACGATGGACAGAAAAAACCCGAGGGGGATGGTTGGTTCAGTGCATGCGGAGGCGAGAGCAGGCAAGAGTGCGCATGCCTGATGATGGCTGATGCACAGAAGAATGTGTGAGGGAGTCAAGGTGAAGGGTGTTGCAAAAGCACACAACAGTGGAAGTCTGGGAACACATTTCATGAAGGAAGGGGGAGGAACTTCCGGTGACCCGATTAGATAAATGTCATGGAGAAAATGGGTTTCTTCTTGAAATGTAAATTATTGTCAGCATTGCCAGGTTTAAACTGAAGCAAGAAACGAAAGATGAGTCTAGGGTGGATGTGTGTGTGGAGGGGTGTGAACCTAAGCATAAGGCATGAATTTTCATTGCCATGGTGATTATGTAGAAGTATCATTGAAAGTTCTGGAAAATAGGATTATTTTAATATACCAAGATCTGTGAGCACATTGGTATGTATCACGAATATTTCATGAAACAAGAAAAATCTCTGATTAGTGGGTTGAGAGAGAGAAAACAATTTCATGTGTACTTGAGAAATTTTACTTTTGAAGTAAAAGCGAAGAAAACTGCGGTTGAAGCGTTTAAATAAAGTGTGAACAGTTAGGTATCTCTTAATAAGTAAAAAGCTATAAATTTACATCCACTTCTATGACCAACTCAGCCTAGTTTTTGAGCATGCTTGGCCAGACATTGGTATATTATGGTTTGTTTACAGAGTAACACATTGTTTGTTAATGTGAATACAGTTGTTAAATGCTGAATAGTCACGGTCAGTTATACTTGAATGTGTACTGTGGTGCATTTTCCTTCTATCCCGGCCTTTACATCCCACGTAGCGGTGGGGACCTGGGGGCTTACAGCAATGTAAAAAGTGGAAACAAAAACTGTTTCCCCCATCTCCGTGCGTGCGTGTCTAAGAGAGCGGACAGTCTTTGAAAGGTCGGGAAAGAAGGCGGAGTACGAGCTTGAGAGCTCAGCTTACAACACTTACCAGAATCAATCCTTGGCTGTATCCTAGGGCTAACTGCGTGCCAGAGTTATTCCACTTCACAGACGACACGTGACCTCTGCGGCGGTGGGCGGATCCTTCGCCGACACCTTCTCCCCCGCCTCCGCCTCCGCCCCTCGCCCACAGAGCCGGCGTGAGGTCCTGGCCCTTCCCCAGAGCATGAAAGACATAGGCACCTTTGCCCACACCCACGGCGATGGAGTCGTTGTTGCCCCAGTCCATGAGGCTGCAGTCTGCAGACAGTCCCATGGTAAGACTTGGTTAGTATCCACCCTGTCCTACGGCGGGTATGTGGGTGTATGGGTGGGTGGCGCAGGTTTTAAGATATCTGCTTTGCGAGAGCTCAATTTTGGCCAAGAATTATGTTGATTCCGGGGTGCATTTGTCTTGCCATTGTGTGCAAACAAATCGGACTTCAGTCGAGAGCAAGCTAATTTTGCAACGGCACGAAGATGATCAACAAGATTTCTCTCCCTCATTGCAATCTCATACACACGTGAATGTATACACACGCACACACACACACTCACACACTCACCCACACACCTATTCACCACACACCCACCAACACACCTATTCACTACACACACCGTGATGCCTTTATTTACGGCGACTCCGATGTTGACCATGTCAGGAAATAAGTCGAAAGTCCTATCAGTAAACAATAAATAAAAGAATAAAGAAAAGGGAGACAATGGAAATGACTTACAGAAGTCATTGCGCAGAGACAGCTCCAGAATTTTCTCAGGTTGCGTGCGGATGCAGCGAGGTGTAGAGTTTGGGCTGCCAAGACTAGCATCTCGTTTCGGCGAGCCTATCCACGGGTCCGAACCACCTGCTGTGGGATAAACATAAATTGTCTGTTAGCGTGCGTGTCCCACATCCACACATTTATAAACAGTTCAGTACAGGGTTCACATCATTGACACACCAGGCTCTAGTTGAGCAACAGACATTGTAGACACCATCGTGAGTCAACGAGTAGTTTCAAACACAAAATTGAGTACTGATGCTTCTTTGGGCTTGGGTCCAACGAGGACATTAATTCCTGCAATGCTCGAGAAAGGAAAGCAACACCAATACAAAGTACATGTCAATCCGGTACTGAAAAAGATCAGCAAAATATTTTGCTATGTTTTTGGGCTAAAAAAGGTGAAATGCTGTGGAAATTGTCACAATACAAGTATTATTGTATGAATATAAAACATTCTTATGTACATCGTTTTTATCTCTGTATCCTGGCTGCAACAGGATTTTGTAATTCTCTGTGTGACCTCCAATACTCAAGTTCCTCTCTTTAATCTTTAAAGTACATATGGAAATTACACCGTCTGTATTCCAGAATGGCAGGACATGTTTGATCACATGTTTTACTTATTTACTCCAAACAAAACTGTTCCTATTGCGCGTTTTCCCTCGTTTCTTTTCTTGTTGTCGTGTCTTAATATATCTGTCACCTTGTGATGGCCAACGACGGGATGACCTTCTCACAGCACACAAAAAGACCTCCTGAATTAAAACATGATTGACAGACGAGCGGGCATCAGAGAGAAGCGGGGAGAGAAGCCGAGTGGAAGAAAGTCAGAAGATCAAAGAGTTCCCTCTCATCGCCTCGCGTTTAAGCCTGGTTGTGTACCGTCCTGCCCGAGGGCCACATAGAAAAGAAAAAAAAATACTGCCAGAAGGGAAGAGAGAAGCGACAGACGCCCTGTAATCTGCTTGTGCCTTTTGCCAGGGCCACATCACAGCTACCCTCCATGTTGTATCATTGTTTGTCCTCGCCAAAGATTATGAGAGTACCGATGGCACTTCACGAGATTCTCGTGAGGCTCCTCCACACAACCTCCGGAACGCTTCACTCACTCGACTTACTATTTCTTTCTATCCCCTTTCTCTCTCTCTCCTCTGTGTCTTTATCCCTTGCACACACTCTCTCTGTGCACTTCGACGACTACATCATAGATGTTTTGTCTACTTTAAACTCTCCAATACCGATTACAACGAAGCGCGTGGGTGGCTCTGGCCTCTACAAAAATTAGCATATCCGATCACGTGTCAACATTTTCGCCTGTTGTGCTTTGATCATAATGGGTTTCACTGTCCTTTGTGCATGTAACTTGAGCAAAAACATCGGACACATCTGCACAAAGTGTGTCCATCAGCGCTTTGCCAGTTCCGTAGGCGGGGTGTGGGGTGGGGTAGAGTGGGGAGGTTTATAGTGTTCCTCGAGTGAACTGGAGATTGGTTTAAACATTCATTTGTGGTGGAAAGCATCATTAGAGGCCGCAGTTTTTCCTTCTGAAAAAACATGGTCGGCGTTGATGAGATTTGGTGCATGACTGCAAGCCAGAGAGGAAGAAATGAGAGAGCTGGGGTTGGGTGGGGTGTTCTGGAGGAAAAGGCGAGTTGGGGATGGACTGAAGAAGATGTGTATTGAGGAATTCACTTTATGCAACACGTATGATTGAAGCCATGCAACAAAGTACAGTGAATCTCTCACTCCAACACTTCTACAAACTTTTGTAACTTTCACGGAGAAACAATCTGCTAAACAAAGAGACTTAACGAATTGATGTCAATAGAAGACAAATTCGGGAAAGAAGAAACTGAAGATTAAGACAGGGTTATTCCTCCACCAACAACTCTTATTGCACACATTCATAATTGATAATTTTAATGGTGCGACTTCGTTGACCGCCTGAAGAGTTGCTGTGGCCTGGGAGCAAGCTGTTCCCCACGTGCAGGCCGTGCCAATGGCTTCGTTTGATCGCCGACCGACTTCAAGGGTTCAACTCGCTGACTATCGACAATCAACTTCTTATTTCCCACTCGTGTGCTGTACATGGCTAAAATTTCCGGTAAAACTACAATCTACCAGCTCACATGTTGATGCCAGCGTGAGATTCAAGTCCACGGTTCTCACCAAAGGAAGACAAAAGCCATGACAGTGTAATGTCCTCTGATAGGTTTGGTCAACAAGTGTCTTCAGCCCTTCCAACTGTTGCAGCCTTCATAACACCAATGTATTCACCTACATTCCTGCTGCTTCTGACCAGAGATCTGTTTATATCTCCTGAGTAAACTAGGGTCATTCTCTCAGATACTGGGGAGTACTATTGTGTGCCAAGCACAGCATGTGAGATCACTCTCAGGTGGACCTTTAACTTTTCCCCAAGTTCATCCCGACACCAGGTCTCAATCCCCTTTCATTTCCTTCTGCTACATTGCGCATCACTGCTCACCAAGCCATTTCCTCTAACTCCTTTTTTCTGAAATAATGGATTTTGTGCATCAGTGAACCTTTAAAACAAGCACTTAACAGATTTACTGCTTTTACTTGTTAACTGGCAGTAGTTTACTTTCTTGTCGCAAGTTTAAACCATCGAGGGGAATGAACATCGTACAGATGACCTGCTAAACACGAATTCGTTTTCAAAATTGTGATTGTCACTCCCACTTTCAGAAATACTGGGCTGCCGTGAGTTCTGGTGTATGTCCTGTACATCAACAGCACACTAAAGTATCTGTAACAGTGAGACAACTAGCTAAACCTTTCCTTCTTTCTTTATAACTACATTATTCTATCATGTTTGTCTTCTATTATTTTCTTTCTCTCTCTCTCTCTCCATTCCTATCCCTTGTCTTCTTTAGGTAGCAGGAATTTTTTGTTCCTTTCTTCAGTTATTTTTCAGTTTTCTGTCCGATCCCTTGCTGGTTTTACAGTAGCACGAGGCTGACAACACGTGACACACAATCAGTCTCGATTCCTCCAAACCTGATTTGGATATCCAGTGTCCTCCAGTCTAGTTTCTCAAACGTCTTTAGTTGAAAAGAAAGCACATCCCAAATGGTAGTGACCTAGTGTGAACACACATGACCGCAATGTGAACATTGACATGACTACCAAGCAAACACCAACCATGCAGAGTCGACATTCGACAACATGTGTTCGTTAAGAAGGGATTTGAGGGTCTGTGAGGGCAAAGGGGGGTCTAAAAATGCTTTTAAACTTCTGCTATGGTTCAGGCGTGTTGCAGGTAGTAGCACCCTCCATGTACTTACAGTGAAGGAAGAACGGCGACAGGGCGGGGCTGGGGGGTGCCGTGCTGTTGGAGAACGTCAGGATGCGCCCGCCCCCCACTCCCACCCCAGCCCCCTGCAGGTCCTCGGCGAGAGCCGCGCTCAGCCTCCGCTCGTATTCCCACCTCCCGGGGTTGTTGGTGGTGCCGAAGACCTCATCGTAGTCGGTGCTGTTGGCGATGATGGTGGTGGCGCTGGCGGCGTTGAAGGGAAACGCGGTCACTTCCCCGCCCTCCGTTGCCGCTGACGACGATGACGTCATAGACGATGCTGACAACGACGATAAAGGTACAGGGGTGTGAGGCGGGAGGAGCTGCAGTCCTTGCAGCAGCCGGTGGTGGGCGCTCTCCATGCAGAGGCTGGGCCGGTGGGGGATGAAGCGGTCGAAGCCCGCTGAGCCACGGCGGCCAGACGGATTGAAACCCGGGGAGTAGTACACGCTGTGAGAATAGCCTTCTGCCATGCTGCTTGATATCTGCAAAAATATCTAGTTATTCGCAGATACATACCCGCAGACTTTAACATACACATGTATGTGAGAGAGAGAGAGGTCCTCGCATCTGCTCACCAACGCTTTGATCGCTCGAAGATACGATGTCCTTGAAACTTCTCAGTGAAACTCGATTTTCACTGACGCAAAATTAAAAAAACAAAAACAAAAACTTAAGCCAATGACCTGATCTCTGGACAACATGTTCCCATTACATAAAAACTGTCGAGAGATCAAGTTCCAGTAAATAGAAGGCAGCAGTCGGGGGGTCTGTGGCTGCCAAATAACCTCTGCGCTAGCAAGGATTCCACAGTTTACAAGAAACGTCATCAGCCAGCGCGTGAGCAGCAAGGTCACGTGACTTTTGTTTTTACAAAAAATGTGAACTTTGCGAGATGTGCCTGCTACTCTCATTTGTTGACGGGGTGGGACCGGGGGGGTTGGCTGTGTATCGGTTGGTAACCACGAACACAAACACTGCCGATGTAGTTGCACAAAACACACGTGTTCACATCTGTCAGGTTATGTGTGCGTTCATATTCTCATGGAAAAAAAAAAGAAAAAATGTATTACTCGACGGCGCACGCCACCCCGTCAGCATCACTTGTCGAAAGTAGGGCTGACCGTGAAAAATTTCATTTCGTCCTCACCATTATCAATTGGATAAGACAAACATCATAAGAATAATGGACTTTACGAAGACTCATGACTAATTATAAAAAAATTTAAAAAAGGTAAATAAAGTGTTCTTTTTACCCAGTTGACTTCGTTAACGGCACACAAGTCCAAGCCCCACTCCCCTCTATTCGGGCACTAAGTTCCATAACTCCGCTCCTGTACCAAAAGTGTGAAAATGGCGCTCTACTCGCTCTCAGGTAACACACTTGAAAACAAAATGCTATATATTAAAAACATCAGTGTGGTATGCATGCGAATATACGCACAAAACTTATTGAAAAGTGAGAGAAATGATGTTCTCTTCCTATCTTTCCCTGCCAAGTTCGAGGAACCCTATATCGCTACTTCCGGTGAAGCCACTGCGCGCGTCCTGTACAGGTGACACAAATGCTAACGCTTACCTGTGAAGACAAGAACTAGTGTCGTGCCGAGTTTGCCTGCTACACTTGCAAACCTCCGATTTATCTCTAAGAGAAGAAGGCACAAGCAATTCCAGAGCAAGAAATCCAGGGTTAGTACAACGACACCAAGTGTGACACCTCGTAATGACAGACGTGTCCTGCTGCCAGACTGTGTGCGTCACTTCCGTCGCAGTGTGCTGTCACTCCGCACGTGACACACCGTTACACCAAGGCCTCGCCTGTATACATGTGTCTTTGTGTGTGTGTAAGGCAAATAAAGAGACAAAACGGATTTAATAAGAAATAAGTTATCATGTTGTCTTCAACACCTTATCATCTGAAGTCCATTTTCTTGCATGGCTGAGCACAGCCTTTGGACAAGACAAAGTGAGAAACAGCAAGATGGCTTTCTAGGTACCCTATGCTAGACCAAATGACAACAATTCTGCAGCCACAAATTACCGGTATGGGTTGTTTGTCGTTAGTTTATTCCTTGCTGCTCCTTTGAGTAGCATAGGGCCACGGTGTTTGTCGTTGCTGGCGGAATTTAGTTGTTTTTAGAGCGTGCCATGCGTGCATTGTGTTGACTTCTTTTTGTTTACCCTCCCACTCCCCACTGGGACTTAGCTCAAAACAGACAAAAACATGGAGATGCGTCTGATACACTGCTTATTTTTGTTTTATAGCCGGATTAGCAGCTTGGTCTGATAAGCCTTCACCTCAAACTTTACCTCCCCTCAACAAGCATGCTACCCGGTCCTAAAAAATCTGGCCCCTCGGTTTCTGCCACGAGTGGAGATGAGATTTACAGACTGGAAGCACCAGAAAGATCAAATCCATGATGCCACTGATCGCCGCATGTTGATGTACAGTTCAACTTATCTTATAATTACACACAATTATTTCTGTGTTGACACTCTTCAGTTTGACCCACAAGTGTTGTTAGCTTATTACAATGTGTACAGTTCTCCCCCAAAAAAATTGACATTCAATGATATGTGGTGTGTTTTATATACACTACTTCTGTAAATGGAAATTGATGCAGTGATGGAAAAAGAGTACCACAAGAATAAACAAAATAAACAAAGTGTCATATAGCTCAGAGCTCAGGCCTAAGTTGAGAATCTGCCTCAAATGCTGTATTACTCTTATAGGTGAGGACAGACACAATCTACCAGAATCAATCAACTCTTCTTCAGATCATGTCTTTTGGCTATAGTGATCACCATTGCTGTCTCAAACATCAAAGCAAAATTCAATATTGTTTTTTGATATGTTTATTTATGATGGTGTGAAAGGTGCAAATGGATGTATAAAACACAACTCTGATTAAGAATACATTCAAAAAAAGTAATAATGATAAAATCTTCCTGAAAGCTACAAACTCTTTCTTCTCAGTCCAATTTTTCAGGCTCATTTCTACAAATAACAGATATTCGTCTATCTCGTGGAATAACCTCTCCCTTGAACACGGATCTTTCTTGAGACAGTACCTCATGTGTGTAGTTGTATCTGGCCTTGTGTCTGCAAAATAAGTTGAGTCATAGAAAGTATCTTTTTCTGTTTTGTCTATCAAAGCCATAAAAGCTTGAGACAATATTTTTTATGTGCTTTTTTGGGCAATATACAAGAATTATTTTAGATTCATTGTTTCTACATGTTCACATGGAATTTGAGTCTATTGTACAAGTTTATATGACTGTCATGAGTAGCTAAAATGTTCATAGTATCAGTTATTACTATTACTACTAAATCAAAAACTCTAGGCATGACTTGCTTATGGTGCAGAATATGTTCATGAAGCTTAAAGAGCAAACTGAGGCAAAGGAGAGATAATTTTCTTTTAAACTGGTTGGGCACATTAAACCAAGTAGCCTCCCATTGTAATAAACATGGACCAATGTTATGTTTAAGCCAACTTTTTACCTCATGATATACAATGACCTCCGTTTTAAAAGAACATCTCCATGTCTACTGTTGTCTGCCTCCAAAGCTAGTCTCATGACACAGGAAGAAAGAAGGCACATTCCTGCAATAGTGTTTCCACAAAACTGGCACACACAAATATAAATTCACACGCACACAAACACAAAACACATTCATACATCCACACATTCATCAAGGATGCAATTATTCAAATCAAAGAATTTAAGGAAATTCATTGAACAAATGTCTAAGGAAAACAACATCATGTGCTTTTGCACACAATTTGGCTACTAAAAAAAAATGATGATAAATGCAAAGTTTACATGGCTGTCACACATATGCATACTCCTTGTTCTTTCAGGTGTACCTGCTATGTGGTGAGCAAATCATAAAACCTTCTCACAAATCACACTGAAAATAAATTCTTTTCATTATCCTTTCTAGCAAGTGCTCACCTTTTTAAATAGCCAGAGGTCAGTGGCCACTTCATTCCATTTTCCATCAGGAAATCAATAAAAATTTTACAAAACTTCCAAGTAAACAGCCAAATCAACAAAATAAGAAAATCAAACCAACCAATAAATGAAAAATTCTATCATTGCTAACCCTTATGGCATCAACATGGGGCTTAATATACCCCTCCTTAGAGATATCCAGAACATGAACATAAGCAATTTGGGGGATTCCTGGTGGAAATGCTAGGTGTCGCACACGTTGCAGAATCTTTTGGTTACTGACATTCCACTGTAGTTTCTCAGTCTCTCTATAGCCATGAATTGCCTGCAATAATAGAAATCATAAAAGTGAACTTATACAGCATCATTTACCAGCCCTATGGGAAAATTAATGGCACCTTGCAGAAAAAAAATACACACACACAGACATCTACAGACACACACAACATAACATGCAAAAATTGTTGCCACATGAAATAAAAAGTTATGTAGCCGGAAGTTGCTGCCAGCTTACACAATTCATTTGAAAAACTGTGATCCAGGCTGCAACACCACAGGTCTAGTCATTAAGCTTTAATAGGTAGAAGTCTTACTTTTTTTGTTTTGTTGCTTATTAAATGGGTTGTCTGCAAAATGTCTGTTTTAAAAAAAACCATCATGAGTTCACACAACATAACTCATATAACAGTAACTGGTAACTCAGTCTGTGCATGTTTGTGTGAGAGGGAGAGAAAGAGAGATCACAGGTACGTTCATGTGCATGTATCTGGCTGTTCACATCAAACATTAGTTTGTAAACTCATTTATTATTCTTGTCATTTTTGATGATGATATTTTGTTGTTTATATACTCACATTGTCCCAGTGATCAAATTCATATCTTAATCTCTTCATGTAGGGTTCAACTTCATTTAGAAGACTTTGCTCCTCTTCTTCACTAAGAAAGTCTGGAAACACAAGCATGTCTTCTGCAAGGATTGCTTCCGTTTCTGGATCTGTCGCCATCAGATAAGGTTTCCTTAGTTCTTTTGTTACTGTACTTAACATTAATAGACTAGATGTTGAAAAGGATCTATCTGTAGACTGGAAATGGGAGTAACTTGCATGATGTGACACCAGTTTTGCCAAGCAATAAGGTCTCCAATGACACTTAGGAAATGCAATCTCTCTGAAAGAAGTAGGAGAGAGAACTGAACAGTATTTCTGTAAGAACATTCGGCATCTAGAAAAAGCCATGCTCAATTTTACGTTTCTCACAGTCAGAAAACTCTGTAGTTCTTATAATGTAGCATGAACGCATTACTTCCCCTGCAAATCCTCATCTGATCAATCAGTGCAGTTCTCACATCCGAACACTCGTTGTGTTTCTCCGTATTAATCAGCCATCCAATCAACGTCTGAAAATAAGCTCATAACAATATTTCCTTACAAGGAAATATAGAACCTGATGCGCGAGGACATTTGAACAAAATGTTTTCAAAATACAAGGTCAGCCGCGTGTCGGAGGGAATCAGCCGTCTGCTACAGCGCTGACAGTGACCTCCCCTCCGGGCCAGGGGAGAGCACTAACAATACTCTCGTCGTCCATGGCAACGCTGTCGTTGACTGTGGCGCAGGTCACACATCGCAAGAGTTTACAAAGCATAGACTTCATATAGTAAGGTGAGCTAGTATCTCATGTCACATTACATTAATTTTGATAGCCAGATATGTGTTTTAATTGTCAGTTTAAATATATCGGCTATTCGACTGGATGTTATAATTATCTTAAGTCTGCTGAGGAGTAAAATTCAAATGTCAACAAATGCAGATAATAAACAATGCTGTGTAATAGCTACGGATGCTCGCTTTAAAAGTACATAAGCGTTGCTTACAAGAATTTATTTTATTTGTTGGCTGACAAGAAATAGAATAAATCAAGTACTAATTTGACTGAATTTATTTAGGAGGCTACACATTAATATTTTTATTGCAAGCAAATTTTCAACTTATAGTTAATATTTTACTTTTAAATATTGTCAAAAAATAATCAAACTTGAATGCATGGTTGAAACATTTTGCAGATGAAGAGCATGTGTCACCAAACAATATTCAGAAATGCAAAAACTGAAAGTATGAATTAGATTGATGCTAATTATATATTAACTATATAGGGAACTAATTTAACAACAATAAAAGAATTATTGAAATAGATATAGACAGGAAATAGCAAAAAAAGATTATCTCTCCTTCCCTATAATATTTTTGGTTACAGGTAAAAGGGACAGCATCCCCAAGATGTCTATTGCACTTGCACAGGCCAAGTACATTTTTGGCCTGAAGCCAGGGGTGTCAGGCAATATTTGCTACCATGATGAGCAGACCATTGTCTACCCTGCTGGCTCCAACTGCATATTGTACAACATTGACCAGAAAGCTCAAAAGTTTATACCAGGGTCAGAGAAAAGTGATGGGATGACAGCACTAGCAGTCAGCCCTAACCGACGCTATGTTGCCATTGCTGAAAAGGGAGAGAAACCAATCATTACTGTCTATGATCTTCATTCACTAAGAAAAAGGAAGGTAAAGAAATTACAATTATTATACTTTGTAGTTTGTAATGTAGTTTTTTTTATTGTACATTCAAATGATCTTTAAATAAAAGCATGATGAAATTCTAAACTGTACTTATACTCAGGGAACACATTTACCATGGTACCCTATCCAATCTAGGTTGATTAGCTCACCAGAGATAAGGGCTCAAACCCTGTATTCATTAACTCATGGTAGGCCTACCCAAATCGATTGACCAGCCAGTATTTTATTAGAGGTGTCCTCTTCTTCTATCTAGGGTAGGTATGGCAGAGATTGTGGTTGATTTAATTTAACCGAAACAAACTGAATTTTTCTAGAGATAACTAATAAACCAAAGAGATATCATGACATATAATTGTTTAATTAAAAACTGTTATTTCCTTGTTTTTTCATTTCAAAAAAATGTTGCCAGCTTCATCCAAAAATATATTCACAATGACACCTTTTATCAGAAATTCCTGTTATTCTGGTTGGATAGGTAGCTTCATCTCCTTTGTGACTTATGACTCAGGATTTAATTTGCCTGTCTGGGTAACTTAACCAGCTGGCTCTCTCACCCAGGTTAGGGCAATCTTACCCAAGGGTAAATTACCAATATCCATGAATACAAGCCCTAGCTGTTTGTTTCTGATGTTTTCTTTCACTATTTTCAACTATTAAAACAATGATAGTAATCATGCTATTTTGTAATTATGTTTCAGCATTGGTATAGTACTAGCCAGAGGAACCTATTAATTAAAGTTGAAGGATTATGATCATGAACAGAGTTAGATGTTTTCAGTCTTCCTGTTCTGACAGGTCCTCAGCTCACCTGAAGTGCCTACAGGAGAATATATCAGCCTGGCCTTCTCTCCAGACTCTAAGTACTTGATAGCTCAAGGAGGTCAGCCTGACTGGACTCTGTTGTACTGGACATGGGAAAAATCAAAGGTCATGGCAACCACTAAAACTTCCAACCCACAGAACCTTGGTTGTGATGTGAATCAGGTAAGTCCATGACCACCAACATTTCTAATACTGTCATCATTCTGTTGTGATTGTCATGTCATAGAAAGCCTTTAAGCTTTCACTTTTTTTGAAGTGTTTAATCTCATTAAAATAAACCTGTAAAACATCATTAAGCATATTTACAAGTTTCCTTTCACATATATGTGCTGTAAACACTAAGTGATTAGAGCACCAGCTTCCATGTCTAAAGGTACAGACTACTATAAGCTGGTTCATTATCTTGTAGCATAGCATACTTTCCAAAGTTGACCCAGATTTTGACTGGATACTTAGCCCCTTAAAGGATTGGAGAAAGATTGACAGCAAGGGGTAATAAAGGTCAGCTTCTTCACAAAACGCTGGCCATGAGATAAGTGCAGCTTTAACACCTCACTCTTGAATTCTCAAAAGTATCACCTTTACCTTTACTGTTTAAACAGGTGAGTTTCAATCCTCAAGACAACACACAGCTCTGTGTCGTAGGAAATACCATTTTCCGACATTTTCGATACAGTGAGGGAAACCTGAAGCCTTTCAGCTTTCAGAAGTTAGAACCCCAGAACTATTTATGCCACGCTTGGGTGACAGAGGAGCGTATTGTTGTTGGCACGGATAATGGCCGCCTGCTAATCTTTGAAGCTGGGGAGATGAAAAGTGAAATCTATCTTGGCAAAGATGACAAGTATGTTAAACATGAAGAGAGAGAGAGTGTGTGTGTGTGTGCATGTATATGTATGCATGTTTGTTACAGAGACTGATACTTTCTTTCCAACACTCCATCTATGGGATACCTAGTAAATAAGGGTGCATGTGTATATATATATTTGTGTGGATGGGTGCATTCACATACAGGCTTGTGTGTGTGGTTGTGCACATACCTGTCAATAGATGAGCAATAAAAAGAGAGAAGTAGAGGGGAACAAGCATGCAGCATTTTTTTATGAATAACTAGATAGTTTTTTTATTGCATCTTAATTAGAAGGTGATATTCTTAGTTTTAAAACTCTTTCTTGGATCATCAAGGGATACTGAAGATATTTCATCAAACCAGATCACTGCTATTGTGTCCTACTCCAAGGGCTTTGCTTGTGCCTGCGGGCCTGGCACAGTCTTCCTATTTGAGAAGACAGATGACAAGGACTTTTTCAAGAAAACCCGTGAGGTTAAGGTGAGATTCCTTTTTGCTGTAACTTCTGTTACTTTATTTACTTTATCACTTACTTATCCACATAGTTTGAGAGGAAAAAAGTGACATTTATAAAAGAAAATTAAAATTTGCAACTTTTGACAGTTTAGAAGATAAACTGAAAAGGAACTATTTTTACAAAAAAATGTTACTCAGTTTGTGATAAAATGAGGTTCATTTTTAAAAACTACATATCCTATTCCCCCAAATCTCTTATTTCTTAGATTTGTAGAGGCGTGGTTGGTAGGCCGGCATTAGTTGTTTAAGTTTTGCTACTCGAAACAGAGCAGGCCTGCTGAAGCATCACAAAAAAGGGTGGTCGGCGGTGATTGGCAAGGGTTCTTGCTCCAAATTACTGTGGCTGTACAGGAGTATCACAGAAAGTTTAGCCGTGCAAGGGGTATATAAGGGCAGAGCTAAGATAGGATGGTTGTCACCTGCAATGAGAAACTCAGGGTTCAGAGCTCACCTCAATTTGTGACTCTTGTCAGCATGGTTGGGCATTCTGATACTCCTATTACCTCCCCACTCCCTCCCTCCCCCCATAGTGCAAATTCATCTCAAGATGGAAGCACTTTCCTCCTAAATAAACAAACCAACCAAGGGACAGACATGCTGTGGATAGAAGAGCGACTCGCGAAGTTGAGAAGAGCCTCAGACGCTGAACTCGCTGTGAAGGGATGCAGCCTTGGCAAGCCCATTTATGAAAGGGGTCATACACTTGCTGGCTGTTCCATGCCTGTGTTTGAATGTGTGGGACAAAGTTTGTTTACACACCATCAATTCACCACTAGGTTACAGGTTCTTTCAAGACATAGATGATCTGGTAAGCCTGTATCAAAGACCATTACTACATTTACTCTTTTTCTTGTATTGTAATATAAAGACTTCAAGAGTACCTTTAAAGTGCATTTTACCTCCTGTATCACAGATTCCCACAGACAGCTATAATAGTGCAGACCCTACAGAGCCTCTGCACCAGATTATTACATGCCTGGCTATCAGTCCATCTGAGGAGACTTTGGTTGCCAGCACTGACCAGGCCCAACTCTACTACCTCACTCTTTCCAGTGCTGACCTTGCCAGGGTCTGTAGATTACTAAGCATATTATAGTTCTTGTTGAAAAGAAACAGCAGTAGGCCTTTAGTCTTTTATACAAGGAGATGAATTAAAAAATGCTGATGACTCTTTGCCCTAAAACAAATAAACAGAAACATTAATTCTGTGAAATTTATTCAAACAATGTGATGAATTTTTCTCTAATGCAGGGTGATCAAGCCATATTTGAGGTGCTGTCACAAACTTTCCACAATGGGCAGATTCTGGGCCTGGATGTATGCATTCGCAAGCCTCTTATTGCCACTTGTTCACTAGACCGCTCAGTCCGCATTTGGAACTACGAAACCTGGTACATAATATTTCATTATGCACATTGTGGTATGTGATCTCTTGTGGTGGATTTCTCAGTCTCCTCAAGTTGTTCAGTGCATTTATACAGGCATTTATACCTTGTTCTGAACAGCATATTTACCAATGAGGTCTTATAAGGTCTTTAATCACCTGTAATAAATTGCTAATAAAATCTTGGTAATGAATTAATTGTTAGAATATTAGAGTTACTGATCAACACTACATGAGTATTGAAAAATTAGATCACTAGAACCTGTCATTGCCATTATGTCACTAGAATCAGATTGTTTGGTCATAATGGTGTTCTTCATTAAGGTCTTTCACCAAAGATTCTACTGTTTGTCCTTCATACAGCAACATGGAGCTGCACAAAGTGTTTGCTGAAGAGGCCTACAGCATATCTCTGCATCCTTCTGGTCTCTACATTCTGGTTGGCTTTAGTGACAAGTTGCGACTCATGAATCTGTTGATTGATGACATCCGTACCTTCAAAGAATTTACAATCCGCGGCTGTAGAGAGGCAAGTTTGCAAGTTTACATGGATTAAAATAATTAAAATCTGCAATAATAGCAGTCATAGATGAAAAAGTCTGGGTATTCAACTTAGCCAATAAATTCTTTCTTCGTCTGGTAGGGGATTAAATCATTCACTATTTAATACAAACAGACATATTTTTGTAGATAATCACATAGGCAAGCATACATATTCACATCAAATATACAGCATCAAAATAAATTTTCCTACACATGCATGCAAACATAGTATATTGACACACACAAAAAGAGTAGTATATATCTGAGATGCATGGAATGATCCACTATAATAAATCAATCAAATAGCTTCACAAATGTTTAACTTTGTTTTGTAACAGTGTGCATTCAGCAATGGGGGCCACCTGTTTGCAGCAGTGCATGGCAACGTGATTCAGATCTACTCCACCACCACATTTGAGTGTATCACAAACCTGAAGGGCCACAATGGGAAGGTGCGCTCTGTGGTGTGGAGCACCAATGACAGCAGACTGATTTCCTGTGGCATGGACGGTGCAGTGTATGATTGGGATGTTGCCACAGAAAAGAGGATTGGAGAGAGTGTTCTAAAGACTTGCAGCTACACTGGTGTCACTGTCACGCCAGACGGCAAGACATCATTTGCCGTTGGCTCTGACAAGACCTTGAAGGAAATCGCTGACTCACAGGTATATGTCCAAACCTTTGAACAGTGAAAATTTACTTCTGAGTCATCTTTGCTATTTTCATTTGGGAACTGAACTATACACCTGCTCTTTCATTTTCTCATCTTTATTTCCTGTTTCTGTTTATTTCAAATATTTATCCAATCTTATAGTTGTGCAGAAATCTTTTAATAAAGTAGAGTTTATTGATGTATGTGATGGGTGAGCAGGCAGTATATGGTAGTAATGGAAAATTATACTATTTGCTCATTCCTCACCATCTTTGGCAGAAATATTTGTATTGGTTATGGCTTGGTTATAGGCTACATATGGTTTATGTACATTCCCCCAGCTTGTGTGTGTGTGTATTTTTGATGTTTACTTCCTCTGTTTTGATATGTTAACAATGGCTTCCGCTTAAACAATGATATGCAAAAGAAATTGTTTGAGGAAAGGAGATCAAGAGAGCAAGAGTAGAACTATTTCATTGATCTGAGGCCACACGTACATGAATAAGTTCCATCCAAATGAAGTGACACACCAATATTATCACAACTGGAAAAGTTAGATGAAATCAACATGCATCTAGTATCTTCTGCTTGCAGTTTAAAATAATACCTTCACTTTCTCAAAAATGGTTTTTTTCATCCTATCCTGTATCTACATGTACCAAAATATCAACTATCTTTCTTTATTTCTGTAACTACTTAAGATTCAGTATTTATCTTAATTCATATATGTAAAGATGGATTTAAAAATCCTTACCTGTAATACCTGCTGCTTCCCTTAACACACCAATAGTTTCATTAATGCTTGTGTTAATATCAAAGATTTTATCTTTATCGTATTTCCAAATATGATGATTGCTACACTCTCAATGCATTTGCAAGTATAGAACAAATATAGATACATGAGGTGGAGGGGTGTAAATATACATGCATGGTTGGTTGGCTGGTAAGAAAATTCTTAACAATTCCACTGTGTCACCAAATGAGACAAACACCTGAAAAATTGTTTTGTGTAGGTTCTCCGGGAGGTGTCATCAGCCGACATGATTCTAACTAATGTGGCAATGTCTCACTCTGGCCGAATGCTTTTTGCTGGCACAGTTAAGGGTACACTGTGGTCACTCAAGTTCCCACTCACCATCCCTGGGGAGTGGCAGGAACATCAGGGCCATAGCGCGGCCATTACAAAGGTAGATGTCATCATTGAATCATGGCAGTTCTTGTACCATTTCTTGGTGACCTGTCTGCAAAATGTCACTTTTTTCCCATTTCATTTTTAATTACTAAAAACAATTTCTGGACCTAAGATCTGCATGTTAAATGTTGCTTAAATCAATGAACGAAGATGGAAAAATGTCTGACTTGTTTTTTTGTGAGTTTTTTGTTACATTCCACTTTCTCTCACATTATTGTTTGTTGTTTCTCTACTTTTTTCAGTCTCAATATAGTACATCATTTTTTTTCATCTACCATTTTTCTTCATTTATTTTTATTTTCAACCCCTTTCATCTGTCTCCTCACAGCACTCAGTCTTCCTTCTCCACACTCTCTCTCTCTCTCTTTCCTGTTACTGTCTGTACTTGTTCCACATCTCTTTCTGATAACTCAGAAGAACTGACATGTCTTCTCACTCCTCATGTTGATTGCTGGTTAGTAGCCAGTTGTTTTCTTTTTAATGCTGTATGTTCATAATCATCTTCCTTTCACCCTTTCAATGCTGCTAGCTTAGGCATTGGTGATGAAGACCATTTGCATTTCCTACTCATATTGTCCTAATGTTCAGGGGGTTGTATTCATCTGTTACAGGTATGTAGCTGTCCACCAAAAACTGTTCTATCATATTCATAACTACAGCCCCATCTAGCCCCATGAAGCAGTTATCTAAGTTATCTATGGTTCATATGTTGGTATCAGCACCTTGGAGTGGCATCTGCTTTTAGCTAGAAGTCTTCATGTTGTTTTAGCCCATATAGCTATAGCACAGGCAAGTATGACTGTTAGAGCTCTTCTTGCTGTTACAGATGAAGATCACTTTAGATGACCAGTACCTCATCACTGTTGCTGAAGATGCATCGATCCTTTTGTGGAAGATTCAAGATAAGGAAGGCCGTGGACTTAAGCGAGACAAGGAAGTTGGGTGGGCAGAGGAGATTTTGATTACCAAGAGTGATCTGGAGGAGAAGGTAGCTCAAGAATGACAATAATAATAATAGTAATAATAATAACTGCATTTGTATAGCACCTTTCTCCAGCAACAGCAAGCTGCTTTACAGTAATAATGATCAATGTACTTTGTTGTCGAGAAGACAAGCTCAGTGCCTTCACAGGAAGAGCAAACAAAACAACAGTCTACTTTTGAAAAGAAAAACTACCTGTGATTTGGTTTTATTTCTTTTATTTACCAGTTTAAACAGTAAAAGGTGTAATGAAATTTAATACAGTCTTTACTTGGTGAACTCTTTTATTTATTACATAGATGCTATGATATCTGCAGAAGGCAAAGAGCTTGTCAGCTCAGCTTTACTTGATATCTAGAGTCGGTGACATATTTTACTCATCGCGCCTTCATGATCTCTAGATGTGTTCACCTAGATATCAAAGGTCACAACTATAGTGTTTACCTGCAATTAAGCGCATAGCTAAAAGTGCCACATGTTATTGAGATTATTATTAATCACAATGGGTAATTTAAACATTAGAAATGTGTTTTGTTCTTCCTTTGCAAGTGTTGTAATTTGAAGAAAATTCTGAATTGTATGTTTTAAGGAAAGTTTGACTATTGTAAATTTTGTAAAACGAAAAACATAATTGTTCTTTTTCAATTTTCTTTGCCATGGTTACTCTGAGTTATAGACAGGTAAGTGTGACTTTGCACACATCTCAAGAAACTAGATGGATGACAGTAACTAAACAGCTAAAAGCAAATAGCAGTCATTAAAACATTTCTGTTCCACAGAATGCATTAATGGCAGATCTTAACTCACGAGTTGAAGAGTTGAAAATGGAAAATGAATACCAACTGCGCCTAAAGGACATGAACTATAACGAGAAAATGAAGGAGCTGACTGAGAAGTTCATCCAGGAAATGGAATCTCTCAAGACCAAAAACCAGGTAAAAATCCCTCCCTTTTTGTAATGTGACCAATATCCTTTGTTTTAATTTTTTTTATTATTGTTGTTGTTATAGCAATACAGTACAACTTTATTGATCCCCAGGTGCAATTCAAGATAGTGCTTGTACTAGCAATAATATATACATATACAGGATATAAAAGAGATAACATAAATGTATATATTGAAATAGTGTCTCTCCCACACACCCATTTCAAACAACAGCAGATATAGTTGGTGACCCCAGGCCAACTCAGGCTAGTACAAGATCACGGCCAGTAAATTTTATCAAACGAATAGCACATGGAATTAATGAGCTGCAGTGATGATTGGTTCTGCATGCAGGCATTGCATACCTACAGTCAGACCGCAAGAGTGACACACACAACACATGATCAGAAATAGTAAGAGTGAGAACTCACATGCTAACACATGCTCAGGAATAGAGACGATGAGGGATGCCTTCCTAAGGGTTTGCTGATGACAAAATTCTGCCAAATTCCATAGCAATAAGCTAAATGTTTTGAAGTGGGAATCATATCTATACATGACCTTGAAGGACAAACCTTCTTTCTAGTTAACAACAAAGAAAATTAGTTGAGGTGGAATGTACTTAAAAATACAGGTACCTCTTTACAGGTCCTCAAAACAGACAAAGATAAAGAGGAAGCTAAGCATGAGGAAGAAATGGCAGAGGTGATGGAGAAACATGCCAAAGAATTGCAGGATCTGGGTGAGTCCATCCATGCTAGGTCATCATTCTTTTCCAAAAGGCAGCCTCACTGCCACATGCTATACAGCATTATAATCAAACATTTCAGTATGAAATCCCAGAACATTTTTGTAGACTCTTATCATGTTCAGATCAGTGTCCTCAAGTATAGTTAGATAATTGCACCAAAATACCAATGACAAGGCCAAAATGTTGGATCAATGGGCTTAGAAGCATAACCATCACAAACTCATTTCTCATCCACAGAGTCTGCTAACAATCACAAGCTGATGCTAGAGTACGAGAAGTTCCAGGAGCAACAGGCCAAAATGATGAAGATGCAGGAAGACTATGACAGGCAGCTACAGGAGATGGAAGAGAGCAAGGAACGAGCGCTGGAGGAACTCACGGAATACTATGAGACCAAACTGCAGGAAATGACAACCAAGCTTGAACAGGTGATTCAACACTGCTGGTCGACCATCCCTGTATACAGCTGCCATTGTTCCTAAGATGTTACCAGAAGATTTTTAACCAAGCAAGGGCAAAAAGTAAAACAATGTTTAATGTTCATACTTTTAAGAATAAAACGCTTGCATTTAAAATTGCATTCCTAATCTGTCCAGTCTAACGATGAGGCAAGACAACAAAATCGAGAGTATGAAGAAATGAAGAAACAGATTGAAGAAGATGCTGATCGTGAGATTCTAGACATTAAAAATAAGTATGAACGACGGCTACGTGATGAAAAGGAGGCAAACATGAGACTGAAAGGAGAAACTGGGATCATGAGGAAGAAGGTATGTGAACAGATGTGCATACAACAATCGTCTGCTTCAGTACTAATTATAATGTATTTCAATCATAGGAACAAAAAAGTTTACTAAACAGAATTAATGTGCAAGGGTACTGTGATTTTGAAAACATTTAATATCATTTCTCTACATTTCGCTATTATTTAGAAAGCATGGAAAAGAAAACATGTCCAAAATGAAAGAGATGGGGAAACATTTTAATAGCATACAAGGTTGGAGAAATGGAGACTAAATTTGAAGAACATGAAATTAAACACCCTTTAAGGACACATGGAGGAGAATACTTTATCACTATCATTAGATGGTTGAACTATAAAGATGAGCAAAAAATGTGGGAAAGGTATTAGAAAGATTTGGAAAAGGATGAAGAGCAGTTGACAACATGGGATCTTCTGATAAATTTGTTTATTTAACACTTCCCTCCCCACAGTTTACCAGCCTTCAAAAAGAGATTGATGACCACAAGGAAGAGATTAAAAAGCTTCAGGCTGAGACAGCCAAGCTGAATAACATCATCCGTAACCTGGAGAAGGACATCCAAGGCCTTAAGAAGGAGATCCAGGAGCGTGATGACACCATCCAGGACAAGGTTAGTGAGGACGTCTTCTGCCAGATTTTGTTCTCACGCTAAAGCTCTGTGGTATCAATTGATACTTCATAAATCTGCAATTTCTCAAAATTGAGCCTTTTTGCTATAGATGCCATTAACTGCAGATATTGACTCTCACGATCTTACTCGGATTAGGTGTGAATATTGCTTTCATTCATTTTGTTAAATTATATCTTCCTTTTGCAGGAAAAACGTATCTATGATTTGAAGAAAAAGAATCAAGAGTTGGAGAAGTTCAAGTTTGTCCTGGATTACAAGATCAAGGAGCTGAAGAAGCAAATTGAGCCACGGGAAAATGATATCAAGAACATGAAGGAACAAATTCAAGAGGTCAGCTGGTGTTTTCTGTGATTCTGTTTTCTGGTATTATGTTATCTGTTCCTCCCAAAATTAATGGTAATCCATTCACATTTGTTGTGAGCAACTGGCATATCATACTAACGCAGGGCTCAATACCAAAAGAGAAAATGTACATGCTGGGTATGCACGAGTTGGAGAGAAAGCGAGTATGAGTATGGATACTTGCATAAGTATGCTTCACCTGACTTTCCAAACTATAGAGGTCCTAGGTTCACAAAACAAGGTCACTGCTTATGTAACATGAACTTGTCACAGATGGAGAGCGAGCTGGAAAGGTTCCACAAGCAAAACACACAGCTGGAGCTTAATATCACTGAGTTACGCCAAAAGCTGAAGGCTTGTGATAAGGAGATGCGCCTGGAACGACAACGAGTAGGTTATATCATTTCCTCTTCATTCAGAGTAGGTCATGTTTAATTTAAAAGATCTGAACTGTCCAGTCCTTAAAAAATTTCAGAAAAAAAAAAAAAAAATACTATTTTATGAATTAAATCATTGAGAAAAATATATGTTATACAGGTGCGTGATGTGGAAGCTATTGTGCGGCGGTTTAAAACTGATCTTCACAATTGTGTGGGCTACATCCAGGAGCCAAAGATGCTTAAAGAGAGCATCAAAGCTTTGTACCAGAAGCATGTGCAAGAAGATATTGTGCGTATGCCTTATCATCTCTGTTTGAAAAAAGTGATACTTTCATTTTTCGGTGCTAATATCATGGCATGGAGATGTTGATTAAAATCTCTTGAAAGTGTACCAGAAAAAAAATCTATTTTCATAAATATGATAAATGAAAAAATTAGCTTGTCTTCCTTTCAGCAGCGCCATACTGACTTTAATGAGACCCTGGATCCTTCCTTTTATTATTTGTTAGTGTCGATGACAGTTCGTTTTATTAAGCATTATGGTGTCTACAATGTCTCTTGTAATGGCCTTCTACCTTTGACCCTGCCCCTTACTCCTTCTTCTTCACATTCATGTTCTGATGCACACCAGCTGTTACATTTGCCAATGTCCACAATGCTCCACACATTGTTACAGACGGAGACTGCCAGTGTGGATGCTGATATCCAGAAAGAGTTTGGTCGACAGAAAGAACATTTGGAGAGGTCTGTTGCTTCACTCCGGAAGAAGTTAGAGAAAGATTCTGAAATTCACAAAGCCGACAACGTCCGAATCATGCAGGCAAGTGCTTATGCTTATGCTTTTTAAATTTGTTAATTTACGTATTTTTTTAAGAAGGTGGGGGGAGGGGATGGGAGGGAAGATAGTATGTTCATAGGCTCTAATTTAAATTATAAAACTGTTTCATGTTTTTATTAACCCTGGTAAATCAAATCCTTCTTTGTAAACATACATAATAAGAATCATTTGCAGTAGTTTTTTTTATTCCTGTGTATAGACCTGTAGCATATTGTTTAAATGTTAATCTGCGTCAACTGCCAGTGGACGTACCTCCGAAAGTTTTGTGGTCAGGCATCAAGCAGAAACTAATGCATTCTCCACTTTTTTGTGGTCTGTCTATAGGAGAACGTTATGCTGATCAAGGAGATCAACGACCTACGGAAGGAGGTCAAGCTGCAGAGAACGCATGTTCATGATCTGAAAGCAACTCTAGGACTCTACACCAAGAAACAAAAGAAAGGTTCAGACCATGCAATACAAATGCAATCACCTGCCAGGAGGCATGAGGCTACAATGGAGCTAAAAATGGAAGAGCAGGTGAGAACCTTTGTAGTATGACTGAATTTAACTTTTTGTTTGTTGCTGTGTAAACAAATATGTTGTCATATAATTTTAAGTGCTAACATAAACTTCCAAGAATTTCATCATGTTCAGTATGCTGTTCCATGCTACAGCAGGTCCAGTTATGTTTGTCATTCAAATCAAAATGTGACACCAAATGTTGCAGTTACTTCTGTTCTTTGAAAGTTCCTCTTTTCTCATCTTGCTGAGTTCAGCATTGCAAAAGGATAAAGTACAGATGTTCTCTAGTGTGTTTTCTAGATAAAATATTTGGATAGGTCAGTAATTAGTTAACAGATCCCATGTTGGCTTAACAGGGAAAAATATTAAAGGCGGTTTAATGATGCATGTTCAAGAGTTCATATAAGTGGTGACCCTTAAAACTTTCCAGAATCGACTTATTGATCTGCAGCTAATGGAGATTAAACGACTGAGAAATGAAGTACAAGAACTGGAGTCACTGTGTGGATCAAGGCCTTCATCAGCTCCCCGCTTGCCACCTGTGCAAGCAGTGGCCTAGCACCTCTAACAGAACGCATGCAGCTGGATGGCCTGTTTTTAAAAAAAAATTAAGACATGACATTTAATGCATAGGTACCTTTTTGTATTATTCCTAATGAATCATGAATTTTATACGTGCCATTATAAACAAAAATTACTTTTTGCTTCATGAGCTGGTCTATTGCTCAATGAGAAACACCAATTATTGTTTTTGATCAGACATCTCTCCTTTTCCCCTGAAAAGCATCGAAATATTTCTGTCAGTGTGTCTGGTGATACATTGTTTTCCAACGGACTATACACTTTGATGCGTTTCTTTAAATGTTACAATTTCTACAGCTATTTCGTGTCTGGTTTTAATTTAATAATTTAATGATATAGCTCCTTTTCCCAGCACCAGCCAGACTCAAAGCACTTTACATCCATACAGGCACACCTTTTTAGGTAGCCATCATATGCAGCTTCATGAACAGGTATACACATTGCAAAGCACACACACCTACCAGGTGGTAATTAGAGAAAACCACTTACAGACACCCCTATAAACAGGTGTAGCATCCACAAGAGAAAAAAGAGAAGAAGGTATGTCAGAATGAAGGTGAAGATACGAACCCACAACACCCTGTTCTTTGTGGTGTGGTGACAGTGCATTACTCCCTGCGCCATCAATCATCCACCCACTTACAAAGTTGAGAAGATTTTTTATTTTTATTCTCTATCCTTGCAGTTAAATTGTATACATTGCTGTGCCTCAGTAGGGAGGTTAAGTGATATTATTAATGAACACAGCTTTCAGTGAGAATTGTAGGGGAAATTTGCATTGAAAAGTCAGCAATTTTATTTTGCAAAGTCTATGGATTCATTTTGAGAAAAACAAATTATGCGTGAAAAGAAAAAAATAATCATTTCTGGAGAACTCTATCAATTAAACTCATATACATTGATAACCCCATCCCTTTAATATCTTTGTGATATAAAAATGTATACATCATGTAATCATCCAAAACATTTTGTAATTATTCTCATTTATTATCGATGGTAACAATGTCATTGTGTCAGATCAACATTGTCAGTGTGCAAGACTGTATGTGACATGCATGTATGTACTTGTCTCTAAGTGTTACAAAAGTCTATGACTTCATGCCCTTCTCTGTTTGATAGACTACCTGAAACCTTTGCCCTCTGCCTAGACTATGTATGTTGTAAATACAAATTTAGAAATACACCATGGTACAGAGGTTTTACTGGACTCTTGATATACCTTTCCTGACAAAAGTAAAAGACCTGCTTGATGCAGACATCTGTTTTAGAAGGGTTTTTAGTTTTGTTTGATTCTGCTAGGTCTTCAAATCCCCCTAAATATAAATGGAAGAATAAAACTTAGGTTTGTGTGATGTGCTGATTTATTACTACTCTTTTCCAAGGCATTTCATGCCCTGAAATCTGCCAGTAACAATCCACAAGCACTGAAAAGTATGTCGTTTGGTTCTGTTTTAACTTGTTATGGCTCCAAAACGAAAGATGCAGGACAAGTGAAGAAACTTTGATAAAAACTCAAAGACTTCATACATGAATAAAAATTCATCAACAAAACATGACCAGATTAGCCCACTAATACATTTCAGTTATGCTGGCATCAACCTAATACTAGGCCAACAAACTTGGAATTACCTTCAGTTTCTAGGTTTTGAAATGCTGCAGCAAAGCAAATTTTGTATTTTGCATTTCTACTTTACATGTGGTTTCTGTTCTGAAAAAAACAAACAAAAACTTTGTGACTTCAAAATGCCAGGTCTGGTAATCGCGTGGGTCAAATGCATGTCAAGTTTGATATCTCTTGGCCTGTTACAGGACACAGATCATGTCGGCTCTAAGCAGAACAGCGACCACAACCATATCTGAAGTCTGATACAACACACAAAATAATGTAGAATTTATAATAGTTTTAATTCCATTTCCATAAAGAAACTATCATCTGTGAACCTTTAAAAAGATAGAAACAACCAAGAAAACTTTTTTTGTTTGTTCTTCCAAAAGAAAATAAAAAGAAAAATTATGTTTTCTAAGCATGCCAAAGGCTAATTGTTTGATATCAAATGCAGTTTAAATGAAAATGATACAAATCATGATATAAATATAAATGCAAGTGCAATACTTTTTAAACCACCAATAATTATTTTTGAAGGAAACACAGCACACAATAATAACTATCTGTACCTCACAAAGATAAACACTTGTATTTCTCTATGACACATCTCTTTCTGCTGCAAACTAATTGTTCTTTCATACATAGCATTCAGATTTATCAGACACATGAGGAGAAAAACATCATTTCAAACCTCCTTTGTTCTTCTTGTCTCAAAAGTTGATGCTTTACACATGAACAACCACTTCAAAGACGCTTGTCATTTTTCACTTTAATATTCATAAAATCAAGCATAAAATATTAATGTCTGAGAGAAAGAAGGAATCTACCTGTCATGTATGTCATGTTGGGAATATCATTAAAACAGGAATGGAACTATAGGCTTTCGGGAGCGTGGGTAATTGCTGAACTCCTTGCGATAGTTATGATGCTTTCCCTTAGCCCACACAGCCATCTGATAAAAGCCGGCAAGTGTGAAGAGAGCCGCTGAAAACATTGAAAAACAATGGTATGAGGCCTGAGAAACAATGCAGTCATGTATTCATGTGCAAAGCAATTTCTCATAAGAATTTTTTTCTTTTTTTTTCTGGTAGTTCCTAGATTCTAGGCATAGGCAGCATTTTGGCAGAAAATTCCTTCTCAAAGTAAGTAAACAGTTTAATAACAAAGTGTTGACAAACCTGGCAGGCACTGTGTCATGACTGAAAAAGCAATCCATGACAACACTTCATAGGTGTAATTGGGACAAGACACCAGGCTAAAAAGCCAGGTAAAGGGATTAGAAGTGGCATATGGAATCTTACGCTCCTTCGTCCCTGTTGCATACAAAGACAAAAAATGTAACTCTTGCAGAATGTTAGTTTAAGAATCTTGATTGTTATATCTCATCTTTAATGTTGCAATCCATCTTGATTAACAATGTGTATTTGTTCATTTTCTTTTCATTTGTTGGCTAAGTTGTTAAACAGAAACGCATAAAAAAATTACCGAACACATTAAATACAAATCAAAGAAGCATATCACTAAATTCATATTCTGTATCATTATGTATGTGCAAACCCGGAGGGCGAAGACTGCGGAGTGCAAGATGGATGGAGAAATTTCCCAGCTCACTAAGCTGCACAACAACAAGAAAAACAAATTACATCTGGCATTATTTTTTATAGCTCACTGTAAGTATTCAATTCACTTATACAAAAGTATTTAAACATTGCAATCTCATTATAAAAATCATAATATAAAAATTACATATGTCCAATGGCAATGTTTTCATTTCCCACTGAATGATGCTATGTCTAATTTGTTCACTTCATGTATCAAAAGCGCTTTAATTCTAAGCCTCAGGACACTCAAGGTAGTGTGAATAAATTATGCAGCTGTTCCTAATCACTGATGTTAACTAGCTAAAATAATTTTATATCTTTCCCAAGGCTGTAACAAAAAAACCTCTTCCTGAAGTATTACTATATGCAACTGCTGTTCCAAAAAGACTAACTTTTTATAATAATTCTCTGTTATATGGAGTATATAAAGGTGGGGTTTCTTCCTCGCAGTACATGCTTTAGTAAACTGCGCACAATAAATGCTTAACTAAAGATCCACTTACAGCAAAGACTGCAAGACCGCCATACACCTGGATGTCACCATAAGCTGAGAAATAATGACAGAACATAAACAATCTAGGAAATCACAGAAGAAGAATAGGTCCATCAACCCACAGGTGCAAACTTCTACAAACATCCTGGTATAACGAAATGCATTAATGGTTGTAAATGCATACCCACATAATCTCACAGGCTTGCATGCAAAGCTTCTTGCCAGATATGCCTTTCTTTGTGTTCTCTCTTGCTTCTTAATGAACCACTGACTATCACCACACAAAATACTATATGTCTAGCTCCATGGATAGTTAGAGACAACTTACCAGGAGGGGTATAAAGAGGATGGTTGACAAAATAAGCCACAAAGGCAGCAAATCCCCAGTAGTAGAGACTGTTCTACAACAGCAAAGAAAAGTCTTTTGATCAATCATTGAGGTCATCTGGGACTTTCTCCTGTTTGAACTGACTGTATATTTTTCAAGTGATAAATTGCAATATCATTAAGTTGCAGCACTGAGACACATTATTATCAAAATGGTTAGCACAACTATGAAAGAGGGAGCTCTACAAGGATTGCATATCTAATTCAATTAAAGCATATGATCTTCCTCACAAAATGTATAATAATAATGATGGGATATGTGTATGCATTTCCCAAACTGGAGGCAAGCTCAATGTGCTTTATAAGATTACAAAAGGCAGCAGGAAATGATGCCATTTGACAGGAAAATGCATTATAATCAGGCAAATGCACACATGCACACAATGAACATCGGCAGGAACATGAAGGAAAGCAGACAGAAGGTGGAGAAAGTAACAGTTAGGGTAGACCAATTACAGTAGAGAGAGGTTTTAAGTCAGGACCCAAAAGCACATAGCATTCTCACTGTACTAAGAGACAAGTGGCAGGGTTTTCCACATAAGCAAAAGAGAATGAGTGACAACTGAACCTTTCCAGTGTGATACATGGCACAATGAGAAAAATGGCATGGGCAGAGCGAACTGACCTGCCAGGCTGGTAAGGCAATACAAGCTCAGATAGACTGGAGTGAGGCCATGAGCAACATGATAGCAAAGTATAGTGATCTTGAATTTGATGCAAGCAACAACTGGCAGCCAGTACAGATCCTGTATAAGTGTGTGACATGATCAGCCTTTCACTTGCAAATACAATGTAAGCTGCATTGTTCTGTGCTCTTTACAAAGTTACTTTCTTTAAAATAATAATCATGGGAACTTATAATCCCCAGCATCACAACCACGATAGATGGAACTCTCTGCATAGACCAGTAATGATAAATGAAAAATAACAGTCAGTGGACAGTGTGTATAGACACACTGAACAACATAAAGATGATGTACAAGAGTAGAAATAAAGCAATGGATGAAGGTATGAAGAGTGGATACTATAAGCAGTGTGAAATGGAGTCATTTCATGATGGTTAGCATGACAGCACTGCCAGGGAATTAATAGTAATTCAGGGATAGTACTTTGTGAACAGACATATTTTCAGAGAGCATTTGAATGTAGCCTGAGAGTCCAAGTGGCAAATGTGATGTCGAAGAGAGCAGCACAAAAGGAGAATGTCCATTGTCTTTGTGGGAGGGAGAGATAAAAATAGCGGGAGTCTGACGAGGAGCGAAGATCTTGGGCAGGAGTGTGGACAGACAAGCTTTCAGTAAAGTAGTGGGAGGAGGAGCCTTTAAAGAATCCATAGTATAGTATAATAGGAAAGCTTTTTATGACTTGTGTACCAGGGAGTGTGAACTGCTCACATAGAGTTAACCAAAGTAGAAGAATGTGTAAATACCTTAAATATATTTCTGATGGGCATTGTAGCATGAGAGAACCGATGCACAAAGATGGTCTCCAGCAGACGCTTAGCATAGTGGAATGTCCAGCAACCAGCTGCAATGCTGGATTAAAAGAAAAAGTAGATAAAATTAACTGAATGATATGTCTCCAGTGAGATTATAAACTTAACTGTATTTACAGTGGATTCTCATCCCTAGTTACCAACACTTCTTATGTGCTAAGTCTCCGAGGGAAAATGGCCAAAAAGCAGAAAACCTCGTTAAAACTTTAAAAAAAAAAAAAAAAAAAAAAAAAAAGGAAAGAATGAATTTAAACAAGCTGACATCTCAACTTTTTGGGTTTTGTGAAATAAGCAACTGGAAGTAAAAATTGACATACTTCACAACTTTAGCATAAGGAAGGGTAGCTGCTTCTGCTCCATAAATCAGTGCAGGCCTAGTGTAGAAGGCCAGATATATAACTAGAGGGCCTGCGTACTCTGTCAAAAACACCTGCACATGATTAAAGATGCAAACAAACTAGAAAAATGAGAAACACGGATAATGACAAACAAATCTAAAAAGAAATATAGCAACAAACTGTGAAAACAAGTGTATATATAAAAACAAAGGTTGGTTTATTTTTGAGAGAAATATGACTTAAGATAGACATTTTTTATTCCATTCTTCAAAATGCATACTCTTTTACTGCTTATTTACAAAGACACACCATGTCCAGATAAAGCACTTACTGTAGTCCATCCTACTTGTGGCCCTAGATCTTTGAAGTAAAGTTTACCACCATTTTTTATACCTAGGGACTCAAGTGTTTCTGTGTCCTTGATTACTTTTCCTCCTGTACACATGTTAAACATGATTAAAACAAATGAAGGTTCAAATGTCTCTAAAATGTACTGGATAAAGCAAATGTTAAAGAAAAAGGATTACATCTGAAAGTTTGTGAGAATAAAAAAGTTCATTTCAATCTCTGTATGGTGGTGAATTGGTATTTTACACCAAACCAGCAACTAAGGCTATATCACGAAAAGCAGCCAGCCCTGTAAACAGGTGCCACATGCAAATAAAACAAATGTGTAGGGATTCTCTCTCCCAATCTGCAACTTTTATGTGCAAATGTCAGACATCTCCTAATCAGATGATGAAGACAGATCAGCCATAAAAAATGAAAAAAGAAAAAAGGAAACAGTCCACAAACAGACATTCTTAATATCACCCTCTATTGCTGCCTTTCATTGTAGCCATGTGTTGTACAGTGTTTAGAAAGTCAAATAACTAAATTTGCTAAATTGTTCATTCAATATTAATACACTTTTATTATTTTTCTCTATTTTGTTTTGATGCTGATAACAATATTAAAAACAGACTAAAAATGTGTTTTTTTTAAAAAGCAGAAATTCCCTTACTTGGCTCTGTTCTGAATGACTGTCTATCTGGGTAGTACTTGGACTCTGGAAATAGCATTTATTTCAGAATCTAATAAAAATTAAAAAAGGCAAACAACAAATAATTTTTATCTCAAACATTTCTTCTATTACAAAAATAATTAATCCATTTCAGCATTTTTATAGGTCTTTTTTTCCACCATAAATGTTCAAACCAAATAACTTTGAAATTCATGAAACTTTAATTTTCTGCTGGTAAAAGAGAGGAATACTTCTTACTTTCTTTAAAGAAAGCTTTTTTGATGTCTCCAACTGTCGATTTTGCATGGAGCTGCAAAAAAAAAAAAAAAAAAAATCACTCTTACCTGCCTCAGCAAATTTTTTACATTACATTTTTTACTATTACATTAATATTTTTTCACTTAAATAAAGAAGGTTTGTATCATGAAGATCTTTTATTCATCCTATATTGCATTCATCTCTTGCCCTATATGCTCAGAATTACCTTACAATTTTTTGCAGTTTGCTTCCAAAACCTTTCACAGAATTATTAGATAATAAAAAAATAAAACCCTGATATAATGAATATCTTTAAAATATAATGCAAGATAAAAACTTTGAGCTTAAGTAAGTGAAAGGCACAGAGAGATTGTAGATTAAGATTTTGGAGGCTGCTGCTATAAATAGTTAACCAATCACTAATTCCAGCTCAAATCAATAAACAAGCTGTGACACATCAAGAAAAGTGTGCATAATAGGATACTTATAGCAGTCTAACATTATATTTTCATAAATGTTCTTACATCACCAAGTGTAGTGATGATATCACCACTGCGAGAGTGAACAATCTGAATCTGAAAAACAGGAGAACAGATTACAAGGTGGTAGAAGTCTAAGACAAAATTTAAACATAAAACAATTCATTTATAAGGAAAGATCCGGTGCATTTTATGAAGATTGGGTTTACTCGCATTCTTTAAAATCAGACTGGACAGATGGATACACGACCGGATAGATGAGCCATCTGACTTATGTAGTTGGTAATGTGCTAACTACATAAACTTTATTATTAATAAACATGTTCAGAAAGCAAATGTGACGAAGAACACTTTACACTGACATCATTTGCGAAACTTCCCCAGTGTATAATGGAGGCTGCATCATGCCACTAACTTTAACTAGTTTAAGACAGCGGTACCCGACCTTCTCTGATTCTGCATTTTCCTTGCTTTTTGTAATGCTAATGTGGTTATCACAGGAAAAAAAATACTATCCTCTCGTCGGTTTTCTTAAATAACTAGATCCATTTTATATTAAAGTTTTGTGTTTAACAGCATATTTTTTCTGTAGACTATTTAAGTCTTCAATAATCGTCAGATTCATTTTGACTAACAGACTGAAGGCAGTGTCGGTGCCACTGGCGATGAAACTTGTACTTTGCCCTGGTCACCTCCCGGCAGTTACAACTGAGGTAGAGACACATTAACCAAATATCTGACACTACAATCCTAATTTTAAATCCTAAATTTGTACCTCTCTGTGAACATCATTACGCTATCTGTAACGTAAGAGACTTAATATATAAACAAAATCAGTGTGTGAGCGGCGTGTTGCTTACTTCCATTGTGGAGTCGGCATGGACACCGGAAGTCGCGGCCATTGCGTGACAGTTGTCTCCCCTACAAAGGCCCTGAGCAGACGACACATCTTATGTCTGCAGCGTATATTATACTTAGAGATTTCTGACTCAGTCCTGCGCCCTGGGATAACAGAAAATCGCGCGATTATTTCAGCCTATGGCAAGCTGGAGGCTTGTGGTATATGAATATTTTATGACAACACACACACACAGAGTGAACTAAAACAAGGGAAAGAAGAAGGAGGTGAGGGGACCCCAAGAAAGTGAACACTAAGGATGTCCAAGCGCATAAATTAAAACTTAAAATCACACATCGAACGGAAATAACAAAATAATCAGCGTGCGAGCCACAAAAACTTAAACCACTCTCGAGCACAGTCTATGTGGGAGAGAAACAGAGAGAGAAACATTAATACACGCGCGGGCGCATACACACCCTCACAGGGTCAGGCTGGGTTGACTTCATGCGCATTAATGTGTTATAAAGGGGATTTACAGTATGCATATGCCATTGCATGGCTTTGCCTTAATTTCCCACTAAACAGCCACACAGAATCAGCCATGATCATTGCTATTAATATCTGGAGAAAAGGAAGATTCGATTTTAAATGTGACGGGGAGAGAGTGTGGATAAAGAAACTTTTGTCATAAGCTATTTCACGTCCGCAGTAAGGACAGCGTCCGTTAGAAAAGAGTTGAAGCAAAGAAAGATATACAACCCTGCTGCAGACAAAGATCTATATAACTTTAGTGCAAGTGAATCCAACTTTCCTTTTCAGTTCTAAGCATGACACATATTGCCACCATTCACGTATTTATTAGCTGTGAAGAAGAAGTCCATACTAATCTTTCTCCCACTCCTACTATACAGGTGAAATCATTTATCCTAAATGCCGCCATACAACCACTCACCAGTCGGGTGTCATACCAAACAGCTATCCATAAAGGATGCTATCAATTTTAGAAAGTTCGAGCAGTAATGTTGTGCAACAAGTAATTTTCTTGGTAGCTTTTAATGTTTATTTAAATATATATATAAGAATGATGAGCTCTCTTCTCCCTTTCAGTTTCATGCAATGATTAATATAAATAGATAGACTTATATACACATACCTATTACTTCGGGGGCTCATTTTTAATCGTACATATATATATCTTTGTTTTCACTAAACATGAAGTTTCTTGTGGATTATCTTCTCCGTTGTAAATCTTTGTCTCTCCAGTGTCATTTGCTGACTGGTCTTCAATTTACATGTAAAATGTCCACGGACTCTACCTGTGTGTGGAGACTAAGATTATACTCCACTGCGCTGACAACAGAAAAAGTACGGTATGGCACTGGAAGAAGCAAAGGAGAAAAAAGTCAAGGTATTGTTGTTGGTTTCGAGATCGCACACCAGACAGTCACCACTGGGTCGTCACCAGCAAAGGTCGCTTGGTTACCAGGTGCGAACAGCGGGAGACAACCAGCGACAGTTTGCTGGGTGTAAGGGGGTTAACTTCTGGTCTGAGCTCCCACCAGTAAATCAATCCTGTGAGTGAACAATAACGAGCTTGTTCTCCGACCCTCCATCGCCGTCACTCTCACACCTGCTACCTGCCCTCGACGTGAACGCCAGGTGTAACTCCGGCAACATTCAGCCCACACCAAGGTCAGTGAAAGGTATTGTCTTTAGCTGATTTATAACTTTCTCTTTCAGGAATTTGTCTATTCAGGAGATGTGCTAGTCGGCTTTAAAAATGGGTTTGGGAGACGTAAAGATAGCAATTGTTTCATTTTATTCTTATTTTAATTTAAATTTTCAATCGACTAATGCCTTCATTCTAATTTTAAAAAAAGAAATTCTGTGACAAATATAAAATAATGAAGTTTATAAATGTTGCCAAGAAAGGAACGCGAACAAACTGTATTTTAGTAATAATAATATAACGGATTTTAGATCATGACAGGTTTTCGTATGGTCACTTACTGTATTTATCTATTCACTGGAGAACTTACAATTTTAGTACTTAGCTTATCATCATTACCAACATCTTATTTCATTGCTTTTTGTTTATTCTTTTCCTTTCTTATTTCGAAGACAAAATAGGGAAAAGCAATTTTACAAGTTATGAGTTTTAAATTATTTATTTTTCAGACTTGGGACTGGAGGTTTTGTTGTACCTATACAATTTTTCCTTCATTTTTGAAAACATTTTCATTAGCTAAAAACAATTGTTAAGGTTCTAAATTATATCTATTTCAGACTGATTTATTGCCTTAATTTATCTCGTGCTTGCGACCAGCCGATATTCTTTGTCGGTATAAACTTTGGAAAATTCTGCAATCGTCGGACATGTCCCTTCAAACCAAAGCCCTTCCACAGAAGGACGAGACCCGCCGTCCTTCAATGGCCGTTCTGAACAAAGGACTTCAGCAGCAGGTCGAGGCTAGACGACCCTCCATGGCGCCCCCTAGCAAAGGTCTTCAGCAACAGGATGAGGCCCGGCGTCCCTCCATGGCCGTTCTTAACAAAGGACTTCCGCAGGACGATGCCCGCCGGCCATCCATGGCCGTGAAAATGTTGTCTGTGCCGGGTGGAAGCTCCTCCCAAACGCCCCGGCGCACGAGCAGTGTGGAAATGTCCTCGCCAAAGACATCGTCTGCACCCAGGAGGAGCGGACCGTCGCTCATCGGCCTGTTGGCGTCCAAAAGGTTAGCCAAGAAGCTGACCTCCAGGTTCCGACATGGCAGCACGTGGGGCATGCAGCGCAACTCCCAAGCGGTGCAGATACAGAAGGAGCCGACCTACAGAATGGAACCACACAACAAGTTTCACCCTGGAAAGGTGCGTGACCCACAGGAACTACATGTACAACTCCGCTCATTGTCCATTGTGAGGCGGTCTTTGCGGAGTGATTGCGTAGTCCGTGTTGCGTTGTTTTCAATGTATTCATGGTTTGGTTTTGACTTGACCTCATGAACTGTGTCCCCCATCCTACAAGAGCCTTCTTTCCTTCCTGTCCTCGCTGTTAGAAAGTATCCGCCATTTTCATTAGTCCCTATCTTTCGTCTCCTTTTCCTTGCCCGTGTATTCCTATTGTATTGAGCTATACAAAACAAAAGAAATAAAGTGATAAGAGTCATAGACAACGGACAAGATACTTTTGGATAGCTCGCCTTTTTCAGCAGGTTATTTGCACATATTTTGCAATTAACTAAACCTGCTCACTGCTGTCTGCCTGAAAATAACAGATGAAAACAGCAGTAGTAGATCAGGTAATTCGGATGGAATTTCTGTACTTGTGTTGGCATGTTTGTGTACCGTATTCTGACAGTACAACTGCTTTTGTTTGTGTCTGTAAGATTTTTAAAGAGGGTTAGAGAACAATGCTCCGAAGGCCTTAGCTAATTTGCACAGCTTATTCCACGCCAACAAGCCTTACAGTCACGATCGCTAACGACTTCATTACATTAGTTTTAATTAGTGTGTAACACTCTCAGCGCACTGGGGGGTCGTTGAGATGCATCTCAGTGTTTCCACTTTGTATGTTTCTTCTTCATCATCATCATCATCGTAGTGGTCGTCGTCCTCATCAACAACTTTTTTCTGATGCAGGTGGAAGAAGTATTAAAAAACATTTTGGAAGAGAGAGCGGGGAAAATGAAGTACTCGGCCAAGATCTCTCCCAATATGTGCAAAATCCTCAGTGACGAGATCAAGGAGAGGGTCAAGCAGCTGAACTTTGACCGCTACAAGATCGTGTGCAGCGTGATGATCGCCCAGAGGGGTCAGCAGGGTCTCCAGTTCAGCTCGCGCTGCGCCTGGGACGAACGGCTGGACAACTTTGCCAGCTACACCACCAAGAACGAGCACATCATCTGCACGGCCACAGTCTTCGGTGTGTACACGGATTAGGGAGGACTGGCATTGTTCATTCAAACACCAGGTGTAAAATTATCTGTCTTGCAAAGCCCGTGTCGGACATCGCCAGATGGTAAGCGCCAAGCAATACCTGCCAATGATTTGCTTGGATCGGAGGAACAGATAAACACAGATAAACTTAACTGACAGAAAGATGTCTTCCTTTGTTAGTACAAGAGATTCACATCCCAGCAAGAGCACGTGACCCAACGAGAAAACATCTCGTGTCGGTCATCAACCCCAGCACGCCAAAGACTGACCATCAGCGATCAGTTGTAAATGTTTCACGTGTTTATTTAATTTTACTATACTTATTGCCAGACTTTAAAACTCCTGGCTGTAGCTGATATGTAACCACCGGTTAGCCCTCAAAGCATGTTCTGAACTTTTGTGGAAATGGATACGACTGGTCTGGGTGGCGCCATCTGTATAATGTCAGCATACAGGAGACATTAATGTTCACATCATATCTCAATTATGTGACAAAGGGACGAGGAAACTCGAGAGAAGCAAGGTTCCTTTATTAAAGCACTCTGTAAGTCTGAGTTTGTGTAAAGTATATTTTCTCTTATGTCCTCTCTAATTTATAGAAACCACTTTCGGGTCTGTAAGTTGCGTGTACAGAGATACAGGTGGGCAGACGGACCTGAATGTGTGTGTGTGTCTTTGTATAGTTGTTTGTGTGTACGGGCTCTTGGATCTCACGATTCCTTGCCGAATATCATTGTACCTACCCAACTAAGCATGTTTTTTCATAATGGATAGACTTTGTTGTTACACAAAACAAAGAATGTTTGAGAACATGTTACCGGGTTGCCTTGTTTGTGTGAAGCGGTTAGCGGGTGGCTCGGGAAATTTCAGCTACTAATAGATTCACAAGTCGAAAACACACACACACAAACAGAGCTACCATCTTTACAGTCACAGAAAGCAGCATGACCCCCAATGACCCCTCCACTCTTGTTTCCCACGTGTACCCCACTCATTACCCGCTCAGTACCTTGCACTTTATGCTGAAGGCGAAAGAAACGTTTTCTCCAGTTCCCTCCTGACGAGCGAGGACTGGAGAGGCGAGGGCAGATCGCGTTTTTGTGTAAATCACTCCGACAGTTACACACACAATGGGGGCAGGACAGATGGAAGGCTTTACACGGAGTTTTCAATGGACTGTGCGACATTCTTGCGTCTGCCAACCTGGGTGTCTTGGGTGACGGCACACGTGGACTGTTGTCGGAAATGGGGGATAGGGGATTTCGGGGTGCCTTCCACACTTTTGCTGTTTGGGTCTTTGTGGGAACTGGATGGAAGGTCGGCATTGACTGTGTGGCGTCAAGACACGGAGAGATATTCTGGCAAGAGTTTTCGTCTTTGAGTTTTTCTAGAATGGTTGGTGTGTACAGGTAGCAGAAACAGTAACGGCACCATGGCAGTAAACATCAGTACCATAACGGTCATCAGCGGTACCGTGGTGGTACAAAGACGTTTAAATATTTTTCTGTGGCAGCTACACTGACAACAGTGTCTGCGATAATGCCAGAACTATACAATCCTGGTTTTTACTGACTTGAGCTGAGGTGCATGTGTGTATGTTTATTCGTGAACGTGGGTGCTTGGTCGAGTATATATCTAATAAAATAATAATATGTAGAATTTGTATAGCACTCCCCACCCCCAACATTACAGGCAGGCTCAAAGCGCATACTAAAATGCAAAATAAAAGAAAAGAAGAAAAGAAAACCATACAAACATAATAAGAACGGAAAAAACAGTTGTAGAGTCCCTTGTATGTTGTTGCCCTCTGAGACGGTAACCTCAGCTCCACTACTGTTATTATTCAGATATTTCTTTTGTGGAACAATCCTTGGCACTGCTCGAACCTTGAAATGTTCAGGGGAATAGGAAAATCACGCACGCGCGTCTGAGAGAATATATTAATGTGTAAGCGAGTATGGTGTTGTTTTCCCATGTGTGTTGTGCTCGCGCGTTTGGTTGTGTGTAAAAATTAGAGAAAGAAAAATATTATGCTACATGAGTATTGAACTGTTTCAATTTTTTGTTTTGTTTTGTTTTGTTTTGTTTTGTATTTTGTTTTGTTTTTTGTTTTGTTTTTTGTTTTTGTTTTTATTATTTGATTTTTCCCATGCGAATTCAAGGAAACTTTTAAGAGCCATTTTCTAGAAAATAAAAGCGAAAGTGTGAATGCAAAAGCTAATGAATTGAAAATATAGTTATTCATTCGGTGTATTTTGGGGTTAGCTTTTGATTTATAGGACAAGAAATATCTGTCACCATTTTCTGTATTGTTGAAGAAAAGAGTTGATGGAGGGATTAGAGTACCTAAGATAAATATCGTAGGTCAGTCCTGAATACATTCGCAACTTCCAGAGAGAAAAAAACGTATACTTCTAGACAAGACAATTATACTCAGAGATCTCTGACTCTTCAGGGTACCTTGGGGGTTGGGTGGTTGGTAGTCGACGCCGCGATGGTCAGAGGAAGAACTGACATACGAAGGTCAAAAACTGGGCTGGTCGTGCTGTACAGGACCAGGGTCTGGTTGCACTGGTGGAGAGATCAGAAGTGGTCCACTGGTCCTCTACCCATGTGATGTCCCCAACTACAGGTGGCGGACAATTACGGGGACGACTGAGAGAGACAAGACCCAAATGTGGCATTTTGTAATTGTTCCTGAAGTGACGGTTACTGCCACATATACTTGTGCGTACGATGCTGTTTGTTCCATGAATGAACGCTATCGTGCAACTTGGCGTGGGAATTATGCACAACACACACGTGTTCTATTCACTCATTTTCACATATCCCTGCAGAGAACCAAGAAAGATAACTCGTACCATCCAGTTGGGAAGGAAGACTGTAGACTTTGGAGTTGCGTCCCTTGGGTTGTGCAGTTTGTAGCCCGACAGCGGATTTTTGTTTTGGAAACATCTCAATGCAAGGAAAAACTTCAGAAACCTTCGGAAGCGTGACGTCAGCGACCTGGACAGTCGGCACTAAGATGAACACTCCTCTTCAAACTTTGGAAGCTATGCAATGTGTTCTGGGGCTAATTCAACAACTGTTAAACATTATGAAGGGCTGCATAAAGTTAATTGCGACATGCAAAATAACTCAAGGCCTACAACTGATGACAGGTAAAGGTAAAATAAACGAAGGCCCAGAACAACCGAGACAATGTTTAACTACAAGTAGGTTACATTACAGAGTATCGTGAGCTACGTGTCTGTAGTGTAGTGGTTATGGACAGTCTTGGGATTGACATGTGGTGTGATCAAAACTAGGGTATTTCGTTTTTGTTGTTTTTTTTGTTTTTTGTTTGTTTTGTTTGGTGGTTTTTTTTGGTTCTTTGCTTTGGGATATTTTTGTTGTCTAATATGATCCATTTTCTGTCGAGCCTTTCACTAAAACCTATTGCTTGCCAAGAGAAATCATGTAATCTAGCTGTGTATCGACAGACATCTAATCTTTAATGAAATACTGAAGCAAGACTCCGAGGACGAGTTTGAAATCCTACCACTAACAGACAGAATGAGGATGTAATACAACAATTTCAAAACAACATAGACACACTTTTAAAAGAAATTGAAAATAATAAGAATGAACTTTGGCCTGCTGTTGACAGCTTTGATAAACAGTTAGAAAAGCGAAGAACCACAAGTGCACTGTCAATGGCACTTTTCAATTTTGGAAAAAAACACGGTACAGTGATACCTCGGTTCTCGAACATAATTCGTTCCGGGAGGACGGTCGAGAACCAAATTGTTCGAGAACCGAAGCAATGAAACCCAAAGGAAATAATCGCTCTCGAAACTGGATTACGATTCGTTCCAATGCCCCATGCTTCTTATTTACTGGCCCTAATTTGTATTAATATGTAGAAAAACATGATCTCAACAAGAAATAAGAGCAATAAAGTGTATTTATTAAAACAAATAATTGAAAAAAAATGAAAATGTACTGTACAGTACCGTACAGTAAATTGTGTTTCATTTACTGTACCTGTACCAAAGTTTTATGGCAGGAGGGACATGAATGTGGAGGGAGGAGGGAAGATGGTTATTGTTTTGAAACCTTCAATAAAAACAGAGGGTAAGTCACCCCCGTTTCTGTCTCTGTATCTTTGCTGAGGAGAATCAGAATCTTGCTCTGCAGTTGCTTGTCTGATTTCTTTACGGAAGAATTTGTCAATTGTTTGCTGTTTTTTTTCTCCTCTGCACTCACACTGATGACGCAAGCAAGGCGCCTGGGAACCAATGAACGCCATTTCGGCTCGACTCGGCTCATCTCGGACGTTCGGATGTTCGAGTTCCAAATATTTGTTCGGATTCCAAGACAAAATTTTCTCGAATTTCCTGGTCGAATACCGATTTGGTCGAAAGTCAAGGCGTTCGAGAACCGAGGTATCACTGTATAGTCTTTTCACTTGTTCGACGAGGTATCATTCCTGTTTAGCCACGAGACTACGGAAGAAAGTTAACAAGCGAGCACGTGCGGCATGGGTGGAAGGAGGGTTATGACACCCACAGACTAAAATGTCAGTTGTCGACCTTTTGTTGTTGTGATGTACAGGCTCCACGTGTCGGTGACGTCCCCTGCACAGTGCGTGGCCCGGGGTTTGAACCCACCGCGATCAGCAGGAAGCTGCGTCAGCAAGGGTCCAGCGTGAAGTGAGATGGTGAGGGAGGGGGAGGATTACCTGTCGGATGTTAATCACAGATGAAAAGCTCCCGACTGTTTCCAGGGACACAACCAAGGTGTTAATAATCGCTGAATTCTTTTCATCTGATGAGGGCTGCACCTTTGGCTAAAGACAAACACTACGCCCCCTTCTCTCTCCAAAAATTGAACCATTTATGAACAAAAATAAGCTCAGTTCTCTTTTTAAACTGAAAATTTAAAACATAAACATAGGCAGGCTTACATATTACCAATAAATGTTTGTCGTGCTCTGCCTTGGGACTGCCATTCCCAAGCACACATGCAGCTACCACCACTACCACCCGACTTCATTCCAAATACATTCACGCATCAGTTACATGAAGATTTCGAGTTCCTGTTATTGGTGTCTTTCCAGATGTTGTTAGGTGTCGTCACTTTTCTACGTCTTGTTAGTATCTCTTCAAGATAAAAAGCGTTTTAAGCATGTTGTCATTCCCAAATACAGCTTGTCTCTGGTTTATGATCTTGGTGGTTCTAGGCTCCAATTGTCTCATTCTTGTAGAGCTTCAAAGTTTATTTCTTGCTGTTGTCACTCATATCTCTGTCTTTCTCTTCCTTAAATATTAATAATCAGATTTGTAAAACAAATAATTTGTGTGGAGATGATGTCAATGCGCTGAGCACAAACGAATAAACAGCAATTAACCATAAAACAATCAAACAAATTTTGGTGTAAAGTTTATACCAGTCTCTTTGATAACGCTTTCAAAGGTCCACCTGAATTAAAATGTTGTTCAGTTACTTAGTTAAGCTATTAAAATAATACCCAAGCTAATAACCTGAGCATTTTGACTATATGACCCCACACTAAACAACTCACTCAACCTGGCAGAGGAGAAACGAATCAAAGGGACGTAAGACGCATAAAAAGGTTTCGCTTGTTATCTCCCATTATTCAGTGTTTTGTTTGTTACCTGGTCCTCACTGAAAAAATATTTTTTCAAATATATATACTCAAGTCTTTAAAGAAGATAGAGGAAATCAATGTAGTTTAGCAGCCCGCCCACCTACTTCTATTTCAAAATAATGTGCAATCGTCTTTAGGTGGAAGCTCGTTTCCCTCCAAAAATCGTAAACATGAATTTTAAAGTAAATAAAGTAGCAATTGATTTTGGTAATATTTAAATAAATAAAACTTAAGATCCAACAGGCACAGTTATAAGAATAAGGAAAGGGAGGAAGAGGTGGAAGATGTGTTTCGTTTATGTGTTATAGGTATGTCATGGAGTATTTCTGAAATAAATCACACGCTTGCAGGATATGACGACACACCCTCAATATCTCCAGAAGAATCATAAAGTAGACATCATGTAGTTTTACTGCCTTTGGAATGGACACATGGTACAAAGGGTTCTACGCTCATAACATTTCATGTGACCTATACATATACAGGGCAATAAACAAGAGAAGATTCTGTAAACAGATTAGCAAGGCATCTCCAGCAGCCTTAGTGTGTTGGTGTTGCTTTCCGCTGTATTCGTTCAGATTATTATAGCACATCCTCGTACTTTTGTCTGATAAAAGATACAGACAAAGCAGGGAGGATGTCATAGAAAGGTTGAAATCATGGCACCCCGGCACCCCGGCACACAGAATCATTTGACGTTGACGACTACCCAGTGTGGCTACAGGTCAAGGGTTAAGGATATTTCAGCTGAGTTCACGAGGCTTCAATAAAGCGACAAGAAGAACTGCTCAGCCTGGAAGCGAGGCTTTTGAAGCATGACCTCTGAACCGGCAACCACTCAAACTTTCTCTCTGTCAGTGCAACATTCCCTCAGCATTTCTCATCGACTCGAGTGAAAAACAAGCGATGACTTCACGAAACAGTCATGGTTGACGATGTTGTCCAAGCCCGTGTCTGACCGGCGAAAAATAAAATAATAAATTGTTTTCGAGACGGGAGCAGGAGCGAACTTCAAACGAATGCCAGTCGCAGTTGAACTGTTGAACTGTTGAACTGTCGTTGTAGCCAAGCAGGAAATGCAGGTGCACGTCACGTAGTTGTCCCCTTGTGGCCTCAACGTGTCTCGACAAAAGCTTTTAGCAGTCAAAGCTCGAGGAAAAAGTCCTGAGCACCGTCATCTATTTATTTCAATCACTGAACTTTTTTGACAAACAGAAAGCTGTCAACATGTCCTGCTACAGAGAAGACATTTATCTCAAACGTCCACATACACTGAAGTCCCTGGCACTGAGCTTCGCCCTCCAGGCCCCGTATGCATGTAGACCGGAGAAGGGGTCTAATCGGTAATAGAGCTCATCCGGGTGGATAGGAGCGAAAAATTCGTATGCACGAGAGCCCGGAGAAGCTGTCCGGTCTGACTTATCGCGTATAAAGTTATCGGTGGTCCCGGGGCTGTGTAACTCGCTATTCGGGCGGAAAAATGGCGGCCGTCACTGTGTTTACTAGCAACAACGTCGATTGTCGAGACGAAATCGGATGTTTGGTGACAGATCGCACCCGTTTGAAGTGTTGGATGAATTAAAAACTGTATTGCAAACTTCATTTTAGTCGAGAGAACATTCTAGCGCTGACCGCTGTAGTGGCATGCGAGATCGCTGTCACCAGTCGGCAAGGCACAATAACATCGTCACTACAAGTGCTCATGACTGACGATATTTTGCCATATTAAACTATCAAGAAGTGTGTGGAGAATTCACTGATGTAGACAAATCGACTGTTATTAGTGCTGTGAGTCCCTGTGACGAGAGTCACCGATGGTTCGCATCGGCGAGCACCTAACAACATTTCATTGCTCAAGGTTGTGCTGAAAAGACAAAGACATGCAGACACATCGGGCTGTGAATTTTAAAAAGTAGTTGGATTTATCGATTTATCACTCACTCACTCACTCACTCACTCACTCACTCACTCACTCACTCACTCACTCACTCACTCACTCACTCACTCACTCACTCACTCACTCACTCACTCACTCACTCACTCACTCACTCACTCACTCACTCACTTGTCAGTTAGGACACTTGTTTTGTCACTGTCAGATTTGAACACACCACCTTTCAGTCTTCAGACCTCGTCTCTAACCACCAGGCTATACAGCCGTTACCAACTAACGTGTCTAAAGTTCGTGAAGAAGTCAAGTTCGCCGTTTACAACAATGAACAAATCCGCTGAACCGAGACGCACGCGCCCCAGAACCGGTGACGTCATCGACAACGAGGCTGCTGTTAACGAAGATGACTAGTGCACGACGGACCACGAACACCCTGCTACTGTCCCCCTAGGTACCTCCAACTGCCAGGAACACACACGTCATACTCAATGGAGTGAACAAGATCAGAGTGACAGACGGCAACAACCTACCCGATCCTCTCCCCTCCAGACGTCATTGTACGCGTGGTCAGAGTTGTCTGCCCAGTCAATGGAGGACATCGAAAACGGACAACAGTACCCTACAAAGAACACCAACAAGAAATAAGTGACAAGATGGCCGGTCCTCCACAGTTCATGACAATTGCTATCCCATAATGTCGAGGACTTTGTGTTGACGGCAAGACACAAGCAAGACAAGGGAGAGAATAAGTTCCAGTGACTACGCGACACGAGGTGTCCGTGCTAACGGTCACCAGGACACAGCACGGGACTCACCCGTGAAAATATTTCACATCTTCAACTGCGACATCGACGGTTTGCTCGTGAAAACACGACCCTGGCTTTGTACAAAGCATTAACGTGTTTGTTATTGTGTCTTACAGACATTGCTTGACGTCAGCAGTACACTGCAATGTTTCTCTGACTTCCAACGATACTTCAGTCCTGCTTCTACACTTACATCGCAAGGAAGAGCTGCCGGCCGATATCCTTGTTTTTAGTAAAAAATGTATTTAATAAGTTTTTGCATAGACTGCAGTGTACGGTTGACAATTTGATTTTATTGCAATTTGACACCGAGTTTAACCAGACAAGTTCTGGACTTGAACCCACAGGTGAAACGCAGGGTTCGGAGACAGACCAGGAGGAGATCGATCCTCGGCCCAGAACCGGATCCGCTGGGGTGGTATGGTTGCGGCACTAGGAGGACAAAGAAGACTAAAAAGATAAGTGGGTTTGTGTGTGTGCTGCTTCCACCATTTTGTAAGTCTATGATCATGTTGAAAGCACAGTTACATCTGGACTTACAGGTCTACCACAGAGACGTTAATATTCGAATACCACTTCTACCTACCACAGCGTTCTCATGGCAACCTACTATTTCTACCTACGCATCTGGTTTTGTAACATCATTTCTCATCTCCATCTCTTCCCCAGAAGCACATTTTCCCGAGTTCCTCGACCATCTCACCGGAACATGGAGATGAAGCTGAGTTTGTAAGGTGGTCAGTGACAAATCACCGTCATGTGACCCCCAGCTTTCATGCTCGTTGACCAACGGTGACCTCGCCACCAGCTCTGTCCATTTTTCACGGTTCCTCAAAGCCCCATGGGGAGTTAATCACACCAGCGCTGTCCACACTTTCCATGTATCCTCCTCCCTGTATCTTTCCTCTTCTTCTGTCTTCTCTTCTCCACTTTCCTTATTGTTTGGGCATCGTAGTGTTGATTCCCTCTCCAATTTAAAACAAATGATATCACAGATGGTTGGCCTCTTCGAAAGTGAGACTTTTGCGATTTGTTTGTGGCTGTCGAACCTTTGCAGTCAGATGTTCCGAAATTTTTGTAAAGGAGACATGCAGGACATATAAGTCACAGGGCAGAGACATTCATTTTGTCCTTTTCAGTTAGGAAAAGAATTACCTGCAGCTGATATAAATTACATCAAGCCTTATGAAACTGATATAAAGCCTTGTGGTTACTACTTCATAGCAGCTCTCAGTTCCACGTTCGCTTGGCCCAGTGACAAGAAAAAGCTCTTCTAGGAGCCTAGAGCCAGTAAACCACTCACAGTTAGCCCACTCAATGTATCATCATCGTTATTTCCTAAGATAGCAGTTTCATAATCCACTTACCGGAAATTGGTCATGAAGCCTTTGTTGAAGCGAGACATTCGATGAGATAAAATCTGAGAAGAAAGGGAACTGCCAGGGTCAAGACTGGAACTGTTTCCCCGTCAGACAATGTTTCAAAGTACAGCACCCTTTCCTTTCTTTAGCAACCAGTAGGTGAGACAAACACAAATGTTTAGCTTAGTCTCGGGATTTTTTCTAAACCGAGTATATTTGACGGCGCCATCGTTAGGACAACAAGGAAAGGACTTTCTTTGAAGTTATAAGTTGTCGGTAGCCGTGAGATCAGATCCCGTCCCCAACACACCTTTTTTATTTTTTTTTAATTACCTTCTTTTCCGTACTCCCACCCGGCTAGCCTCTTGGTGACAAATTATGGGTAATGTCAAGTCGTTGCCGAACTTTTGCTGTACTTGTTGTCTACAGAGTTCCGTGCACTACATGGATTTTGGTGCCAACAAGGCTACCATCATGCTGTTACATTTGAATTGACTTCAGTTTCCTAAAAGGTTCTGTTCACGGGTTCTTTCACTTAAAAAATCTTAATCGTCACGTGCGCTGTGGAACAAGAAGAGACCGCATTGCTGTCACAAGACAAGACTCGTTGCTATGGCTACGTCTCATTAGTGTAAGATCAACGGCTGTTGCCATCAGTGACATCAGAAGTTAGAATAACGGTCACTCCACGTGTACTTTGCTTACCCGCTCCCCCATAAAAAACAAGAAAAAAACCCAAACTTATTTTCGCGACTAACACAGGACATTGCTGTTCTATTCACCCTGAAGCAACTTGGAGCTTAACTGCATGTTTACTCCCATTTACTTGAAAGACAATCAAGCAATAGTTTTAATATTATTTGTTGGAATATCTATCTATCTAAACAAAATTGTTTGTGATATTAAATCTGAATTTTACATTAAGATTTTTCTCCATGGATACCGTTGCTTTTTCTTAGCTTCTTCAGATCCAATGTTTAAAAATACTGTTATCTTTTCCCATAAAAATGAAAGATCGTGTCGTGGGAAATACTGACAGGAAAGGTAACCAACATACATCGATCGACGACAACCCCTTTCCCCCAAGCCTGCTCGGCCTTGTGAATGAAAGGGTAGAGAAGTACCCGGACCGCACAAGAGCGTCCCTGGGTACTCACGCTGAACCCAGTCCGCCATTCAGCTTCGCACGATTCCACACAGCGCTGGCTGTTTACCCACCCGACCTCGTTCCAAGCCGTAAACGGGTAGTCGGGTGTCATGCCGGAGCACATGCTCGCAGGTCTATAAAAAAAAAAGAAAAAAAAAAAAAGGAAGAGGGTGCGAGTCTCAGGTGTCTTCTATCCTTACCGCAGCGCTTGGCGGAGCACAGGTCCCACTCACCTGGCAGCCGTGTACGGTTACGGAAGGTTATAGTCTGACTTTGTATGACAGGTTTTACTCGCCAGTGGTTTGTAAAAGAAAAGTGAGCCAACTGATTGCTCGCAAGTCGCTGGCGAGGGTTTGCCGGATGCATTCGTGTCCGCGAGCTGTGACTAAAGCTGCCAGTTCCTGACACACCTGTTGCTACAGATTCCTACCACACCTGACGAGGCCAGCGACAGGCTCTGAATCGGGCGAGAGGCAGGTTGGCAAAGGTGAGTACCGAGATCACGTGACCATGGTCTCCTCCGTTTGTGTGAAGACTGTCCTTGAAGTTCCGTTGATTTTTGGCTGAGACATTATTGTAGTTTGTGTAGACAGGTGTATAGTCGTCACACAGGTGAGGTCTAGCATCTGGGTTGACGGTGTTCGTGCGTGGCATGGGTGTGGTTATTGTTGATGTATGCCATCTGATACGTGTTATGTAATACCTGGCATTTCTATGCTTGATAATGTCCTACTGTCTTTCTCTCTCTCACACACACACACTCACACTCACACACTCACACACACGTGGATCGTGTAGACGTGATGAAGGTGAATGTGTTACCGTCATTTTTACAAAGATTGTCTTTTAGTCAAACATTTGGCAATAATGTCTACATTTTAAAAAGTCTGTGTCTGTGTGTGTGTGTGAGAGAGAGAGAGAGAGATCTTCAGTTAGTTCCGGAGTCTTTAACCGGACCGACCTACCTGCATTTGCTTCTCGCCGTGTGCTGTATCTCAGAGAAGAGATTTCATTTATCAGTTTACGCGTTGTTGCAGGTTTAAAGGATTAGCGAGGTAATTTTTGTTCTGATGATTGAATAAAACTCATTGCAAGATAATATTTATTCTCATCTGGTGAGGTTAGTGGTGGAAACTCTTCTGTTCTGAAATACACGCCTCTAGACATGTATGCCGACACCACTCAGCGATCACCATCGTGACGTCACGACTTATCTAATGAACATCTGTTCCCAGCTTTCTCATTGGCTGCGGCCTTCACAACCTACACGTATCCATGCACTCTCGTGACGTCTGTGGTGCTGACCTCTGTGTATGGTGATGTTTGTAGGCGTGCAACTCCAAAACGAGAGATGTTATCGCCGATGTTTGGGGAAATAGTATCTTGTATCGAGAGTCATTTGATCATTAAAGACAATGTGCTTGACTAGCTCTGCACCGTGTAACTCCTAGTGTAACTCCTAATGTAACTCCTAACGTAACTCCTAGTGTAACTCCTAGTGTAACTCCTAACGTAACTCCTAGTGTAACTCCTAACGTAACTCCTAGTGTAACTACTAGTGTAACTCCTAGTGTAACTCCTAACGTAACTCCTAGTGTAACTACTAGTGACCCACTGGACACCATCGCGTCAGAACTGAATGAGTCACAACAGCCAAACAGACAAATATTCATCCACAAAATTTGATGTTACGCCACATTCCCATTCCAGTCATTTGATGTCTGATAAACCGATGTTCAGCAGGATCATGTAGTTGTTCAAACTCAGAAAGTTAAAGGTCGGGTACATATGGCTAAACGTCAAGTCGATAAGGCCATCCTGATGTGTTCGCTAGCGTGTCCTGCATGCTCGTGTGTCCGCTAGCGTGTCCTGCATGCTGGTGTGTTCGCTAGCGTGTCCTGTTTGCCGTAAAGCGGGCGCCCGTCGTGAATGTGTCGGGTCGTCATGGCGGGCACATGCGCTGTGGAACTCCACGCACAGATTATCCGCTTTACTGACCTGTAAGTGGGGTACAGCCTCCACCTCAAATCCACCCTTCAACCATACACACAGTAAACTCATTGTAATTTTTTTTATGATGTGTGTGAGTGGGGGGTGGGGGAGGTGGAATTGCAGCGAACTGAAGAGGAGGGGGTTAAATTCTGAATATCACTCGTGTACTTGCTTTTAGGAGAGAAAAAGTGTGTGTGTGAGTGCGTGTGTGTACACGTGCGTATGTGTGCTGGTAGGTGAGTGCGTGCTCTATGCTTCATTTCTGTGTGTGTGTGTATATATACGGCTTGTAGTTGTTGTCACAACAATTGTTTGTTTCTAAACACAAAGGACTAAACTGAAACCAGCATTACCGCCTCTTCTTACAGTTTGTCGTACTTTTCTGTGTTTAGAAGACAAGAAAACACTGTTCCCCAGAAAAGGTTGGAGGCGACAATCTTGACAACCACTCAGTGTTTTAATTTACTTGCGCCCATCCGTCCACACCCATCTACCCGCTCGATCCCCCATTTACTTCAATATTAAAGTTCCGTTGTCAGCAGACAAAAAAACTTTTCAAAGATTCCTTGTTTGCGATATCACGACGAAGGCAGTTTATTATGCTCCTCTGACAATTTTTTTTTTATATTTCTCAGAAATACTTTCTTACCAGGATAAAGAAAGTGCTAGAAATAACCTTGTAAGGGGAAACAAGCGCAAACCTTCGCCTGTTACCCCCTTCCTCTCGCGAAAAAAGGAAATACTTATTTATTCATGTTGTTAGCATGAACGGGTGGCCTGTGACAGCAACAGCAACAAACAAATCGTGCAAACATCTGAAGCAACATAACATTACACAGGATGTTGTATGTGCTTCACCCACCAAGGGAAATAAAAAGTATGAAGTATCAAGAAAAGTATGAATAGATATAAATCTCTGTTCTAAGTATTTCTCGCTAGGTGCTGATGTACTGGAGTGGTTACAAATATTTGTAATGCTGCTGGAATGTGTGATTGATGTAAAGACTCATGTTGTCGACTGTTGTTTCACTTTACCGATCACCCACCCGACCTGAAGGACAGCTGAGAAACTTTCTCGAGAAAAACTAAACTGTGTCTTTTCTCACTTGCTAAAAGTCTTTCGTTTATTCTTCTTTCTAAAGTGTGCAGTCAAAAGAAGTCAGAGGAACATAAACTATTCAGCCAGGGAAAGTAGAACGCCAGACAGATGTTATCTGCTTGTCACGCCTTTCATGTGAGCGTACCCGGGGTACATTGTGCGGACTGGGCCGCAGGTTTGGGGGAAAGGTTGAAGCCCGAATCTGTGTTTTACACGCGATTTTGGAGAGTAACCGATCAAAGTAAACGATGAAAGTAACCGATCAAAGTAACCAATCAAAGTAAACCATCGTTCTGCAACCAGAAATGTGGATCTGACATGATTATCCACATCAGTGTCTGTCGTGTACGGGTAGCCTACCATTTGACTTTCTCTTCCTTTTCACTCACGTGACTTTAGTATCTAGAGAGACCCACGACCTTGTGTATGCACTAATTGTTCAAGAAGAACTCACTGTCAAATATTTAGGTGAGTAATGTCACACCTCAGTTTGTGGACACGAGTGTTTCTCTCTTGATTAATGAGTAATCGACACACGTGGCCTCAGGTCTAACGAAATATTTGTACTTTACTCCACTCTTGATGTCCCTTTCCTAATTTTTTTAAATTGACAGCTCAGTTTGGGCAACGGAAGGAAGGGGGAGGTGAAGAAGTGCCGAACTTTCTAGACAAGGGAAGATAAGCAAAGCGGGGATATACCGTAATCACCTCTCACCTCAGACCTAAAGAATAGATGTAATGGAGTTTTTGTTTTTGTTTTTTTTTTTTTGGTTGTTTTTGGTTTGTTTTTACGGGATTGTGGGAGGAGACAACCAAAACCACTTGTCTTAAAGGGGAGATAATAGTTGCCTTCACGCAGTTCGCTCCCTTGCTTGCTCTGTTCCCTCTCTGTTTGTTTCCCTTTCTCCCGTGGTGCGTTCTCTAACTTACGATGTCGAGGTTTGCTGTGTGGACGTAGAGGTATGTTGCAACTCGATCTGTGAAGTAGAATTATTGGAGTCGCCATTAACTTCGGAGAAGGTGGAGATACACGGAGATAATGAAGAATAAAAATAAGTATGATCCAGGGCAACTCAAACCAAACAAACATAGTCTGAGACCCAACCACGAACGATCGGAGTTTGGCTGTCAACTATCAAACTGTCATTTAGTATTATTACCAAACGCCGCTTGCCTTAAGCAGACATCATCGCACTTCTTTATTTCTATCATCATCTATTCCTCAATGTCAATGTCTTCTTTATAAAAAACGTAAATTTCTCGCGAAATCTCTCCAAACCTCGTCAGGTCCAACCCTCATGTTTCAGTGAAGTCGGTTTCTCTCGTGGCGAATACCTAATACAAACAATATTATTCTTTTTGTGGCTTTTTGCATCATTGACATGTTTACGCATTAATTAAACATATGATTTATGTATTGATGGCTGATTCACAAATACAACACATCAGTGTTTACTTCATGGAGAGAAAAATAAAAGAGGCTCTCTGTCTCTCTCTCTCTCTGTGCTTCTGTATTTTATACACGAGAAAGTGTTTGACTGTGTGTTCTTTCCCTCGATTTTAACTTCAAACATGTTCAAAGTCGTTGTATGGGTGAAAGGGAGGGTGAGGAGAAGGGAGGGCAAGTGGAGGAATGTACTTGCTGACTGTAGTAGGTCCTCTCAACGTTCCCAAAGCAGACGGCGGCTTGTTAAGAAAAAAATGTAACTCTTTAACAGCTCGCTCCCGCTGAGTGGCTCAAAATACCAAATAAAATATAGCGAGCGAAGTCATGCATATATTTTCTTGCCAGATGAGAGAAGCCCTTGCCACAACAAGTCCGATGTACCTGTCACTTTTCACCAACGGGGGGCTGCGGTTGTTAAAGTTTGTCTCTCAAGACCTCCTCGTGACCGAAGCATTCTCGAGTCCGACCCACATTTGAATAGGGTGCTAGCCTTATATGCAAAATGACTTGCTGATACCTTTCAGCTTTCTTGTCTTTTCATCCTTCGTCCTTCGTTCACGTCTTGACATCTTGCAGTTGTTTGTCTGTAGTATTTTCGATTACTCTTGACATGATGGAGCGGAAATGAGTTAGTGAATATTAATAATTACTAAATTGAATATTGCGAGGAAGGTTAGCACGACACACGTCTGTTAGGCAGCCACAGATACAACATGAAATACCTGACATCGTTGTCGCACTGACCACCATCTCACCCAGGGATTAATGCCTGCAGATCACCAACGCTCCCATCTCCCGGCAACCAACTCGCATCTCCTGGGGCAGAACCGTTAAAAACATTCATTCCTCTCCGTGCAAGTCGTAAAATATGGACGCGATGATAACAATAAAAGAGTAAGCATCCAAGAGTGACGCCAACAGAACGAGTGCTCTCCCCTTGCGACTTCCTCTATCTCCCCCACCCCCAACCTTGTCTCCCCCCTAACCTCCCCCTTCATCCTCCCTCGACTGTCCACACGTGCGGGTCTCTAGTGATGCTGCATGCAGATGCCGGGGCGTCACGACCCCTAGCGGTGACCCTGTTTATAAAGGAGGAGAATGGCAAGGGTCAGATATTTTTGAGGGAGTGCAGGCGTTTCCTCCAGCCATGGAAGACACGATGGCCGAAGATGTCCACTGGTTTGCCTTTCCTAGGTCAGTACTTCTACAGGTCGTGTGGGTGCGAGTAGGGGCGTGTGTAGTCTTTGGGGTTGGAATAATGTTTTTACAGGTGTGTACAGGTGTGTTTGTGTGTTTGTTTGTGTGTGGAGACCTTGTCTGTCTCACTACTGGTCTGTGCGTGCATCATTCATTGTCTGCTGCTGTAAACATTTCTCTCGACAGGTGAATTATTTTGAGTTTGGAGTGTTTTGATTCTTCTGTTGTGAATGTCGCCTGGTTTGTCATTTATTTTTTTAATCTTCCTCCCACTTAGAATTTTTTTCTCTTCCATGCTTCCTCCCCTTGTCTTCCTCTCAGTGTAAATTTAGTGACTGTGTGAACTGTGATTTGTTAGAGCTTACTCCAAGTGACAGTTTGTGCTGATATCACTAAATCATGTGCACGTGTCCCTCTCACAGTGGAAGTTATGTCGGCACCTTTGATCTCAGCCATTAGGTTTTGTAAAGTCTATAACTGTTGTTTTCACTGACCTGTTCCTCTCCATAATTACTTTTAATAACAATTCTCTGAAATTACACTTCATATACGTATTCCCCCATAGCACGTGTCTTATCTTTGTCATTTTTATTAAAACACAGAATTATCCCCATACGTACATTAAAACTACGCTGTGTAGGTATTTGACTGTATTTCCCACGACTAGTGTCTTGTCTGTCATTCTTAAATACCTGCATAGTTATTCCCGAGGTAGGTTACAATATCTCAAAATACCACTAAGCTATAATACAATATACAGCATGCTATGTTGGCTGATATGTGGTCAGAAGGTTTGTTAGCGAGGGACATCGTGTTTACCGCGTGCTGATGACCTGCTGACCCCAGGTCTGGCTCCTCACAGAATGTAGTCCTGTACATACGACAACCTCGCTTTCTCTCGGCGTAAATGGGAAACACGGACATGGAGCTGTCGTCTGTGTCATTATTAGACAATCTGTTTAAATCTGTTGCGAAGGGCTCAAGGTGGATGCCTGTTGGGAGAAAAGAATATAAACGAGCAGCATTCCTTTCAGTTTTCGTGGGTCCGTAAGTCGTCGATGATGGAATGAATGAGATAAATACGTTTCATAATACATAATACGTAATGCATAATACACAGTACATTCACACATCAGGCTCAGCTATACGAGGGGTGTAGGGGAGGGACCTCTGTACGCCACACCAAGCTCCAAGGTCGTTGCATTCCTTCGTCAAGTGCCGTCTGGTCCCGGGGCGTCGCCACTGTGACCCAGCATGCCTCGCGAGTCCGGGTACAAACACCCAAAGACACTGAGCGAATGGTTCTCATGTATACGCGCTCTCACACACACACACACACAGATAGACATACACATCAGTAGAAACAGGCCGACAACGCTGACGTCAGCATTGTACCTTGTCAAGATGTCGGCCGATGGAAGAGCTTTACCCAATCATTGGAAAAAAATCTTCGCCATAGCTGTCCTGTTGAAAGTTTTGTTGTAACAGGTAACACTATCTTGCGGTCTGAATCACCTGGCTGCCACGTGTCTACTGTTTGTCAAAGTTTGCGCTTCGTTCAGCCAAATAACAAATGTAAAAACCAAACAGAAATAAACACAACTGCCATTAGCGTCAGGGTTGGGTTCTAACCCGAGCGTTAGTCCCACGATCCGAAGGGTGGGGTAGCTTGAGGTATGCGGAACATACATGTCAGTCAAAAGCCGGGTGCGTCTGGTAATATTAAAAGACCCATGCACGCGAAGGATGTCAGGAGAGAGACAGAGACAGAGACAGAGACAGAAGGCTTATGTTGACGAGAGATCTATTTTCGACCACGTGATTGGCAGGAACAGGTTTTGCGTGTGATGACGACATGGCGAGCTGTTGCTTGTTGGGTCGCTGGGTTGCCCCGTGTTGTTGTTGCTCCGCGAGGGTTCCTCCCGGTGTCGCCATGGTGACGAGGGCCGTCAGCACCGTTGCCATGTTGCCTGTTGTCCACACCTTGCCACGCTGTTAACGCCGTCTCTCCCACCCCGGGTGTGTGGTGCTGTGTAAATACTGTATTTCTAGACACTTTGATGAATGACAAAGGGCTGTCGTCAACAATAAACAGCTAACATGACAACAACGAGTTTTCTCGTGTTCTCATTGAAACAAAGTTGACCCCTTGTTCCTCCGATTTCGATGTTCTAACTGCAAAACTATTTTGAAAACTGAGCGAACATTATAATTTTTTTTTTTAATCAACCATCAAAGAAGTCCTCAAATTGAAATTATCTTTAAGATTCACAATAATTAATTAGTCTTCAAGCAGGAAGGACAGCCGAGCTCGTGTGTGCAGTGTTGACATTCAGTAAAGACTATGAATCACTGTAGCTACATGCTAGGACAGTTTATTAGAAAAACACTTGGAATAACTTGTTTCTCGACGATTTCCGTGGAGAAGTATAGAATGTAGGAAAGATATATTGTAGTCGGATTATATTGTCCTCGTGAAATGTCACATTGTGTAAAAATAGAAGACGAAGGGCAAAGTATTTCCTGTCTCGGTGGCTTCAACCTCTCGATCGTGACATGCGGCCATCCCTCCCTGTCGCCATCCTCCACACATGGCCACCACCTCGGCGAACTGTAAATCACATCGACAGCAGCACCTTTCATGGAGGACGGGAGGGCAGAGGCTCGGGAGGAGGATTATCTCCCCCCTGCAACTAAGTTTTGTGGCGGTCAGGGGGAGACAAGTTTAGGGATGTGACAATTGTTCCCGATACTCTGCCTCCGTCCTTCGCTTTGCTCTCCACACCTCAAGCAGCCTGCCAGCTACTCAGCATTTTGTTGTAAATCATAGTTTTATGCTTTCCAGCCCCAGCTTTCCCTTCTCTCTCTCTTCCCCTCCTACTTTACTCGTTTTAATTTACTGCTGCCAGCCCCCGTCGCGTCAGTTAGTTTATATCTTTTTTTATTTCATCGTTTTATTGTTCGTGTCTTTCTTTGATTTTTATTTCCTTTGTCGTTTGTTTGTGTCTTTATTTGTTTTGTTTTTTTCTTGGTTTTGATCTTTGAAAACGTTTTGGTTTATTGTGTTTTTTGTTTCTTTTTTCTTTCTTTTACTTTTTTGTTCTTTTTAGTTGTTTTTTGTGCTTTTTTGCTGTTTTTTATTTTTAGTTTAGTTTTTTACTTATTTTTATTTTTTTTCTGTTTGAAGTTTCTTTTTTCTTTGCTTTTTTCAATTATTATTTGATCGTTTGTTTTTTATATTTTTTAAAAAGTGAATGGGTGGGGTAAAAAAGTGAAGTGAGCGTGTGTTGAATGGAGGAGGGTTGGTATTATTGTGGTTAATATGGTTTCTCCATATTGCGCTCACACAGAGCAGTGTGCGGTATAATTCAAAGTAAATTAAACTCACCTGAAGTTCGACAAAACTCGTGAAACGGGGAAAAGTGTGTGGAGGATATTTTCTCCGTCTGTCAAGGATGGTTGATGTTATACTCGTCAAGTGGCGGTGCCGGGTACCAGGCGGATGTTGACACATGATGATGAGGCTCAGTGCACAAGATCGATGTTGTGAATCACTTTGTAGCGATGAGGGTCAGAGGTTGCACGACTGTCATCTGACCTGAAGTCCCACGTTTGTGTGTGTGTGGGCGTGCATGCGTGCACATGTGTTTTGTTTGTTTGTTTGTTTGTTTGTTTGTTTGTTGCTGCTCGTGCTGTTGTTTTGTTTGCGAAAGTTTTGTTTCGATGGCATTGTGCTTCCGCATCAACTTGATAACTAAGGGCAGTGAATACAGCTAAGGGAGATAATTGTATTAAACGGGAAGTAATGGAGGAATGACACGAGAAAGTGCTACTGAGACTCAGTTCTCTCTTGTTCCTACAGTTCCTTGTGTCGCACTACAGCTCAGGTAACAGACACAAAGGCTTCAACAATGGATGTTTCTGGAAAACAAGGATTCTCACTTGGTTCACACGCGCCATGTTGTTGACAAGGTGTGACACATTGAGGACAGCAATGGAGGAAAAGAAACATGAGGTCTGGAGGACAAGCGTGGGTGGATGACACACCTCCTCTGCTCGAACGGAATGTTCTATTCTCTTCCACCCCACACGATCCCACAAGAGTCGCCGAGGTGTGGCTGCTTCTCACGACCGTGTAAATACGGGATTCACGTGACTTCTGGTCAACAGGCCTGTGCATCAATGAGGTCCCTAATGGATGATAAACAATCATGCAATTACACATCTGTACTCGTACTCTAGTCGCCTGTCCTGTCCGGCCATTTTGCCTAACTTTTTGGTCGACTGGTCCCACGCTTTTCTACCCGGATATGTCGCTGAATGATTTTCACGGAACCTCTACTTTTCCCAGACACCTACGTAGTCGTCATGAGATCCTACATTCTCTCTGACAGTTAAAGCCTCGAGCAGCTTTACTCAACAGCCAGCGAACATCACATCACTCGTGGACACCTGAGTGTCTGTCAGTGTTCTGTCCTCGTGTACTGAATGGCGAAGACAAACAGGTGAGTGACTGGTCTCATTCTCTTTCTTCTTTTAACTTTTCTGCTTGTTTTTGAGGTATCGTGTGGATTATTCTATCCATTCTCTTCGTTTTTCAGTCACACATTACTTTATGCAATCCTTTCTGCCGATTATCAGTGGCTTCAGCATGCGCCCATGTCTATGTATTGGCCTTCAAGACCTGCCTCCGATTCCACAGACACTGCTAGTATCTTTTTTCCGTCCGAACTGTGTAAGTGCAGAGAGTCTGGTCTGATGCCCATGGGATTCTGCACAACAAAACATTTTTGTTAATCCCTTCCTTAAATTAATTAATTAATCTGCTATGCGACTACAACAGACATTACACGATGGTTACCTCTTTATAAAAAGCAGGAACTGGTGCCAGGTGTGTGAAACCCTTCCCTCGAGTGCCTGTCCTGGCCATGATGGGGTTTATAAGTGGATGGCGGGAATAAAAGAATGCAGATATCACGTGGTTCTGGCTCTAAGGTTCTGATCCCACCTTCTGTCTTCTGTCTGTTGTCCAATGCCTGTCGGAGTGGATGAGACTCATCAGCTAACATTGTAGTCAGTTGTACAGAAGCTTGTGATATGGTGTCTCTAAGTCCTTCTGCCCTCACAATCACAACTTCTGCTTTGTAAATATTTTTATTCATATGTAACCTATAATAATAATACAATGTTTGTTTCGGCATGAGGTTAAAGTATATTAAAAGATGCTCTCTATGGAAGACTGTGATAAAGAGACAGCAATCAGGTAACCACCGCTGGAATGCACTCCTCTCTCTTTCCTTCACATGAAAGCTCCCATAAATTACAGGCAGTAAACGGACCGTGAGAGCAGTTTTATGTAAATTTATTGCAGTTACGTGTCTCCTACTCTCCTACTTACTCTCGTACTCAGGAGAGTATCTGAGTGTCGGTCTGTGGGACATGCCCGAGCAATGTCCTTCTGCCTCACTGAGCAGACATGAAGCCAACGGTTTGTTCAGTCTGCCGGAGGAACTGCACAAAGAGAAACAGGATAGTATCAGGATGAGGTCTTAGGTGTGTTTGCATTTACAGCTCGTCTTCGGGGTAGGACAAGGTGCTGTATAAATAAACATTTATTTATTTATGCACGCGATGGGATTGAGGCAAGGACAGTGGATGGGCTCCTGCTGGCTTGGCCACCATCGGCTTTGAAGTCCTGGCCAAGGTTGCCTCTGGTCTCTTCAGTCAGCTTTTGTTGTCTCTGTCTGCAGGAGATGTTTTGCGCTCTCCAACAAGTGCTTCAATATAGTTGTTGGTTTTAATGGCTGTGACGAGTGCTACAACAGCCACCTACTTTAATGACTTTTCTATGAGGTTTGGAGGGCTGTCCTCTTTCTATTCTCCTCTCTACTTTCAACTCTTGAAAGTCGGCTCGTTTGAGAGGATGCTATCTTGTGAGGACTAGACCCAACCTTTTGATAAGTAAGGATTCTCTGATATAAGTCTACTTCATGGCCAGCTTTTAACCAGGTTTTCAGCCACACCTTCAACTTGAGGTTTTTGTCGGTGTCAGACCAGCTTGCCTTTCACAACACCTTAAAATGTTTCCATGAAGGAAAAAACCAAGACTTCTTTTAAAAGTAGTTTACATGGGACTTCCCTACCTGTCTTTTTCAATTAATGTCAAGGAGAATACTGCAAAGGCAAAGTGAAAGGTACAGTGGGATCGTCTGCATCAAGTCTCACAAATAAGACAACCCGCAAGACGAGAAAACGAAAGAATCAAAGTACAAGCCAGCGAATTTTTTCATTGAAAATTATTAAAGTCACGTAGACAGACTGTTATGTCACAATATTTGTTGGTATGTGCACATACCATGCGATGCCCCAGTAACCCGTTGATTGCTAGAGGCCTGGGGTTCATTGTCTTCTTGTACTGAGTACCTCTGATGGCTCCCTCTACCCATGGTGGCTTGGGGAACTTTCCTGCTCGATCCTCGGATTTCCCCACCTACTTAATTTTTCTTATCTTCCTGTATTCACGTTTCCTGCACTTCCTTTTTCCTCTTCCTATGCAGATATTTTTCCTGTGACATATGCATTCACTCATGTGACCCCTTGCATAACCCTGATGGAGAGCGAGCGGTTCGCACCAACATAATAATCTTAATTCTTGTAGCAAGATACATGGCGAAAAATAAAACCAAGAAAGTATATTAGTATAATGTGTGATGTAATTAAATTTTAAACAAAACTTCAAAGAAAGAGAAACCCAGCAGTTTTTAAAAGGTTGTAGAAGTCACGTGACCTAACGGTCGTGAGGAAAGGGAGGTGCACACTTTTCACGGGGTTGGGGGTCACCTTTTCCTTCAAGGGGGGGAGGGGGTCTAGACTACCCACTCGGCCACTCCCTTCCCCCAACACACACTCCTTCCTCCACGAGACAGGAAGATGCGGAAAGAAAGGTGAGTATGTCTGCAGTGAGTATGTCTACATCAGCCATGTACACGCACACAAACGGGGTACACGCACAGACATGCGCACACACACACACACAGACATGCGCACGCACACACACACACACACACACACACGCGTTATTGCACACATACATTATACATAATGAGATCGAGTTATCTACGAACTCGTTTCGTATCCAGCCTACCGTACAGATAAACAACCAGACACTGAAAGGTTGAACGATTTGATTGGAACAAAGCTTCTCGAACCATCGGCGGAAAGAGGATTGGCACTTATCGCAACAAGGACTTTGATGATCTTAGTAACAGCTCAGGAGGGACTCTAGGAAACCAGTGTCCCCCCGCCTCACCCCTCACCCCCTCCAAACCAACCTCCCAGTCTCGCCCCACAGGTCTCCCTCCCCACTCCCCCGTTAGTGACTTTTACTGTGACATCCACTCGGGTGACTGACCTGTTCTACGCATGCGCGAACAGCGGGTGGCGTTACCAGCTTCACCAACCTTCCCTCCGTCATTGTGTTCCCTCACTCTATCCACAGCTAAAGCCTACACTAAAACCTTCACCCTACTCCAAACCTAAACCCTAACCCAAAACTAAATCATACATCTCGAGCTTATTAAAACATACACTGCACGCTCTCAGAACAAATAAAAACAAAGCATATACCTAAGAAAAAAATCCAAAGCTTTCACCGTTTGCTCTGGCAACCCCTCTTTGTTTACTTTTTGCTAGAGCAGCTTTTTGTTATAAATGTTTTGGTATAAAATACTGATTCATGTTAATGTTCACAAGTATTCTAGCATTTCTTATTGGTTTATTTTATGTGAATAATGGAATTTATTCAGATGGTGTTGTCACAATTAAAGATTCACTAAATAGTTTAGGGCTGTCATGGGTTTGAGAGAAATTGAGAAATAATTATCCCCCTCCCAACCAGTTTTAATACAAGATTAGAAGATGTTTATTTGAGGTGTCTATACAAATATCATCTCTGGATTTAATATATATATATCTTGGAGTTACACAATGCATCACGCCTCTTTATCTATATCTCTATATTACTATATCTCTACATTACTATATTGCTATATATATATATTATATATTACTATATTATCTTATACGGACGCTGTAAAGTTTAAGCGTAGAACCTGAAATAACAATCTTCCAGTCCAAAACGAAACGATTTAACAATATACCCAGATACCAATGGTGAACTAAATGAAAAGCTTGCAGACAATGTCCACTACAGTCTAGTTGTGATTACTTCAAGAATGAAAGAAAAAGATTATTTCCTAAATGTTACCCGAGTTCAGTTAAATTTAATCTCTTCTACAAAAGCATGAAATGAGAAAACTTATCCAATTTACAAAAACTATTTGTGAGAGCTTTGATAAACAATGTCGCTGTTGTCGTGTTAATGGACTACAAATATTGTTTACATCATTGCCTTCTAGTATCATTGTGTTATTTATATTTATTTAAGCATTGTATGGATGAAGTATAGTTGTGTATAATGTCAAATCCATACCTCGCTAGGGGTGAATGAATAAATTAGTGTCTAATATAATAAAATGCGAGAGCAATCACAGGTAAGCTATTTGAAAAATTGCAGTTTATCGGACAGTTGCGCGCTCGTGCGTGAAATTCAATGAGGGTGTGCAGGTGAGTACAAACAAACAAACAACCCACCCTCTCCACACCCGGCTAAATGGTGAGCGGCGGCGGGTGGCGGGTGCGAGTCTCCTACCTGCCACCCCGCGCGGCGCTTTGACTACCCGAGCTTTGATCATTAGCACGTGACAGGCGAGTCCGTGTTAAACAAACACTCAACTGTGTCACATTGTGGGGAACATAATTTAAATCCAGAAAATTTCATGAAATAACTATGTATAGCCATTACAGTCCAAGACTGAAATTCGGAAGTAATTAACTCTTCAAGAACACGTCCGTATAATTGACAAGAATTTTTAGTTACAAGAAATTGTTAATTAGAAAGTTTTTAAAATTTTGTGACAAATGAAAGGCCAGTTCCTAGAACCACACCGGATCTGAACTCAGTTAACCCGGCTTCAGTTCAGATGTGCAGCCACATTGTGTAAACTCTAGTTATTGACTTACGCAGTGTGAGGTGATTACTTGTGAGATGTCCGTGAACCGTGGGCGAACACACAAACACACATTTTCTGAAAACCGAGTATTGCCTCTGTTGCACTAGGTACGAAGCTTGTTTCAGGTTATAATTTAGGATACGAAATATCCGATATTTTAATAGCAGACAGATCAGTGACTAGAGCAGGGTAGACTAAAGGAAAGTACCCGGGTACACAAATACATAAGCGCAGCGCGATCTACCCTGGGACCGTTTAGGTTCGGTCACTGCCCAGACACCCAGCTTTACACTTCGTCAACCGGGTGTTCAAAAATTTCTTTTGAAGTATTCTCTAAATGACTATAAAAGAAAATCCTTTTATTCCTGGGTTTTCTAGACCACCCTGTGTCCTAGTCCTGGCTTACGAACCACTTCACACAAAGCCCGACAGTGTATGGCCACCCGAAGACTGTAGTTCTGTACGGGTGGTGCAGGAAGTACCCCTGACATGCTTCATTGGGCACAGAAACTAACGGATCCTTTACGTCATGGCTTTATTGGGGGAGGTCAATGTGAGAGAGATTGGTGGAGAGAACTACTTTACCTGACGGTTAGTCACAGTGCTGCAGGTGTGGCGAGGGGACATGCGCAGTGTGTGTGTAATGACTGGAATCCTTCAGGTGGTCCACCCGCTACTTGTTGGCGAATACAACTTACATCACACTGTTCTTCGTTCTGTTTGTGTTCTTCCTCTACACCCTCCTCTCACAGACTTCCCAGTCTCTGCACACTTCTATGAGAGGTCTGTGCTATGAGGGACTTGGTTTGAGTTTCACCTGCAGAGAGTCGTATCGATACCGTTGACACTCCAGGACCGTTCCTTGCTTCACCAGTCGAGTGCAAGGTAGGAACAGGTGTCATTGATAGTCAGAGAGATCACGTGCTAGCGTGTCAGAGGGTGGATTGAAAAAGTCACATACCCGTGAACAGGTCACATACCCGTGCCCTCCGTTCATACAGTGTATGTCCATGTCTACACATGTAAGTATCGAATGAACACTTTGTCAGGAGGAGAACTTACACAATGTTATGGAAATTTTTCGCAGAGGATTTCGTGAACATGCGAATAATTCTAAGAAAGTGAAGAAGCTAACGATTCTTATATCCTATTGTATACATTGTATGGAGTGTATCTCTTTATCCTATATCTGATAGGAGCAATGGATTGAAGTGCTTGACCATGATGCAGACTTTCCTGTGAGGACATGATGCCATCCTGTCGATAGCTGAATCAGGAAGCTCTAGTAATCCCACCTTCCTTTCAGAGCTGGTTGCTATAGTGACCACGGCCCAGTATCAAGCAGTTAAAGGTGACTTGCAATACAATTAGCCAAAGCAAATAACGAGAATTGGTTTTGTCGGGAAAACTCACAGGTACCTTAGAGTGGAGGCACGTGACACTAGTTAAATTGTTAAATCGCTATTTTACCTGCAAGATATCAGGCTTTGTCCAGGTGAGCGCAAGGCAACTGAATTAATGTCAAAGTAACTGACAGACACTTTCACACTTTCACTTCTGCCTGAGTTAGTGGATCGTTCCGTGTGACCACTTCAGGCCGCGAGTACAACTACAAGGACTCATCAAGCGTTTCCTTTGGATTCATGATCAGAGTAATTCGACTGCTGGGAACTTTTTTTTTACCCTTACGCGGTTTGAATTTGTTGAGCGAGACTTCTACTGAACCAGGTGCAAACAGATGATGTACAAGTGTTTAGCTACATTAAGACTGCGCCTTGTCGCTCGGAGAGAGACAGGTGAGCTGACTTGGCAGCGGCTGGAGGATTGTGTTTATTGTAGGACATTCCTTCCCCTCCCTACCCTTGTTCTGCTACCTTGGTGCCCGTGTTCTCCCACCCGGGGTGTATGTGCGAATGAAGGCCATGGTGTGAATAGAGAGACTGTTGTGCTTTTTCTGTATGTACAGCACTCAGCCACTAGGCCCTCGCTGTACACCTAAGTACTAAGTCCCTCCTACGGTCACGTGGGCCCACAGCTCGCAGACATTCACGTAGCACGTGTCGGGGAGGGTGCCAGAGGGAGGAGGAATGGAGGAGATTTGAATTTGAAGGAACTGTATTGTTACCCTGTTAGCACTGGCACTGGCCTCCTGCTCCCTTCCCTCTCCCCCTCCTCAAGTAACGACGGTGAGGATCAGCAAGACGACAGACAGGATGGACAGGATGGACAGACACCATGAGGGTCTGTAGCTACTACCAGGAGCGCGAGGTCTCCACGTTGTGCTGACTGCCATGTCCTCCCTCTGCTGTTGGTGAGTCGGTGTGTGTAGGACAGGGAGGGGAGAGAGAGAATTTGTGTTCAAAGTGTGTGTGTGTTTATTCTTGTGTTAGTATGGATTAATGTTATGGAGTTACTACTGCTTAGAAATATCTATAATATATTAAGAAAGATATAAAATGTTTAGTTCATGAAACCTCATCAAATTGATTTTGTATGTAACTCGTAACACATATGTATGAGTTGTTTTAGCGACAGTTAGTTTAGCTAGCTATCCACATAAAACATTACACTCACTTCCAAATATCATAAAACATATTTCAATAGTAACAACACCACCACCACCACCACCACCACCACCACCACCAACAACAACAACAACAACAACAACAACAACAACATTGTGCTGTTGCTTGCCTTGTGGCAGGCTCGTATGTATGGATGTCTGTAACTCGGACATTAATATTTATTTACTGCGTGCCGCCTGTATCAGTAAAGATCGAGACTGTCTGTCTGTCTGTCTGTCTGTCTGTCTGTCTGTCTGTCTGTCTGTCTGTCTGTCTGTCTGTCTGTCTGTCTGTCTGTCTGTCTGTCTGTCTGTCTGTCTGTCTGTCTGTGTTGTTTGATATTCTTTTCTTCTTGTTGTTGCTTCTTTTATCTCTTTGTTTGTTATTGTGGCTGTGGTGTTTAGGGTATCGGTGATTTGTTGGCGAGTTTTCCAAGTGACCGTGCCAGACTGCCAGACATTGTACCTGTGGTGTCGAGACACTAAAGGTATGTGTTTGTGTCACGCGACACAGTCGTTAGCAAACACGCAACAGTCGAATTAAAGGCGGGTGTGTCTCGTGCCGGGTGACAACATTCCTTCCGTCAATCTGAAGCTGGGTCATCTGACAGCGAGAGTCACGTGTATGGTGCTAGTCCACTACCTGGCACGGGTGGGGACACCCGACATAGCTCGTATACCCTCGTCCTACCCTCCGCTGCCTATGTCGAGTATGCACAAATGCACACACACACACGCACACACACATGTTCAGGGTTTATTATTGCACCTGGGTGACGCACTTCACTTCGTCAGCCCTGCACCTGCCCTCAGCTAAAAGCGTAGTTACCTAAGTACCCGCCATCCTAGCAAGCCCCCTCTGTGGCTAGAGGCCATAGCCACCCTCAGTGCCACCAAGCACCCTCTGTACCAGCATCTTTGGGCCGCACACCAGACAGGGCCTCTAGATGTTTACCTGATGTCTGATGTCTGCACCTAGGCTCGTACTCATGGGTAAAAATACCCAACGTGGTTACGGAACTGACTGGATGTGAACCCGTCAGGCAAACTAATTCCGACAGGAGCCACCGAGCAGGTGAACTGACCGGCAGAACGGGGATTCCCCGTGGAGGTTGCCATGGGGTCAGAGGGTGAGCGGAAAAAAAAAAAAAAAATAGAAAACGCTGCGGTCATTGTGATCAAGTGATGTTCTAGTAAATAAGAGATGATAGTAAGATGTATTTTTACTCGGAAACATGTAGAAGTAGTTGAGTGTACCGTTCCACACCTAGCTGAGCAAACGTTCAGATGTATTTCAGTGTTCACATGTAGAAGTAGCTCAGTGTAAGTGGTTCAGCGTCTCTAAGCTTTCACAGCAAAGACCTCCGTGACCTACGTGGGAACGGTTTTCCTTCAAACGTTTTACGTCCACGGGTCACGTGACGGGGACCTTTGAAGTACCGCACGTCGGGATTTTGCGGAGGTCTCCGCCATCCCTATTTGTTTATCCTCTTCTGTACGCTGTCTTTCTTACCTGCTCCCTTCGCACCCGTACAAACACCCTCTTGGTGAGGTCTGTGCGCTCGTGTTCAAGTCCGCACCAAGGTGTGTGTACACCTCGCGGCGGTTTATTGGCTGATAAGAAAAAAGGCGGAGGGCAAAGGCGACAGTTTATGGCGAAAGTTTATGATTGTTAGCGTTCAACATTCAACAGTCGTTCGAGTTCGCTTTTTTCATCCGAGGAAAGGAGGCGAGTTTACATTGCCAAAACTCTTAAAGGCGGCCTAGAAAAAATATACTGACTGAGATTAAGAAAAGTGAGAAGTTGAGGGGAGGAGTTCAAAGTTTAACCAAGGCTTTCACCGACGGATAACGGTCCTGTGGGAGAGAAAAGTAGATATCATGGAAATTCTTTTTTTACTACCTCCCTCCTTTCTCTGTCTCTCTCTTAATAACCATTGTTTACAAAATGTTGCCTGATTTATTTACTACGGGCTAAAACGATGACGGCAACAAGTCGATGTAATATATTTACGTATGTATGTATATGAATGGATGTTATATAATTATGTGTCTGAATAAGGGTTCATGTAAATATGTGCGTGTATGAGTTATGTATGTGTGCATAAGTTGGTAATTGTGTGAGTTAATGTAATGTTATATGTGAGACTCTCTTTCTCTCTCGTCGTTTTCACTCACTCCATCCTGTTTTCTTTTTTTCTTTTTTTTTTTTTTTGGGGGGGGGGGGTGTTTTTTGTTATCTTTGGTACGTCTGTTGGTTCACTGAGTCATATCATGTGATCAGTTCATGTTTGCCGACCTCTGTCATCTATATTTCTATGACATGTTCTAGTCCAAGATGTCTGTATAAGCATCGCGGCTTTACTTTGCAAGTCTGTGAGTCCGTGACAAACATCCTGGAGCTGACAGACCGAAGTAACAAATGTCAGCGTGCCATGGAGTGAGGTCCGATCAACCATAATTATTTTATTTGCATTGATTTACAAAGTTCATTTTAAAGATATATTTAATTAGTCAAATTCGTATCTAAAAAGCTTGATTTTGCTTGACATATACATGCAGGCGCGCACACACACAAAGCATGTCATGATAAAATAGCATAAAATAAAATATTTGTGTTCAAATACCTGTACCTGTGATGACAATACTTATCGCTTGCTCAGTCCTTCAAACATGACCCGTCCAGGACCCTCGCCTGTCGATGCTTGCCCGTAGTCAATATTTATCATTATGTATCTCTTCAAATCTGTCTCATCCTGTCACGACATGTGTGTCTAGCAATGACCCCACCCAGACCCTGTGATGGGTGGAGGAGCAAATTACAGACTCGCCTGGAAACGCCCGTGAGTGATCCGTGTGTGAACACCCCATTGACGATACAGTGTTTGGTGAAATGTGTTATCACACTGCTGTTATCACACCTGTACACATACAGACTGTCTGCAACACACGAGTTAAAGTCTCACTGGAGCCAAACAAATTCACTTCAAGTCATCGGCAAAATTCAGCTTTGGTTACTTTCCTGCAAACAATTCGTTGTGAACTTTGTTTTGCCCTCTTTCCAAGACAGACGGGAAATGTGATGTAGAAAAGCTTGTATACAGATTTTCAGTCTTCTACTAAACAAAACCCATTCTACTTTTTTAATTGTTGGACGAGTCTGCCTTTAAGTCTGTTGTCTCAGTTTCTCGGGGTTGTAATGTAAATTTAAGGTGTGATGATGCAGTGTAGTCAACTGGATGATTCACCCTCGTGAAGCCGGTGTTTTGTCCTGTTCATGAGAGGCCGGCAGCCGGGTGGCGTGATACCCGCTAAGACCGTATTAAACATGGCATTGGAGACACCTACCCGGCACATTAACTGGGTGTTGCTGAAGGGAGTAAACACAGGTCTGAGTATAGATACCTCCTCCCATGCTAATCCACAGATTTTCATTGACATCTGCCATCTTCGTTCTGGCTTCTCATCGCCTCATTGCTTTTGTCATTTACATCGTCGATGTGGATTCTGCTATAGCACGACAGGCTTATTCACTGTTTCATCAATACTGCATAATGAGAGATATCATGTCATCATCTAATCAAGGTGAGAAGTTGATAAGTTGCTGAGCCCCAAGGTGTGACAGTCACACTCACAGACTTTCATGATCTGTGTTCACAATAATCTACCTTCTCTGCTTTCCCTCGTCAGAAGAGCGGCCCCGGCGTTCACTCATTCCAACCGCCATTGTGGGTAGGACACAATTTTTCTCTCGCCGTCTGGCACGATCATATTTTTTTCATTTATTGTTCCCTCAGTGTCTATAACCCAAATCGTAACTACCCTTTATACTTTCTTATCACTCATCCACCCGACCTTTCTCGATCCCTTCTTTTGCCGTTTTGTTCGCGGAACACATTCCTTGCTGTATACTGCCTGAGTCTTTCATTGTGCACAGAACTGACAGGTTAGTCTGCTACCCGAGACCTCAGGCTGGTCTGTCGTCTGCGTTCACAAAGGTCACGGGGCCCGTTTGAGTTCCACCCCACCCTATCATCCTCCTGTGGTGGGGGGACCAACAGTGCGTGTGAAAAAGCTGCGATAACCCACCGTCCGGTCCTGGTTAGGCACCTGTCGGTTTTATTTGCTTTCTTCCGTCCGACACAGGGATTTTCTGTAATCCAGCGTTTAGTGCAGCGAACCTATGCGAGCCCCGAGTCCCGCCACAATTGCTTTTATAGGGGGTAGGGGGAGCTCAGAGGGGCAGGGGAGAGCTCAGAGTGGGGTGGAAGTAAGGAGTAGTTCACGCAAAGCGTATCGGATTACAAGCACAGAGTGACGGACGGACAAACAAAAGGCAGGGACCACGCTAATACGCATATTCTGCTACACTGAAGGACGTTTTGTGGAGCGTTAAGTGACACACAGGTAAGTCTGCCGGGTACCACGAGTGCGGGTATCTCTCAAATAGCTACTTTAGTTTTGCCTGTTTACGTGCTGGCGTGCTTCACCCAATTTTCTCGTCGGCTGAGTCTTTGCCACGTTCGCGATTTGGAAATAACTGTCTGGGAATCTGCTCGTGTTGATTTGCTTTAGAGACGTACATGCATACATGCACACAAACATACAGATATATATATATATATATTATGCACCTGTCACGCCAGAAAAAAAGATCAAAGTTAAGACAGGGAGGGTGTCAGGGAGGCTGAGCGTTAAATACAAGGCGTTTCCGAGATAAGAGCTGATGCTGCCTGCATCGTCATTGCTGTAGACAGAGTAGTTGACGTCATTGTTGTGGACAGAATAGCTGACGTCATTGCTGCAGACCGAGTAGTTGACGTCATTGCTGTAGACAGAGTAGTTGACGTCATTGCTGTAGACAGAGTAGTTGACGTCATTGCTGCAGACCGAGTAGTTGACGTCATTGCTGTGGACAGAGTAGTTGACGTCATTGCTGTAGACGGAGTAGCTGACGCCAGGCACCAGAAGGAGGGACTGTACGTCGTGAAGACAGACAGACAGCAATGACGACAGAATGAAGCAGCAGGTCTAATGCCAGGAGCTGTGCTGTAGTACACCGACACGAGGAACAACAAGCCAAGACAAAGTATGTCAACAAAGTAAACAAACAAACCACCGGTAAGTGCGCAGCCCGAGTTACCGCAGCGAACATCAGAAAAAACATAAATCACATCAATCAGAGCTCGTTGGAGTCAGACGGCGATAACTGCGTCGACGATCTCATTGCAAGCGCACAATAGTCCAGCAGGGCAGGTCAGGGATAAACAGTAGATCACATGACACAGGACACAATCAGATGAGAAATGTCAACAGTAAACAGATCCTTGTAGATAAACACAACAATGTACAGTCCACCTCGAGTTCGGGACATCAGACAGCACTGACATCAATAAACACGTGTACACGTGGACAGACAGACAGGTCAAGAAATGCATGCATACATACCATGTACACACATGCTCCTCCCCTTAGTTATGTCACGTGTGTGTGTTGATGTCACCTGCACAACACGATGTTTGTAAGCAGGTGTGTCAGGAGTCACGCTTGGCTTCGTCATCCGTGCCGTTTGTAGCTGCCTCCCGTGGACTATGAATAATAAACTATTGGAGTACCCTGTCTACCCGGCATTCACTACCTGTACCCCATTGATGTACCCGGTCTGATAGTCCACGTGTACGTCTGTCTTGTACCTGGGACACCTGTACTCATGTGTGGGGTGTGACACACGTCTGTCATCTGTTTATAGGTGTGTATGTTATGTGCGTCTGTGCGTTGTATCGTGTGTTCGTTTGTACAAGCATCTGTGTGTAGGTGCATGCGTCATACTTACATCTATACATGCATCTAGACACAGATGTAAGTGCTAAATGTACATTTGTGTGTCCGTCGATGTGTTTGTACATGCATTTTATGCGTGAATGTTAGTCTCGTGTGTGTGTGTGTGAGCGCGCGCTTGATGTTAGTAACATGGGAAGACGAGAAAAATGTAAATTATTTTGTTGTTGTTGAATTTGACAGACAAAACTGCTTCGACCTCAAGGCGATTTCGCCATCTGTGTGTGTGTGTGTTTGGGGGTAGACCTGGGGGAAGATGGGGAAGGGAGGATGGGAAGGAAGGGGAGTAGGTGAGGATAGGAATGTCGCTGATCCATGTCGCCCTAGGTGTTGTTTACTGTTGCTGGTGTCCTCGTTTCTTGTTGTTGTCTCTTGCTGTTGGTGTCCAGCAGGCTGCAGGTCTACAGTGGGGGGAACTGATCCCCCATGTTGCCCTCTTCTAGTCTACTAGACTACTAGAGGTACTAGACTGGCTTCTTCTGATAGAGGACCTTGATATAGTCTGTCATAGCTTTTCTTTCTAATATTATTTATGTCTTTACAGACGTGATGTTTGTATGATTTGTCACCTTTACACTTTGTGTTGTTTACATACAACCCTGATCATACTTTGTGTTCTATGATATGAAGGAGCCTCACACTTCTTGTGGTTTACTTTCAAAGACATTTTTAATTTATTGTATGGTCTTCCGAGGTTAGCAGTCGTATTAATTCATTTACGGCAAAGTTTATGTTTTGGTTTGGTTTTTTTTTCTTAGTTTTTTGCTTTTCGGGTAGTGGGGTATGCTACCCAGTTTGTAGTCTGTTCCTGCTTATAAGGATCTTGAATTTGGATGGTTAGCCACCATTGTTACATCTAACGACAGTACAGCATTGGTGGGTGGGCAATGACTAATGTTTCGTGCCATTCTATATTTATTCACCTTTTAGTTCTTCTTCTTGCTTGTTTTAATACACTCCAGCAGCAGATGTGAGGTACTGTGTCTGTCACCACAGGAGGATGTATGAAGGTCTTTGAATCCACTGAAATCTTACTTTCTGTCATCTCCTGTCATATAAGTAAAGCAAAGTGTGGATGTTTGTGGCGGACAGCGGCTGAAATCTCAGGACACTCACACCATTGTTTCCTGTCCCCACCAACTTTGGCAGGAATATTCGTGGACGACATCGCAATTTGATGATAATTGGTATTAATGAGAGCGTGAGGAAAGCCAGCGAGTGGGGATAGAAAGAGCAGCAACCTCAGAGAAGGAAGCGAGAGAGAGAGACAAAACCGGAGGAGTGTAGTGGCTGCCTTGTGTACCACCTGTCAAGGTAGAGAAGGGGCATCAAGAGTATCAGTGTTTGTCAGCTGAGTGTTGAATTACATTGACACTGTGGGTGAATAAGCTTGATTCCAACTAAAAGGATACAAGATGGTGACAATGAACTCAGAGCTGGAATGACATTAACTGGGAGGGAGGAGACTGATGTTTTACTCCGAGCCAGCAGGTAAGGCAGCAAACCCTGTAAACAAAGGCCACAGACCGAAAACAAACAGCGTGCAGAGACGAGATCTGAACCCAGGACAGCCAACGCTCACGGTGCTAACCCGAGAAAGGCCGGGTAAAAAAAGTTGATTTTGAACACAAATAAAAGGACTTTGGTGAGTGATGGCCACAAACTGTTGTCTTGACAGTGCCTTCAAGACTGTTTACTGTCATGGGTGCTGTATACAATACGGTGACATCGACTGTGTCATTGACGAGCTTTAAAGAGCTTCACTCTGTGAAGGAACAATCAGTCTTCCAGGTTCAAGTGTCGGAGGATTTCACCCAAAATACACTTCTTAACCGAAAAAAAATGTTTGTACGTAGAAACGTTTGACCAAGTTTGACAACATTTTTACTTGTATGATATACAAACGTTGCTTCTTGTTTCGCCCACTTTGCTGACCGCATTCACGTCTGCTTCTAGACCAACCGCTCCCCACACCTGCCTTAGATGATCTGGTCAGTAACGGAGAGTACGTTGCCTGGCAATAACCTAGTGATTACAGCAACAGAATCTTCATCTGAACACTCCAAGGTTCGATACCCATTGCACGCAGTGTAGCTGACCCAGCTATGTAAAAGGTATTTGACTGGGAAAGGTCAGTCAATCGTCACAAAATGTTGAACCGAGATAAGCGAGAGCTCTGTAGCCTACTTTTGCTTATATGGCTACGTGTGCACGTGCAGCTGTACAACCAGACGGTGAACCACTCAGCCACCCGGCCAAGGTCAAGGGGTGTGACGTCAGAGAGCAGCCACCCCGCCCCGTGAATGTCACGACGACGACAAGCGACGACAGGTGACAGCTGCGGGTGACTGCCTCCTGTGTGTGTTGCACCTCTCGTTCTTTGAGCCGGATGCCGAGGGCATGACGTCGCTACAACCCATGACACTTGACCTCTGACTTCAATGCCCTTTCTTTCTAAAATAGATATTCATAGTACGGATCAACGCCTCCCAGCTCAGGGAGTGGCCTGGGAAGTCGCAGAATGCCACGGAGAGGGAGAGAGTATGAGACACGTTTGAACGGAATCAAGAGTTTCAAGTGAATTATTTTTATTTCTATATTTATGGAGGGAGAGGGTGGGGATGAGTGCAAAACCCGGGTTTGTTTGTTTGTAGTAGCGGGTGGAGGACATCGATACATCTGATCGCGGTCGCTAAATGTGGCGAAACCGAAGTGAAGACCGAACTAAATCTTTCAGTGTAAATAGTTGCTCAAAGTTGTTTTTTTTTTTTTTTTTGGTCTGTCTTTGAGCGAATAAAGCGAGGAAGTTGTAGAAACTGTACTAGAATGTGTCGGTGTGTATGTGTGTGTGGCCCAACACTAACATGCGAGGAAATGTGTTTATTGCGAAACACTAACATGTCTAGAATGTGTGTGACCCAGTTCACACGATGATGTGCCGATGTTTGTTTGTTTGCAATAGTTCCTGGACCTGCGCTGTCTCTGGGGTCAGGGGTCATAAAGGAGATACGAGAAGACCATAATAGTTTTTGTTCCAGTTTATATCGCTCGAACCGTTAAAGATATTTTAGAATGTCGAATTTTAAGAGTTTGCTCCCCTCCCTGGAAAGATAGTGAGAGGAAGGTATAAAAGTGAAGTCTGGCCTCGACCGTGGCCTTTGACACGAGGATGACGCCGACCGCCATCAGTGGGTGTGGGCGAAGCGTGACTGTCGCAGCACCTCAAAACATGACAGACCACCCTTACCCCACCTCTACCAGTCCCCGTGGTGGAGGGCGAAACCTACCTGCACATTCAGAGTAGTTGTGATCGCTCATTCACATCGTCTAACGGACTAAGGTGGGATTTTGTGAGACCTGGCATTGCGTCACACAGGTGTGGCTCGCGGAAGGAGAGAAGTAGGTATGTACAGTTCTTTAGGCAACCGTGGTATTTAGCTATTCACGGAGATAAACAGTCGGAGGAGAAGCTGGGTGGAAGCGTCCCAGGGTCCATGCAGTGCTCAGTAAGTGCTCAAGTATGTGTGTCCATACTTTTGACGATGTTTGTTCGTCTGACAGATTGATGAACGTGGCTCTGCCTCTCTTGCTGTCCCATTCTTTCCTTTTCTTACACCCATTACACTCACCCTGTTCATTTCTTCTTCTTGCTTCAGTCCCCTCCCGTCCCTGTACCCTTCCTGTCCTCCCCCGTAATCACGTGACCTGACACAACCCGTTTAGCTGCCTCGTGGCGTGTTGAGACACCGTCACACGCACAAAACATTACAGAGACAGAGTAAGCCGCTAAGTATTAGCCTCCTACCTCACCTTGGGGCACAGTGGGGAGGCAGCTGGTGGCTGTGAGCTTGCTGAATTGCGCATGCGCAGTTTGTAATGAGACTTAAAGGACTCATGGGTTTGCACATTTTTTGTTCTAATAATTGGGTAAAGCTCGGTGCAAGATTTTATTCTTGAAATGAGGATGAATGTCTCACCACACACCGCTTCCGGTCTCGAGATGCACGTCTACAATCATCACGATCCACATAAAGAGGTCAACAACACAGGGTACAAGGGTACATGGTTACCTTGCCAAGTCAGAGGAGGAGCTGTAACCACGTGTTAATCAGGTGGATCTGTATACGGAGCCTCGTTATGTGCGTTATGATGTGTGTAGACGTGTGTTTCTACAAAGAGTGTCTTCACCCACATCCTGGGCAACAGTACCCTGCACTGAGATCAAACGAAAGAATTACCAAAGAATGTTGCTCGCCACCAGGCCTTTAACGCCTTCGTCGCTGGGTACAGCTACTTGACTAGGGAGGGGTGGTGTTGTGAAAGAATTTTGTCTCATTGTGATCACAGCGAGATTTATAAATGCTTTGCTGTCTGAATAGTTCCGGCAAAAGCAATGCTCAGCGGCTCACTCGCCAGGCTGCATGTGGACTTCATGAGAAACGGGTGCGCTTGGTGTGGTGGGCTTGGTGTGGTGGGCTTGGTGTGGTGGGCTTGGTGTGGTGCGCATATTTCCCTTCATTATACAGTGGGACGTGCCCTGCCGACTCTATCTGCACAACGACTGTGACTACCTTCCCAGCTGCTGCCTCCAAAGTGACAAGAGAACCCGGGTACACTTTCTCCCACTTGATTCCTCCCAAACAACCAGAGGATGATAATAAACAACACCCACAACGGTGATTCCGACATTCTGAGATTTTAAACAAATCTTGCGTGGGCTGACGGTGTAGTGAGTTCATTCATCCATTATTTTTTTAAAAAATTGTTGTTTGGTCATTGGCGCATCTTGTTGATGTCAGCACGTGTAGAAGTTGTCCACTGGTTGCAGGTCAAAGGTGAAGGTGCTAATTAGGGAAGTTTGTGATGAGGTCACTGCTTGAAGGGGTCAGGTGGAGGAGTAAGAGATGTCAGCACGTTTATCGTGTGTTTGTCACATGTAATGTTGGAAGTAGTAGGAAAGACATTATCCCTTCAGGATGATTACGTTAAAAACAAACAAAACAACAAACAAGCAAAGATGCAAACACTTCAGCTTCACTCATATAGATAGTTACAAACACACGTAAACCCACGCGCGCGCACACACACACACAGGCACACGTGCGTTTTGCTTTTTTCCTTCCAACAATTCTGCTCGGTGAGATTAAGCCTAATCTGTCTTCTTACATTTTTGAGATAACAAACATGTTCCTGACCCTCTTGAAACTCTGAACTCGGGAGATTGCCCTCCGTGACCTCCAAGGCACCGGCTCCTTTGACCCCGCTGCCCCACCCGCTAACATCGCGTCTTTGTCGGGTGGGTGACGTCAGGTGGACCGACAGGTGCGCCGTGGACTCACCCACGTTCTGTAAAGCTGACGTTGCACAAGGCCGGGGGCAGGGTCCAAACAATTCGTGACTGTTAGAGGCTGACGGGTGGTTGTAATGATTGAACTTTGCTTACCAATAATTTACAGGACAATATTTACATTGGACGAGAGGAGCTGCTATCGTCTTTAAGAGAACAGATAGCAGATGCTGCGTTCTTTCTTTCTTTCAGATGAGATTGGTTCACATAGATATTCATGATTTCGACGATTTTTGTACATTTTGTCACGTGCTTGCAAAACGGCCTCTTGGTACATGAATAGACCGATGTCCTGAACACTTAGGCTGGTTGGTGTTCGTTTCTTCGTTCTTTCGCTCTACCTTATCTCCCACTCCTTTATCTTTCTTAAACGGTATATTGTCAGTGACACAGTCAATTTTTAGTCCAGAATTATTAAATAGCGGATACAGACTGACAGATGCGCGCACGCTCACGCACACAGAAAATACACACACAAAGTAATAAACTTAATAACTTCAAGACAGATAGGCACATTCATGAGAAAGCCGTTTTAAAAAAAAGTTAATAATGGTCTATTGTCTTTTATCTCCAGGGCAACCAGAGCCATGAAGTCCGACACGAGTGAACGGGAGGAGAAGATCCGGTGGGACAAGTCCCGTCTGCACAACGAAAAGCTTCGCAACGGGCATCCACCCGCCTCGTCGCCTAGCAGCCGCAAGGTCAGCGGCACCTCCGCCGCCACCACCTCCGCAGGGCCCAAGTCCTCGGCGGGAGGTCATAGGTCGTCGCACAGCGGAGGTCAAAGGTCTCACGAGCGCGAGCTGCGGACGTCGTTCGACCCGATGAAGGACCTGCACATGTGGACGATGTGGCGGACCGCCGTCAACGGCCGCATCATGGACGAGGTGCGCAAGAAGAGCGAACACCCGAGTCACCAGTACCCGCACCTGCACCAGCAGGCGGACTCCACCCCGTACGGCAGCGCGCTGGTCCGGACCCCCCTCAACCGCTTCATCCGCATGGGGGACAGCTCGCAGAACCTGGCCACCATGATGATGGACCCCCACCAGCAAGGCAACGGGCACTTGCAGACGACCCAGTTCGTCTTTTACGGCGTACCCCGGGTAGTGTTAAAGAAACCCAAACGTCCTTGACGAGTCAAGGAAAGAGGACGGGTAGGAGTGGACTGTCTGGTGTAAACTCTTGCTGTCAACTCTGACAGCCACTGGCACTGCACCCTGTGTATGTGTGCTTGTGTCATGCGTGAACACGTGACCAAACTGTATCTTGCTTTCCGGTTCCTGGCACGGTCACGTGCCGAAGAAAGCAATGGTAAACTTGTGTCCTCTTCTGTCGCCCTCTCGTGTTGCGATTTGGTTTTGTAATATTCTGTCCATTGGTGCTATTAATAAAGTTCCACGAATCGGACATCGAGACCTCCTCCCCTTCCCTCTTCCCTACTTCCCCATAGACAATAACTTGTTATTTGATTCAACCATCCTCTTTCCTCAATACCTCATAATATATGTCTCGCTGGTACCAAATGAACATTGTTAAATAGGATCAAGAAGATTGTTAAATAAAGGCTTGTAAAGGGGTTTACCCGCCCACCCCAATCCTTCCACAACAGGAAATACCCCTCCACTCTTTCTTACATTCCCAGATATCGGCATGGACCGGCTCTGAACATTGTGCAACTCCTTTAGACAGAACTTCTTCTAATGACAGAGCTGTAGCACGAAGCGGTTGTTGCTGTTAATAAGTTTAATTAAATTATGTAATTTAATGATTGTTTTGATGTCACATTCACTACCAGTGTTCTAAGAAGTTGAAACATACATTTCGAAACGAGATTTCATGCAGAAAAAACAAAGTATATTGCAGATATCGAAATAGTTATTATATCGGTGATACCATAGAAACAAATAGTTTTGAATTGAAAGTTATGTTATATGTCTTGCCAAACCAAACAATTTCAAAGGCGAAAGAAATATGTATGTACATATTTTCTGTGGGAAGCAAGATCATGTCCACAATGCAGACCTTTTGTGCTTGTACACCTTGTTTGCTGTATATTAGGTACAAACCTTCTGTAGAATGTTCATAGAAATCTGGACACCACTTGTATTTTTTAACTTTCAGCTTTTCAAAGATGATATTTATTCTGAAACTGTACGCATAAAAATTATATTTTTCAGTTATTTGCCCAAAGGTGTAAATTGCCTTGAGCACCCCACTGCATGCTCACAACCAGATCCTGTCTTGCTCTTAGTCTGGATCTTCTATTTTCTTCTGTTAGTCATTCAATAGAACACGACGCGCTGTAATTCGAGAAGTGTTTGACCCCTGGCAAGTGACCCGTCGGGAGGAAGGGAGTGGATGAGGGTGAATATAAATTTAAAACTGTGACATTTCGATTTATTTAGGGTTTGGTAAGAGTTTTTGTGTAGGCAGAAACGGAACATCAAACAAACTTTATGACTGGCACAGTGTAGCAAGTGTCTCACATAAAACAAAGACTTTGCCAATGCTCCGGCAAAATGACAGGATACCAGGATACTATACTAAAGAAGAATATTTCATGTGAATTTTGTATGTGTGCGTGTGTGTGTGTGTGTGGGGGGGTGTATGAAGAAAAATGAGGATAAAAGAGTTTGCTATTGTTGTTAAAAATAGGTACTATATTATTATTATTATTATTATTATTATTATTATTATTATTATTATTATATTATTATTATTATTATTATTATTATTATTATTATTATTATTATTATTATTATTCAAACGTATCACAAACTCTTTTCTTTCGACATGTTATTTGTCTTATAGTCCATGTTTGCCATGGGACAGATTAAAGCGTTGATGCTGTGTCCTCCCACTGAGCTCTGTCTCTACTTGAGAAACATTTAAAAACCCAAAAATACAGTGTGGGTCTTTTGTGTGTGAAGTATCACAATGATTCTGGAAAAGCATGATAAGCAAACGTTTAAAGTTCATTTTACTTTATTTTTAATTAAATGATCCATTTTTACATGTTGCAAAGTAGATTTTACGACATGTTTACGACTTACATAACTATGAAAAAATTAAAAACCTGATCTTCAGTCTATTTAATATTCCACGAACCATTAAACAGGCAGTAAGCTCTCTCTATATATATATGTTCTAAAAGGCATGGAATGTGTTTTCTTTCCTGTCATCATTTGTAAGCTTATTTTTATAATGAAAGTATTGAAGTATTTTCTTCTTAGTTTTGCTAAGTGCGGAGTGTGTGTGTGAGAGAGAGCGTCCTTAAAGTTAATTAATACCTTATTCAGTTACGTCGTCTTTTTAATGAGCTGATATAAATAAATAAATAAATATAATAGACCTGTAAATAGTATTTTTTTATCTGTTAATGGCATGCTTTAGGAAAATAAGCATAGATGGACTTCCAACAGTCTTTACTCTTCTGTGGCGGCAGTGGCTGAAAACGATGGGCCTTGTCACTGCTGCGAACTATTTTATTTTGAGAACATTTAGTATTCTGCGGCAGACCATCATGCAATTGATATAAACGGTGAACTCTTCGATGATCATCAGTACTCCTCAAACGATATTCTTTCTTCTGTTGCGCAGTAATGGCTTCCGGTCGTATGGCTGTCATGTGGTCCATCATTCTATGCTATTTCTTAGAACTACTTTGCTCTGAAGGGGGATTGGCAGTGGTGGTACTCACTATTATTCAACACAGACATAATCTGCTTTTAATATTTGTCTCTAATCTTGTGTCTAGTTTTGAAGTTAGTCTGTCACCAGAAGGCGCTGTTTCTAGACTTACTCCAAGGTACTGTTTATACTTATTGTTTCGTAACAAAGCTAGCGAGTGTAAGATAGACAGGAACCAGGTGCGAGGAAAGTGCAAGAAAAAAGAGGAATCGCTATATTTTTGTATTTATATCTATCTATATATACACGAAACAGGGAATGAAAGGCGAGAGAAAAATATTGATCGATACAGAAATTTAAACTTAATAATAAACAGACTTTTTTTTTTTTTGCACAATAGTTCCTTCGAGTAGTTGGCATGCGTAGCAATCCAGATAAAATCGTCCTAAACAATTCTTTTTAACTATTCATAACTTCATCGTACTTGTTTTATATAAATCAAATAATGCAAGTAAATCAGTAGCATTGCAGAACACATACACACCAAATTACACACAGTCCAGAGATAGTTAGCCACATCTCACCCACCTTGCGCCCAGTGGAAAATATCTGTTTTTCAATTTACTTTTAAATACCCCTGCAGGACAACATGGAATCACGTTTTTATAGCCCTAGAGTTAATCGGGCAAAGAAATCATCACGGCTATGGCTTAGAAATGCGCTACATAAAGGATTAAAGGAAAACCGGAAAAGACGATAGTCAACCCGTAGATCACGAATATCTCTACAATGGAACATGCATATTTATGCCTACAGCTTTTTTTTTAATACAAATATTATTTGGATAATTTTGACAGAAGTCCTATAAGTTTGTACAATGACGACTTTGATCAGATGTGCCCTGGCAGCATTGGTGGAGCTAATTAAAGTTCTTCCAGCAATAAGAATATCCATCACTGTGAGCTGGCAAAGCGCCGCAACTCAGGGTTCCGAGATCTAAGGGAAATAACCAAGTTCATACAATTTTTATTTCAGTTCCCTCCCTTTCTTGTTGATGCACTGTCTAACGAGCCCGTAGCCCATAAAATCTGAAACATGAAAATGGCTTGGAGAGAAGAAAAACTAGTAGTTGAAGACTGAACATTTTTATAATTCTCGCATTCATCACTGTGTATTCGCCACACATAAACTACGAGTTTTTCTTATAGCACCAATTCAGCCGCGCGCAAATACACGCTCGAAATTCAGAAACAAAATATAAACATTGTACATAAAGATCACGTCTCTCTTCCTCCTCCTCTCTTACTCTCACTCACTCACAGACTCGTACACACGCGCGGCACCAACGATGCGTTTGCTTGCCCCTGTAGAAGGGAGGTAATTGAGCGTCACGTGACTCTAGCTTCCGCAACATGGCGGGACTCTCATAGCTTCCTGAATTACCCGAGGCAACTTTTTATCTGCCGATCGACGCCTGTCGTTTTGATGTGCAGAGCTGCTTCTTTTCAGTTTCAGTCGAAAAGAAGCTTGGAGAAGAGTGAGTTTCTTTTCGTCTGCGTTACATCGTGTATAATTAGCATCCTTTCGTTTTGTGCGTCAGCATCATCATCAGTTGCTGTGACACTGAAAGCTACCTGAGAGACAGTGAATGATGATGATGATGTAAGAGTATTCGTTCTGTGTAAAAATCAGGTGGGCTTAAAATAGATGTAAATTGTTTAGTGTATTTATCACAGCTATTTAAGAAATTTTACAGCTTACAAAACTGTACAAACATAGTAGAAAGTACCCTGTGACCTAAGTGAAAGCAGTAGATAAGCCAGTGTACAGAGAAAAAGAAATATAAACAAATACATAAATATTTGTAAGAACTTAAAAAAGTCAGTAAAATATCTCCTTCTGAATTTTAGTGAATGAGTTTGTCCTTTATTTTTTAATTTATTTATGAATTTGAAGAGAGGCATAAACATAAGTACCTCAAATATGCACAGAATTATAAATGAAGAAGATCCTCCAAATGATTTCTATATATTTTATGAACTAAATGAGGAGTGACTGTATTTATTAAATTATTATGTATTGTATTATCTTTATGTACACTGATCATGTTACAGTAAGTTATAATATAACTATATAAGTTAAAAACAGCATAATTGAAAAATGCATAATCAAAACAGAATCAGTAGGTTAATATATCCAGACACTCATTCTAAATATTTTTGAGGATACATTCAGTTATATTTTTAATATACTCAGTTGTCTGATAATAATAGACAAAGTGTCCTAGCATAAACATTGGAGCTGACCCTCTCACACACACACATCCACATCATTACCGTGATTTTATGTATGCATGCTTTCTGCTTCAATAGAACTGATATCAGTGGGTATAGGAGGCTGTATATTCAGAGCTGTTTTATACTCGCATCTGTCAAACTACCTTCTAGTTATGTACTTAGCTTAAAAAAAAATGTTTCCTAGGATTTGTTTTTTTATGAATTGCAAAGACTACTGATTGCATTTGTAATTGACAGAAGACACCGGTCAGGTTGAAATGCTGTTGCAACATTCATGCTGGAGAAGTTAACAAACATAATTATTTATTGAATGGAGTGTATAGCTGGGTTCAGGCCCTTAAAATCTAGTTCAGTATAATAACGCAATTGCCATAATAGATTGGTAAGAAAACACATAATTGATGACATAGGTATCGTCAAATCAGTTAACCATTGAATAAGAATCATAAAAAGCAGTAAGAAAGTGTTTGTTATCTCTGTTACGCAGAATGTTTAATACCATTTCTTTTTAGTATTGTTTCTTTGACTTAAATTTCCCCTCCATCTCAGTAGTGCTTTGTATTTTTGTTATAGTTAGTATTACTTAAATTAACACTCTGCACCCATAGTATTCAGAGTATGTTACTGACCAAGGAGTAGAAACCAACTGTAATTGATGGCTAGAGCCAATGTAATAAGGAGAAAAATGGATTATGACCTAACATTTAATTGTGTGACTGTTTATTCTACAAGATAGCGCCTTGCTTTTAAGAAGGCATGAATGTGCTTTACAGCTTTCCAATTTTGTGCACTACCCTTTAAAATCAAAATGCATTAATCATGGAGAGAATGAGACTCTACTCCCTTAGCTATTAAGTCTGTAGTTATAACCACAACAAAGAAGTCTGCACCCAGATAATACCACTTGCAATGGAGACTGCTAACCTTTGGCACATAGTTCTAGAACTCACTGATGTGTCTAGTCTTTTTCAGTACTCACATCATAAAGTCTTTTGTTAAGTGTTTTGGCTGAAGGAAAATCATTAATCTTAATTACACTTGGATTTATTAGTATGAGATGAAACATAAGTAGTGAACATAAAGCTTTCTGTTTGTTCATTTGCAACTCACTGGGATGTGTAGTTTTCAGAGGGATTTTGAACAATACAACACAATGAGGATGCTTATTGTAATGTCCATATTTAAAGCATGTGAACTGATTGCGATTGGGTGAGAAGTAACTGCTTCCATGCAATTGTAACAATTTTGCAGTTTTTTTTTAAAACTGTGCAGGATAACCTGCAGTAATTTAGTAGGTATTCACTATTTTGTATGGGATAGCTGAGTTGCTAGAGCAAGGACATGCAAGGTTGACTGCATGCTTTTTAGATAGTTCTGGACCTTTTAGTGTAGCTAACCCAACTGTTAAATGAGTACCTGACATCAGAGAGGTTTGGGGAAGGAAAAGCAGCCATAGAGAAGAGAGAGGACATCACTGTCATTAAATATACCTCAGTTTCTAAACTACCCATAGGTTTTTGGACTCGTTCATTTATTCGTCCCTTGATTGGTACCAGTCATTAGTGGGGAGCATATGAATAGGTGTGGCAGCCGACAAAGTCCAACACTTATGGACTTCTCTTATCTTTTATGAGGAGGGTGCATCTTTGCTTTTTTCATTCATGTTCTTGCATGTGAAGTAATTTTGTGTACACAAATAAATTGTTGCTTTTAACAGTTGTTGAGCATTATATAGATAGGGTGTACATTGCTCATCCCTTACATGTAGTGTGCTTTAGTCACATGTCAGTTTTGTTAGGTTTGTATGCACTTTTTGTTTTATGCTGAATGGTAAGAAAATAATATGAAGCAAAGTCAATGGGTCTTAATGTTAGTAAACACCTGTGACCTTGGTTCAGCTCTTGGCAAACCCTTTTCCCCTATGATTCCCCTGGTATAAAAGTGTCATGTATGTAAGGATCCCGTTTGGGCTCAGGCTGAAGTGGAAGAGCATTTTATTTTATGCTGTGTCAGGAACTGCCGGCTGTGTGATATCACCGCTCGAGAGGGCAGTTCCGGAAGCATCCAGTTCGCTGGCTGTCCATATACTGCAGGCGACTTCCTGTTTGTGTGGTGCGTGCGCCACATCCATGGCCTCTTGCATGTGAGCTGAAACTGAGGCATCTGGGGGGGGCCAGGTCGGGGAAGCTCGGGTGTAGGAGCCAGGAGCCTGCCCTCACAGCTGGTGGCAAGCTTTGGGGTGAGTGCGTGCTTGTGTGTGTGGGTAGGGGAGGTGGGAGGAGTGCAGAAGGAAAGGGGAGGGAAGAGAAATGAAGGGTGGTGGAAGGATCAAAGAGACCGGACAAAGACACAAACAAAGGATGCCGCATGCAACGGTTCTCGATATCATAACTGTTTCATTTCGGCCGGCAGTTATTGAAAAACCTTGACCTTTTTGAAGTTGAATCAACTTTCACACAGGCAACTGATCTTTGGATTTAGTTTTCTTCTCCCAGCCATGTTGCTTTAAGTCAATGAGGTACAGAAGGTGAAGGAGCAGAGATGAGGGGCTAAATATTAACTACAAAATTATTATTCTTTATTTACTTTTAAAGTTTCATAAACAGCAATTATTGGCTTAATCCATCAAAGCTAACATTGATTTTCCAAAAAGAGTGAGTATTAAGTGACGGAAATCAAAGGCTCAATCAATAGAAATTCAATGCACAGTATCTGTGACTAAGCAAGATGGATGACCAAAAGGCAAAAATAAATTCAATATAATCTGATACAACAGCAGGTGATCAATGTAGAGCATGCAGGATCAAGGAGAGAACTGGGGATGTTGGGAACATAGTAATTACTTTAATAATGATGGCGATATGGTATTAACATTATTAATGTTTATTGGTTTTCCTCTGTTTTAGTGAAGTTTGCTTTCATAAGTTGTGTTTCTTATTATTTTGTAATGTCTGAAGCAAATGTTTCATACACAGTTATTCTACTGATCAAAGATAAATTCAAACACATACAAATGTAGGTTCAGCCACATCACACAGTGTTTCATAGAAGTGCTGAAGGATTGAAGGAAAAAGTGTTCATAATTTTTTTCTTACAGGCTGCCCTCTGGAGTCAAAACACGGCAACAATCTGGTGGCAGCAATACCAACATGGATAAATATTTATATGAGGGTTTTTACAGCTACAACCCCGTGGAACACCAACATGATGATGACTATATTCCTGTAGACCCAGGAGATCACATGGAGGTTGAGACGCCACTTGAGTTTCCTGTCGAGGGCACGATGGAACAGCCCAAGGTAATGTTGGAATACATTTCTAACCATGTTCTAAGAAGAAAAAGAAAGAATTTGAAGGTGTTTTGAAACGTCTGTTGACACTATCTTTTCCTTCATAGACATAGTTTCTTCTCAAAAGGGACTGAACTTGATAGGACCAAGTACATTATTGTTTCCACTTTCATTCAGTTTCTGTGTTTCAGATAAAATAGGATAATATTTAACATTTTTATCCTATCAGTATTTGAAAGGTAGGAAATGATATTAAATTAAGGACTAAAATATCCAAACTTGAACATCTTTGGTCCTAAGGAATGTCTTGTGTAGTGCAGTGGATTTAATTTGTTTTATTCTAGTACTAGCAGTTTGACATACAAGACGATGAACTTTAATTCAATGCCTAAAATATTAATTCTGGGACTATATTGGTGGTCGGCAAAATGAAAATGATTTAGTACTTCAGATATTTTCCCCTTGGGATGTAAGCTAAGGGACTTAAGTCATTTTCTCACTCCATTGATGTCTACTGTAAACTAATCATAATTACCTCCCTTATATTGCTTGCTACTTTGCCGGTTACTACGTTTGTTTATTTCTACTTCCTGTAACGTGATAGTTTCCCTTATATTCCAAAACATATCAAATTTCAATTTCATGCATTCCATATAGTTCATTTGTTTTAGAAGTTGACTGACCTACTGTCATTGAAAGTGACAGGAAGCGAAAAAGGAAAATGAAGGATTTTTTTAAAAAAAAAACACATTAAGGAGAAGCAACAGTTAATTTTGTAATAATGTGATATTTATTTACCAGTCTAATGGCAGATCTAATTTGCTTTATATGAAATAACTTTGACTTGATAGCTACTTCTGAATAGCGTTGCATAATAATTTGTAGCTTTCTGCTCTTTAGTTAGTAACTTAGCTTCGAGTCTGAAAAGGAAGTTGCACATATTTTTAATAATTTGGTTTACAGGGATGGTTGAAAGGACGAAATTTAACAAAGGGTGTTACAGGCCTTTTTCCAGGTCATCCCTATGTAAAGTTCATCCGCAAAGAAAGCCTTTCCAATTCCTTAACACACAATCGTCCCAGTGAAGCCCCATCACCACCACCAACAGATGGTGAGTACATTGTATTTTTCAATTTGTTGGCATTTGCATCTTGGTCTGGTCTTTGCAAGGTTGCATGTATTTCCAAAGTGCTTTCAGCACTTTCAGTAGGTCTGGAGGGGCTGGACATTATTTTTCATTTGTTATGACTTGGTGCTTACCTAGTTCTTATGTGTTTAGTCTACGACTCTATCGTGTTTAAAATTCATGATTAAATGATTGATCCTTCATGAAAATTTACTTGATGTTCTGGGATGTTTATTCTCTAAAAAGCTTTGTGCATAAAAGGTTTAGATCAGTCAAAAAAAAAAAGGAGAGAAATACAGTCAGTCAGGAGAAGGTATTTGCTTATTTCGTGCTTCTGGCACCACTAAATACAGTGAATGCTGATTCTCATGTCAGTCAAAGTGACACTTACCCTGCATGCATCTTAGTGTTCAGATAACTTGATGTACATCACATGATGAAGTTGTTGCAGTCAGGAGCTTGTTAGCAGGCAATCCATCCAGCTCAAAGCTCACCATGTTTAATATAATACTGCAGGCTTTCTTCCTTCAAAGCGGTTTGGATAGCATCATTACAGTTGATACCCACCCATTGTTGTGGGGAAAAGAAATGTTTCCTTTCTCATTCTTCCATTTGTTTTAGAAACCAGCATTCATGTAGAGGTGTCTTTCTTTTTCCCGTTAAGGATCTGGCTTGGGGTGGAGCAGGAGGGGAGAAGTGAGTGAACGTCTCATTAGTATCAGTCCAAGGACATATATTGCACACAGAGGTTCCTCTAAATGAGCAGTCCTAAATTGGATTTGGAGCTAATTACAAAACAAAAAGACTTTAAAGTCCTGCCTGTTTGTTTTGTTTACAATATTTCAGTTTTGTAATGATCAGTCTCTTGACAAACAGGTTTCAGTGTTCATTGTCAAAATATTAATTTCTCTCACAGTGAGATAAGCCTGACTGTTAGTTTTTTTAACCTACCTTTTAATATAAAAGTGAAATTAAAATCTCTTTCACGTGTGTAGCACAACCACGTACTATGACGTCTTCATAATAAGTGGAAGGAAAAGTACATTACAGAGAATGTGCCTTACTTACATGGCATGTTCGCTTGTTCACATTTGCCAAAAACATGCAAGGAATATAATGATTAATTCCATATTTGTAACGTAGACTCCTTCATTCAGTGTTCATTCCTTTGTCACCAAAATGGCATGGTGTTTGAATGTACAGTACAAATTTCAAAAGCTCATTGAGGGCAAAATTGATAGTGTCACTGATTTAAATGGCCTTAAATGCATTCACTGGAGTGTTAATTCATTCTAAACAAATATTGAATTGCTATGTCATGTGTTTTATCAGATTGGTCTAACCCTGTTGGAATTTAAAAAGTACAGCAAATCTGCAGGTAATGCATTGGGAGCTTTGTGAGTTCTTCATGCAGTAGAACATGTGTGTTTTCATCTGGATATAGCAAACATGTGATTTATAGCATATGATAGCACTCATGAAGGAGAATGCTCTCAGTGTTTGAGACAACGAGACATGGACAACATACAAAGAACACATGAATAAACAACAGTACTGATCAGTAATAACAGAACAGACAAAGAAGATGTAAAGAGGAATTGGGTAACATACAGCAAAATGGTTGAGAGTGTTGTGAATCTGCAGAGGAAGACGAGCAGACAGACTAGTCATTAGACGAAAAAATAAAAAGAAAATGTTATATTGCTGCTGTATACCCTGTAAGGAATTTTTAAAAAAATCATTAATCCTTTTGAATCAGCTGCCTGTGTACGGAAAAACATTTTTCTGCTTTTTTTATATATATATATAACATACAAAAGCTGGTGTGTTGTTTGTTAATTGCCTCTCTTCAGAAAGAGTTTCTGTGTTCATATAATGTCACCATAACCTAGTCAGCCTTTTGTGTTTGGCCAGGTCATACAACATTATCAGTGCAGTGGTTAGCCCATTTATCTTTAAAAGCAGAACCATTGTGTTTGTGTATCAAGCAATGTTTCATAATAATAATGTGGGAATAACTTAGTAATAGAAAAATGAAAGCATTCACACTTTTTTGTGACACTTAATCTCATTCATTGTTGAGCATGAGAGGCTTTTCTTTTGATGATGTGAACAAAGCAAGCCCTTAAAAAAGAGGTAAGTGCTCATTGGCTGGCAGGAGCTTGCTGAACCACTTTGCAGGTGCTAAAGTGGAACTCGTGTGCATGAATGGATCTCGCCTCAAAGCAGTTTAAGAAGACTAGGATGGGGTGTTCAGGGATTTAACATTATCAGTGGTCAATTTGGAAAAGATATCAAGAACCTTGTTTAGATTTTTTTATTGTTATATCTTGTGCAGTACAGTGTGCTTTTGAGAGAGCTCTACAGCAGTGGTTCTCAAAGTGTGGTCTGCCGACCACTTGAGGGACACATGCATAAGTCAGGTGGTCCACGGCTTACAGTCATCATATGTCAGCAAAAATGATGTTTATCATCTTAAAATCTCATCAAAATAACTACATTTATCGCATTAACATTCTAATTAATAAAGATCTTTACGAATTATGTAATTTTATATAAACCTATTACTATACTACTTTCACAAAAGTACATTTCGTTCTGAATTGTAATGAAACAAATACGGCAGTTTAAATTTGAAATTCATGGTACAGAGTTATTTTAGGCCTGGTGGTGCACCATATTTTTTTATTCTAGTTAAGTGATCTGCAGTCTGAAATACTTTGAGAACCACTGCTGTACAGCACCAGTTTTCAGTAACTTTACATGTCATAAATTGTATTGATTTGACACAGATCGGTATATTTTAGAGACAGGTGTCACGCTTGATGAGCTTGTCTTCATTGCTTTTAGGCTGGTTCTACACTGAGTAGATAAGAGAGGAGAACAAATTTTGATTGCTGTACGCAGCATTTGCTTGAAGTGAGTCATCAAGGTGTAACTGTATCTTTATGCTCAGTGACATTATCATCTTATACAGACTGCTCAAGTGCAGCATTACGGATCCACAAGGCCAGTTCATGTGGCAGACAGGCAGTGCTGTCATGTGAGTCCTTGTAACCAACACTTACGCTCATTCCCTCCTGACTCCCCACACCCCCATAGCCCTATGCTCTTAGTGGAAGAAATTACCCACACATAAAAGTATGGCCACTTAAAGCAAGACATTTGTCAACCTAGCACCTTGCAGACTGGTCATAACAGACAAAAGTAGAATGCTTTAATTCACCAAAGTGAACATAGGTTATAGTTTACTAAAGACATTAAAGATGGGTGGGATTTGGGAAGTTTGGCTCCAATTGACCCCAGCCAGAGAAAGGCAGACTAAACTCACCATGAAGAACATGCCTTGCTAATGCTGATTCCTAGAGGTGTGCTGGCTACAGAATGAGCCAGCAAAGTCTAGCATGCTAAGGCTGTTGTTGTCATATATTTTACAGATTTTCAAATAAACTTTTGGATAGTCAGTACATTGGTGTTTTTCGCCAGTACGGTTAAGATTAGATGCCCAAAGCTTAAAACTCATCTGGAGTGCATTTTGCTTGATCTGCATGTGGCACCTGCTTACATCGCCAGCATTGCATAAATACACCATTGCTGGATCTGTGTAGAAACACCATTAGCCATGCCTTCAGCTAACTTTTTGTTGTTTGTGAAAGTTTAATCTAGCTGCATGTTGTCTAGTGGGCAGGCCTTTCAACAGTGTAGGAGAATTGATGCCTGTTCCTTACTGCACAGAAAAGATAGCTGACATTTCCCTTCAAATGAAAAGAGGTCGGTATCAGTTTTTTATAGAGACTTTATGGTCCCAGCACCCTGTCAAGAACAACTGCACAATGTTGAAGACAGATGCCATATGCTGAAGTGGTCGTCTTATGTGGGTAACTCATGGCATTTTGTGGCTAATAAAATCATCTGTGCAGGCTGAATTTTACATTCTCAACAAAAAAGAGAGGGGAAAGATTTTATTTAAAAAAAAAAAAGCAGATGCTTGACCTTGGCTGATTTAGTGTAGGATTTGTCAGCTGTGCAAAGTGCTGCATTAACCCATATTCTGCTTAATACATCTTCATGCTGAGTCAGGGACAAACACTACATCGATAAATTTCATGCTCAGGGAAACAAAGGCAATTTTTTTAAAAAGCAAAGAAGCTTCAGACAAATTAAATGTTTCTCGCTAAATTGCTTCTGACTCGTATGTATGCGTTTAGCTTGTGTAAGGTTACCAGTAAATGAAGTGTGTTCAGTGTCCACCTTTGTTATAGCTTACTCGATGTGTATTTTGAACAGGTAGTTACACGGGGTAGGTACCACAGTGTGGGCAATGTTAGTGTGCTTGGGAGCAGAAAGTTGCTGGTTCGATGCCGTCTCTGACATGGATGGCAAACTCCCCTTCCTCACCTAGCAGTTAAGAGAAACGGGTACCTGATTTATGGTAGATATATCGGAAAGAGAATGCAAGCACGCACGCGCGCACACACACAAGCACGCACGGGCTTATTCTCAAGCTGTATCGCCCATCAGGTAGGTAACGGTCTGTTATTTTTAGAAATCGACGGCAATCCACAAGAGAGATGGATTGTTTATAGGCTGTCGGGTGGCTTAATGGTGATGTACCGGAGGCGAGGACAGCCAGACTAATGATGCTTGGGAAAGAAGAGAGTGATTATGTTTTCCTCTAGCTTAATGAGGACGACATACAAAGCCAGTTTAAAAAGGTCAGAACATATCGCCGGCACTGAAGTAAAGCAACTAAACAGCTTCAGCCAGCTGACGATAGCTGCCTTGGTGGTATCGACTTACCACCCCACCTCTACCCCGACTCACACGTTGGGTCCACGTGTTGCTGGCGCGTGGCAGCTGCTTACTCGGTACAACCAGTTGAGTTGGAGGACTGCGCAGCTCTCGTCCCCTTTCCCCCATAATCCCACCGGATCCAGAGATGCTGATGATGGCATGGCAGACAGCACGTTTTTAGAAGGCATTCCACGCCCACCGGGGAACAGGAAGAACCCAGGAGCCAGTAATTTTATTTTTTTTTTTATGTAACGGTTATGTGCGTGCGCGTGTGTGACCTATTGACAGACTGGCCTGGCAGCCGGACACGTTTGACTTGCAAAATAAAATAAAAAGGCCTTTCCCCATCATAAAGTGGACTAACTCTCTCACCTCACCCGTTATTGTGTGGGGAACACGCGGGGCTACGATAGATGGACGGCACGTGCGCGCCGGAGGGCTGGGAGTGACGTCAGCGGGGATGCTGGGGCTTGACTGCGAGTGCAGGGCGGACACGCTTGTTGTCGTCGTCGTCACCGTGGTTGCAGTGTCTTGGCTGTGTACCCGCCACCATTTTCTCTATTCATTGACACGCTTGTGGTGGTGGTGATGGTGGTGTTGGGGTAGCTGGCAATGTTGGTGAGGCTGTTACGACCCTGTCTTGCATAGTGTTGCGTCCGTGGGCTCCTCAAGAAGCAGATACTGTAGAAGCATTTGTTAGGGTGTGATGCAGATCAGATAGGATTCAGACTTCCCGTCCATGGCGCTTGTACCTCTATTCCACCTCTTGCCGAGTCTTTAATTACGTGAGGGTAGGAACAGCTTGTTGTCCACACAATGCGACATTTAAATGAGGGTGTGTCAGCCGGATTTTTTTCTTGGCCCACAGTTTGTGCGAGAAAAGTATGTAGGTGGCATGACTACTGGGGAGGACAAGCCCACCTGAAGCGAAATGACTCTTGAAACAAAAAGCTGCTGCTGAACATCGGACATATTGCTGAGACAACCTCAGAACATCGCAAGTTCTCAGTAAGTTTTCTGAGGACAGAGGTCGACCTTAGGTCGCACACGGCCATAAAAAGTTGGTTATTCTTACAGCAACGCCTCACTGTGGCATCGAGGCTGTCACCTTCCCTTCGGATGACCTTTGAAAGTCAGAACTTAGTTTGTCATTAAAAAAATAGATTACATCTAGATTGTGACTGGCTAATGGTAATAAGCACCGATTGTATGAATTATTTTAAAGAGAGAGAAGAAGAAGAAAACACAAGCTTGGTGTGAGCGACTAGCACATTTCACAGTTGCGGAAATCCAAGACTGGTGACAGAACTCAGACTAACCCGGGTACAGATTGTACAGTCGACCCACCCTACTGACGTCACCGTCAAGGGGAGGGAAGCGGCTTTTTTGACAAATGCATGCGACTAAGTAAAAGTCTGCCAGCGCATTTTTTTTGTTGCAGGTAAATCCGGCTGTGACAATTACCAATTAATATTGCTGTTGATAAATGGTTTGGATGTCTCGGGGGATAGGCGACACGAGCTTTGACGCATTTGAAAGAAACAAAGTCATGCTTGAGCTGCCTTGTGCTACCCTGCTTGGGTGGAATCATTTTTAAAGCAGCAAATCTTTTGCCGACAGCCAGAATGTTAATGTGTGGCATTACCAGCGTGTCACTAGAGCAGACGCAGTAGGTTGCAGCAATAAAAATGAAATACATAATGTGAGGAATAAGACTGTTGTAACATTAAATCACCTGCGGCATTAAAAGAAGCGACCTGACAGAGGTTTGATTATTCCACCTTTGCCGCGACATCATGTTTTGAAAACACTTCGTCTGTACGTGCGTCGCGGTTGGCTGGACAAACGGTTAGTGACTCTAGAATGACAGAAACAGAAGTGCAAAACCACAGATGAACTTTATTTCTCCTACTAGAAATGTACGAACAAACATTTAAGTCCACGTCAGCTACCAGCAAGCGAGGCACAGCAAAGCAGCTTCCTGGCGAACAGTGCGAGAGATGCTGAGTTCGTTCTATATTTGACCTTTTATTATCATACCTGTTTCTTCAAGATAACAGCATTGCTGAGTTGTAATCTCTCAGTTTCGGAGGAGCTCGTCAAACTTTCCTCCGTGTTGCGCAGTAAAAAGCTGGTCTGCTGCCTTCACGCGCGGTCACGTGACGCCCCCTTGAAAGAAAAGTGCGAGCGGAAAGTAGGGGCTGGGGTAAGGCAGTGGAGCAGGCGCCAGACAGGGCGAGAAGTACCCACAGCTGGCGTCGCAGGCACTTTGGATGGCATGGAGGTGTTTTACAGCTTTACCGAGATGGGTGGGGAGAGAATGGGGATGGGTGCGATGGTCAGAAGGTTGCTGAGAACACCTCACTGCCCGTATGCACAGGGCTGCATGTTGCAAGTTGGCACAATCCCTCCCCTCAATAACGAAACAAAAGTGGGGAACCCGAGGAGTTGAACAGTGGACGACTCACGTCGCACAAGTGTTTGAGCATGGCTTCTCTCATCCGAGTTTTTGAAAAACAAAATTTCCTACGACGTCTTAAGTATCGGCCCCGCTGATTGGACAATCGCCTTGTTGCCATATATCCCAAGATCACGGATTGGATGTTGTTTCTTTGATTCAAATGCATAATCCACTTATCTCCCTCTACCCGCCCACACCCCTCAAAAAAAACCTAATTTTTTCCAACAATTGTATATTCCGTCGACTTTCTTGGAGTCCAGTTTCATGTCTTGTGTCGAATTATCATTTAATGTGTATTTAATATTGTAATATTATGAATTATAAAAATATCGTTTATTATTATCACTTCATGTTGAGGTTCACTAGACGGTTTCTACCCTCAGTAGGATTGTGTATCGCTGATGGTTAAGTTGCATGCTGTGGACTTGGTGGTGCAGTTCGTGATTAGCTATGTCATTCTTTTGTCGCCATGTCCTCGCTCCTCCATGCCTGTAGCGTTGCCTGGGTCATGCGCACTCAGTCTTTTCAATCTTTTTCCTTTCTCTCCTTGGTTCCCCTCCCCACAAACCACCACCACCACCGCTCTTCTCGCTTTCTTTCGTCTTCGACAATGGCATCCGACAAACCGTGGTGATGTAAGCTAATATTTTCCCCTCGCCTCCCCCTAAAGGCATTTGAGCAAGGGTGGGCGGGTGGAGTGGCACACTGTTGTCTGCCCCTGCTTCTCTAACCCATGGTGCGCCCAGAGCGGGTCCCTGGAGCAAGGTGACTGTGACACGATCGTCGATGATTGCTAATTGGTGGCCGCGCTGTGGGGTGAGGCCATCACATTCCGCTACATTGAAACAATATAGACTGGAGAGGTAATGGATGTCGTCTGATGTGCACTTTCTTAGCTTATCTTTCTCCCTCCTCCTCCCCACCAACAGCCATCTCCGTTCCCGATATTCACCTCCCACACGCACATCCCTCGCTGCAAGAAACTGGCTTTGAAACTGGGGTCTTGAAGTTTTACGGCGGATTGCGAAAGTATAAGTGCACCCTGTGTTTCGAAGTTAATGTATAATTAATGGTAGAGTGTGGTGTGGCCATGTCGCCCGGCGCGACACCGAGTGTCACACCGTCCTGCAGGTAGGGCAGGTGTTGTGTCCTCGGCCAATGAAAAGTCTTGTGCCATCCTTGTCCCCCACAACCTCCCGGATGGTAGACCCAGGTCTACTCTCAGGGTACCCTATGTGGTGGTGGAAGAAGATGTGAAAGGAAAAGTTCGTTGGAGACTGTGTGGACTGACTGGTCGTTGTTCACCACCTCAAGGCCGAGGTAGCCAGTCTCAGCTACATTGTCTGACCAGGTTCCCTTCCTTCCTAACATCTCTCCGACGACCTTTTGAATTACCTTTATTACTTATTAAGTTTATATTGTTATTGGTGTTCTTGTACAACCTGTGTCATGCTTGTCACCCTGTGTAAGCAGTGTAACCTGTCGCCGTGATGTAGAGCCACAAGTTGCTGGCACGGCGTGAAACTCAAACAATTTTTTTAAATTCTTTTTACTAACTTTGTATTTTGTTCCAAAACTAATCACACAAAAGGGAAATATTTGTTCCTTTGCGCCGTCTCAAAAAATAAGACCTTTAATGATATCAAAGTCAGCAACACGCTAATTACGAGAATCGAGTGAAGCGAAAAAAATTGTTAATGTTTCCCTTGGATCTCGTGGATGTCTCAGTACTGCTGACAATGTATTCACAGGGGTGGTATATTTTACTTTCGTCTGTTTGGTAATGCTTCCGATGGTATGAGTTAGATTCAGTTTGAGTGTTACGACTTTATTTGTTTGTGAATAGGTTGAGGTTTTCTTAGTTCATTTTTTACACACGTCGACTGTGAACATTTTTTGATGTTTCCTGCTTTGATTTAATCAGTTACATCAGTTTTAAAATTGAATCTTCTATGATGAATATTATTGTCATTATCGTCGTCGTCGTCGTCATCCACTGTCTACTATATTTTGCTGTTGACTTTCAGTAGGACCTTAAAGATGTCGATGGGTTCTTGAAACTGCCACAAAGTGAATCGACGTGTAACGGAGCGAATTGTTGCCATGGTTTAATTGATGTACATGTAAACACAAGTTTTCTATTTTCACGTCACAGAATCAATACCAAACTTCTAAATAAACACCAGAACGTGAGAATACCCGGAACGGTGAGTCAGTGGATTGAAGAGGCGGGGATGGGGCAGTCTGCTCACGGGATGCTGGGATCAAAGACAATAACCTGAGTCCCACCTGCTGTCGATCCTCCTCCCACCTGTCTCCGTTGTCGAGTGTGTCACACGTCGCCTTGCTACCCGTCAGACGAGGTCACAACAGCAGCACGGCACCCTGTCGGTCTGTTTGACTGCCTTCCACATGACTTCTTCAATTGTATAGGAGAGGTCAGTAGGCCATGAAGCATGAACACAGAGCTCTCGTCTCCGCCACAGCAATCTTTCCCCCTCACTACCACCCTCCAACAATTGGCTTGTGTCTTTTTTTTTCCCCGGCGAAACGCATGTTGCTGAGCAGCACACCTCGGGGTCATCCGCAGGTCACGAGGTCAGGAGCGCGCAGAATCTGCAGCCTTGGCAGCAGCTCTATATCATGGCCGCTCATGGTCTGCTAGACAGCCTCCAGATGTCGCCAGGGATTTTAGGGGAAGTGTGGAAAGGGGTGTAAGTAACACAGGAGAGGTCAGTGAACCATAAAACAGAAGTTTCTTCTTCATCCCCTCCATCTCGGGGTTGTGTGCAGGTCATGGCATTTTGACGGCTTGCCATCCTGCAACACGCGGGCTCTGTGGACTTGCAGCAAGATGTAGGGAAGGAAGTGTCCCGGCTAACAGCCATTTCCACCCGCACCCAACCCTAACCATTGCCCCACCCACAAGCGTCGACGCCGCCTACCCGTATCACTGCACAGCAGAGGGCGCGGCGACTTCATTCCTGGGCGGTGTCGAGAGTTGAGCGGGTAGCTGGAGCTGCCCCTCGTTGTTCAGCCCCCTCCTCACCCCTATCTCAGCACCAGACTAGTTGGTCCCAGTCCTTGTGATGTAATAAGACGGACGTGCGTGTCTGGGTTAGGAGGGTAGGATGGGGTAGACAGGAGGCAACGTGGGTAGATGAAGACAACAAATCCACGGCGACAGACGCACCTGACAGGTAGACATCAGACCTGCCACAGGTAGTGGGCCGAGTAAGTTGAGGTGGCGGTAGGGGGCGGGGTAGGTCACGACTGTGGAGGGCCTAGGGAGCAGTGGCGGGTGGTGACAATAGGAGACGCGGAGCACGATGACCGACTCACCCATATCTGCTAGCTCCTCCCACTCCCTCCCCGCCCCTCCTTGCCTTTCTTGAAATCAAGCGTTTCTGTGTCTTCAGCCACAATGTAGAGAAAAGCGTTTGCATGTGCGTGTTTCTGAGTTATTTTTGTAATGTTTTCAGTAATGTTTTGTAGAGGATACATCGTGGTTTATTTGTTGTTTTGTTTGTTTGTGGAGAGAATATATACCCATTTCTTTGATGTTTGTAAAGGCTGCGTGTTTCCAGGCATGTTTGCCGAGAATGTATGTGCATTTAGTCTTGGGTCATGGGTCATCAGCCATGTTTGTGTGTGATGTCATGACAACCTGTAGCCGGGTGCAGGGTAGGCCGATATAGTGTTATGACTGCTGCACATGAAGCATCCAGCTGGCGGGTAGCGGGCTAGTGTGTGCCAGTACCCGGTGTATGTCAGTCACTGATATTTCTGATGTACCACGTGTTGCCGGAGGAGCAGGCAGACGGTTCTGTGAACACGTGGTATCAGACTCGTCAGGTGAAAAGCTACCAACGGGACACCTTTCATGGCCTGACACTGTCGTAGCTCCCACACGAGGAGCTTGCAGTTTGTTTAATCTCTGGCTTGGACGGCCTCTCAGTCTTCTTTGACGAGGTAGTCTTGGTGTTGCTTTGTGTCCAGATTCACCTTTGGTCCTTCCACTTCAAAAGCTGCTCTGATCTTTAAAGGAAACCTTTTGTTGTGTATCGCAAACTGCTTCAAAGTGTCCGGGAATGATTTCTGACTGCTGCTGAAAGGGCAGTAGGTGTTCACACCGGTAAAGAGAAAACAAACGTGGAGAGTTCGGTGCCTGGAGTGGGGGACAGGCCAAAGAATGGATATTTTTGGCGAAGGAGTGAAAGTAGAAATAAACTGAATACACCGGTTGTGGTGTTCCACGCGGAGTCAGCAAATCAACAAACTCTGTAGTTCGGTCTTGTCAACATGATATAAACATCAGAGCTCAACTACATGTGGTACTATGTTGACAAATGCTTCTATGATGCTCCACTCGAGCATCTTAGACATAACTAAAGTAGCATTAACTGGAAGTTATGACTGGAAGACAATGCAGGTGATAGGTCCGTGTGATGTAACACAACAATATCACATATCACACCTGTGGTAAGATACCTCAACACCTCTTACAACCTTTAGCGCCAAGATGCACGGTCTTGTCAAGCACGACCTCTCCTACGATACACACTTTAGAGTTAGAGAAAAGTCATGGCACACAGAGACAGAGAGAGAGAGCGGGGTGGTGTGTGTTTTGAGAGACAGGAGTGGGTGACAATGGAGCGCCGTCACAAACAACATGCACACTCCCTCCAGTACTGCAGAAGCGTCCAGTGAGCATGCGCACGAGCAGCAGCCAGGCTCCTCCCGCACCATGACCCCCTCCTGTACACAGACACCTACGTGACCGGACATTGAACTCAGGCAGCGGGCCACGTACGGCCGTGGTGAGCGGTTCATCGTGACTCGCCTAGCGAGACCCCATCACTCGGCCTCTTCATCTGTTGTCAGGCTGCGGCACGCGCATGCGCTCGCCAGTCCAATCTGGGGGAAGGAAGGAGGGAAGAGGCAGAGGAGTGGATATCAGCCATACTTCGCCCTCCCAACTCCGAGAGTGGTTTGGTGGGTTTGGATGGGGAAGAAATGTAAATGTTGGACTTGTATTGAGGCTGGTAGACGTTTTCAGGTAACAGGTGAGACGTGGTGGTCGAGTCGGCACACTCCTGCAGCACGACTAGGTGATCAGATGATGTTTGATGTGCGGCCACCCGGCTGTTGTTCGCTGATGTCAGCAGTTTGGACGGACAACGCCACACGTGGTTGAGATTTTCATGAAGCGGTCTTGATTTGGACATCCACCGCAACTGCACACCGATCCTCCCAACTTGTTTGCATGTGAGAATTAAAAAAAAAAACACCCAATACTTTAAGTAGCCATGTGTAGCCAAGTAGCCACGCGGCAAATCTTGCCAGCATGTGACCACCCGCACACACACACACACTTTGTCCTGTGACATCAGCCGTTGGAGAATCGTTGAAACATTTGAAGTAGCTGTGATTTTGTTTGTTTTTTACTTGTCCACGTTTGCCTCAGCTGTGAGAGACACAGAAGAACTGTTGCCCTAGTGTGCGGTAACTGACGGGTATTAGTACACACAGGACACGGGTACTGATCATACACTCTTCCCTTCTCACCTCTGAACTCTTTGAGGTCGGGGCCTTGTCATTATGGGGTGTGCATGAAGGAGTGCGCGACAGAGAGAGAGAGCACGCGCATGTGATCGTCAGTGTACGTGTGTGTGTGTTAAAAGACAGCGCGCAGTAAGGAAGGGTGTGAAGTTGGAGAACAGAAATATTGTTTGTCAGTACAGAAAGTACCGAAGCTGTTGACCTCACAGAAGTGCTTCGTTGCCTTGTGCCTGGCAGTCACCAGAAATGTCACAAACAGTCTTGAGTCGCGAAACTCTCACTCTAAAGCCCACCCCTCTCACCCTCTTGGACTGCTCGTTGGTGAGAGAAGGAAGAAGACCTCGGGGATGTGTGGAACTGGCTGTGGAAGCACGATAAGCAAAGAAACACTTCCGACTGTGTTACAGAGATGAGATGATGATGATGATGATGATAATGGTGGTGGTGTCATAAAATGTAATGTCGGTGCCTGATGCTCAAAATTCAGTTCCATGCTCGGGTAGGAACGCGTGCACCAAACGGTAACCAGGGGAGCTTTGCTCAGCTTCAGTGCGCATGCGTGCCGGCCTGGTGCTCCACCGGAAGTGCGACCTGAGGTCGGCGGCACGATGTAGGCTGCAGTGTGGCCATGCGTGTTAGGTGACCTAGGTCTTTTATGATGATGAGTAGTTGAACACCACGAAGTGGGTCACGTCGCTGACCTACTTCAGTCGGGTGTCTGCGCACTAGGATAGCGACACCATGTACCCTGCGTGACAAGCGCCTTGGAGAGAACGAAGAGGCTAAATCGGGTGGCAACACTTGTGTGCTACGGGCCATTTGAATATTTATAACACGCGGGGCGTACAAAATTAGCAACTTCACGGTGAGCCTGCTTTATTTGCTCAAGCCCTAGTTTGGCCGCAGTGTGAACATGTGTGAACTTGTGTGAACTTGTGCACGTCCACCTCGGTCATTGCCCCCAGCCTGGCTCTGTCGTAATACCGCGAGCATGTGTGTCTGTCCTGTCATGTACTCGTATGTGTTCTGTCTTCTCCTTATTGGTGTGTTTTGATTGTCCATCAAAGTTCGCTTGATGATTCTCTCAGTATAAATGTGGGTTGCTGTAAGAAAAGCCAGAGATGTAGTGGATTTCGAGTCCCGCCCTCGGTTGCGTTGGCAGGAGCAGACAAAATGCTTTCCCGGGCCTTACACACGGCTGGCTGACCGGACCTTCCCCATCCCTGGGGTAGAGGAGAGGTTACACAAGAGTGATGTGTGTTTGGGCTCTCTGTCTCTCTTTCTCTCGTGTTTGAAGAGCAGGGCGAGGAGAGGGGATTAGAGAGTTCAATTGAAAAAAAATTTTTTTTTTAAAGAATTGATGGTTCCAGATTGTAAACAAACGACCAGAACAAGTGAATATTAAAATTCGCTGACTCATCTTTAACCCTTAGCTGACTGTTCATAAAAGTTTCAGACAAGTACGGGTACAGAATCCGATAGTCCTGTGGCTGTAAGAGTCTGATGTGGTTGAGCATGTCTAGGGCGGAACCTGATTCTCTTCCTCCTCCGCCTTTTTTTGCTGAAGAGTTCTTTGTAAAACAAACCATCAAAACTGTGGTAACATTAATAATATTATAATTATGCACTTTGATATGACTTACAAAACACAATCCTCGTACATGTACTTGGTATTTGCCCGGCGTCCTTTGACTACCCCATTATATTTTTAAAAAACACAAACGAGCACGCATGCACGGACGCACGTGCTAGAGAGGTAGAGGGCCTGGTGTTAGTCGTGTGGAAATATTTTTGGTGTGAACAACGTGGCGACTGTACACAAAGTGCACATTGGCATGGCAACGTGTCGTCACGTGCATGTAAATGTGTAGCGCGTGCTGGCAGTGCACACATCACTTGCCATCCATCGTCTGTCCTGGCGGACTTCATGCACGTCGTCACGTGCAGCCACATCGTCGTCCTCGTCTGTACTGTCACCCACTGACTTCCCCAATGTTTCTCTTTTTGCTGGATTGGGACTTAAACTGTCTATCCATTCGCACAAAAGGTAGACGCATCGATGACAGGGTTGTGGGAAAAAGCAAGCAGGTAGGGTATGTGTGTGTGTGTGAATATGAGGGAGAAATAAATGTTTCTGTAACGGGTGTATACTGGTGTTTGTATACATAGTTGTGAATATTTACTCGTCTTATTTAAAATGCACAGTGCGACTGAAGCATGTGTGTGTGCGAATAATCGCAAGGCCCTCAAAGGTGGGAAGAACAAAGCATCATGAATCTTGTAATGAGGGTGGTCGCCACCCACCGCACCACCAGCTGCTGATGTAGGGACTCCCGTGGACATCGTACCCGCTTGATGAACACCGTGACAGCTGGGTGGTGCTAGGCAGGGGTTGACTGTCACACCGGTCAGCAGGCAGTTGAGGAGGGTTGGTCACGTGACTTGACAGCCAGCTGCAGGCCAGCTGTGTGACGCGCTTGCTGCTGTTTGACATCAGTTAATGCCACGTTATTAAATGGCGTAAATAATTAATAAGTATACTTAGGAAAAAAAAAACAAGAAAAATCAATAGGCAAGAAATTATTTATTGATATGCCTCATCTAGTCCAGCTATTACTGGAACAGCTGTCTGGTCCTGTTATATTGTTATTTTTATGTGCATGTTGAGTGTTTGTATTTGTGTTTGCACATGGCTGTGAGTGCGGTATATTTGATATCATATCTGATGACATTTAATGTAGTGTAGTATTTACAGCACGTGCCTGATTGACTTTGTAAACGCTTCTTACGTGGATGTGTTAATAAGCATTACTCCCTCGAGAGTAAGAAGAATGAAGAAAATACTTTTTTTTTTCTCGTTCCCTGCTGCTTCTACTTCCTCAAATTTACACACGTCTGCTTCATCGTTGGAAGACACTGCATTGGAAGAAACGAGTATACTCTGCTCTTTCTTTAAGGATTTACCAGTCTCTTCCTCCTGCTTCTTCTCGTCCTGTTACCTGTTCTTAGTTTATCTCCTTCACACGCCGGTCCTGATGCTGGCGAAGAATTCCTCCAGTCTCTACTCTCCTTCTTATGATATCTTATCTCAGTCCCTGTTTGCCCCATCAAGAGGGGTTTTTTTTTTCAGAGGCTGAGCAGAGCAATCAGTTTCTAGCAAATGCCAGAATAATCAGGCTAATGATAACCAGCTTTAGTTGCGGAATAATTTGGAATCTGGGGAAAGACCACCCCACCACCACCACCCGCCTGTCGGTATGGCGGGTGTAGTGACGACTGCGTGTAGTGGGTCAGGACTGCGGCCCACTTACCTACATACAGATGCTGTACTCGTCCTTCACCACATCGTTGTAGTCGGTTTGTGGTTTGTAATACTTATGTCCACGGCTGTCAGGCTTGGCTTTGTTTGTGTGTATTACTGTCTTCTGTATGTCGATGTGAGGAATAGTGAAGGTTTGTAGTAAAGGCAGCCCCTTCTCTTTCTCTTTTTGTCTTTCTCTCTTTATCTTTCTCTCTTTCACACACACACACGCCCTATCACTACCATTTCTGTCTTTCGCGGGGAGTGAACGTTCCTCGGGAAACCTCACGTTTTCCTCCCGAGCCAAGTTTTTTTTTTTTTCTGAACAAAACAAGGTCAGTGGTTTTGCATGGCTGACTACAGAGTACGTGCAGTCGGGCAGACAGGCGGCAGACACACACACATTGTGGTAGCGGGATAATCTCACACTGTGTGAACACAGCACATGACATCTCAGATAACTTGGTACGAGATGAGTGGAGATATCTAATTGCTTGAGATGAGTGCAGATATCCTATTACTTGCTATGAGATCCCAGATGGGATCCTCAGTCCAGATGCCAGTTGAAATGTGATAACTGGGAACAACACCAATGAGGATCGCTAATAACTTGAGGCTGCGGTGCTTTGTAGTATCAGACAGGGTCTTCCATACTTGGACCTAGATACTAGGTACCATCCCTAAATAACTAGAAATTAAATCTTTGCGTCTTTGTATTGTTTATGGGATCGTTGATACTTTTTTCCTCTGTATTGCATTGAAATCTCAGATAACATGATACTTTATGTACATTTAGTTTGTACAGTTTTTATAGCGCCTGCTGATGGCTTCATGTTGTAACAGAATAACACCCACCGATTTTTTGTGTGGCGTATAGTAAATAATGGCTGGCATGGGTAACAGCATGGGTAACACCCTGTTGTCGGCTCGCCAGTCAGCTCGCTGAGTTCTGAGACAAACTTAGCAGCGACTTACAGGAGAAATAGGAGAAGCCCATTATGTTGTCCTCTTGCGACGCCTGCCAGTCGCCATGTTGCGCCTGGGACTCCTTCACCGAGAGCTTTGTACTGAGAGGTGACAAAGCCCTCTTGTCCTCAAGCTCGGGTTTCCTCGCGGGAACTGCAGTTCAAGACATATCGGATGTGGGGTCGATCTTGTTGGCACATGACTTGCCTTCCTCACGCGTGCATGTAGGTGTGGCCAGTCCAGTGATGTGACTGGTGTATGTGGTTATTATAATTAAAGTACAACAGGTCTTCGCATGATGTGCTCATAAAAGTACATGTCTTCACATCTTTGTAACGATGATGAAGGAAAAAAAAAATGGACTCCCATTAGGGTGGACTGTCTGTGTGGTGTTGGCACGGTCTGTCCATGTCCAGTGAAGCACCTTTGATCTGTTGTAGCTTCAAATAACAGTTTTGATGGACCTGAGGACATTGAGACTGTCTGTATGTGCCAACATTAACAGTTTCCTATTTAGCTAACCCTAAATACAGTAGGGTTTCCTATTTAGCTATCCCTACGGTATTTCATTATAAATTCTAGTGACAGAGATGCACTGAAGTCTTTCCAACATTCCTCTGTACTTTGCCGTATTAAATCTTCATGAGTAAACACTAATGAAAAGCCTAGACAAAATAACCTATGTTTAGAATTGTAAGCATTTAGCTTAGAGATAGCTTCACATATTTATTTGTTGTAAAATATTATACACTGTTTTGGTTACACATTTTTTTCTACTTCTCTCACCCTGTTATTCTTCAAAGTGTGATAGGCTTGTATCAGAGGATCACAACAATTAAACTTAATTGAAGTAAATAAAGTAAATACAAACCTCAGGAGGAAAGCGCGTGAGGTCATGGGGAGCATCAGAAACACAGCTGCCTGTCTGCGTGTGGTGGGCGTGGCCGGTCAGAGGTCAAGTCACCCGGCGCTAAACAACCGTGTCTGACGACAGTGATGATGTGCTGGCAAATGTCATCTATTGGAGCGAGAGGAATGTTGGTAACCCTGGGGGCAGTAAATCTGACTCCCTTACCTCCTACTTTCACTTCTTGTCAACCACCCGCTAGTGGAGCTGTACATGTGGTGATGTGGTTTACAGGCCGTGTACAAACGTTGGAAAACGGATTATCATCATCATTTGATTTCACTAGAAAACACATACTGATGACCTGATTATTTACTCACTTTATCATCTCAGGGCCTGCTCTTACAGACTTTTTCCTGAAATCTTCATTTGAAGCAGCTTACAATATGATGCTGGTCGTCATCTACATATGATACTGAAAACTGAAAACTGAAAAGTGTAAATATTCTGTTGAAAAGTGTAAATATTCTGAACAACACATGTCAGTCAAGTAAAACAGACCAGTAGGCAGGCTCAGAACTATACAGTGGCTGGTGGCAAGAACTAATCAGGGACCTTTAATCCTTTAATGACTATCACGGGCTGTGCTTTGCCATCAAGACAATGGCACTGTGTACTAAAGCTGGTGTCTGTCATTCCACACACACTTTCATTTTTCTCTTTCATTCTGTTGACTGAATAGTTTGTGCTGTCTGCTACATTTTCAGTTGCGATTGCTGATCACATGACTATTTATGGTGTAACGGTCCTACAGATAAGATTTACCTGGCTGCAATAGGTAACTGACCAAAGAATGAAAACAATTCTTATCAGCAGTTGTCTACACATCATGTTGAGATTTGGCATAATGCAAGTTTGTGACCTGTATATCAGCCTCAATAATGGAAACAATAGCAAACCTGTGGTGTTCCAACTAAATTTTGATGGGAAAAATTATGTGACTCACAGTGATGCTGTATGCGGCATCCCATTGAAATATAAATGGTTTTATTACACTTACACTATGAAACTTCTTACACGGGGTCAGCATACTCAAAATAGTTTTGGTTGTTTTTTGTTTTTTTTTGTTGCTTTTTTTTGACTGAGCTTGGTGTACAGTGTAAGTGAACAACAACCGTTCAAGGAGTCATTTCAAAACCCAGCGGGCCAACGATATCTTCTTTTATCTCAGGGTCCGGAAACTTTAATTTAGGATTCTACAACAAGGATGTGTATCGTCACACTGTATACTCATCAAATTTGACACAATCTGAAGATATCCGCAAGGCTGCTTCATTTATTTAGTTTTAACCTTGGCCGTCAGTTGATGGTAGGACTGCTTGAAACAACGGCTGTGGTACCCGCTATCTCAAGTGGGTACAGAGAGAGAGAGCGAGTCACATAGAGACACTATCTGTGTGTGTGTGTGAGAGAGAGAGAGAGCAGATATCTGTGTGTGTGAGAGAGAGAGAGAGCAGATATCTGTGAGAGAGAGAGAGCAACTCACTGTACGTGTGTGTGTGTGAAAGAGAGAGCAAGTCACATAGACATTATCTGTGTGTGTGTGAGAGAGAGCAACTCTCTGTGCGTGTGTTTGTGAGAGCGAGAGAGCAGATATCTGTGTGTGTGTGAGAGAGAGAGAGAGCAACTCACTGTGCGTGTGTGAGAGAGAGAGAGCAGGTATCTGTGTGTGTGTGAGAGAGCGAGAGAGCAGGGTTCATGACCTAGTGCCGCTGTCAGTGGGGCAGTGGGCTGAGCTATTTATAGCCGCGCGCCTAGGCGGCAGGCGAGGGCTGTGACGACGATAGCGAGGCAGGTAAGCCACGCCCAGGTCACAGAAGGTCAGCAGATGCGTACTGACATCATACACTACAAACCTCATTTTTTTCTTCTCAATCCCAGTCGCTGGGCCTCGTTCCCGTCAGACTGTTGCTAGTGCCAACCTATCGCCTGGCATCTCTCGTCCTGAGACAGCTCCACGTCAGCCATGACAGACAAGCGGGTGGATCGGGTGCTGCTATAGCGTGTGTTGTGACTGCAGGGTGTGTCCTGCTGCTGCCTTTCTTCTTTCCTTCCATTCTCCTTTAGTGACTGCAGGGTGTGTCCTGCTGCTGCCTTTCTTCTTTCCTTCCATTCTCCTTTTGTGACTGCAGGGTGTATCCTGCTGCTGCCTTTCTTCTTTGCTTTCATTCTCGCTTTTCCTGTCTGCAATGAGATGTTTTGTGTTGGATAAAGGTTTCCTAAGATCTGGGCTGGCTCATTGAATTTATTATTACCATTTTTGTAAGTTGCAAATTAAGTGTAAATATGTGTAAATGGTGGTATATACTTGTTCACTACTTTATTTTAAATGTTAGTCACTATGGAACTATTTGTGTTCTTTTATTATTGTCGGTATGTCGTGGAAAGGTTCTTTCTTCTATAGGGTACCACAAACAAATCAACCCACGCAGGTCGCACAACTTGTGATCAGTCAGTTATTTGTGAGGCTGTCCACTCACACGGATCGCGGTCTATGAATGGCTTTACAAAGCACAAGTTTCGTATTCCGCGTGACATATCGACTTGTAGTTGCCACATGATTTGAACTTCTTAAATAGCGCCGAACAGATTTACCTTGCCGTGCAGTTTTATTTGTCATTAGCATTTCTCTGGCATTCCAGTCTTTTCTCGACACTGGGGCAGTTGTGGGGAATGAAATCATCTGAGTGCGATTCTGCGTGGAACCCGCGATGACGGGTAGCGAGGTAGCGTATCGCAGGGCGGTCTTTGCTCGGGTGTATCGTTTGATCGGGAGCGGGGCAGGTGATGATGTGCAGCCTGCAGGTGACGACTGTGCACAGAAATAGCCGTGATGAACTCATGCCGTGACCCCACAGACCTGCCTGCAGCTACAGGTCGTGGTAACATGAGTATGACGAGCACTAACAGTCACACACACCACCGTGTACAACGACGATCCACACCTAGCATTTTAACCACAAGCTCTTAATTCTTACTCAAGTGTTTGAAAATGCTACCCTTTAATAAATAGCCGTAGTATCGTGTTTTTGTTTGTTTATGAAAAAATGGATATTGTGGGCTGGGACAGAGGCGAGCAGGATTCCAAGTTTCGTCGTCGTTCTCGTCGTCATCATCATAATCATCATCGTCGGACCGTTCTATTTTTCCATTCTAGGACAACAGCTGTGGAGCGAGCTTTCTACACGTGCACTGCACTGACCACGACGGTTTTCTCGCTGTAACTTTGGTCAAAAGAAGAGGTTAAAATACTTCCTATTTCCTTCTCTTCTTCCTTCTTCCCTCCTGCTCCGCTGGTCTCGCTTCCGTACTCTCTGTCATGCACTGAGTGACATCAAACCGTGTAAAACAGTTCGCTGGGTACTATTGACATCGGCCATGTCACATGTTTCCAGGGATATCGTTGTAAATATGGAAAGTATTGTCTGTGCTCTCTGAGGAACTGTCACGAAGGCGCAGGTCAAGAGTTCACGAGACCAGTGTGATTCAGCTGACAAGAAATGGGATGTCAGTGCCACACAAACTGCTGTAGTTGTCGGTTTGTGTGTTTGGGTCACCCTGGATGTAGGGTTTTATTATTTTTTAATCTGTTCGATAGTCTGCCCCCTCTCTCCCACGTCATTAGCCCAAACCACAGGCGAAATATTGGCTTGGTTAGTTTTAAAAATACTGACATATTTTTGGTTTGATCGTTCAAGGCGACAAGGTGGAAAATGAGGAATTTTATCTGTAACACATTATCAGTGCTAGCGGCGTCCTTGCTCCCTTAAACTCGCCTTTAAACTCCTCCTGGATGTTTTAATTATGACTTGCACTGGCCCTTTAAATTACTCAGGATTTTAAAGTGCATCGGGGGCAAAGTTGGGTTAGAAGTATTGATACCCGTGGACAAGCCAGTGGAGGGTGAGGCGGCAGGTCTCACACTGCCTGTGAGGTGGTGGATGGTGAAGGTGTGGCAGTCCAGTGAGAGGTCAGCAACTTACCTGACTACCGTGTGGCTGGCCCCAGAGAGCTGGCCTCAGGTTTCCTCCTCCTGTCTATGATTGGCGCGGGTAGCGCACGTGCAACTGATGGATTTAGTCACGTGGCGCCTAATAAGGTTTATGATAAAATTAACAAAAGGTCACAGAAGTGTGGGGATCGTAATTTTACGACACCCCGAGACAGTTTTTTGTCCAATTTACCTCAAGGTATCTCCTTTTGTCTTTCCGTCTTTTCGACAGCGGACTTCCTCCCCACCCTATCCCACCAGTAGAAACAGAAAGTAGGAGACCTGAAATGTAAGTCCATCAGAACTTTGGCCAATAACATACAGTGAATGTTGTCAACAGATGTTGGGTGTTGGTGAAGTGCTGTAATGCAGCCATCAGAACACGGTTTTGTGTTCGATTCTTGATACAGCTTCACTTTTCTTTTAGTAACGTGTTTGACTATTTTTAATTTTTTCTTGGAAATATATTTTCATTTTGTTTTGCTGCAGTTTCCCCTTAGGTGGTGAGCTCAGCAAGTGTGCGTTGAGTGTTCTTGACCGGATTCTGGAATTGTTGTTAGGACTGGGGTTTGAATAGGTTTACGGTTTGAGTTTTTGGTTCTGTAAAAACGGAGATGTGTGTGTACAGGCGAGCGCACTCTTACAACTTCATACACCTCTGTGAATAACAATTGTTTTCTTTTAATGCTAGCGTGGACCGAATATCGGTCGCTGGCCTCTGTCGGCGACAGACAATATAATTTCTTATTATTTCGTTGAGTTTGTTTCTTCTTTCAAGACACGAATATATTTTTCAGCTGATGGGAAAAAACATTTCGTGTGCGACATTCTGTTCGCTCTCCTCTCTGCCTTCCTTCCCTCCTGTCTGCCTTCCACACTCAGCGTTTTTGTCTTCACGAGGACAGGGTGTCCCACTGACATCGCCCCCTGCCAGCTCCTACATAGCCTGCAGGTGTGCACCAACTTCTCCCCTACCTCAGCCCTCCTCCTCCTCACAAATACTTCATGTATGTGTTTCAACCACCATTCTCTACACAAGCTGCACGTGCGAGATAAGGCTGCACATCTCTATCTCTGTAGGTTTGTGTGCCGACAGAATTTCACACAGGGACATGGTTACAACCTTTGTTATACCATCCTCACTGAAACAGTTGTTGTCATAAATAGGAGACATGCACCAGCGACTGGAGGAGCGCCGTCCATCTGTACATGCGGTGTGGTCTCAATGGACAGTCAGTAGACAGTCAGTGGACAGACCTGAGATTGTCATTTCACCGGCTTGATGATACACCGAGGACATGAAGTTGCTTGTGAAAGCACTTTATCTGTGAGCTCCAGTTTGTGCTCCCTCCTTGTCCTTGTTTGTTATCAGGGTGCTAAAAATAGAACAGCCTGAGGGAACGCGAAGTAACGGTTTGTACTACAGGTGTGCCTGGGTAGCGCAGCTCTACCTTGACTATCCTTTAACCTACTTCATCTTCACAAAATGTCGGACACTGGGGGCCACGACTGAGTTCGGTCTGCTCTCAGTGCCAGAGGCAATCCATAGAAACTAACTGTTGCGGCGTCGTTGGAAGTTGAAAGGACGGTGAAGCTGCCGCATCTTGTTACAGTTTGAGATGAGAGTTAAAGATGAGAATATAGCAGGCTAGACACACACACCACTCACACCTGCACTCACACCTGCACGTGCTGTAACCAACCACATCGGGAGGAGTGAGAGGGGGCAATGTTATGCCACAGTTGTGTACCTGACAAAATGGCAGCCGGAGATGGTGTATGTGTGTATGTGCGCGCGCTTGCACGCGTTGGGGTTGAAAGGTCGCCAGATGGAGGCTCGCCCTTGTCCCGGACGCCAGTTGCCTGCCCTGCGTGTCCAGTAGATACATCTTGTTGTTGTTGTTGTTATGACACGGGTGGACAGGAGGGACGTGGAAAGATAACCGGGGATAAAAGCTGGGCTCTGCCATTCTTCCTCTGTGTGTGTGTGTGGAAAGAATTTATAAGCAAGATTTTATAAGTTTGAAAGGGTAGCGGAGACCAAACTCGTGCCACCCACCCAACCTCCCTGTCTTTGTGACATGACGTCATGTTTTAGCCGTTACACCATCAGTCAAGGGAGTTCTTTCGTGCACAGTATATACTCCGTGTGTGTGTGCGCAGCCAGTTTATCTTCATGACCACGGAGTAGCAAGGGGGGATGTGTCCTTAGGTCCCCTCGCTGCCTTCCCCCCTGCACTTCCCCCTCGCCACCTTGTCAGGAGAAATAAAGTCAGCAGCACACATTAACGGTTTTAAGGGAAAAGCCTGCACACAGACACCGGAGACAAGAGGAACGGTTGACAGATCAGCACTGGAAATCAGTGCAGTAAGGTGCCCGTTACGTCACCCGCTTAAAAACGGTTGAGTCGGCAGGACTGGCTGGCTGCACGTTACCGCGAGGCGGCGTGCACAGGGTGTGCGTGCGTGTGTGTGTGTGCGCGTGAGTGTGTGTGTGTCAGTGCGCGCGCGTGCGTGTGTGCAGCACGCAGTCAGGCAACGTGAGGTTGCCGCGCAGCGCAGCATGGCCCCAGCAGCACAGCACCTTCCCCTCCCCTCTCCATCTCTCCCAATCTCGGAGCGGCCCGTGCGATTATAAAGAGAAAATATTGACCCGCTGTCAGCCCGGATGTAGGTCACTGGGGCACTAGTGACAGCGCTGACCCTGGCCTTGCCTCCTACGGCAGCCCGCGTCGATCATGATTCCCCAAATGCCGCCGGTGCCTGCGGGGAGTGTTTGCTCGCCGGTTGGCGGGATTCTTCACCTGGTAGGTGAGTGCAGGGCTGGGTGAGTGGCTGGTGAGAGCTCGGGCTGGAAGAGGCTGCTGGGCGACTCTGTGAGGTAGTGGTGGTTGCTGGTTAAAGGAAGAGGTACCTACAAGCTGACTGTAGGAATCTTGCTGGTAGAAGATGTAGACGGAAGTACAAAAACTGTATGAGATCATCAACCTAGCCCCTCACCCCCATGTCAAGCTAGTCTATCTCAACTGCCGGGCGTGGAAAAGTCAGACCCGCCTTCTCGATCTCCGGCCCTCGCTAGGAACCCTGATGGAGACTGCGGGAGTATTTGACAGTTTTGGAAGGGCTACTCGCCACCACGGCCACCAATCCTCCTAGGACTGGAGACAGAACTGCACACTGATACCCGTTCTCCATCACTTCTCACTTTGAAATAAAACAAGGTATGTACGCCTGCAGTGATATAAACAACAACAGAGCGTAACGTGTAACATGGGGAGGACATGCGGGTGTTTTCGTCTGAGAGAAAACCTTTGGTTCCTGTGTCTGTCAGTTCTTGACTTCCAGTTACCAAATCACATAAGGGTATAGACTCGCCACTGATATCTCTGCCACCCTTATCACACTGGGTATCTGTCAGTAGATTGTCGGTACCATTGTGTTTTTCACAAATACTTAGCGAATGTCTTGAAACTTTCCTTTTAAACAAAATTACTCAGGACATGAGTTATTGACATCAAGACCCATTGATGCGCCAGTCCTAAATTAAAGGGAAGATTGCAAGTGATAAAATGTTATCTGCTATCATCGTGTTATCCTGAACATAGAGGGGGGTTGCAAGGTACGGGAGAAGGGGTAGAACGGGAGGTGCCGATTTCCGTTTGGGTGATCGATTAGTCATTCTTTCTGCCCTTGCCAGCTTAAGCAAGATCTATGGCCCTTATTTCCCCAGATGCAGCCTGGAGAGAATTCCAATTTCGTTAGAAATGTCTGTGAATGTTTCTTTAGCTTTCGATATTTTTCACTCACTTTCTTTTCGCTCCACCCCTCTCAGTTCATTCCTACCCCTCTCACTGTTTAATGCTGTCTTTTATTCAGAACAGAAACTAAAGAAGGAAAGGAAGAATAATTTGAACTAGCGTTTCAAAGAATAAGTAATTGAATTTAAAGCATCAGTATTCCAAATGCCAGATATTTTCATTCAACTTTTGTATAGAAGCAATATCTTGCTGCCCAGCACGAGGACATACACTTGAATACAGTGAACATTTACAGTCTTATCACACATTTGAGGAAAGAAAAAACATTGATTCCCGTTGATACCTTTAATGAATAAAATAAATGTGAGAATTAATGTAGCTCAGTATCTCAGCCAAAGGCCAACTCACTGCGCTGAACACGGTCACGAACTAGTGACACAGATGTAGAACAAGTGAGCATAATAACAACAAAGATGTAGAACAAGTGAAAACAATAGTCGCACCGATGTAGAACAAGTTAACACAATAATAACAACGATGTAGAATAAGTGAACACAAAGGCACGTGTGAACATGAAGGTCCAACAACAACAGAAACAAAAGCAAGGAGAGCGATGCCCTCAGCCTGTTAGGCAAAGAGTTAGAACTGTTAATGATTTTTTTAAAAATACCTTAGCAAACAAAGCAAATGGCAACAAAGCTAAGAGCAGAAGATCACCATCAGTCCTACATCAAAGTATAGCGAGGTGCATGTTTTAAATTAAAGGACGAGGTCTGTCGCTTTCTCAGGATGGTAAGATTTGTATCTTGAGAACGGAAAGATCTTGTTCCCACAGATTCGGTAGAATTTCTTTTTTGTAGCAAACTCAATTCACTTTTTTCAAAACAAAATTGCACCCTCGCTAGTCCTTTTAAAGGCGAGCTGTGCGAGGTTCCATACTCGCAACATCCGGGTCGAGCGAAAGAATGAAGGTAACAGTTGACACATACTTGTGTCTGAGCAGTGTCCTCAGCTTTTTGTCTACTTTTCAATCCATTACGCTTCACACAAAACCTAAAGAATATGGGAAAGAAAAAAAAATGGAAAAAAAATCCACTCCTGCCGAAACTAGTGGAAAATCCAGTTATAAATGGCGCTTATTTAATCGGGTAGGGAAGACATCCTGTAAGGAGAAAGTCGAAGGGGTCAACAGAAGACACAGTGATTGACCAACAAGTGGAGAAGCCACCAGATGGGAGAAAGGGGCTGTACAATAAATTAACAGATAAATTGTCATTGTTGTTGTTGTCTCCATGAACACCGTCACGTAGACGACGATGCTGCCTTGGAGGGAGCGCAACGACAACTGCAGCATGAAGTGTGGAGTAGGTTATGGTGGGTAGGGGTAGACGAGACCTTTTTGTGGGTAGATTGAGTAAAATCACACTTTGCCGCCACACTGACTTGTACCAAGGGTATGTGCGTGCGTGTTGACGATGACAGACTAGCGACCTCGCGCATGTAGACTGCCAACGAGCAAGCAAGAGATCTTACCGTTAGGTTGGTGACGTCCGTAACACAGCGTGACGCAACGCACGCCCTGAGACCGACACCTCACGAGGCCAATCTCGCCAATGGCAGGGCTCGGTAAAGTCACGTGGGAGAGGTTATGAACATGCGTTTGCCTCCTCACTTCTCCCCTCTCCCCTCGTCACAACTCCCTCCACAGTCGTCACCAGCGGTTGGGAGAGTGGTTGGTGTTAACGGTGGTGGAAAAGTTAGCTGTCGGCTGATGTTGTCTTGTTATCGCCTACATGAGGTCATTCTGCAGGTCGGGACAAGGGGAGGTAGGAGGGAGGGGTGGGAAATCGGGCCTTCACACTCCACCGCGCTACGGTAGCCCCTTAGTTGCCATTGGTCACATTGCCATGGGCTGATGGAGGTCCCCCCAGTGGCATGCCGGGAAGCCTGTGGCGCTCTCTTGCATATTGTAGCGGAGGGGGGAGCTGCACGGCGAATATCGTGGCCACAGCTTTGTGTCTTACATATCTTGCCTACCACACATATTTAGTGGCAACAGAGAGAGAGAAGAGGGGGGAGGGAATATGCTGCGTGATGTAAGCTCCAGCTGAGCTGGGAAGTGTTGTTGTTTGTACATGATGGCTTGATACTGAATAGGGCCACGACTGTCAGTCTCAGGATTTATTTCAGTATTTTGTTGTTGATTTGCCTTGTTGTTTTATGTGTGTGTGTTTTGTAAAGAGAGACAATGACAGTGATCAAGTGTACTTGTCCCAGTGGGCAGTTTAAACATGGGAAGGTGCTCTAGTTACAGTAATTACAAAGGAAGTAGGACAAGTTTGCTGCAAGGTGCAGTGTGCAGACTTGTGAAAAGACTTGTGTACTTGGCTGGTGTTGAATCCTGGGCAGTCGTTCCGCTGACACTTGTATTTGAGATACGGTGTGCAGCGCTTGCAACATTTACTTTATACAGATTAGAGATGGTTAGTCAGATAGTCTGCTCTGTTAGCACTCACCTGGTGGTGTATCGTCACGATTCACACAGGACTGACACGTCACTGTTTCTGTCCGACTTTGTCTACTTGTGTGTGTGTAAAACATGTTGTGTGTGACACCACGTGCTTATTAAGTAGTTGTCATTGCGAACCTTGGCGCAAGCTTTGGCTTGAGATGTGCCCCCAACACAGCTGTGTTCCAAGCTTTGCCGGCAACAGACTAACAGCTGCTGGCTGTGGAGAAGGCTGAGCAGTGCTCACTCTTCACGAGAGACGGTTAGCCGAGATGGATGTTGTAAAAACCGAGTGCAAGTCCAGTGTGTGACACACAGCTGTCTCCACGACACATACAGCTGTCTCCAACACACAGCTGTCTCCATGTAAACACACACAGCTGAGAGATGTCGCATTATAAGAAAAGGGGTGAAAGGTGAAGGTCGAAGCAAAAGTGCTGGCTGCTTCTGTGAACCGACAATCGATCTGTGTTGAACTGATCTGGGTCAGCAGTTACGTAAGCACCGTTAGAAATAGAAGCTTGAGACGTTTTCAGTCCGCCATGTGCATCACAATGAGCAGAGAAACGGTTATTTCACACTTCATTTCTCACTCCGTCTTGTAGTTGTAAGAATTCAGTGTAAGCCTGTCTTTGTGTTGTATGGCATCTTCCGCGCGGTTTTATTTTTAATGTATTTATTTATTTTAAACTGTTACCGGGGTCGGCCATCGGTATGCACACAGTTTCTCACTCACGTATGGCCTCCCCACGCTATGCACACCAGGAAGCATCAGAGGCAGAAAGCTTCTAACACACAAAGGTTAGCGGCTCACCTCTCCCCTCCCCATCAACTCCCCCACGACCTCTCGCTCAACGTTTTATTGATCGTTCCATCGACCGAAGCGCTCACGTGACCAACTTACGCAAGTACCTGTTTAAAAATACACCGGGTCACCTGGCTACAACTGCTGACACCGGAGCCAGAACCTGCTGACGCAGACACTTCGCGGAGCGCCCGCAGCTATCAGCCGTGAGTCACCTCACCTACTGACCACTGCAGGTCACAGAGGGATGGAGAGAGACAGAGACAATGACAGGGGAGGTACCAAGTTATATAACAACTCAGTTTCCTCGCTCACCCCATCATTGGTTTTGCTTTTCTTCATTTCGCCATCTGTTGAAGACGTGGGCAGCCATCATCGTCATCCAGGGGCCAGTTGCGCAACAAGTTTCTAATTTTAAACACGGTTAGGCTTTGGGTGCGTTTAGTTTTGTAGAAACATGGTGCACACAACACAGTTTTAAAACTTTTAAAATTGTTTTAATAAAGTCTACTTAAGCCACGCGCGTTCCCGTCAGCACAGTTTTTCGTTAGCGCTTGCGCATTGCATCCATTTGCGTGGAAGCGACTTTGAAAAAGAAAAGATGGCTGGAGTAGCTTCCTTGGAGTACTTTCACGTTTCAGAAATGTAGCCCAAGACCTCAGCCTTACAAGGGGTATGTAGGCAGTGGCTGTGTTGGTCACGTGGTGAGACGCCAACATGGCGAGCAAAGAGCCAAGTCTTGTTGATACAGGCTGAGAACAGACACATGAGCGGATGTGCGCGCGCTGTCCGGTTTCCAGGACGGTCTGCACATGTTTGATGGCGGAGTTTAAAAAAAGAGGAAAGGCAGAAAAAGCAGTGTCTTCCTGTTTTCCAACGAGAGCAAGCGGGAAAGGGTTTGGGGTCGACGGTTTGGGTACTCGTGGGTGGACTTCTTTGCGGACACTTGACAAACTTCTGTATTGTTGCACACGGGGTGCTTGGGATAGGTGCAGAATACAGACAGGAGGTTACCTTGTTGAGCGCTCAGCAATCGAAGACAAAGACCTCGTTGTACAAACATTCCTTCTCCCCTTCATATCAATGGCTGTTGTCGGCGTTAGACAATGTTGAAAACTCGTCCCTCTCACTCTCCTCCCTTTCTGTTGCGTGTCAACCCATCAGCACAGCATATCGTGTGTTCAAGTAAAGTGCAATTGTAATTTGATCGTGGGTAGCCATGTCTGTGGCGTAAATTCTGTCTTTTTTTTATTTGGTGGCAAGCTATGTTCAAGTGGACGCAGTCGCAATATTCCTTTATTTCCACACCACCCACCCCAGTCTTCTCGCAGTAGTTTTGGCTGAACATGGAAAGCCATCATGCGATTAGACTCCTTGATAGTTGGGGTGATGGTTTGAGATTGACTCCTCCGAGTAGGGTGCGTAGGGTGAGGGTAGAGTGATCGCCTAGTCATCATTAGCTCAGTGTAATGTAAGCTCACCCAAGTGACAGTCTGGAACCGCGGCTGTCAGTCGGAATGTGATGGCCGTACACAAGCTTCCATGAGTTGAGGGCTTGGTGGAGTGCAGCAATCCTCGTCTTCACAGGCCGGAGCGCGAGCGGACGAGTAGAGAACCTTTCAACAAGCAGCAGTCAGTAGTTTCCTCTGGATTAAGAAAGTCTTGTTTCCTCTGCTGGACACTCTCCAGGGTATAGTGTGCTTTATAACTACCGCCAACGGGGTACAACAGTATCAGTGGGGTCGGGACAAAGGTAAAAGCAGAGGTCTCGAGAAGAATTTCGCTGTTTACTATGTTTAAAAACTTGTCCGGCATGTCACTTTTGTTTACCTTTGTTGTGCATGGCACTAAAGCATGAAGTAACTTGATGAGACCTTAGCAGGTCCGGCCAGTGTGCTTGTGTTTGGACTTAGCAAACTACGGCTTATTCTCCATATTAAACATTTAAGTTTAAGGAGATGACAGTTCAACGGAAAAATATAAGGAGGAGAGCACGAAAGGAACAGACACGTGTGTAGCAGCAGCATATCAAAAGTTTAGATTGCATAGGAGGATTTACTTGTTTGCCATCCACACGCAAACAAACGCACGCACATAAACCTTTGCAGCTCTCTGGTTGAGAGTCGCTTTTGTTAGGAGTTGAAGCTTGTTTGTAAAATTTGGCCTAGTCTTCTCACACCATGACACTAGAATCCACAATAAGTTATAATTCCTTTATAAGAAATGTCGGCAGATTATGTTTGCATGTATGGTACAACTGTGAACCTGTTGTGCTTCCTGTTTCACGTTTGGCTTTAGAAGGAGGAATAAAGGATATCGTCTGTGTGCTTCTTCAAGAAATGAGTCTGCCAAGCTCCTGTTGCCCATCAGCTTACCTCCAACATCTCACAGATAATTGTCGGTGTCAGTGATTCCATCACTTTTAGAGCAAGCTGCCATTTTCACATCAAATGCAGCATTATTTTGGAGGTTCACAGGTTTGGTTAACGACACGAGGTCAAAGGGTGTCAGCAGTCTTATCATTGGAAACGGTCAACTTGGTGGAGAAAACCTTTCTCCAGAAATTTATGAAGCTTTCGTTAAAATGCTCCTTTATAATACTAGGCATGAACTTTATGTAAGGGCAGCACTACAAATAGAGACAAATCTCCAAGACAAGATGATGCTTCAAATCTCAATCTCACTCAGAAAACAAATGTGAGCGAGTGGAGGTTCAGTTTCGAGTCAGACCAGCCGTATTGTCAAGTGACAGTTATCCCTTTCTTTTTACTTTCTTTTTTCGTTCGTCTACTTCTTTTTCTAGCAGACGCCATCGTGACTGTCAACAGGAGGTAAGCATTACTAGGGTCGTCCGGAAAAAGAGTTTGGGAGGAGAAGAGAGAAAGAGGGGAAAAGGGGGCGGGGTTAGGGGAATCGAGACGAAATGAAAAATGGGCAAGAAAGGGTCGTTTCCCCAGTGCCGGATATGACGACGACAGGCTAAATCCTTGTCCTAATTAACTAACGCTTATCATTTCACTCGGCCACAGCGCCAGCCACCGATCTCCTGGGAAACTGGTGGGTGGCGATGTGCGGCAACAATACCCTGTTCATGCCCAGACAGACCCGTGCACGCGCTAACACCGGGAGGAAGAGGAGGAGTGAAAGGTCAAACTTGTAAACTATTGCCCTGCACTCATTAAGTTGTAACCCCCCTTCCAACCACTGCCCTAAGTTTGGGGAGAGGGGAGACAATCGATTGGCGGTATTCCATGGATAACTCTACCTTCCTTTCCCTACTTTTTTCCCCCCTTGGTTCTGTGGTCGCTTACTCGTCCAGTCGTGTGTGCTGGGTATCGAGACGAGTTTCTGGAAAGTTCGTGCTTATCCCACATTATCCTGGATCCATGTCACGCAAATCGTCGGCTTTTTTGTGTGATTGTCCTTTCCTGCCGTTGCCCTATATAGGATGTAGGGGAGGTAAGCAGATGCTCTTCCGTTAAAGTCGTCATCACTCGCGTCTCTGGCTTTCAACGCTCGCATGTCGCCCTCGCTGGCAACCACCACCACCACCACCACACCGTCGCCCCGACAGCACACAAACATAACAATATCGCGTGACTGACACTTTTTTCCTCCACAGAAAGAAAGAAAAAAATCACAGAGTCGTTCGATTGGGAGCCGGATACGAACAGGACATGGTAAATCCTGTCCTTAATCACTTCACGTCTTCCGTTTCACGTCTGCCAACTCAGGTGACAGGATCAGCGCCAGAGGTTTTTTTCCTTAACAGATGTAAATCATAAAGCACCTTCTCACAATACTTAGAAGGCAACGAATGATAATAGAGAGAGTGAGGGAGGTAATGCATGGACAGGTATGTAGGAGTGAGAATAATTAGCATCATCTCTTACATAACAGAGATATCATATCCTTATAATTTTTGACAATGTTTTTAATCGATAACTTAGGCTAACTAGTTCACATTTTATTGAAACTTACCAAATTAACCCTTCCCTGCCCCTGCCATGACAGCGTCTGTTGTCAGCTTGACAAACTCAAAGTTAACAAACAAACAACATAGTCAAAAGCTGAATCAGGTGATTTACAGGAATGACAGAATAGGAAAGATATAAAGAAAGACAGTTCCCGCTTTAAAATAACATAGGTCATGTTTATTAGATGTGTGGTACTGTTGTTGCTTATTTTAGCGATGTGTGGCCTGAGGAGACTATTACACAGGTTGTTGTTTATTAGACGGGTTGCCCTGGGTGACATACAGCACAGACTGATGTTTATTGGCTGTATTGCATTAGATGGCGGATTGTACGGCTTTGCCGAGGGCGGTGTTGTGATGCCGGCGAGACCGTGAATATAAAATGGCAGTAACTTGAGCTAAGTGCACGAGACGGGACGAGTGGCACTGGTCAGGGACACCACAGAATGTGCCATGTCTCTGACATGAAACTCGTCAGGCATTAAAACGGTCGGCACCTGACCCTCCTGCTGGAGTCGCGCACTTCAAGCTGACTGGTTGGTTGCCAGTGATACGCCGCAGTCATGTGACCTCAGACACCCGTTAGTCCACATCTCATTCATCGGGTATGTAGATGGAGGGAAGGTAGAGAGAGAGAGGATGCGAATGGTGGGGGAAGGAGAGCTGTAGACCGAAGAAGCACGTCACCAAGACTTATGGAACAGTGGACAAAGCTTCAGGTGACAAAGGGCACAGAAGTAGGACAGGTGACAAGAGAAACGGTGGGGATGGGAGCTGAGGTAGTGTCTGTGCGTACATACCTGTGTGCGTGCGTAGAGGGATATTGACAGAGGAAAGCGATGATCTTCCTAGTCCATACAGTTGCAACCTTCGTGCCGAGGCCGGTCGAATCCTCAGATGTAGGACATGCGCGTCATGAGCTAACCACATCGATACCCGAGAAAAGAGAATCCACCCACCCACTTACCCCCCACATACACACACACTTTTTCTCTTCAGCCACTTTTCTCCACTTTCTTTCGCTCGCTTCCTTCACCTGCCTGTGATTCTCTTTTCTTAGTCCGGTATATGGAGCCAATCCTAGGGAGGATAAAACCTCCGACTGACGTCTGCTTTCACATCAACCTGCCTTGTGGGCACAAATTCTTTGATTGCGTCAACGAGCAATTTGTCTTTTCTCTCTCTCTCTGCTCCTCCCTTCCTCTCTCCGACGCACATCCGTCAAGTAAATCAATGTCTGACATACTTATATAAATGCAAGCATATTTACATTAATGTGGGGGGAGAGAGCTGGGGACAGGAGGGGAAATACTTGGGCGCTTTGCAAGTCTGTGGCACGGGGACAACACAACCGCTTCCGTCGCAGAACTTTGCCATTCATAATTTGTCGTTCGTTCCATGTGGTTTTATTTGTAAATACAAACTTGGCGGCCATTAACAGTCAGATTGTTGTCATAGTTACATTACAAAGCTTGACCTTTAACATTCAGTTGCATGGGCGGCATTGGCATTACTTACCTTCTGTCGTTTTAGTTATTCAACACTTGTCGCTCACTCACGCTGTTCTCACATTGACAAGGACCAAAGGAAGGAGTCTCACCTAGTGCCACCCAGTGCTCCGGACTGTTAAGGTCGACGAGCTTGTGTTTGTGGAGGAAAAGGGTTCAAAACTTCCTAGTTGGCGCAGGCAATGTTTTTTCAAGATTCAAGATTCTTTATTCATTCTACCACCTTCTATCATTGCATTGAGAATACAATAAATTCCATCAGCAGTACAGCAGTAGTCTAGGTTGACTTGCAAGAGCTGACTTAACGTACATAAATTTAACTGTAACTTGCGGATTTACGGACACTTTTATGTACAGAATAAGCTTACAAAACACTTACACATCCTGGTCCTAGCTTACCACTCGTGCTGTAGGTTGTAATGTAAGTATTGTGTGTCGGTATGCTGTGCCTACCTGCGCCGTGTCTGGTCACACAGGTGAGGAGGATGCTTGCTACATTCACGGCCAGCTCAGTGCAGAGGTTCGCGTCTTCCGGCAGGTGCGCACGCATACCGGAAGAATGAATAGAAGGTCATCCTACAATAGATTGACTCCTTGTAAACGTGAAGCAGGGTCATTTTCCGGTTTTTTTTTTTTTTTTTTTTTTTGGTCATTTGTTGAGGTTTTTGGCTGCATCTGGTGAGTGTGTATGTAGTATGTGTGAAGAAGCCCCGCCAGCGGTGCCGATGCCATAGAAGCTTCTGGTGGCTGGGCGGGACCGTGCGTGTCCGTCAGCTCCCAGAATAGGCTGGAATCGATGGCAGGACCGCCAGGCCGGGGGAGCCGGGTCCTCGGGGCGTCGTGGAGGGCGGCGAGTTTGCTGGCCTGACATTTTCCTCCCGGCACCCTCACACACCAGGCTTGCATGGAGCTCCCATCCCCCAAAAGTCGCTTAATCTTTTGGAGCGTCCACGGCGGCGAGGCTGTGTGCTGGAGAAGGTTAGGTGGCTGCTGCAATGGACGAGGAACGGCCAAGTCACCTCGCCATCCTTATCCAGGAGGAGAAAGCTTAGAAGAGAGAGAGAAAGAGTGTGTCTGCTCACCTTAAAAACATGAACGTGTTCGGTGCCGTTTAATTTGTGATCAGACTGTGGGTGTCAAATTCAGGGTGTCAAATCGGGTATACATATCGATGTCTGTGTTTGTGGATATTTAGCAACTGCTTAAAATTATTAGACACAGCTTCAAGAAAACTGCAGCATGTGTAGCCGTGGGTATCGATAATAGAAGTTAACTGTGGAAAGTTGTTATGACTTCTTGCAAGCTGACAAATATGTGAACGTACACAATGGCAAGCAGATAACACTTACCGCCGCAAACTGAAACACATTAGTGCTTCGTCAAGGGAGTCGCTTTCATTCTCAGTTTGACTAAAAGCTTGCTTTGTGAGAAAATCATTGCTTTTTTATTTTATTTTGTTTTGTGTCTATCTCTTCCAGTCGCTTCATCCTGATAATGGTGTTAATACAAATGACAGTTATTCTTTCATTCTTTACCTTTGAAGTCTTAAAAGCACATTTCGCGAAGGACTGTTTTACACTCGCTTACACTGAGAGTAAAAACGATTTTTAATGATTGACGAATTCAGTGCAAATAATGATAATAATTCCCCAAATCCAAGCTAAGGTAGGCTGGTCGTCATGGCAACCGCACGTTAGATGACGTTAGAATTTAAATTCTTTTTCTGAAAACTAATTAATCTTTAGAATGCGATTCTATACAAGCTAAGGACGAGCAATATTGTATTGAACATCTCCGCCTGACAGGACCACTGGACAGTGGGTACATGGGTACAGCTGAGCGCCATACTGTTTCCCAAAATGTGGGTGAGCACCCGTTTGGTTTCTGACAATGCTCGTCTACACCCCAGTGCACACGAAGGGGTGGGCTTGGTGACGTCACACAACTTCACGTTTCTAGCTCGTTCATTGGCTGCAGTCTTGGCAACGATATTCATGCACTGTCCTGACATCTGACCTTTTTGTTTGCAAGATGAAGTTTGTAGGCGTACATGTCGAGATAGGGGTGGATTAACCCAGAGTTTGGACAACACATCTTTCGCTGAGCTGAGATTTAAAGGACCAGTGAAGCAGAAATATCTTTCTGACGACTGCGAATAATGTCTGCTTCACTGGTCCTTTAAATCTTCATTTCGTGTTGGACTGGGTCTGTCCTACATTTACAGTGGTGGGTAAATTGCCTTTCCCATTTCATCATTCTCTCGTACCTACTTCTCTCTCTCTCTCTGGCACACAAGTTTCATTGATGTCACAGATTGCCAGCACCTTTGAATCCTCGTGCACCAATACATGTATTCTAGCGTGGTATCTGAAGGTACGAGGTAACTGATAAAAGAACAGTCTAAAGATTGTAAGGGCAGTGAACTGTAAGTGGTTCAGCGTGTCATCACGCAGAAGGCGGAGCCCAACCTTCGTGATAAATCAGGTGGGCAGGGTCTTGCCGGCCACAGAGCCGGGTGAGCATCGAACCGCCGACCTTTCATTACTGAAGCCATTGGCATTCACCGCCCGGCTTGTGCTCCTCCGCCTCCCTCCTCTCCCCTCAAGACAAGGACTGACTTTTTGCGAGCTGACGATGCAAAGCCACACAAACTATTGAGTTTCTGGGAGAAGAAAGGAGTTGGCAAAGCCGTCAGTCATCCCACTTAAACGCGGGCTTTGTTTCCTCGCAACCTTGCACTTACCTGTATCTAGAATGATTTTTAAATTTTTATAATTTATGTGTATTTATCCATTTTGAAGGGGATTGGGCAGGAACACGGGAGAGCTTGGCGGATTGGTCTATTCACATCCGATAGCAACACACACACAGATTGCAGAGAGAGAGAGAAGGGAGAGAGGATGGAATGGGAGGAGGGCGAAGAGAGTGACGCCCATCCACGGCGCCAGGAAAGACGAGTTCACTTGGCAATATGTCGGCGATGAAGTGAGATCAATGGAAGACAGGGTCACGAAAAACTGTGCATCTCAGTCCCACGCTCGTAGTGCCTGCCTGGCTAGACAGCTGCCAAGCGCTGCTCCCTCCCCTTTCCCCACTTTCCCCACTCCCCTGACGTCAGCCCATGGTTCCGAGCTGCTGCCGTTGGTTAAATCTTCCTCGCAACTCGGCCTCGCGATGACTGATGCTGAATAGACCGTTTACCGGAAGTAGCTGGTCCGAAAAGCTAGTGTGAGTATTGCTTGGATGCCTGGTGTGAGTGGCTTGTCCTTCCCACTTTGTGTGAACACGGTCTGTGAGTCGGTTATGAACTGGTGTCAGCAGACTGGAGGACACGGGGCTGGATGCCGGCTAGTTTACAAGGACCCAGGCAACATTTAATTATTTGTCTAACCTTTCACGCACCAGTAGCTATTGTTTCACGATGGTGTGCTGGAAAAAAGTTTTTGTCAAGAGAAGACAAGATTTTTTCCTCTGAAGCAATGAAAAGAGAGAAATGCTGACGGTGTGTTTTTTTATGCCGCCATCGCTCGTGGAGGCTTCGTCTTAAAGGGGGAGGCAGGGCGACTGAGCTTTAAACGATTGATACTGGCTTTTTTAATTGTTTGCGTGCAGAGTTTCAAGTCCGACTAGTACACTGGGTTTTTGTTGTTGTTGTTGTTGTTTTGTTTTTGTTTTGTTTTTTTTTTTTTTGTCTTGTGTGTAAGACTACGTTCAGCTTCTCCAGACATGCCGATGTCTACAGTAAAACATTCGTTTTGCACGTGAGGTGCACTTTGTCCCAGAGAAGTGTGAGAAAATGTCAGTCCTTGAAGTCCTGTTGCAGTAGGATTATGACTTATATAATTATAAGTATAATTATATGTCCGTAATTCACACATTAACTCTTTTCCTACTGGTTGGTGTCGTAGCTTGACTTGACAGTGAATATAGTGCAGTGAATGTTGATAGCAGCCTCAATATTCATAGATGAACAAGGGTTTTCTCTCACTTTTTGGCAACTTGCGTCTCTCAACTGACGATGATGATGAAGCAGGTAGTTCAGTCTCCTACTGTATCTTTACCATTCACCAGCCCGTCCCTCCCTCCCACAGCACCCGACCCTCCCACAGGCGCTTGGCGTGGAAGTGAGAGACTGTCCCCTGCCTCCTCCACCCGCCTCCTGCCGCTAATGGTGGGACACCCTGTTCGCACAACCGTCACCCTATGGGCCGACCTACAGTCTCCGGGAGGTTTGAAGACGATTGCTTGGTGAGCACAATCGGGTTTGGGCATCTGTCTCTTCTTTTTTTCTGCCCTCACAATCATCGCAACCTTTTCGTCGCTTGGCTGAGTTTTGAGTGAGACAACAAAGGTAAGGTAGGTGAGTGAGAGCAGACCACCCACCGAGTCCGGACCTCACAGTGTGATCACCGCCCTGTGACGGCGACTTCTGAGGAGGAGCTGTCCTGTCATTAGTACTGCGCCTGCGGGGGAGGGAGTCTCCTCGACCATGACTTCTGTTTGTTTCGCATGCCTTGATGGTGTTGGGGGACAGTCGTGGCTGTGGACCTTGCAGGACCCTCTGGTGCCTGCGACTGACCAGAGCGGTGCAGAATTAGTGACTTGGCCGGCCTGCCAGACGTCAGCATCCAACTGACGCAACTATGCACCCGACACCTGGTAATAACATACAAGTGGGGTCAGTAGTGGTCGTGGTGGGGGACAAGGCAAGCAGAATTATCATCCAAGTAAAAGGGGCGGCGTGTGTTAGTGACTGTGGTCGGCACAAGAGAGGCTCAGATCCACAAATTTATTTTCCGCCGGGGCTGGGATGGGATGGAGGGCGGGAAAAGATGAAAGGGTTATCATGCACTGATAGTTGGAGGAAACCGAAGACAAAAGTCAATGATGGAGAGAGCTGCGCTAAGACCGCAATCAGCGAGCTCTCTGTCAGAGAACCCTCCCACCCCTCTACCACCACTAGCACCAAACCCCACCCGATCCTCCAACCAGAAGTAGTGTCCCCGCCTGCATGGCAGAGCGAAATATGGTGTCAGACGGCATTTGCCGTCAGCTTCCATTCTGTCGCCCTCTCCCACCCCACCCACCCTCTCCCTGCAGCAAAGAGCAAAAAAAGCAAAAAGCAGCGAATACCAGCTACAGTTCAGTCTGTCACATTAACGGTCTCGGGGGCGTGCGTGGTGCCAGCCCTCCCTCTCGTGCAGTACCCTTTGCGGTCGTTGAGATAAAAAGGCGAGCGACTGGCAGCGAGGAGCACCCGAGTCACAAAGTGTACCCCAGACACTTGCCGCCACCCGTCACTCAGGTACGCTCATCCACCTCCGACCGCCGAGTGACTTGCGCGCCAACCAGCACCCGTTTCTGTTTTATTATTTTTTGTTGTGTGGCGGCGGGTGCTGCAGCTGCAGTCGGCAGTGGGCTCGGGTGTATCCAGGGTGTGGTGCTTCCCGGCGCGCGGCGCGTGCAGTCAGTGTGGGTACGTGGCAGTGCGCCAGGGCCTGCGCAGCGAACCTCCACTTGCCGCGGCCAAGTCGGAGGATGCCAGTGTGGTGTCGAGCGACTCACAGGTGAAACCTGTTGCTTCAGGTAAAAAGAAAAAAAAAGTGTGGGGGAAGGGGGACATAGACCGGCCTTGAGACTGAGGGTGATGGTGTTCGTTACTACAGGTGTCACAGGTGTTGTCGGTCTGTGCTGATATGACGATTCATAGTTTATACACTTTATCTTTTGCTGCCATCATCGCCATCTCCATCACCATCATCGTCGTCGTCATCATCATCATCATCATCATTCTGTGGCGGCAATCGACAATCTGTTCTGCTGTATTTTTAAGCCGTCATCTCACCTGAACGACCTGGAGGTTTACCTTTAGTGACCTTAGTCCGACCAGTAGTTTGTTCTCTGGAAATATACTTTTACTTTTGTCAATGTTTATTATTGTGGGTACCTTCTAGTCTTTGTCCCGCTCGAAAGATAAAATGCTTCAGAGACAAGCTTCTGTCTTGTAAGCAGGCCACTTCAGAAAAAAAGGAAATAAGCTTTTGCTGATAGGTTTTTTGACATTTGTTGTTTAAAGTTCTTGTTGCAAAATACGGTGAGTTCACTTTATAAACTTTCTGATTTTAAATGTAATATTATTTTTATTATTTTTATTGTGGATGATGCAGTTGATGTCTGTGTCCTCATTTATTTATTCAGAATTTCACTGATGGATTTATTTCTGTGTTTTTCATCGCCGTAAATGAATTATTTTCCTCCGTCAATTCTACAAGCGATTTTTTAACGTAGGAGAAGAAGTGTTTTATGAAAATAAAAGTAGTTTTATATCAGGGACAAATAAATATAATTTAAAAAGTATATCTCAAACTAAGGAATTAAACCTTTGTTTCTTAAGACTTCTTTTTTGGGAGCTCCGCTATTTTGACTTTCATGTTTCTAAAGATTTATTTCGGACTTTTTATACCTAGGTGGCTAAGCTGGCATGAGGATTTGAGATGAACACGTTAGAACTTACTAAAGAAATGGATGGCTGTAACTTATATTGGATATGAATCAGACTGTTCTGATGTACTTGTGTTCCATTCCTCTCTCTCTCTCTGTCCCTTTCTCTCTTCTTCCATGGCATCGACTGCTTGTCTTCTTGGGGAGAATACTGACTGTATGTGTTACACTTCGGATTTTATTCATTCATTAGAGATTGTAGAGAAAAAAGTCTTGTTGAGGGAACTAATGCCGAGCAGTTAGGACAGGCCGTTGGTGTCATCTACAGACGACCTCGTGTGTCCAGGACCTTCTGGTGACTGATGTGTGGGGCTGAGAGTGTCAAAGCATGATTGTTGTACAGGTAACACCGTGAAGGTCAGGAAACACACGACTAGCCCCTACCTTACCTGTGGGGCTGTCTTGTCACAAGATACTCTTGAAGGGGAAGTAGGAGAATGAGTGAAGGGGCGAGAAGAACGTGAAAGCAGACATTGTTCTTGTGGAAACTATTTTGGTGACAACATGGACGCGTATGTGAGACGATTGTGAAACATGTTCTCTCACACGTCACACCCCTCCACATCCTGATGGCTTGCCTGCTCTGTGTGTGAGAGAGAGGTTCTAATCTGAGAGTAATTACGAGGGCCAATTGTGGCCGGAGCTAATTGGACTGTCGGCAGCATGCGCCGCTCTCTCCACAGTCAGTCCAGGACGGGGAGATGGGGAGGGGGACAGCGAAAATCTGTAAGAGGGAAGCAGGAGGAGCCTACCCCTTCCCGGCATGCCTTTCCCCTCGACATGAAGACTGCGGATGCTGGTCTGTGGAAGGTGCAGTCTCATGAGGAGATGGTCGCACGGTCAAGTGTGGAACGTCTTGAATGGGTTTACAGACCTGCATGGCTGCCCCTGAGTAGATCATCCACCGTGACATCACCTGGATGCGTCATCCGCTGACACGTCAGTACCGGCTGTGTCATCCACAGGCGCGTCATCAACCGGAGGCGTTACCCTCGGGTGTGGCATCCGCTGGGAAAACTGACCCTAGATGTGCTGGAACATTCCGGGTGCTTTTGAGAGACGTTGACACAATTATCTCCTCACCCTGCTCATCACACCCTGTCTCTTGTTTTCATATCTTTAGTCAACTCCTCTCCTCCATGTTTACTTTATTGTTTATTTGTAACATTTGGCGTCTGTGGTATGAAGTTTGTTGTGGTGGATGAGCGCATGAACCAGTTATCTTGCAGTATTTCCAACACTAATTTTTGTCTGGAGGGAGAGGGGTTGGGGGATGGGTGGGTTTGTATACAGGCTTGATAGGTTGCTATTTCGGGGCGACTGTCGCTAATTATTTGGCTCAAAGAGCAGTCATCATGAGTACAGTGAAACAGCTTGAATTGAGCCGTGGACACCACGCGATGCATCGCACGAGTCGTTGTTGGACATCTGCCGACGATCAGTTTCCTGACTGATTTAATCTCCGCCCGACACATCGGCGTCCGTGGTGTCCCCTCAGCCCTCTACCCGCCATTTCTTGATTAGATTTTTCAGCGGGCTTTGGGTGAAACGAATGGTGGGTGGATAGACATTGTCTGGACCTTTATACCCGAGTGTGGAAAGGCTGCCGGAACTGGCGGTGTTCAAACAGTAACGAGGTCTACAGACGATGGAGTTTGGTTTTTATTTTTCATCAACTCATCATTTCCATTTTCGGCTCCTTTTCATCAACATCCAAACAACCGTGAACTTACTTAAATACAACCTTTTAAAAATGGAATCAATCATGAATTTATTTCTGTACAGTTTAAAATGTTTGTCTATGAGAGTGACTAGCCTCGTTATTCCTGTGTTGCAGGCCCACCCAAGATACCTCATCGCTTTGGCTCTGATGTCTACTTCCTACGTCCTGCGCCCTGCATGCACTGTAAGTACACGGTTCGGTATCCGTGTGATCTCACACTCTCAGCTTCTTTTTTTCTGTTTTACTGAATGCACACAGCACGTACCCGTCTGTCGGCCATGCCTCCTTAATGCTCTTCCTCCCTCTCTCCTTTTTTCGCCTCTTCCCTCTCTCTTTCTTCCTGTCTTACAGCACCCGTGGATCAGCATCCGCTTTGCTGCGAACTGTTGCTACTCTGAAGTGTCTGGTGCTGAAGTAGTCAGCAAGCTGTAAATGTCAGAATGGTCCTTGTAGTGGGTATCATTAGTTAGCAGCAGGACTCTGTACTAATGGCTGATTGTTGATTGTTGGCCGTTAGTCTGACTGTCGTTAGTCTGACGTGTCGTCACTGTCGTCACTGTCTATCCTACGTTTAACGGCAAAATAGAAAGACACGGCGAGGCCTGGTGGCATGTATATGGGCTTCATAAACCGACGTGCTTCTCGCCGTATCCCAGTTTACATAACCCTGTTTTTCAGTTTTAAAGAGACCGACTTTATAGTGAACCTTAATGAAAGTAAGAGAAAAAAAAACGGACGAGGTTGTTACAGTGCTAACTGGTCTCATGGCCGCTTACAGGCAAGTGGATGCGCACGCACACGCACACGCACGCGCACAGACGGTGGAAGGGGATGAGAGAGACAGAGGCTGGCTGTGAATGATGCATGGAAAGAGTGAAAATGTCGAAAGTATTTAGAAGCCAGAAGGGAGATGGTATGTGAGGACCTATTCGCGCTGTCTGACAGCCTGTGGGCCGTGCAGGGCGAGATGGAAGATCCGGGTCACAGAGACTGGGTGAAGTTCACTGACGTCACCCTCCTTTTTCCACCTTTTTCCTCACACCCTGCCCCTGCACAACCCCTGCTCCTCCACCCACCTGCCTCCAGACTAGACAAGGGGTTGTGCGCATGACGAGTTGTGTCACAGTTCTAACATGGAATGGATGTGGAACATGGAATGGAGGGTTTGAAGGGGAGAAGCAGGTCTGCAAGTGGCTGACGTGTCCCGCAGGTTATCCTGTCTCTCGCCTCACCGCATCGGGTGGCGAGGGGTTGGTCTTGCCTGCCATGCGTGTACGATTGCCACCCGTGATACTGGGGCTCTGCAGCCGCCATGGATGCTTGTCCTGGGACTGGCACTACAACAGCAACAACAGCGTCTGACAGACGGCAGTCTCGTGTTGGTCAAACCGACAATGACATGTTAGGAGCCAGGCAATCGTCTGCCCCCCTCCCCTCACATTTCTCCAGCCCATGCTATTACAACGACAGGCACCCTGCGGCACTGGGGTGGCTAAGCCTTACCCCCGTGGTACTGTGTGGGAATACCTTAGTTTGACGACTGCCTGCTGTAGGAATGTCATTGCACCTGCTTGTGAACGTAACGGTGGGTGGTTCATTGCGATAAATCATTTTAATGGAAAATGTACAAAAGATATGTAAATACACCCAGCAACCGATATAGCCTAGCCTGTCCCTCCCTTAACCGTCCTCAGAACACTGGCTCCGTGTGCAACATCATCTCACAAAGTCTTATAGTGTTGAGTATAATAATTAATGCAAGTTTGCCACAGAAAAGAAAGTGATAAGGAAATCACAAGGAAGAGAAAAGACTGTACTGACGCACGTGTTACTGTGAGAGAGAGAAGGTTGGAGCAGAGATGATTAGCGCCACCCGGCGTTGTAAGCCAATCCACATCTTTTTAAATTTTTTTTTATCAAAGTAGCAGCAGGAAAGTGGTTGGTTTTGAAATCATTGCAAACTCTTGTGGTCGTGAGCTAAACATGCGATACTGGTGTTTGGCTGTAGCACGACCCAGGGTCGGGACTGAACTGGTGCATGACGTGGCACCCGGATATAGTCGTCTGGCATCCAATGTGTTAATGAGGTGTCTTCCTCCTTTATTGTCTTCCACCCATCCCAACCCTTCCAACACCCCCATCTCCACTGGTCTTGTGTTGCTGCATTCTTATCTTGTCTGATGGTCTGGCTGCTCGCACATCCTCCTCCCCACCTTCTCTCTCTCCTCTTCATGCTGTGTGCGGCAGAACGAGCGCAAGCACCGGGCGCCTCGCATCCTCCTCGCCCTTGACCCCCAGCACGCTCGTTACTCGTCTTCATCCTCCCGCGGCGGGACCGTTACACTTGCTGACGAGACAAAAGAACTGGCGCCGGCGTGTATGATGCATGCGTGCGTGCGTGCGGCTGACATACGTCACAGATTCCACATTGATATTCCTCTTTCTCTCTCTCCTGTCTGGCTGCTGACGGATCCACTGATGTAGACACGTGCACTAGCGCCTCCTATCGACCGCTTCCTCTCCCTTGGAAGTGCATCTCGTATAGAAACCCTGTTTACATACAGTCGTCTCCTCAGCCCCTCGTCAGCTCCTTGTGGGTCTCACCCTCCATCTTGTCCCGACAGTCGCTGACACCTTGACACACTACACTGACATCTTGTCACTCTACCACTGTCATCTTGACACTCTACCACTGACATCGTGTCACACTCTACCACTGACATCTTGTCTCTACCACTGTCATCTTGACACTCTACCACTGACATCGTGTCACACTTTACCACTGACATCTTGTCTCTACCACTGTCATCTTGACACTCTACTACTGACATCTTAACACACTACTACTGACATCTTGACACACTACACTGACATCTTGACACACTGCCACTGACATCTTGTCACTCTACTACTGACTTCTTGTCACTCTACCACTGTCATCTTGACACTCTACCACTGACATCGTGTCACACTCTACCACTGTCATCTTGTCACTACCACTGTCATCTTGTCACTCTACCACTGACATCGTGTCTCACTCTACCACTGACATCTTGTCTCTACCACTGACATCTTGTCACTCTACCACTGACATCGTGTCACACTCTACCACTGTCATCTTGACACTCTACCACTGTCATCTTGTCACTCTACCACTGACATCGTGTCTCACTCTACCACTGACATCTTGTCTCTACCACTGTCATCTTGACACTCTACCACTGACATCCTTCGCAATCCCGTCAGTTCTACGGGTGTGTCGCAGCCTCCTGTGGTGGAAGTGAGCTACAGAATGGGATGATTGCAAGAAAAATATTTTGTCGCTAGAATAGTTAACCTCCGTTAGCCAAATTTCTTTCTATTTATTTTATTTGTTTACTTTAATTCTTTTATTTATTACATGTCTTTTTTAATATTTATATATATATTTTTAAAGATTTAAAGAGGCTGATGTCATTAGGATTCGGGTGACACATTTCTCGCCCCGCCTCTCCTTTCCCTGTTTCTCAGAACTAACCCGAGAATATGCGTGGCCTGGCCTACTGTCAGGTCAGTGCTGCAGTCGATTGTTCTCTGAATTCTAAAGAACTAACTTGGGAAGACGGATATCTGATGTGCAGTGGATGTTTGTTTGTCTGTGTGGAGCCATTGCGAGGGTCCAGCTGGGGACTCGGCGTCACGAGGCCAGGGTCCGGCGGCAGAAAAGGGTTAACCCTTCAATGTTATCATCTTGCAGACCAGAAACAGTTGTTGTCAGGGTTGTAAAAGCAGGTGGATTCAAGATATTTTAGTAGCACTTCAATGGAATAAACAGAGTTTTCTCCCTAGTGATGGTGGAAGTAGGACGAATACTACAGAAGAAAGAGAAGACAAGCACAGATGTCAGTCAAATAAAGTGAACTTTGTTTACACGTGGAGATATCCACAACAAGTATTGATGTTGAGCGATGGGAGGTCGGTGGAAGCCGACGACAGAAGAGAGTTGCTAAAACTTGATGTTGTCACCTGATGTGCAGTCATGCGTGTCGGCTGTTAGACTGAAGTGAACATAAGTTGTGTATATGTCACATTATTGTGTGTGAGTCGTCGCTGTGTTTGCACTTTCAGTCTATCTTACTTGAGGAGAGCTGTGGGTGGTGGTGGTGGTGGTGGATTAGAACAAGTGTTGAGTTGGCTGACTCAGCGCCTCTTTTTTTCCTTCCATCCCTCTCACGTGCTTTTTTTTATTATTATTCTTTCTTGACACACTTCTTAATGAAGAAGGGTCATTTCGGTTGGTTGGCTTTTTTTTTTAATTGTTGGGGTCGGTGGGTGGGGGATTGTTTTTGGGTCTTAAGGGAAGATTGTTTTGATGGTGGTTTTGTTTGTCCGATTTGTTTGTTTTTTAATTTCTTCTTTAGCACGCGTTTGCTCTTCGCTTTTCACAGGAGTTCTCGTGTGTGCCTGTAATCACATAATTTACCTCACAACCTTCTTCCCTCTCTCCACTTGTTAATAAACTGCCTGCTAGTCCCCACACAGCGATGACAAGTGGAGGACCCTGTCTGGTGGGTGGCCTAATCTCCACCGTGGTGACAATCCACAAAAGGAAAGAGTGCGCGGCGCATGTGGCTGTGTGTGTGTCCCACTAACCCTGACGTTTGACCTTTGCCCCAGCAGTACGGTGCGCCAGTGCGGACAGCTTTCAAACCGTCCCCCACATTCTCCTCACACCCGTCCTCTGTCAACACACAGCTACAGCTGGGGAGGGGGTGTGGAGGAGCCAAGTTTAATTAAATAAGCTTGTTCATCCCTCCCCTACCTTTTTTTTTTTCACGGAGAGTTTACAGGATGCTAGCAGGATCGCTTCTAGTGTCCCGCGCTGCTTTTGCACGTACTGCCTGTGACTGTTCACTAATGCTCACTATAACATCTTGTTGGTGATGAGATTGTGTTGGTGTTCACTAAACCGTCACAACTTGCTGGTGAAGACACTGTGAACACTGTACACGCGCTGCTGACGTCAGGCTTCGTTTCCTCAAGTCCGATGCTAATATGCCGGTGGTTTCGGGGTTCGGATCTTGCTTCCCGCGTTTGTTTGTTTGTTGTTAGTTTATTTTAAGTAATAGCTGTTTACATAACTGAAATAGTTTGCTCAACTGGTGTAAATACCAGTCAAGCAAGCAACAGCTGTAGTGTCTTTTGTTCTTTTGTCCAACGACTCACTAGTCGCGGGTATCATCACACTTGCCCCCAAGGGCCCGGCTTCTAGTGCCGGGGGCGAACACCCAGCCTTTCTCTGGCTGGGTGACAAAGCTGGCCCACCCCTTTTCCTTAGGCTTTTCTTTTTCTTGCTTCATTAGCCCTTTCATCTCTATTCTTTTTCAAAGTAAACATCTCCCTCATATACTACAGTTTTACCCTTCCTTTCTTCTGACTTCACCGGCCCTTCTTCTGTTTTTCCTTCTCCCATTACATCTTTCTTCGAACATCATTTCCTGTCTGCGGCCTTCTTTAGGTCCCCTGCGTTTGCCGTGCAGGGCGACCCGTGTCGGGGGAGAATGGGATCCTGGAGGTTGAGGTCCCTGATGGGCTGCGGCCCATCATACCAACACACCTCTTTGGCCCGGACTTCCCCTAGACGGGGGGTTGGTGTGGCCCACACCAATCAAGCGGCTGGTCGTGAATTGCCCTAGCTTTGCTAGAAGGCTGCGGCCGGGGTCAATCTGGTCTTGCTTCTGGAAGGCCAGAGTATATTCCTTGTGTAGCCCTGGTGTGACCCTGCTGGAAATACCAAGTGGTACCGCTCGGTCGCATCCCTAGTTGGACTCCGTGGTGGGTGGGGAGCACAAGGAACGAAACGTTAATCCTTTTATCATGGCCAAAAAATTATCTAACCTGGGGAAACGCATACGTGAAGATGATTCCTCTGATAGTGAAGAGGAAGTGAGAGAAAGTATTGAGGGGGCCTGGCCCCGTTTTTTGGTGGTAGAAGGCGCAGAGCAGGACCGACCTCTCTCGTCTCTATCACCTTTTGCCATAGCGAAAGGTTTTAAAAACATTTCCAACAATTTTTCTGCTATAAGACGTTTGCGCTCTGGACAATTCCTTGTTCAGTGCGCAAATCAAAAAGCTTCTGAAGCCTTACGCCGATGGGACGGTAAACAGTTCGTCGATCGCCCCATAAAAGTTACATCACATCGATCCCTCAACTCTTCGAAAGGGGTCATTCGTTGCCCGGACCTTGCTGGGATGACTGAGACTGACATCAGGTCAGAATTGGCATCTCAGGGGGTCTCAGCAGTACAACGAGTCACACTAAAGAGGGATGGGAAATCTATTCCCACAAACACCTTATTTCTAACCTTCTGTCTACCCAAAATACCCGACTTCATTGAGGTCGGGTACTTACGGGTAAAAGTTTCAATCTTCATTCCATCTCCCTTGCGCTGTTTCAACTGCCAGCGTTATGGTCATGGGGCGAGCTTCTGCAGGTCCCAGGCCCGCTGCTTTCGCTGCGGCGGTACCGGCCATGCGGCAGCTGATTGCTCTTCAAGCGCAAAATGTGCAAACTGTGATGGAGCACACGTCGCATCATCTAAAGACTGCCCGAAGTGGAAGGAAGAGGCAGCCATTCAACGCGTACGTGCGGAATCTGGCGTCTCGTACGCTGAAGCCCGCCGTCGCGTAGTGGGTGGCTCCTCAGGAACACCTTCTACTTCGAATTCCATATCTTATTCAGCAGCAGTCATAAAGCGACCCTCCACCTCTGTGTCCATACAGACTGACATGACTTGGGTCTCCTCAGAAGGCCCTGTTCCTATAACTCAATCTATGCCGCTCTCCTCCTCCTCCTGCAAGTTGTGGTGGCGCCCAGTCAACACAGAAAACTCAAGCATCCCAAGCTACACAAGCATCACAGTCAAAGCCTTCCACCTCACCAACCAGAAACACGTCAGACAACAAACGCGCAATTCAAAACAACCAAAAAACAAGAATATCACACCACAGACAGACAAGAATACCAAAACAAAACAAAAATCACCTGAAAAATCCACTACACCCGGGACCACCACAGCAGCACCTATACCAGTTCTTAATCGCTTCACTCCTCTTGGCGAGCAGGGGATGGATATGGATGAGCGACGCTTAATGTCGCCTTCTCCTTCCGCCGCCCCTGCCTCTCCTGGATCTTCTCCTTCAGTTACTTTGGGGCGATCTACGTCCCTTTCTCACAGATAACACATGTCTATAATCCTTCAATGGAACTGTCGAGGAATCCGAGCAAACTTTGAAGAACTCCGATGCCTAACATCTCGCTTTTCTCTTGATGTAATAGCTCTGCAAGAGACTCATCTTCTTCAAACAACTCTTTTTCCTTCAAAGGCTATCGAGTTCTACGTCAAGACTCACCAAATGATGTACCTTCAGGAGGGACTGCTCTTTTTTATTCGTTCAAACCTTTTATATAGCCAGGTTCCACTAAATACTAATCTTCAAGCTGTTGCTGCCCGAGTTTCTCTGGGCAAAACTATCACTATATGCAGTCTTTATCTACCTCCATCAGCTCGGATATCCGACAGGACTTGAGAGTCTTTTAACCCAACTTCCTACTCCCGTCCTTCTTTTGGGTGACTTTAATGGACACCACCCCATGTGGGGCGGGGCCTCGACTGACACCAGAGGAGAGTTGTTGGGATCATTTTTTATGGAAAATGATCTCTGTATACTGAATGACGGTTCAAACACCTTTTGCCGTCCACACAACAGCACAGAGTCAGCAATTGATTTGTCAGTGGTCAGCCCAGCACTTTTATTAGATTTAACTGGGCTGTACATGATGACCTGTGTGGTAGCGATCATTTTCCCCTTGTTTTATATTTTACAAATGGTCTGGAGCGGGACGATAACCTTCACAAAGGTGGGTGGAATTTAACTAAGGCAGATTGGCTTGAATTTCAGGCCCTCTGCTCCACCCACCTTACCAGAAACCCGTTCTTTAATTTTGAGATTGAAGACATTAGAAAAGACCCGATGTTACACCCTGCTAAAGTTTTCACCACAAGTTTAAATAAAATTGCATCAGAAACGATTCCGGTACTAAGGCACCGTAATAACCGACCAAGGGTGCCTTGGTTTTCAGAGGAGTGTAGGGTAGCTCAGCGCGCGCGGAAAAAGCCCAGCGTCTTGCTTTCCGTCAACCCACTCCTGAAAATGTAATAAATTTTAAACGTACCCGAGCTCAAACCCGGTATATCTTTAAACAGGCAAGGAAACTTGCGTGGCAGAAATTTGTGTCCTCATTATCCTCCGTACCACTTCCAAAGCGGTGTGGGCGGCCATAAGGAAGATAAAGGGAAGATTTCAGGCTGAGTCAATAGGCCATCTGCGGGTTGGAGACTCTATTCTTACAGAGGTACAGGATGTCGCAAATTCTTAGCATCCACCTTTGCTCATAATTCTTCCTCTTCTCACTACTCTTCAGACTTCCAACGCTTAAAATCTGTCCAAGAATCATCGGGTTGTGACTTTTCTTCAGACAACTCCGAAAAGTACAACCTACCTTTTTCTCTTTCTGAACTACAACAGGCCCTTCAAAAGTGCAAGGATTCTGCACCGGGTCCTGACAATATTTCCTATCAGCTACTAAAACATCTCCCACAGTCTTCTCTCCTTCTCCTTCTAGATATCTTCAACTTTATTTGGGTATCCGGCTTTTTTCCCCTCGTGGAGAGAGGCAGTAGTTATACCCATTCCAAAACCTGGTAAGGATACCTCTGATCCAAATTCTTACCGTCCTATCGCTCTCACTAGCTGTCTATGTAAAACTCTAGAACGTATGGTAAATGCTCGCCTTACCTGGTACCTCGAATCTCAGAGTCTCCTCTCCAACCTGCAGTGTGGCTTCAGAAAACGCCGCAGCACCCTGGACCATTTGGTCCGTTTTGAAACCTTTGTCAGGGATGCTTTTGTCGGCAAAGAACATGTTCTAGGGGTGTTTTTTGATTTAGAGAAGGCATACGACACTACCTGGAAGCGGGGTATTCTGTTAGACCTCCATGCCCTGGGCTTCCGGGGTCGTATGCCACTCTTCATTGAGAATTTTCTTTCAAACGCCATTTTCAAGTCAGAGTAGGGTCTATACTGTCTGATCCTCAGGAACAGGAAATGGGCGTCCCTCAGGGCAGCATTCTTTCTCCAACTCTTTTCAACATCAAAATCGACTCAATCTTGAAATCAGTCTGTCCAGGTTTAGAGGCCTCTTTGTATGTAGATGACTTTGCTATCTGCATACGAGGCCGCTCCCTTCCATGCCTCGAACGCCGGCTTCAGCTGTGCGTAAATGCAGTACAAAAGTGGGTGACAGAAAACGGCTTCAATTTCTCTCCTACGAAGTCAGTATGCATCCACTTTTGCAAACTGAGAGGTATGTTTCCAAACCCTTCTATCACTGTCAAAGGCACGATACTCAAGGTGGTCCAAGAGGTTAAATTTCTTGGGGTCATCTTTGACCGTAAACTGTCTTTTCTACCTCATATCAAATCTCTACGCCTATCTTGTCAGAAAGCCTTGGACATTCTTAGAGTAGTTGGCCATGTCAGCTGGGGAGCGGATCGCACGGTTCTGCTACGTCTCTACCGTGCCCTGATCCGCTCAAAGCTAGACTACGGATCCATTATCTATGGCTCTGCTCGAGAGTCCTACCTTAAAATTCTTGATCCAATTCATCATCAAGGGCTCCGCATCTGTCTGGGTGCCTTCCGCCCACTCCTGTACAAAGTTTGTACGCAGAAGCTGGTGAGCCTCCACTTTCTCTCCGTCGTTTGAAACTCATGCTATCGTATGCCTGTCGCTTAAAATCCATCCTGGGAATCCTGCGTATCGTGCTGTCTTCAGACCTCAGCGTGCTGCCTGTATGCCATTCGTACCAAGGAGCAAAAGCCTCTTTCACTCCGAGTAGCACCTCATCTTCAAGCTGCCGGAGTAGATATCAAGCAGGTAGAGCCTTTACCTCTACAAACAACTCCTCCTTGGATTCTCCCTGTTCCTGAGATTCGCTTTGATCTTACAACTTTCAAAAAAGGGACACTAGTGACCCCATCTATCTTCAACATTTTCGTAAACTTATTTCTGATTATCCTCAATTCTGTTCAATCTATACAGATGGCTCCAAAATCCCAAGTGGTGGCCCAGTCGCTGCGGCTGCAGTTCCATCCTGCCAACCACAACGGGCTGCTTCAGTCCGATTGGCAGACGAAAGTTCTATCTTTACAGCAGAACTTTATGCTATCATACTTGCCTTGCAGCATGCTCACCGCTCTTCGGAGCACAACTTTCTGATAATCTCAGACTCTCTTTCTGCTCTCCAAGCTCTTATTTCAAATGAATCTGATCACCCCTTGTGGCCAAGATTCATAAAATTCATGCAGCACTTATCGAACGAACAAGGACATTGTCTTTATCTGGGCCCCTGGCCATTCTGGCATTCCAGGCAATGTCCGAGCAGACCAGGCTGCTAAGGCTGCATGTCAGTCCCCTGGTAAAATACAGTTCCTTATTTCATCTGACTGTAAAACTGTACTTACAACCTACATACTGACTTTATGGCAAAACCTCTGGAACACCCTCTGTCAGAATAAATTATTCGCCACTCTTCCCTGTCTTTCTGACCGCCCACCTTTGTGCCATACCACAAGGCGGGAGGAGGTAGTCCTAACAAGACTAAAGACAGGACACACATATGCCACGCAAGGATACTCTTGCGAGGGGAACAACCACCAGGTTGCCCCTGGTGTGGGGGACATCTTGACGTAGTACACTTTCTCATGAACTGTCCGGGGCTTCAGACCATTCGTCAAAAATTTTATACAGTGGATTCATTGTATGTTTTATTTAGGTCCATCCCATCGGCAGCTATTTTTGGTTTTTTAAAAAGAATAGGACTTTTACACCAAATCTAAGTCTAATATATCTTATGTAATTTCTGTTTTGTTGGCGGCCTTTTTGGGCTCCACCACCCATTTTACACCATATTTGTTTCTTTAACATTTAGTTAACTTATTACCGTGGTCTGATTTTAAGTTAAATAACTGGAGAAAATTTACCCTGAAACCTTTAAACATAAAAACTTTTTTATTGCCATGATATAGCCTTAGTTGCTGGCATGGCATAAAACACCAATAAACAAACAAATATCATCACACTTGGTGATACAGATTTCTTATGCTGGAAATTTTCGGTTGGTTTTGCTGTTTCCATGTGTGAAGCAGAGTTCTCCCTGCTTAATCCTACTGAGATCAACGGGTGTCACATCCTTTCAACACTTCTGTCACTCAGAACTGGTTTTACATTAGCTCTTGTCTTTTCCTCGTACATATAAGGGCCGCTGGATGATATCACCTGCTGGATGTTTGTTTGTTTGTTTTTGGTTTATTGGAGAGGAAAGTGCTTCCACTCATATTGGTTTCGATCTTGTGTGTAAGAAGAGAGGTCAAGATGGCAAAGGGCGAGGACACGGAAGTTTTCAGACAACTTGCCTGACAGCTAAACGGGTGTGATGTCATGATAAAGCTCCCTCGGATTTTCCAAGACGAGATCTGAACCCGGGACCCCGCATGTTTCACCAGCTCCACCCGATTATGTCTCCCACACACTGGTAGTTCCACCCCACCTTCCCCAACTCGCCGCTGGCAGACAAGATGAGCAAGTGCATGGCGGTGCCGAACGTTCTGGAGGCTCAGTCCTGATTCCGCGGAATGGAGGTGAGGGGAAAGTGAGATATAAAAAAGGCGCGTGCGTCTTGGACACGTGTGCTGACGTCATAACGTCTAATGCAGGCCTCTCCCCTTCCCTCTCCCCCTCCCTATCATTAACGATTGTTAGATGGAGATGAGTGGAACTCAGCCGCTTACACCAGACGATGGAAGCAGCAAGGGACGTGATGTATGTGTGTATATTTTAACCCTACCCCGAGGTGACGAAACACTCTCGCCATACAACCACTGAGTCTTCCTGCCCAGCTGTTGCTGATGCTGCTGTCCGGCGGCGATAGTGGAGGCGGTGGGTGAGGTGGGGGATGAATGGGAAGATAACTGATGATGCTGCTGGCTGGCACAGTTGGCCACTGGCAGGCCCCACATCTCAACACGTCAGATTACGCGGGCGGGAAGGTGTGTGTGTGTGGGAGGGGGAGAGCTGCGTGGCCAACTGACCCACTTGCTGTGCCCTCGTCTTTACTGCTCTCCCTCCCTCACCACACTCCCTCACCAACACCCCCAGGCCCCAGGCTGCTCCTTCTGCTACTCGATCCTGCCAGCCACCCTTCCCCGCCGCTCCCCCCACCGCCATCAAGAAGAGGTTTTCGATACACCTCTTGGCGGCTGGTTGGCTACCTTCCTGCTGTCGAGTGCTTCAAGGGCTCCACTTCAGACTGCCGTTAGCCCTCCTTCTTACTTTCACAGAAGAAAAAACAACAGCAGAGCCGAGAGACTATTTATAGTAACTAAGCACCGCTGACGACACTTCCTGCGCTAAAGATCAATGGCTTTTCATTGTGTGTTTTTTAAAACTCTTTTAAAGTGTATTATTCTGTTATATAAACCTGTTTGTTCTTTCCTTCCCCCTTCATATAGGTGTTATGTGTGCGCGCGCATATTGTGACTAAGAAGTTTTCGCGTGTGACGTCTTTGTCTTTTCCACACTCCACACTACATTTATCCCCCAGTTATGAATACCTTTATTAACTACCGGCCTGCTAAACCAATTCTCACTGTGCAAGTAGTGCAGGGAGCGGTTGTACTCAGGGATCAAATCCCAAGAGATGTACTTTTGCGCAGGCTCTCTTTGTGACTTCCGCTCTGACGTGACGCGGAGACCTGGCGGGGACGTTACAAGAGTCGTGCCGTGACGTGTTGTGTGACGTGCGTAGCTGTGGTGGTGACCACGAGCTGTCGACGGTCCCCCCCTTATCCGGTGTTCAAGATGGCAGAATGTCACGGTTTATATTTTTAGTCGTGTCAAGCTGGCTTCCTCTGTAAGAGCCTCACTCACTTCACCTCATCTTGCTCCCCCCTCGCCCTCCTCTCCTGTCGCCCTGTGTGACTAGTCTCGTCAACAGAAGCATTGCCTTTTGTCTCCATGTCATCTGAATAAAGAAGGGATGAGAGGAGGTACACTGTTACCATCTCAAATTCCCGAGTCGCTTTTATTTACGGTATGGACGTATGAGTGGGCAACACAGTCTGTCCACTGGCGGCCATGGATCATGTCGACCTACTGTCTAACATTTGATGATCCTGCTCCACCACAGTTTGGCGCCATTTCGCACATGAAGATGGCTCTGGTGCCAGCCTGAGTGTATCACTGTATCTGCTTCTCGCCCCTGGAGAACCATCAGCCTGCTCACTGAGCTCATTCCACCGAGTGATGCAAGCAGCCGTTGATGCCAAGCCAGCCCCTAGCTTGTGATCGTCTTCACATCCCCTGGTGGTTGAGGGGTTTGACCCGCCTGCTTTCTGTAACATCAGTATAACAATCGATGTAACAGTCTATAATATAACTTATATCACAGTCTATATAACAGTCTATAATATAACTTATATCACAGTCTATATAACAGTCTATAATATAACTTATATCACAGTCTATAATGTGACTTACACCACCAGTCAAGTCCACAGTAACATCGCTCATTTCACTTTCTAAGATTTCGGGAGGAAAGAGACTCGATGCCGTGCGATAATTCTTGAAGTTGGTTTGATTTACAGTCATCGTCCTGTACTAAACCTTTTTCCTTTCCACAATCTTAGAAACGATTGATTGTCCTCAAGCAGCTCTTTGCCTACTTCAATCATTACTCGTTACTGTCATCTCAATAGTCATCATGCTGTCAATGGCACAGCACTGAGACTGCTGGCCCTTGATGGTGGAGCTGTCAGTGATGGCAGTGTCTGTCAGTGTCTGTCAGTGATGTCAGTGTCTCTCAGTGATGTCAGTCTGTCAGTGATGTCAGTGTCTCTCAGTGCTGTCAGTGATGTCAGTGTCTCTCAGTGCTGTCAGTGTCTGTCAGTGATGTCAGTGTCTGTCAGTGATGTCGGTGTCTGTCAGTCTGTCAGTGTCTGTCAGTGATGGCAGTCTGTCAGTGTACCACCTGGCACTGTTGGTCACATCATACATCATTGTTCCTGTAGCCGCTACTACTGTATTCCCAGGCTGGCATCTCTCAGTTATTTGTTATCAGTAATGTTTCATCTCATCCACCTGTTGCTTCATTCCGAGTTCCCCCAGCGACCAGTCCTCCTCTTGTCTACCAGACCACTCTGTTCCTTCATTCAGTCATGCCGTCACTCCAGTGTACTGATGACACACAGGTGTTTACCTCGTGCTACACCTGTCAACAGGATTACTTATATAAAAGTTGTGATATTATTATTATTACAGAGTTGGTGACTCGTTCTGGGCACGGAGGACGGCTGTCTGGCACCAAGACACACTTTCTGTTGCTTGATCAACACCGAGACCTGGTGTGGGGCTGTGTTGGCCCGGTGCCAGCACTAAATATAGCCTGGTGAGTGGCTCAGGGGACTAGGGCTGGCCTGCATGTGCAGCGGCCTTGGCTGTTGATCCCGGACAACACCAATTAATGCGGAGTGGAGGAGAGGTGGAGGGCTGGCAAGGCCAGTCGAGAAACTAAACAAAGTCGGAGTTGAAGGCCGAACAAGGAGGGGCTTTCTGCCTCCTGCCTTCCCTTTGCAAACATGTCTGTTAGTGTGTGTGTGTCCCAGTGTCTGAGGGAGGAGTGGGGAGGAGGGATTTCTGTGACCTGCATCTGTATGGTGGACCGGCTGACCTACTTCACAGTATGACAACATCGCTTTGTTGTTGTTGTGTTGGAGTTGCGGTGAAGTTTGTAGTTCCAGATGTGGTGTATATATATATGTATATATGTGGTGTATATGTGGTTGAGACCTAACAACACACGACTGTAGATGACATCATATAAGAATTGTTTATTTACCGAGGTTGTGTCCTGTTATAGTGTAGAACTGTACTAGCCAGTACTTTTCATTTCAAACAGCGGTTAATGGATGCAAAGAAGAAGAAGGTGTAGACGTATCGCCGAGAAGGGAGCAGACGATGATAATGTGGGCGATGTGTGGGTGGGGAGCCTGCACGAGGATGGTAAGAAAGGAGAGACGTATTGCTATCAGTGACCATGATTGCCACCTTGACCTGCCAGTGCCCGCTGATATCAGTGGCTGCGACCTCGTCTACTCGATAAGCTTCGATGTGCACAGGTCAGTCTTGAGGTCATCTCGCAGTCAGACGAGCGCCGCTAGGTGTCCACAGCAGTGCACAGCACCACAACCCGCGTGGTGAACATCTAGGTGGTGTGCACGACGATGGTGTCGCTGTCTTACGTCACGTGGTGTGCACAGTGATGGTGTCTTACGTGTCTTACATGATGGTGTCTTACGTCACGTGGTGTGCATGATGATGGTGTCGTTGTCTTGCGTCACGTGGTGTGTCCCATCATCTTTAACGTGAGCCACTTACAGTTCAGTTCATTCACTTTCACTTAATAACCCTTAATGGTTTCCAGCAACATCCGCATCATGATGATAACGAAGGTGTGGGACTGTTTCTGCCCAGGTGTAGCTAGCTTTCACCTGTTGTCACATCACAGCATGGAGAGGACCATCTATAGACTTCACCTGTCACCATGGCGGTGGTCGGGCGACTCCTGGGCTGGTTGCGATGTTTTCCTTGATAAGAAAATACTTGTTTAGGTTACCACTGTCCATCAACCCCTGTTCCACTCTTTGTGGACTCCTTAAAGAATTTGTTTTAAGCATTGTCAACATTTTATTTGCCGTTGTTCGAAAAATTTGTGTTGAGGAGGACAGGAGGGTGTGAGGAAGACATAAAAGTCACTACTTGTGTTGTCAGGGCTCTGTTGCTTGCTTCTCTCCTGCTCTGTCCACAAGATGTGAGTGAGCGGAATAGGGAGAGGTTGGGGTGGGGATCGGGTGTGTAAGAATATTTGTGGGATCTGAGTCTGTTACATAACACTCTAGCTGTGCAGTCAACGGAATCCTGACTTTCTCTTGTCGGTGATCTCTCTCTGATCAGGGTATTGGGTGAGTTGTGTAACACCTTAAGTGCAAGAATAACAAACACGAGAAGCAGGCATGCACACCACACACACATGCACGGACAGAGACTGCAGCCTTCTACCCGTGTAATGTCGGGTAATGGCGGTACAGGTGTGAGGTGGTCGTTCACACAAACCATTCAGTCTGCCGCATTGGAAAACGCAGGTTTGACCTATTAGTATGCGTGCACTTTCTGTACTCGTCTGCTCTTCCCTTCCCTACCCTTCACCCCACCCCACCCCACTCACAGCTTTCATATATTTGTGCCTGACACTGGGGATGGCGAGATGCACAGCTTAGTAATTGCACCACCTGCGTCTGGATGTTGTGAGTTGGTTGTGAGGTTGTGAGGCCGACGAGCTGCCATCTCCACTGATAGCGGCCTGCAGGCACAGAGATGCTGTGCACTGATGGAACAGTGAGGGGCTTGTGTCTGGCTGGGCTTCGAACTGATAACCCTGCATGCTGCCTCCACTTGCAGCCGACATACAGAATAGTCGGTGTTTGTGTGTGTGCGTGTGTATGTGTGCCTGTGTATGTGTGTGTGTGTGCGCGCGCGCTTGTCTATGTACGTGTGTGAGTGCTCGTGTATGTGTGCTAGGGCCGGGGGTAGTCCTCCTCACCACTATCTCCCCATTACCTGCTCTATCGCCACAAGAAATGTAAAGATGAAAAAAAGCACGTGATAATGCGCGCGTAAAGATCACGTGACGTAAGCACACTGGCATCGTTCCCTGCGGTCGTTAACTCGTTTGTTTTTTGTTTGGTTATTTTTTCAATCCTCTATCTTTGTAAAGTGGGTTGTGATGTATAAATACAACTCCTGTTCAAGACAAGATGACATTTAAGTATGTCCCGTCCGACTTCAAAGAAAACGAGAAAGGTCGTCGACCTCGGGGGTCGTTGTTCTGTGCCAGCAGCCCACATGTCGCTTCTTGCGCTCGTCGTCAGGATCGGACGTCCCTGTCGGCACATCAAGAGCTCCACTTACTCACCTCCTAAGGGATTATTTCCGGCTCTTCGGACTCGCCTGCGCAAGGATGCTGCGTGACGTAACGCGAGTCGTGACCGGCCATGCGCGGACAGGGATGCTGGTGTTGTAGTGTAGCTAGGTTCTGCCTTAGTTCCATCCATTGCTGGCCCTTAAAGTAACATTTTCAACCCGCCTTTGTACAGATGTACGAACTAAGTAGTCGGTCTCCCACTTACCGTGGTGACGAATGCAGTCCGATATGTGCGCACGTAACATCTGGCCGGAGGAGGAGGAGGACTCTGTGGTCTACAAGAGTAATAATGGCGGTTAGAACACTTAATAATGCAGATGAGAACAATGGGGAAGATAACAGTCACGAGAACAGCGCGGGCAGAAAGGACAAAGGGGAAGTGTGGTGGGGCGGGGGTAGAAGTGGGAGGGGCGGGGAGGACTACTGCTGCAGCACACACACCACGCTGCACTCGCTGCCAAGGTCAGTAGACAGAAGACATTTGAATCTGCATAGGTCATAGGTCGCTGCTATTTGCAGTCATTAAAAACAGGGCTACAGTCACTCGTGCAGCCAACCGGAGGTGGGAGGAGGCTTGTGAAGGAAGGTGGCGCTCGCAAACTTCACAAGCTGCCGCCGTCGCTGTCTGTGACGTTACGTTGCCGTCTTGCCAGCGAGCACGTTACTCTCGTGTTACAAGTCATTGGTTCTGTGGGAAGCAGGGAAAAAATCTCATCGAACGCGAGTTGTGTGGAGCTCCACCCCCAAGCTTGCTCTCTCTAACTCACACACACACACGTTCGCACGCACGCACGCGACACACCACACGCACACACCACATCTGCTTGTCGTCGTGGACGCTCAGCGATATCATCGTCACACGTGATGCTGTCTGTACAAGGCGTCCGTCTGTCCGATGTACGTGTTCGCGGGGTGGTGGTGTTGGTGTGGTGGTGGTGGTGGTGGTGGTGGTGGTGGTGGTAGTAGTGGTTGCGCGGGATTTGGTGGTGTGGTCGCCCGTCAGGAATTGCGCAAGAGGATTGTCGCTCCCTGGGTTCTCATCCCTTCTTTTTTCCCCTCCACCCGAGGGCACGCTCGTCCAGTCTCCCCCCCCCTTACCACATTTTTATTTTATTAATCGTTAACAGACTTTTCTTGTCCACAAAATAATACGCGATATTTTAAAGCTCGTCGTAAAGGCCACATGGGAGGTTGAAACTGAGAGGAGGTAGGCTTAAAATAGTCTCGTCTGTGCTTCATGACCCGCCTTCTGCTGTTTCAGCAGTTCCCTTCAGGTCTACAGCGTCCCTGGCCTCTACACACCATCTTTAGTAACCGTTTGAAACCGCTCACTATTATTAGTGATTACTTCGAGAAGCTCGTAAAAAGTGTTTGTGTCACGAAAGTATGAATACTTAAAAAGAGTGGGGTGTATGGAGGCTGGAGGTTGGTAGTTGGTCAAAGATAGCTCAGACACCCTCGGAGCATTTTAAGAAGATGTGGAAAATGTTCAGCGAGAACAAAAAAATAGATTGCGCCAAGCCGGGTCTTGAACTGCACTCACACACGTCTTGTAGCTTGTGACTAGCATCGGAAACAAACACAGGGCATTTTTTTTTTAAAATACAACCGAAAGTTGTCTTTCTGTGGCAGGATCTTGAAATTCCTTAACCCGTTAAACTATGTCCCTGAAAAATTACAATCCGAACATGGGAACTGTACAGATGGAGAGTAAAAGTATTTCAACCCATTATCTCATTCTTTTTGGTTCGCCCTCTATCCCTCTGTGGAGTTGGCATCTGCGAAGAGGTGGGAGGAGGGAAGATTAAATGCTTATTTCGAACAGCAATCATCATCATCATCATCATCATCATCATCATCATCATCATCATCATCATCAGATCCTTACTTGTTGCCGCCTTTGAAGGCTTACGAATGTCCTCGTGTGTTTTCAGAAGTTTGGACGGCGGCCTCGTATTTTGATGATTGTCTTGTACCAGGACTGGTGGCACCCGGTTATCGTGCTGCCTCTAAACCTTATCTCAGAGCAACACAGTCACAGTCCACTTCGTCAGCAATTTCTCCTTGGGCGGTTAATAATCGGTCCTTTCTGGAGGTTTTCCATCTTCTTGTTTTTGTTGTTGTTTTGTTGGATTTTTAAGCCACCACCTCATCGTAGCAGTAGCAGTATGTATTGGTCATTTGGGGTCATGTGATTTAACATTTACAGTCCTTCCTTCTTCGTTGTCTGAGTTCCAAAGAGCGTTGCTGTCAGGCTGCAGTTTGTTGTGACTGTGAAGTGAACGGTCGTGTTCACGTGTCCGGAGCTCGCGGGCTGCTGGCTGTAGTTTGTGTCGCAAGACCTGTGGTGTGGCACCTGACTCTCAGGTGAACTTCTCTTTCAAACATTATATTAGGATTTTTTATTTAGGTGCACTGTTACTGCACATGTTCGCGAGCTTCCTGTGTCAATGCCAGTGAGTCCAATGCCTGTAGTCGGTATGTCAAGTTTATGGCAGCTTTTTAATGTCCTGGCTTTGCAAGTCGTGCACTTTAAAGTGCAGTCAAGACGCCCGGCTGCACATGGTGCTTGTTGATATTTGCCTGGGCATTGAACAGGTGTCGTGAGGCAAATATTAATCTCTTACAGGTCTTTATACTGCTGGTGCTGTCAAACTGTCATTAAAACAGTTTCTATGGCCGCCATTGTTGCTGTGTCTGGCTGACATTATCAAGGAGACAAAGTCGTCACGAAGTGGATGAAGTTTGTAACCCTACACTTCACTTCGTGGAACTTGCAGAAGAAGAAAAATGTCTGGGGGGAAATGGGGTGGGGGGAGTTGTCTTAGCGCAGTTATGAGTGGCTGAAGGACGAGATTCGCAATTTGGTTGCTCACTTGTGTCGATTTGTTGCTTGGTTTGGCTGGTTAACGCTAAACAACAACAACAACAACAACAACAACAACAACAACAACAACGAATTTACGGCTTTAGGGCAACTGCAAGCTCATTAAACCTATTTTTTGCACTAAAATCTGCGGCTGTGTTCTATCACAATAAGCTAAATAAAAAATGATGAGACAAACTGAAATTACAGTAAGACAGACGAAGACGAAATGTCGCAACAGACGTATGTATCGTCGTTAAATCATTGATTAAAAATGACAGAAGGCAGACAAAACTTGATTTACCTTTTGTAAAAGTTACAGCTGTAAGTCTAGCATCAGTATTTACTAGCAAGGAGCCGCATCTTCTAATGAATCTAATCGTTGGCGGCCTCTAAGTAAACCTCTACGATGAGTCGTCCACATGGAAGCAGACGATATAGCTGCAGTCTTAAACAAAAATATTAGCAGGTGCCAAGAGAGACAGAGGGATGCCGGCCCTTGAAACTGTGGCCAAGCCACCCTTCTTCGTGCTTGATGCTCGTGATGCTCGTGCCTGTTGCACGGAGGACGAGTTGTGGCTGGCGCGACATCCTCGTGGCTCCCAGAACCTGTCCCCCTCCGTGTGGCGGTCTCTCTCCCTCGTGATCCACTTTCTCCGTGACCCTGTCTGTGAACGCCGGGGAGCTGACGACACTGGTTCTCTTGTGGGTCGACTTTGGTCCCAGGATGAAGTGTGGTGTGTATTGATGGCTTCTCTTTGTGAAGTTGGTCAGTGCCCCCAACATCTCCCTCCTCTACAGCAGACCGCTCGTCGCAGACGTCTGTCGGGATTCTGTTGCTGGGCCAAGCACCTGCTGACCTCAAATCCAAATGGAGGCTTTCTACATCAGCTGATAGTCCAGGGTTTACAGTAGTCAAGTTTGGTTTCCATTACTCTGTCTCTCATCCTTCTTGGGAGGGGGAATGGGAGTACGGGTGTGGATGGAATGGGTAATGACATCAGATTAAATGTATAAGTAGAACAAAAATAGAAAAGTCTTTTTTGGTGCGTAACTGTGCCCACCACGGTTCAATTCCCATTTAAGATATCTTGACGCTGTCTATGAGCTGTCAAACAATCGTCATGGGATTCATTTCTTCACATAATAATATTTCCTTTTCGATGTTCATATCTGCAGTAGATTGCCAACTGGGTCATGGCATTGTCTGTCATTGGGTAGAAGATTACAAAATCCAGGTGACCGCATTCTGTAAATCTTTACCACCAGATGGCATAAACTAGTTGATTCATGCTATTGGCAGGTTGTTTTGCTGTTTTATGCGTTTTTAACGGTTTTGTTCTTGGGTTTATTAGTGTGTTGTTGTAAAGTATTTCTTCTCCGTCGAGCTATGAGAGTTAAGGAAGGTGGCCTGCTGGTGTTATGATATTACAATATCACAGAGTTACACCATTGTCATTTTGTTGCCCTCGTACACGGTGTGTTTTGATTGGTTGAGCGTGTGCTGGATGTTTATGTGACCTAGGTTACGACGGTCTGAGCACCTACCTGTCCGCACACTGTGCGATGACATATTGGATGCTGGTGTCGAGAATGTTCTGGTGCCGTCTGCCACTCCTCGTCGTCACTCTCCCCTTCATCCTCCCTCCTCTCCCACAGCCACGTCGCCTCTTTCGTCTCTCACCTCCTCCCCAACCATCAGTCTGCCCACACCTGGAGCAGGGTGCATGGTGCGCCGCTAACCGCTAGGTGGGTGACGTCACACCAACTGCTGATTGTTTACACGACGAGACCCGAGGCTTTGACTGTTTACAAATGGCGGCGTTAAGGCTGTCTGTCGAGTGAAGACAGTTTCAGATTCGTTCGTGTATTATCTGGAGTGTATGAGGTCCACCTGGGGTATAAAGACCCGACCGAACATAAACTGATTGTTGTTCATTGGTTATCTCCAGTTTAGTCTCAATTTAAGGCTGTTGTGGCTAAGCAGATGTGCGGCAACGAGAGGGGTTGGTCGTAATATGATAATGAAAACGACATGCAACAACTATAATTAATTAAAGTACTCTCCATCTTGTCTGCTACTGCCTTATTTTCCAAATTAAAACAACAAATAATATGGGAGGAATGCAGAGGTTTGGAAAGCAGGCACATTGTATAGTTATGAACGAGAGGTGCAACAGTACCCTCGGGTTGTGTAACCTCCGCTCGATATATCTGTAGCCCTAGTTAGTCTTCTGTAACCATAGCAGGACAAAGACCTAGACTATTACTCCAATCCACATGTGCATGTCTCTAATTACAGTATCATTAATTGCAGATCAGTTGTGGGTTGCGGTCCATTCTCGCAGTCAGACATGCGCATCGAACTGTGCAAAATGTAGGTTCCTCTCTTTTTGTATGTCCTGATAGTTCGCCGAAAGAATGAAACAATAAACTGAGTTACCTGAGGGAAAAACACTTGCGTCGACGTCAGCTTTATGCGTTCATTATTTTTATCTTTTTTTTCGACTTTCTAATTTTCCGGCGGCGCGCGACAAAGCCTAGCTGCTTACTAATTAGAGGATTAGTGGGTAGCCTCCCCACTCCCCCTCACACACACACGCACTTATATGGCCACACACACACATCTTGACAGGTGTGCTACGCGCGCAACCTTTCTGCACCGCGAGTCCCGGGCTTTTTTTTTTTTTCCTTTCTCTCTCTCTTACTGCTTTCCATCATCTGCCGCATCGCCTCCCTGAAACAAAAAATCGAACTGGCCGCAAAACATCCTTGGTTCGTTTCTCCGAAGTCGAGCTAGAGCATAAAAGGAAGAATGATTGCTGTTGCAGGCGGAGAAAATGGACATAGATACATAATAAAACGTAGCTGACTTGCGGACTATTTATGCGACCTGCTTTACTCCAGCGGTATGGGGAGTTAGGGGAGCCGGGAATTAATGGAGCTGGGGAATCTTCCACACACACACACAAGGAGTTGTCATAAAACACTAGACTAGCTCGCCAACCTCGTGTAATTTTTGTAGTGGATGTTTTCAGTTTGGCGGACAACTCAAGGTAGCTGAGTTCGAAGCTGCCATTAGCACAATCTGCCTGAGTGCCGCTTTTCATTTGATATTTTTTTTTTGCACATTGCGTTAAAAATATTTGTATAATAAATTATTTGCATAATTGCACTGGCAAATGCAGCTGGAATTTTGTTTGATCCGTGAAGCGAAACCGGCGCACATTATTATGCACGGTCGGCTACAGATGAATGAGGGGGGATATGGCGCCACCTGGGCCGCTTTGCCAGGTGAACTTGGAGTACTTGCAGCCCACCCTCCTCCGATCTCTCCCTCCCACCCCGGCTGTCTTGTAGGACCTATTCCATCCTCCGCCTCTTTAGGGACTGCTGCCCTATTCTGGAGCCAGTGGGAGGAGACCGGACGTCAGTGGGGAGGGAGCTGCGGGGGGGTCTGACCGTGCTAACTGCACACTGGCAACATGCAAGTCGTCTGCTTGTCTGCCGGACAGATTTACGATCGAGGAAACTCACCCTCGCTCCAAGCGACTTGTCAAAGAGTTGGATTTTTTTCTTTTTCCTTTGGTCTTTCATTCATGTTGGAAAACAACTTTGACGCGGCTTTGAATGGGGGAGAGTCGGTCTCCTGTGTATCTCTGTTGTTTGTTTTGTTTTGTTTTGTTTTTTTGGGGGGGGATTTTTGTTTTTGCTTTTTTTTTTTTTTTTTTGTCTGTCCACGAACTGTCTAAAATAAGTTTGTTTTTTTTATCTTCTGAGACTTTATCTGTCTCAGGTCTTCGTTTGTGCTTGCATGCGTGTGTCTTGGTGTGCAAGGGAAAGAACTATTGATGAAGATCGCAGGGGAGGGAATGAAAGTAATGGCGATTTTTTTTTTTAAGTTTTAGAGGGAAACTGGGGAATATAAGGGAGGGGGTAAACAGTAGAAGGGATTGTGGTAGATTGTGGGTCGCAGGTGTTGGTTACTGTTATTACTGTCGTTCACTTTTTATTCCTTGTTCTTAGAGTCCGTGATGGATATTGTCTCGAAGCTTGTGGAGTTTAAGATTATTTTTAGTTGTTTTTCGTAGCAAGACATTTAGACTGTTGTAATTAGTTGTTTCTGGGTCTGATGCAAGGTATCACTATCGTTTCCTTGTTTTTCTTACTATTGTTAAAATAAATAGAGAATGTTGATGCTTAGCCACCATCTGTGTCGTTAAAGACAGAACATCATACTAAAGTTCGTTAGGTAGGTTGAAAGAACTGTTATTTTTTATGTTTGTTAAAGATCTTTCTGATTTCTTTCTCTGATGTGTTTTCATTACACTATAAAAGTACGTTTGGAGTGGTGTCTGTCTTCACAGCTTCCTGTAAGACGATGTTTTTACTTTGTGAATTTCGCCATTTAGTCTCATTTTACCTGAATGCTCAAATCTGTTTGTATTGTAAAAAGTGGAACATTTTGAGGCTGCTGGGGGAAATAGAAAGGTTGAGGTTGATAATGATTAGGGTTTTGTTCATTGAAAATCCATCTACTGTATCTGCCTCTTTCTTTCGTTATATTCCCATATGAGAAGGAACCCACAGAAACTTAATTTTACAATGTAAGAGTTTTATGTTTGATAGTTTATATTTCATACTCCGTGTCCGCTGTGGAAGAAGTTTGACTTTGTAGAGGGTTTGGGGATCTGATCAGTGTATAGGAAGCTGATGTGGATCTGGTTGACTGAATGAATGTGTAAGTTCACATCAAGTCTGTGACAGACAGAGGTATGAAGACACCAGGGTGAACACTGTTCATCTGCAGATTTGTGTGAATGCAGGATGTGTAGGGGAAGAGGGGAGGGACGCTTTCACACAATTTTAACTGTGATGATGACCTCTAGGTCAAGCGAGTTGGGAGGGTAGTCATTGGGTAGGTTGCCACGTGACCGGTCGTGGTATCGACCATAGTAAGATGTCTGTAATCTGCTGAGTTGACTGGTGTGCACGTTTATTTATTTATTCAGCATCTTGTTCTGTCTGTCGGTTCAAGCAGTTCGCTTGCACCGGTTGGACTTGGCCGACCATCGGCCAGGTTTTTATAGTCGGACTTTTTATTGAAAGTGGAAAGTGGCAGAAGTGTTTCGTCACGTGGTGTGCACTTCGGGGCGCTTGGGAACACACGTACGAGTGAGTGCCGCATACATACAAGTCTAGTAATGAGAACAAACTGGAGCAGCAAGTGCGCGGATCGTCTGCATCACGTGACACACCCGGAAGGCCTGGCAGTGGGACCGGGTTGTCGGGTGGAATGGGGAGGGAAAAGTGTAGGGAAGCTCTGTCTCGCTCACGAGGGCAAACCTCTGTCCATGTACATCAGCGACGTGAACACAAGCGAGTCGTGTCGACATCAGTGAAATTACGACCGCTTCCACTCCGGGGTGTGTCGTCTGTCGTCTGTCGTCTGTCGTCTGCGTCCTAAGCAGCTACCTGCTGATAGCGACGGTCGTCTGGCATTTTATTTTGTTTGTGTTTTGAGCTCGTTTGCGAGACTTGCGCGAGAGATAAAGCAAGTAGCGTAGTCTTAACCGGACTCCCGTTTCTTGTAGTCGTTGTTGTTGTTACTGCTGTACACAATCGCCGTCGTCTCTTTACAACTTGTCAGAAAAGGGAGGCAAGTTACTCGCCGCACCACTGAGAGAAATAACACGTGCGTGTGAGGTCAGCTTCTTTTACTTTTTTGTGTTAGTCTTATCTTTCTTTACTTTTTTTCCTCGATTCGTTCCTGTTTCATGGAATCGGTTGCAACGGTCTTCAGCTTTTGGGCTGTTGTCCAGGGGTGTGCAGGAAGCCCGGGTTCTGGAGATGCCCTCGCCAAGCCGTTCCACACGAGTTGCTGCTGCAGGCAGAGTTGTCTGCCCGTTGCTGTGCCGACGCCGCCATGACGGATACAGTTCACTCAGTAAAACAATCGTCAGACTCCTTCTTTGTCTTCCGCTCCTTCTGCATTCAGACACTGCAGCTTTAATGACCTGATGTTTTATCTTCACGATACACAGCTAATTACGACCCAGGTGGCAGAGGAGTTCTGAACATTTTCAGACGAGAGTTTTTACTCCATCTTTAATCTTGTTTATTAGCTGCCAGCGTCTCTAGAAACAGTATTTCATTTCCTGGTGTCGTCATTAAAATTGTGTTGGTCCTGTCACAGGTAGACAAGCATGTGTGTGTGGTTTGTGTGGTTTGTGTGTTTTGTGTGTTCGTTCATGCCTACAGTTTTAAACATATTGCTTGTTTGTTCTGCAGGTCATGACTACATCTGGGGGCAGAAAACTGTTGGCAAGCGATGTGAAGGTAAGTACATATGAACTTCCTACCCACTTCTCAATTTTCTCTTCTCTCCGATCCTACTCATCAATTCTGCAGGTGCACCAGGTGCAGATAACTGCAGACTCATCTACTCTCCCCTTTCCCTTTACCTCCCTCTGTGCAAGACACCGATGCTCGCATCCAAACCTGTCGTGAAACTCGTTGTTCCTCTCCTTTCATGCTGTCGTCAGCCCTCGTGAGGTCACTTTTCCGGAACAAACCATCGTGGGCACGTGAGAGGCCGAGACTGCACTAAGGTCACAGGTCAGTTCACGTCGCAGGCTGCGCGGTGCATCGCTGCTGGGGAGGATGGGTGAGGGAAGACAGGAGGATATGATATCGCGTGTCTACCTCATTAACAGCGGCCTGTATGACCAGTACATGCCTGCCCACCCGCTTTTCTCATACTCTGCATGAGATCCGTCACATGACGCGCTGGCATACCCCTTAACCCACGTGCGATTTCGCTGGCAAGATGCTGGCAAGTCTCACCTGAGCCCCCCACCTCCCATTCTGCTGACGTCAGCGGGCGAGGGCTGGAAACGGATGTGTCTTGAGGTTATCGCCCTTTACCGAACTGCCCCCATTACCTGGCGACGGGTCTGTCAGACACCTGGCGGGCTCCCACCTTCCTCCTTCCCCACCCCACTTTCACCAGATGCACCATGGGATTTCCCATTGGCGCGGCTGCTTTGAAGTACCACAAGCACACTTTCAGCTGTGCTAAGTTGGCGGGTGGGAGCGGGGTAGAAGAGAAAAGGATAAGGAGTTAACACCGAACTTTTTGGAGGAAGAGAGCAAAAATCTTAAACAGTACTTTGTTGCCATTTTGGATTACTTCCCATCCCATGGATTCCTTAGTACAAAATAAAATTCTGCCGTAGATTCTCCTGATATCCTCCTATCTTTGATTTTTATTTTATTCTTTCTTCTTTTTTTTTTAACCCGACGGAGGTACAAAGCGTTTTTGTTCTGCGTGCTGCTTACATCTTGCGGAGAGTTGGCTAAACGTGAGTGAGGGTCTAAAGACATGGTCGTCAGGACTGTGGACAAAGCAACCACTGTGACCATGTGAGTAGAGTTAGTGGTCGACTTCCGACTCCTTCATGGCTGCGGTTGTAGCTGTTGAACATGGGACGAGCACAGCCACCTCCGCCCGGCACTCTTTTTTTTACTGCGCTCGACTTCTAGTCGACACAGAAAAGCGCGGAGGTGAGTAGGTTGTGCAGATACGCTCGTACTGTGCTCAGTAAACATACATCACACGGTGTGTTTCTTGTCTTTAGCGACCTACCCTCCCCATCCCCGCCGCCAACTTTTCCCTGTATGGCTGGTACAAAAGTAAGCGGGTGCTTCGGGTGGACAGAGGCGGAGGAAGGAAGAAGAGATGGGCGGAGAGAGGGGACGAACATTACGATGACAGGTAAGATGGAAACGTGTTTGGGGGAGTGGTGGTAGGAAGACTTCCAGCTTGTCGTGTCACGGCGAGTGGTTGGGGATGTTTCCGTGCAAGATGTAATATGGTGGGGTGGAGAGAAAGATGAAAAAGATGCGACAGGCCTGAGGAAGAGGACACAACCCATGATATACAGCTGCTTGTCTTCCCTGTCGTCCTAGACCGCTGCGCTCCTCCACACTCTCCTACCCTCATCCCCACCCCACCCCGAGGCCATGCACCGTGATGCAAGGTTGTGTCCGCCCAGCGCACGGGGTCACGGGGGGACGAAGCGCGTGCACAGGCAGCAGCAGGGTGTACAGACATGACAGATATGCTGTCTCTTGACCAGCTTAACCACTTACACCTGCACTTCCTCTAGCCACTCTTCCTCTCTTCCACCCTCTTCCATGTTATCAGACCGTATCAGATACCCAGTACCCAGTACTGGACTGCAGATCACACGGGTGTTGAAGTTCTTACATATAAAAGGGAATGTTGTGGGAGGGAGGGGACTACGAGCCACCGAATGACGGAGGAGACAGTTGACCCCACTGGTCTCTGCTGAGAACCGAAGCCACCCAGCACGACTTACTGTGCCGAGGCACTCTGGAGTGATTGAGTGAATGATTAGCCACAGATAACAGAAAGGAAGTTAGGTAAACTACGGAAGTGAGTGAATCACAACTTCTTGTCTTCTTCTTGTCTTTGTGTACGTTGTCTGTTCTTTCCTTTACTCCATCCAGCTGTCGTTCTTTCTGTTGCTTTTGTTCCTCCTTCTTTCTTTCGTAGCCCACATTTTTTAGTTTTGTGTTTTTCTCGCTGTATACGTTGCTTGGCAACAAGAGCTGTAGTGCAAGGCGAGGCAGGGCCTAGCAATCGGCTGTAAAGCCAGAGTTCTGTGGGTATGTGTGCACCGCTCATTGACGTTCCTTGTGTTACTGCGGTAACCTGATACCCGATCACACGATCACGGGGTAGGTGAGTCGAGGTGCACTAGGGTACGTGCCGATAGTCACACGAGGCGTGCACGGGACCTTACTGTACTTAGCGAGCAGGGTGCGTGTGTGTGAGTGAGAGAACATTTGACACATGTGTGAGCACGCGCACACGTCGTTACGTTTGCCGACGTCACGGCTGCTGCAGCTACAGGGCGGGGGTTGGGGATAGGGGAGGAGAGTCACGAGAGTGGTGGAGGGGGAGGAAGATTTGTAGGAATGAACAGACTATTCCCCCTTTCCCTACCTTCCTCATCGTTGCTCAGCTGTGTGAGTGTCTCTCACTCTCCCTCCTCCTCCTCCCAGACCACGTCAACACAACTGCTAGCGGCAATGGCGATTGTCGTCCTGAGAAGTTCCGTCCTACCCTGTCTCTGTTGTTCGTCCACAGAGAGAGAGATGGGAAGTGGGACCAGTGCGCTTGTTTGCCCTGGCACTTGCCCTCACGAGGTCAGCGGGTCAGGAGGGGAGTTATCGCCTTTCCCAAGCTTATGCCCTCGGTTCCTCCTCCTCCCCTACCCGCCCCGTCCCCTTATCGGCGACAAGCTGAGCGCAGGTTGTGGGGGAAGCGAGGGTGGATCTTGACAAAGCCTTATCGCCAGCAGCTTAGGGAGTCGGACTTGCCGGGTGACACTCACACTCACAGCACCCACCCGGTGAGCCACTCGCCTGTCTAAGGTCAAGGCCGCGTGGGTCGCTTGGGGTGAAAGGGAATGCGCTGCGTGTGCGGGTCGAGTGTAACCGAGGTGAGAGAATGTTCGTTACTCTTGATTGGGTGCATTTTGCTGGATGCTCCTGCTTGGGGTGCTGCCACCCGCTCTGACACTGTAGTAGTAGGACACTGCAAGCGCATCTTGAGGTGGCTGACGATGTATTTTAAAATGTACACGTGGTCAGACACCATTGTGGTACAGCAGCTGTCCACAGTGTGTGATCGCTAGTCTGATTGTTTATTCGCAGACTTATCGTTTATAAAGTATTCCATCCACTTTGTGCCTTCAGTGAACAGAAATAATACCACGACGGTCATGTCATCACAGTTGAATGCTCAGGTCGGCCTCCACAACCAAGATGGCGCCTCAGTCGTGGCTACAGCACACTCCTTGCTCCTAGGTCTCATCTATCAGCCCCTGGACCAAGTGTTCGAACCCTTTTCGTTCCTTTATAGATCGCCAGAGCAAGCGGGCAGGGCTTGGAGAGGTCGGGAGAGGGGGGTCCTGTGTGTGGAGGGCACTTTGAAACCCGTATCAGCATAACAACATCTTTATCGCTTCTGCGCCGTTTGATTGATCACAGCAAAACAAAACCTTACATCTCTCTCTCTCCAAGCCGATGTGGGAGTGGTCCACTGTGACCAGCTTTGTTGTGGTTTGTGGGAAGACGCCTGGTGAGGCCTGGGTCAGTGCAGAGAGATGCTGCAGCCATTTATTCCCATCACTTAATCTATTGTCAACAGTTTATCCATTGTTGCTGGTGTATCTGTTTTGTTTTGGGGGAGATGAAGGGGAGACGATGTGTATATAAATATTGTGTGAATGTGTTTTGTGATCACACAGATCACAGACAGGGTGTGCTCGTTACTCTTAATAACGGACCTCATGGTTGATAGGCCATGCGCTGCCTGACCCCCAGCTGACTGTATACTTACAATCTGTACTTATTGTGTGTGTGTCGTCCGTTCCAAACACTGACCTTTGAACTGGCAGCGGAGTATGGACGTTTGTGTGGAGATTGGAATGTCAGAAGTGCCGCCGCCTGTGGGCAATGGCTGACACAGCACGCGGCCTACACGCCGAAGTGGAGCGAGTGACTTACCCCCTTTTCTCGCTGACCTGCAATCTGGCAAGGCTCCAGCTGACCCAGCAGCTCGGCAACACCGCGAGGGCAAAGAAGGCAAGCAAGGGGGCGCGGGGGGGCAAGGGGGCGCGGGGGGAGAGAGCGCTTGTTCAGCTGTGTGCAGCGTAACCTTGGGGGCCGAGAGCCCCACTTTCCGTGCTCTCCATTCTCGGCTTGCGATTGGCGGGCAGGGCGGAGACTGCGGTGCTGACACCGTGTCTGTCAAAGCCTCGCCCTTCTCCCATTGGCTGAGGTCGTGACACACTTTCGTGGAACGCTGGGCCGGTAGGCATTTGCTGAGAGGGTCTGACTGCGTGCGAGGGGAGCGAGAGAGGGAGAGAGGACGTGGCGGCGAGGCTGTGTGTCAGTGCATGAAGGTTTCCTAGCCGAGGGTTTTTAATGGTGCAGCTGGGCTAGATTCTGTCCTCGCAACACGCTTACAGCCCTCGCTGCAGTTTTCTTGTGGAATGCCTTCCGATCGAAGGCTGCTGGGGGGAAAGATGGATTGGACTTGCGGCTTCCTTTGGTGAGAGAGAGAGACGAGCGTGGACTGCGGGATCCAGCGACTCGGCACGTGACTTGTGTGAGGCAGCGGTGCTCATCTCGGGGTCAGACCGATTGTGCTCTCTGGGCCCTCACAGGGGGACTTGCTGTGCCCTCACGGAGGGAAAATCCTGTGTTCCGTTTCTGAGGAGTTATATGATCGACTATTATTATTATTACACGTGTGTGTGGTTTTATCTGAACCTGTGAAATCCTGGATTTAATTAAAGGAGTAGACAGCGGCAAGACACATGTGGAGTGTACTAGGTCCAGAAAGATGGACTATGGATACCTAGGTAAGTCGCCCCTGCACCTTGGGCAAGTCTTTTTACTGTTGTATCTGTAACGGCATCTTTTATGCAGCAGTTATGGCTCTCCAATTCATCCGTTAAAATATTTAGAAGGCAACTTTTGATTCTCTGTTATCTTTATTATCTTCAGCGTTTGCAGGCCACACTGGTGATAAGGGCAACCATCTCTTCTGTAGTCTACTTTGACTGTACACAGGGCTGTACGTGTTAGGAATCGGTTTACACGCGAATTAAGATGTTTTCTACACAGCCTAGTGTGTAAGGCAGCTTGCCCTGTAGGTAAGTTACCCACCTAGTCTCACCCAAGACTGACTACAGCAACCCATCGTCTGGCCAGCTACCGGCTCCGGGTGGATGTTGGTGTAGTGGCCGCGGTCCCTTTTAGCCAAAGTACGATGTATTGATGATCAAATGGTCTTATAATTTTTTTTCACGTTTACTTGAATGATCTGTGATTTGAAAGTACTATTTTGCCTCTTTTTTCAGTTTTTGTTTGTTATTTGTTTTGTGTTCTTTCGGTGCTTTTCTCGCTGTAACGCTTACTTCCTTAGTCCCTCACCTGCTTGGTTTTTTGCGTTAACTTAGTGAGGTCAGCAGGTCACAGAAAAGGTACAACTGATAGCAAGCAGAAAGGACCAGGACCAAGGACTGGTATAATAAAAATCTGGCATTCACAGCTGTTGAGAGAGAGGATATGCAAGACAGCTTCACATCCTACTGGAAGCAGACTCCACATAATGTCGCCAACCTCCACGAGAGGCGCCACCATCTCCAGAAAATGACTTTAGCTTCTCGCCCTCAAAACCTGGTCTGAAATGTCAGTGGATAGAATTTTTTTTTTTTAAGGCGATCTTTCTTGTGTCGGGCTGGCATCAAACTCTGAACGCTTCTCTGACGATGAATCATGGCGTAGTGCGCGTGCGTCTGTGTGTGTGTGTACGCGCGTGCGCGCCCTCGGTCAATCTTCCGCAGGTGGCACTGACGCCAGGTACAGGTATCATCAAGACTCGTCTGCTCTCGTGTCCGCCGTGCATACAAGCAGGTCGGCGGTTACACGCTGTCCTTGAGAGAAAAGACATCTTGGGACGATGTCTCGTGCCCTTCACGAGGCTAAGGTTGATGTCGTCAGCCCTCGAGATGCTGCCGTCCGATGGCGGGTAGACTTGTGGTTGATGGTAACTAATACACATTTGGGACGTGATTAGTACCAACAATTATTATTATTGCTCACTTGCAACCCCACACACATTTTGTCACCCCTCTCGCCCACTCATTTTTGTCTCGTGCAAGTGTACGAGAATTCGCACGTTTTCACGCGCACACAGGAGAAGAAATGGAGGGAATACGTGCAGTACAACATCGGGCGGAGGGAATCGATCTCTAGCATTTTACTGCTGTCTGTACTTGAATTTCCATATTTCTGTCTTAGCAAATAATTGCTAGATATCGCGTGGGGCGGACGGGCTTTACACGGCGGCTGCCTGCATCACACTTGAGAAAAGTAAGAAAATAAAAATTCAAGCTCCTCTTTATGTAGCCCGTGAGAGGGCATGATGTGTGCGTGTGCTCCTGTTTGATGGTGGGACAGGGTGCTGGACATTTTCTTGGCGCCACCCAGGGACGACAGACAGAGTTGCTGTCCGTGCTGACGGACACGTGGTGGCGCTGCTGACTGTAGCCACGTCTGCCTTTGAAGGTTGGAAGGAAAGCGGTTCTATTCGAAGTTTGAGGAAGAAAATGCCGGCTTTTGTGACCCGGCGTGCTGCAGTCGGCGAGGGAAGTTGCCTACACACCGTGCGTGCGAGCGTGCTGCATGTGTGTGTGTGCACGAGCGGGAGCGTGCGTGATTTGTGCCGAGTGGCAGTAATCGCGGATGGAAGGTTGCGCCTAAAAATAAGCTGGTTGCGCAGGGAGAATGTGTGTCAGTGGGTTTGTAGCGGCCGGCCGCTGAGGGTGCGAGAGGGTGTACAGGGTGGGTGTTGGTTGACACGGCGGGGTCAAAGGACAAGAGAAAATTGATCTTCCTACCACGCGGCTTGGGGCCAGGACAGGGTCAAACGCACCGCTGCAGCGCCAGGGGACGTTGGGAGGGAGAGGAGGAGAAGGAGGCGGGCAAGCTAAGAGGGTGCTGGAGGGAAGGGTGGAGGTATCTTGATCTGACAGCTGTGCCTTAACGTACGATGATCAAACGTCGGCGTGACCTTTGGGGTCAGGAGTGGCCGGGACCGGGCGCGTGTGAGTCAACCGCCATACTGCCCGAGGTCAGGTCAGTCGAGGCCGCGTCCTTGCGTTAGGACCATGGTCTGCCGCCACCTCCCCACTTATCTCCACCTGCGCACGTGAGGAATAAGTGGTTTTTATCATTATTATTCCGTCCGTACATCTTGCTGATTCTGTATTCTGCTCGCAGGATTCACGGAGACAAAACTTGTTAAAGGGATGCGAGGGGAAGGTGTTTTGAAGGACTTGTGTAGGACGGGTGTAGTGACAATGATGTGGGAAAGTCGACATCACAAAGCAACTTATGATGGTTTAGCAACAACCGGCATTAATACAATCACGTGAATAAATCTCATTTAAGAGAGCGCTAAAAATTGAGTGGGTGGGGATGGAAGCCAGTCTACACACTGTCCTCTGTGTGGCCCTACATATTAATGGTCTTGTTCTGTGGCCCATTGCATGGCATTTGACCGAAGGTATCGTAATATTTGAGGCACTGCTCATATTTCACTGGATTCAGTGGTGAATAAAAAACCCCAAAACTTCATAACAGTAAATAATATTCAAGATATTGTTTCTTATATTATTACTCATTGCCTAAACATCTCTTCATGTGAGGATAATGTTCTTAACAGTAGTTCATTTTCTAGATTAGTTTTCCAAATTTTTAATTTTAGTTTTTCTCTTAATCACCACTGTAGAAAGTGCAGTGTGTACAGTCTTGCGTACAACTTCATCATCATTATTAAGCCCTTGGTTATTTTCATTAATGGTCTTATCTCCTGCCTAAAATATTTTTGGCTTCTTATATGGTTTCTGATGATCATATTATTATACTTTTGATCATATTCTCTTTCACTGAGTCATGCATACTTATTCTGCCATTGTTACACTTGAGTGAAGATTTCTAGAGGAACTAACTCTCCAGGTAGGAGCAGTCAGTAAACGTGCATCCTGGTAGATAAAGATGTTTCTCTTAAAATGCACTATTTATATCTTTTAATGTTATTTCAGCAAAAAGTTGCAGTACAGTACAGTTGGTCACGAGATTCTTATTTTTATACACATGACTTCTGCAAAACAAGGAAGCATTGTTAATGTGCTGGTGCGTAGACAATAAACAGGTGTGTGGGGAGCTGGTCATTTTGACCAGAAACCATGTTGCCCTGGCTACATCGACCTTCTGCATGAGTCAAATCGACCCCGCTATGACCATATCCTCTCACATAAGATCACATCGTCCCAACACCTCAAGTTAATCTCACCCAGGCCCTGTTAAATAAATGCCCAAAAGGTGACAAATGTTTTAAGTTACCAGACGAGCGCGTTTAAAAAAAGTGATTTCAGAAAAATGAATCACGTTTTCTGCCCCATTGTGTGATTTGTATTGCCAAGCAGTCATGGCAGGGTTGCTTTGACTCAGGCAGGTAGTAGATATGGCTGCAGAGATATGGTTTGGGTCAATGTGACCCAATCAATGAGCAGTCTAATTTAAATGTACCTAATTTATTTTATTTTATTTCTGCAGAGAACTGTTGATATCGTAGGGCAAACAGTTGGCCAGCAGCAGTGTATTAGGACAAATATTAAGAAGTATTTAATGTGTTTCAACGCGTGACTTCTGCAAAAACATTCATTATACAGTTATAAACTGTCAGTTGAGGAGGTAGTCAGAGATGATGTTTAAATAATGAAGTACGTCCAGGAAAAGTCTTTGGGCTACAGCTAATGTGGTGGATGTTGCAATCTGGAAGCTTTTTATTGCATTGTGAAAATATTTCCACATATGCATTGTGTGTTTCAGTGTGTACCTTGTGCATAGAGGTATGTGTGCACATGTCTTTTTGCATGGAGATGGGTGGGAACTGTATGTCTCTATCACATGTGTTGCAGCTTGTGGGAAGTGTTGCCACACACTCTGTGCTCCCTTCATCGTCAACTCCCACTGCAACCGTGACCGTGCAGCAGCTGCCAAGCTTGAACCCCACATCTCAGACCATGTTGTGGTGAGGCCACAGTCCGTTGTTCTTTCTTTTGCCTCTTTCCTCACTTTGGGTAATTGCTGCTCATTGACAAAATGCTTCTTCCATACAATTTTTTCTTTTTTTAACATCAGAACCCATAGACTCTTCACCTACTTTTCCCTTTGCGGTGTATTGTTTGAGAACGGCATGCAGGCTGAACTGATAAAAGCACAGGCTGTGTGTTTCCGTCTTTTTTTTTTTCTTTTTCTTTTTTTTTTATCAGAAGAACACCAGCCCAGAAGGTTTCTTAACTGCCTATTTGTACAAAAGAAAGATGGAGCACAGTCGTGAGAAAATATGATTTGGTCCCCTTTCAGAACGAAAGTGAAAGCTCTTCCTGTATTTTTTTAATTATTATTCACAGATTGAGAGTCAAATGTCCTTTTTTTTATCTCAGATGAGGGATATCAATTGCTGGTGAAACAAGTGTACAACTTCATCTAGCATACTTAAAGTTTACAAATCTGTTTGTGACTAGTAAAAAAATGGGGGAGGTGGAGCGTTTGAGTTGCTTTTATGACCAGAGTGTCAAAATGTGGTCCCTTGGGCAATGCACATAAACATTAAACATTATGAGTTCAAATTAATAACACATTCTAATCTAATACAGGTAAATATTCAGCTGCCCCACCTCCTGTAACAAAAGTATGAGAAATGCTTGATCTTTCTTTTGCTTCAAATATACTGTATGAATACCACTTGTACTGCAGTTCGGATCTTGATGTTTGGTAGTTATATTTGCTTAAATCACCTCCTCTTTACACATTTTTTTCCAGAAAAACAATTAAGCTGATAAAGATGTTAGAAATAAATGCCCAGGTTTTCTTGTTTTCAAAGATGATTTTGTCAAGATGGCCAGATAGTCAGTAGCTGTAATGTGTGTGAGTTGTGTCTAGCAGAGTGCCCTCGTGTAACTGTTTGATTCTTGCCCTATGATGCTCGTGAATGAAGTTGGTGGACTTGGTGACATTTACTGCACTTTTCATTCTGGTAGAGACTATCCCCCGACAGGCTGAAGTAGAATGGATATGGTTTAGGTAAGGGGAGAAGAAAGCAGATGCTCAGGCCAGTGAAGTCTGGGTGACTGCCAAGGAACTGTGCTCCCACTCTACTGAAATTAACCCACATTCTCTTGGTATTTGAGTCTCACAACCTAGAAGCCCCATCCCAGTGTTCCCCACTTACCCTGTTCTCAGATTACACTCTTGGTACACTTTACCTTTACTAGCAACACTCCCAGTCTCCCCCTTCACTATATTTTTTTTTTTTTTTGTAAGGACAGCGTTCTTACCTCCAGATTAGACCCATTAACATTCTGCTTGTCTCTCCACCCCTCCACTACCATCATTCAGCCATAGGCAGGGCTCACGCACACATTTCGGGTAGCAGGTAGCATTATACAGCACTGTGTGGGTTTGGAATCATGCCATCACCGCCACTTTTCTGTACTTATCTCTGACCTAGTTCCCCTTCCCACCTCCCCACTATCGCCATAGCATTCCAAGAAAGCCGGTTTGATGGCTGCATAGGATACAGGCGAGCCAGGAAATTACTAATGAACTTTTTTTAAAAAAAAAAAGGGGGGGGGCCTTTGGAAAAGGAAGTTTAGTGTAGCACATTCACCATTAATATTTTTTAATCTACTTTTTTAAAAATTCATGTATGATATTAATTAATTGTTGACCCACTTTCAGTTACTCTCCCTCACTATCTCTCACTGGTGTGCTCATTCACATTTCTTTTGAAAAGCAGACCTAGTATTTTTTTGCAGTCTGGACTGAGTGTAGAGCTGATGTTTATTGTTTAGGAAACTGTATGTTCATTCCTTCCTACTGCTTAGAAATATGCATCTCTCTTTAAGTTTGTCTTTTCTTGACTTAAGGCTGGCAGAAGGAAAACTTAAGTACTAGATAGAGAAAGGGTGTGTGTGAAGGTATTTTTTTGTAAAGTTGATATTCGGCTGTCTTTAGGCGACTTCTTTTCTTCACTTGCATCAATAAAATTGCTAATAATACTCTCTTGTTGTACTGTCCACTAAATCAAATTTTTTTAAAATTTGATTTCTGTGAGTGTGTGCTTCATTAACAAAAATTTTTTTCCTTCCCCTTCTGTCAGCCGCTCGAAAGCTGGACCGTGAACAATGTGATCGAATGGATGGCAGCATTGAATTTGTACCGCTTTGCAGAGCTTTTCCGAGAAAAACAAGTGACTGGTGAAGACTTGAAAGTGATGGATGCTGACAAATTACATGTAAGTAGCATTGTTTACCTTCATATTCCAGCATCTTGTATGATCTTTGATATTTTGCTTTACTTATGGTGAAAATCAGATGAGAAATGTGTTCTGACAAGTACTCACCCGAAATGGAAAGATGAGGACAAGTCTGCCCTTCAGGAAGGTCACTGTTTTAATAAGTTAATTTTCTATTTAAAAATGTTTTCATGTTTGAAGAAGTTTTTCTGTGCATTAATTGAAAAAACATGTTGGTACTTAAACATCGAAAGAAGATGGAAACTAGATGTTGGGTGTCTATGAACATCTGTATTAAAACATGTTTGTAGCTATGAGAGAGATCAGTGGTGGGGGCTTGAAACATGGTCTTTCATGCAAGGGGCAAGTGTTGGTGAAGATATAAGGGAAGGAGGGAGTAGCTGGCATGACCCAATGTTCTCTCCAGCAGCCTGAGAGAGGGAGGTCACTCTCTTACCCTATCATTCCCACACCCCTGGCCGTTGCTGATGATGGCAGTGGCAAGGGCAGTGCCAGAAGAGTATCAGCTGTGGATGGAACTTGAAGCTAGAACTCTGAAGGCTGAAGGGTGTGCCTGGAAACGAGTATTTTACAGGCCGCATACCTTCCCCACCCCATCAAGCTCCAGCTCTAACAGATAACCAAAGTATCTTCATTTCCACAAAAAGGGAGAGAACACATGGTTACTTGTCTTGGGAGGCTTCTACTCTCCATCCTTTTAAACTCTGCAAATTGAGGTGTTCTAAATCAGGTAGACACCTGCTGATGGGGCATGGCTCCGGTGCCAAAGAAAGATTGCGAAATAGGAATTAGGAGTAGGCAGGTTTGAAGGTGTTGAGAGGTAAGGACGACCAAAGCATGCGGTCATCCAGGAGTCCTGTCTTCCCTTGGTTGAGTTCATTCCAAAGAGAAGGGGAGGTTTTGCTTCCTGTAGGTCTGATACACTGCGTATGCTTCATCAGATCTGGCATACGAGGCACGTCTCCGCAGGGCCTAGGTGTGCGGATATGTTTCTGTAGGGCCTAGATCTAGGAATGCGCTGTACATTGCCAAGATACGGAGGCATGTGGATGCTAGACAGAGCATCGGCAGGCCAGACAGTCCAAGATCACCAGATTCCATTCCAGGGAAAGAAGCCTGTCCTCATAGTGGTACATCTGGTAAATCGTCTTGTGTGCTTACACTGGGACATCTTGTGTTCTTTGCTGCTATTTACACTGACACCAAAGAATGAACATGAAGTACAGTGGAATAACAGCACTGGTGGAGAAGCAGTGGAGGGTTTGGTACTAGTTATAAATGGGGAGAAAAATTACTCTTGAGCTGAGCACGTGTGTAAGAACTCTCTACAAGAAAGCACTGAAGTGCATCTGCTAGAAAGAGCCAAGCAGTCTTGTAGTCCAAGAGGAACTGTATGTGAATGTTATTACAGCATGAGAGATTCTTGCTAATTGCTGATGCCACCTCAGTATTCGGGGAATATGCACACTAAGAAAGCTAGAACAGTGCCTGGTCTCAAGAGCTGCCACACAAATGTATGTTTGGGTTGATATAGTCTCTTGGTCAAGGCATGTGGGTGGCCATTTTAATCAGTATGATTTAACGGGGATTTCACTGAAATGAGAAAGGTCTCTTTAAGAACTTTTATGAGTATTACAGGTTTGTTAGTGACACTATTTAGTCGTCAGACTTTCAAAATGAAACTTGGGATTAGATGAGAATGAAATTAATAATTTCTCTTTGTACCTAGATGCTTCATAAGGTAATCACTGAGAAAACCTTCGGTGAACAGTCACCTTTTTCTTCTGCTGACCTTATGGACTTAGTTTCTGTCTTAAGAAAGCTGGGGAGTGAGTTTTTTGTTTTTTTTTAAGTCATTCGCCTGATTATCTTCTGTACACCTGTTTCCTGCCATGTTTCACCTACTTCAGATTATTGGGGTGAATTTTCCAATTGTAGTTTTTCTTGGAGATTCTGCTGGGCCATAATATCTGCAAGATAATGTTTTAGCAGACTTTTTTTAAGAAGATTTTTAGTTTTGCTATCATAAAAGGACTGCGTCCTCCTCAAACCCCCTTCCCAGTTTAGACACATCTGCACAGATATCTCCTCTGTTTAAGTATACTTACACAATATCTCCTAGGTACCAGATGTTGTATTGCAGGTAAAAATCCACATGCAGCCAGTGATAATTGCATTATTTTAAAACTGAAGAGATAGATGTCAGCCTGTTAGTGTTGCATACGGCATCGTGTGTAGCAAGATGGCTGCGCTGTGTTCAGCAAGTTGTGTGCAGCATGTGAGCAGGGTCTATCCCTGCAGGTCCAGGTCAGTGCACAAGCCACTGACGATAGCATCAGAAATTCCATGTTGCATTTACTGCTCTCAGCAGGGGTTCTGTTGAGTGGCTGCAGCCAGAGAAGGCTTGTTAGTAACTGGAACTGGCGGTGAAGTGCACGTTTAAAAAGCTTTATTGCTGTTCCCCACCCCTATAGTGGCTTAGCAGTTACTGCAACTGTGACCAACAGTGAAAATCCAGGACAACATTTTGAGAGCTTGGTTCTCAAACACTTTCATTCTCAAACACTTTGGTTTTGATGGGGTGTATTGGCAACTTTATTCTAATCCTGTGATACTATGCTTTAAACAACTCAGCTGCAGTACTTCTCTGGACATAATGGACAAGGCCTCAGAGTGGAAGGACGGATGCTCTGCAACATACAAGCAGACTCAAGCCTTGCATCAATAGCAAGACACTTGGCAGGAAGATATTGATGGGAGGTCACTACAGTTTGGCGATATTAGCGGGAAAGTGTGGCTACTTCCCCTCCGCTTTCGTCTCACGGTACCGTTTCTTTGTGGTTTTCTTTTTAAAGAGGGAAGACGGGGCTGATTGTTTTTTTTAGAACCTTTACTATGCTCCTAGAGGTCAGTGAGGTAAGAATCTTACAAAGTTACCAGTGGCGTTCATTTTCCCCTCCATCACCCCTTCCAAATGTTCGTCCTCGCGTGCTATCCACTCTCATCCAGATCCTTCTTCAGATGCAGTGTTGGTACTGGTAGAAGCGCCGAGAGTTGTTTTTTTTTTTTCTTGGCCGCTGCAGTCTGGCACCTCACAGCCATGTCGATCGGTCGGTCTGGCCCACCGCTTGAATTGCAGCCCTTGGCTGTCGGACGGTGACGTGTGCACGAGACATGCTGGCCGCTGCATCCTCCTCCCTCTTCCTCTCGTACCCTCGTGCTAACCACGCCCCCACCTCTCTGTCGTCGTCGCCGCCGCCGCTGCTGCTGCTGCTGCTGTGTGTCTGCAGTCCGCTGAAGTGGGGGCGGGATAGAGGAGTGAACTATCTGCTGCCAGCCGGACGGACCGTCGAGTCGGCAGCAACCGTCTGTGCACGTGAGTTTTGTTGTTGGGTGTGTGGCTTTTTGTTTTTTGCTGGAGGGGGGGGGGAGGCGTGTGCACGCGCTTTGTGCTCGGACAAGGAAAGTCTGGAATTGTCAGGACTTGGTGGTGCGAGAAGGTGATATTCTGTCTGGAGAGTAGGGAGCTAAAGTGCCAACGACCTCTTTGAAGTCCTGACGTCACACACCTCCAGGAGTCTGACGAGCTTTTGAAAGGCTTGGGACAGGAATGCATAGACGTGTGGAGGGAGTTGGGAGAGGTGGCTTCAGTGGGTGCTGCAGGCCGTTGGAGCCAACTCCCGCACGTCACAAGTGTCACGACCACCCAGCAGCCGACAGGCGAAAGTGCAACAGGGTGTCTGAGACACAAACCTGCTGCCTGCCTGTACTCACGTGACGTCACGGCACCTTTCTCTTACATGCAGGTTCCAATGGAAGCTTGTCTCTTGGCTCACATCACCCACTTCTACTGACCGCCACTGTGCGAGAATGGTGTTCTTCAGTTCTGAGTCTTCTCTGATTGCAGATTGTAAGGATTTTCTTTTTCTCTTTAACATTTTTACACTTCGTGTGCAGCGGGAAACCGAGCGTTAGCGAGGGCTAAAGGTCGCACCAGGGGTCACCGTGTTGGGTTGCTGGAGGGGCGGGCAACACATCTGTTCAACTAAAAGGCCGTGCGTACCACAGTAGTTCCTGACTAGTGCATACGTACGCAAGGGATTGGGATGGAGTCGGGGAGGAGGGTGAACTGCTTGCTTTCAGGGTTAGTGTGTTTCTGTAATCGCGTAAGTCTGTCTGCCAAACCTTGTTCTCCCCAGTTCATCTCCACTGATCTGTGGGGTCAAAAGTGTCTGAGGACTACTTTCTGTAACTTAACTGCGGTGTCAGTGGGAGGCGCTGGCTCTACTACACGAAGGAATCTCCCCCTGTTCCCTACATTCCGCTCACTCTCCAAACAGCATTGTTCAGCCAACACTTTGGGCACCACTGACCACTTGATGGGGAAAGTGAGGTAGTCAGTCCTATGATTGTAACAGAACGGTGCAGTGGTGGTGACCGTGTCTACATTGCACCTGCCTCGTAACTCTAGCCCCTGACCCCTGACCCCCGACCCCCTGCTGTACACACGGTGGCGCCGCCTTGATGCAGACCGCGCGGGGTGCAGTGTACGAGTTGTTCCTTGTCTCCGCCAGCCGGTAACGACACCAGCTTCCATCGCTCACTCCTGCCTCCTGGCCGCAGGCTGACAGCACAGACGGGAGGAGGTAGAAACAGGGCGGTTGGTGGGGGAAGGAGCTTGTGGCTGTGGCCCAGTGCGTGATGAAGGAGCTGGAGGGAATCCCTGGGGTTGGCATGCTGTTGTTGTTCACGCATGCCCAAGGACTTGCACAAGGTGAGGCGCGCGCGTTTGTGTGTGTGTTCTCTCAAAAGTTAACCTCATTACTTTGTTCTTCTGACGCGGCTAGCATGCGTGGGGTCACGTGGGGGTCGACGGACAGTGACAGCAAGCGCTCTCGCAGCTAGCTCATCCAAGGTTTACCTTAAGCAATAGTGTAGACGTCGGACCCTAAGATATGTCTGCACAGCATGTAACAAAGTTGGTTCTTTCTGCGATATTTGTGTCAGCTGGATATTTCATGTTTGATTTCCCTCCCTTAGAAGTCCCAGCTGTGAAATGATTGCGGTGAAGTCGGCCAAGAGTCTGGGGCTGGGCTGGACGGGTTCCAAACGGTCACCCGCTTGCACAGCTAAACGCTCAGTGACACAACACGTATGGTGCGCGGGTATAGAAACCTTGGGCGGCTCTTACTCCGCCCTCGCAAAGCTCAGTTTTGTTGTTTCTTCTCTTCCCTCTTCTCATCCCCAACCATCCTCCGTTGGATAAGCTTCCCTCCGCGAGTGAGGCGAGGCCAGGTAATCTCGCGTCCGTTTGAAGGCGCGTGCTTCCGGAGCATTTCAAGTGAGACGACAGGGGAGGCATCTCTGTTGGTGGAACAGCTGTCTGTGTGATGGTCGAGACAGTTATGAAAAGGTTTTAGGGTGGCGGAAGTCAGAACGTGCGTACAGTATATATAAAGATGTCACAAGATTGACAGGCGGGTAGAGCTAAAATTGCACACAAGGAAGCGATGATGTCCACGGGACCTGGTGACCTGGCGATGCGATTAAATCTTCTCCCTCCCTTTTCCCCCCGCCCCAACTCCAGATTCTCGTTCTTCATCCCATTGTCAGTGAGTGGGATGGTTTCTGTCAGAGTGTGTGACATGACCACTGCCATCCTCACCCTAACTCTGTGCTGTGCTTGCTGTGCTGTCGTGTCCATGGAGAGATTCATGATGTCTGATGCACTGCAGTCCGCCCACTGGTCTTCCGCCGAGCAGAACCTTTGCTGGTCAGCCAGGGTTCAGCGCGTGATGCGAGAGACACGAGGAAGCCCAGCGGGCCTTCCACAACATACGGCTTCGCTGTTTTCCATGTGGCAGAAAAAGGTAAATAAACAGCTCGCCAACAAGAGACAGACATCTAACAGGCGGAAAGTCAGAACCTTGCGAAGGGGCTGCCGGACATTTGACTACAGCTTCTGCTGCTCACCTCGCCTTTTGCCTTATGTAACTCGGGATTGGCAGTACTGCGGGTTTGGGGTTTGTCGGAGTGAGGAGGAGGAGGAGGCGAAAACGAGGTCGACACCGAAACTGTAAATGGACTTTCGTTCTCCTCCATTCAAACAAAGCGGTCTGTCCGTTGTTTGCTGTGAGGTGGCTACACGTCCTTTCCGCTAGTTTCGACTTCCTGTGTGCCTTGACGCTCGACAGACTGCTCGTGTTGCAGTGAGCCGGTCGGGTACTCCATGCTGACAGTCGCTGACCCTGGGTTCACTGACAGGCAACTGCTGCTGCACCCTTAGACTTTTTGGGACGAGTCGTAGCAGCGAAAGTTCGTGAAACACAAGGCCCTCGGATATATCAGGTCGCCATTAGTAGCAGCCTAGTGGCAGACATTTTGGATGTTGGAGAGAACTGTGATTAGGTCCCTGGGGATCATCTGGTGCAAGCTGACGTGAGATGTTCACCGAGAAAAAAAGAAAGAAAATTAAAAAAGGACTTGGCGGTAAAGGATTGAGAGGGTCGTAAGACGACTCTCGCTGGAGACGCGGGAGTCCGCGAGACTTGCGTGGCACGGGGGTGGAGTGAGAGAGAGAGGGAGCTGACCCATTGGAGGTTATTTATACAGACTGGAGGAGAGTTTGCTGGAAATGGATCCGCGGAACTGGGGCGGGCGCCTGTCGGCGGTACGCAGCGAGCTGGCCAGATAGATGCTGTGATCGATTGTGGCGGCGGCAGAGGTGGTGGTTAGTGTCCATGGTGGTGTCCTTCTGGACCACCGTCTCATCTGGCATCGGTGGAGCAGCTTTGACGCCAAGTATGAGGCGCGGGGGACCGGTGTAGGTGAGTAGTCTTGGTGTGGGGAGCGGGTAGGCGGGGGTGACTGTGCTTAAAGAGGACGAGGAGCTGGGCGTGAGTAGTGTTGAGTGTTGCCTGATGAGTCCGCAGGTGAGCACCGAGCTTTCAACAGACTTGTCACTGCCGTACCTGAGGGCCAGCGTTAGTGGGGAGGGGGAGAGGAGATGCCTGGAAGATGTCTAGAGAAGTAACTGGGGCCCACCGGAATTTGAACGGGAAACAACTGGCTGAGATATTTTTGGACACCGCGAGGATGATGTCAGCCATCTGGCGCGAGGTCTCAGTCCCTCTGGAGCGGTAGTTATGAAACAAGGGGGCAGCATGGGACAGGGACAAGCATCTTGTTTCCAAAATTATAAAGGTGTGTACAGACCCTGAATGTGTTGTTCTACCACCTGGAGCCGTAGTTATCGAGCTGATAGTTTCAGAGGTGTCCTGGGATACAGAAACACGAGGTAGCTACCGCGGGGTCTGGACACCACTTTATAACTTCAGAAACAAGAGACTTTTTCTTGAATTCCCGATTTTATTCGGGGCTGGGGGTACGACTTGCTGTCGCTTCAGAACTACGACCCCTGTAGTCTCTCGGTTTCGCTGTCGTTCTCTCTCTGCACAGAGTTCCATTGTGTGTGTGTGTGTGGTTATTGTTGCGGAAGTCAGCGAGCGACCTCTCTTGTCCAGGTAGCGGGATGTTGTATTCAGGTCTTTCTCACCCTCGTACTAAAACTGTCTGTGTCACGTGACCCGCTTACATCCTTCTTTCAGTTCTTAAACTACTTTTTTTACGAGGACTTTCCTGACACATGTTGTGAGTATTTTTATCTCCCATCCTCCCAAACTGCCAGCGCTTCCTGTGACAGCATCACAGTGAGATGTATAAAGTGTGATGTATACCACATGCTCAGCACCTACCTGTCGCCAAGATGTCATTTTCCGCGCGTTCATCGCAGCTTGTCAGCGGCATTATCATCCTGTACCCGTGTGGAGACACCGGGTGCTCACATGTTGTAGAGACACATCTGCGATGGAGTAGTCAGCTAGGACTAGGGTGTACACCTGTCCAAGATGTGAGCGTGTACATGGGTAGATTGTACAGACAATGATTTGAGGTGACTTTTTTAATGGCAGCCGAGAGAGGAGGAGAGCAGCTTGTGTGTTTGGCCTACAAGAGGAATCAACTCAGAGCTCACTAGCGCCACAGGAGGGTGGATGCTGGGGGAGCAGTCGGCTTGTGTTGTGTTCACGTGAGCGAGGAGATGGCAAGTTTTACGAGGGAGGGGAAGGCGAAGGAAGCTAAGAGGGGAAAATACTTGGCTCTTCTATCAAGGTCATCAACGTCATCGAAATCGCTCCTCGTCTTTCCCGCCGGAGGTATCCCCCTCCCTTCCCGCCCCTCATACAAACCAGCCCCTCTCTTGACAGTTCCGACCCGACCCGAAAGTAGGTTAGGTCACGTGACCTCGCGTGCTCCATGTCTCTCTGTGTCGCCGTGAGCTCCTTTCCTTCCCTCCATTACCTCCCCAGTTCCTTCCACTCGCCTCTCTGCCATCATCTTACCTGTTAGTAAGGCACTCGAATCATCGGCGTGTGACTGATGGGGCTATTGTCTTTTGATAACTGTGTAGATGAAAGATGTGCGGTTGAACCTGTTCTGAGGGCCTAACGCAAAACGAGGGTATGAGAAGTTGCTCCCTTGCCTCGGGAAATGGCATCAGTAAGTGCTGCGGGCATCAAGTGGCGCCTATTGACGCCTTGCATAGCCTTGCTCCACCCAGCATGCACACGCGCACCTACCCACCATCACGCGAGCAGGTCATTGAGGTCCCCTCACCACGCATCTTCGGAGCAGCCTCCGTGCTACCTGAGCCTTCCCCAACGCCTTCCCACGCACCAGTCCACATCGCACAACTGCACTTCCCGGAAGTCAGTGCGCGAGAGAGGGGTGAGGTTGGGTGGGGAGGAGGGTATCTGCGGTATGCTGTTTTTGTTACACACGTCGCCAAATCCGGGTACTGATTGTTTTCCGATCTTGTCGGTCCTGCTCCGGAGCAGCTCAGAAAAAAAAAAATTCTCCCTCCCTTCCTCCGCGCCCTCCCTCTACATGTGACGTCATACCTCCAGCCGTTGACGTCTGACTTCCTGTGTTGAAGGGGAGGGGGGCTGATTTTTATCGCGCACCCCCTCGCCTCTCTCCTTGAAGGCGACACCAACTACGCTGCGCGTGCGCAAGACCTATTTTGACGTGACCGGTTTGGTTCAACCGCCCCCCCCCCCACCAACCACCCTCCATGTCATCTCGCCAAGTGAGAAACGTTAGTATCGCCAGGCTGTAGTAGAGATGCCGTCCGCCATACGCCGTTACCCCGCAGTCTGTCAACTAGTCATTTTACTCCTCAACACCCTTTTGTTTGCACTGTTATTTCTGGACAGAAAACAATTTCAGGTGGAAATAAAACCGCAGCAGGGGGTGGGGGTCTCTGTCTCTCTCTGCCATTCACACACTCACACAGACAGTCGGCTAAGTTACCAGCAGTTTGCACCGTGACAGAACACAAGGGACTTTCACATTGACTGATACTCCAGAACCCTCGATTCGAACCCACTCGAACTCCTTTTGTATATCGACCTTGGATTTGTATTATTTTACACAAGATACACTTCAGTGACCACCGCTATACCTGTACCTTTTGTTTTTTAATTGATGTGTCGGTGAAGGTGGGCACGTGGATACACGAGTGACATTAAACAAACAACAGTCTCCGTGGTGAGCTTGAGAACGTCTGTACATTGTAGTGTGCAGGACATGGGATGGTGACAGAGACAGTCACCACCGACTTCTCGTCCCTGGTCAGGTGATCGTTCAGTTGTCACGCCCTCTTTCCTCCCCCACCCCACTACTCTCCCCTCGTCTGCCCCACCACCCGTTGACGCTTGTGGTGACGTAAGCGACGGTGGCAGTTAGGCCAGCGCGCTGTGGACAGCGGAAGGAACGTTCTCGATCAGACGGGTGCCATCCATCACAATACCCCATCAAGCACGCACCAGCACCATCCCAACAGCCGCCGTAACGGCACCACGACAGTGCTTCTCCCGTCATACACTTTTCCTGTCTCTCACTCCTTATCCCCCTCCTTCCCAGTCTTCTCTCTCACTCTCCCTCCCGCGGTAACAAAAGAAGTTGCGAGCTGGCTGCTAAAATCTTTTATGAAGTTCTCCCGCTCTCGTACAGCCCTTGTACAGCCCTTCCACTGCCACGCTGTAGCAGGTGAACCTGTAGAAGTCGTAGTGGGCTTTGTGTGTGTGTGAGAGAGAGAAGGATGTCTGCTAGCCCCGTGCAGTTGGCAGTACCTCCCTCGGCACGCAGCACAAGGAATGGACAAGGATGAGTTTCGTCACACCCACACCACCCACACCACAGCCCCTCTCGTCCTTCACCATCACCACCCCTGTGTGCACCTCCCCTGACTCGCATCCCCCATCAACCTCCATTTCGTGCTGCATTTCGTCTTTCTATCCTTCGCCCGTCCACCCTGCAAGTTCACAGCGTGCTCCATCCGACTTGATTCGCTCTCACCGCCTCCACTTGCCCCCTCCACCCCAACGGTCTGGGAGCTCATGACAAGAATGGAAAGAAGTGGAGGTGATTCACCGGGTTTTGGTTTTTGTTTTTTTTTGGTGAGAAGGACGGGGAAGTGGAGGGTTGTGACAGCGAGAACTAGAATAATGTTGCAGAGGTGAAAGTGGACTTTGTGGTTTTATCTGAGGAATCGTACAGGTTTCCAGGAACTGAAACACACTGTGCTTTATAATAAATAGAAGATGGTGCTTGGCGCAGTTGAATACGTTGGACGAGCGAGAGACTGTCGGGGACACATCATAAAGTTGAGGAGAGGGGGCAAGATGAGAAGTCTTACTCTCCCTTTACTCTCCCAAAAGTACTCTCACTGCCCTGTGGGTCGGAACCTGTTGGCTGCTCGTGCATGAAGGTTTCTTGTCGTGACAAACCTTTCCCTCTCTCCTCTTCTTGCCCCCACCCTGTCCACCTCCACACACACCCAACAACAGTAATGCCATTCAGTCACGATAGAAATTTTTATGGAGGAGAAACCTTCGGGAAGGTTCGTGGCCTTAACAAGTTTCTACCCTCACAACGATGTGTGAGATCCGTGTGTACACGTGCGTGCCAGCGAAAAGGATGTTGGGAGGTGGGGGAAGCTAACGAGGAGAAATTGGGTTAGCAGGTCACAGAGGAAGAAGCATGAATAATAAAACATGTGTTTTGAGTGACAGGAGCAAAACATGCAAAGTGACCGTTGTGATGCCTCTGTCCTTGGGTTACAACAGACGGATGTTCACGTGCGCGCGGGCGTTTGAAAGAGGAAGATGAAATGTTCGTCTTGTGAGAAGTGCGCTTGACCTTCGACCTCAGGGTTGAAGACTTGCCTGAACTAGGAAGAACTGCCGAGCCATTTCATTCTTCTGGGAAATGTAAAACCATGGTCTTTGTTGTGGCTATTTGTAATCACACTATAACTCACACTGCCCCTTGCCACCGCCACGCTGATGTGCTTGTACTTTATTATGATGCCATTAAGCCTACAACAGATACAACTGTGTGCGGCACTGCAGCGCCATCTACCGTGACTGGATGCTGCGCAGTTGCAAGCCGTGCCCAGCCGCTTGCACACCCGTGTGTTCAGCCCTCCTTTCTTCTCTGTTGCAGGATATGGGAATAAAGGAAGATTATCACCAGAAGTCCATTCTTGTGTGCATTGATGAGCTTTGTGGAAGGAACCCAGATAATGTGAGTCACCTTTATGTCCTTACTGTTGATAACATGTTGATGTCGAGATGTCAGTTTGTACAGAGCTTTATTACATGTCATTAATTGTGGATTGGTGCGTCTGAGAGCCCAGCAGTTGAAACCGGCCTTTTCCCTATTTTATTTTTAAGGGTTTATTTCAGTCGTAGCAACCCAGCAACTTGCGAGCCTACAAGACTGTTATTACAGTTAGGATAGGCGCACGTGCACACACACACATACACACATACAGGGGAAGGGGAAGTGAATGCCAATGACTGGGGGGGGGGGGCACCGAGTGTGGGTGAGGCCAGGTTTCGGTAGGCGTGTGTATAAGGTAGTCACTGGGTCAGGAAGCTAGGCTGCGGGAGGTCAGGGTGGCCTCTGGCGAGGCACGTCATACATCAACCCGGTTTCGTGCTCACCTTTCGCGACCCTTGTACCACCACCCACCTCTCTCCCTCTCACACTCACACACACACACGCACGTGCAATGTCTTTCTGCGCGCCCACAAGATAAGCACGCACACAACCACCCAATCTCTTGCCGCCAAATCCCATCTCCCACCCTCCTGACCCTTGACCCCACCATGTCGCTTTGCAGCTCTTGTGCCGCTGCACTGGAGGCCGATTTTTTTTTTTCCCCCTAAAGCTTGCGCAACTCCGAGGGAAGCCAGACCGGAGGGAAAAAAGAAGATAGCGGAAGAAACTCAAGTCCTTCTCAAGAGTTGCGTGAAGGGAGGTGAAATTTAAAAAAGCAGAGCTTTCTCTCTAACCGCGGAGATGAGGGAAGCTTGTAGTGGGAAATAGAGGGAGGGGACGTTCTCCTCCACTTGCTTGGATTGTGAGAATCAGACCGAGATACCCTTTGCCGTTTACAGACCAAGCCGAGCTTGTTGTGAGGAAGATGTGTGGTGGAGGTCATTGCTACAGACTTGCTGTAGGACTAAGCCACCGAGACAAACATCTGTTGCCAGGAGGAGCCAAGCAAGAAGTCCCAGTCATTGTAAATACAAACATGTATGCACTTGGACTTCCGCGCTGGAGACTCCCAGAGTTCTCGACTCGCTGCCAGTGACTGGTGCAGTTCCTGCAGGACTTGTCTGACTCACCAGAGTCTGAGCATGGACAGGACCGATGGAGGACAAGATGTTCGGGTCCCTGCGGTGTCCTCGGCAACCAGCAGACATTGTCAGGGTGGACTACCTGTCCAGGCGATGGAAGAGGAATAATTTGACTTGCACACGTAGAGGCACACGGACTCAACCACAACTGTGCGAGTTGTACTGCGCTCCAGAACGATTTTAAAATATTTTTTGCATTTGTAACTTCCGCTCTTTGGCTCCCCAGCAAATATTCACTGAAGCAAAAAATTTAGCGAACAATAGTTATAAAAAATGAGAAGAAAAAAGTGTACTACCAGAAAACAAAAACAAAACACTACAGCAACATTTGATATGCTCGGTAACTATCCCCCACCCCCCAAAAAAAAAATTTATTGAACTCAATCAGTTTTAATCAACGCTGCAATTCCACACGGTGTCGTGTGCTGTTTATTTTCATCAAGACTTAATGGTTCCCGTGTGTTACGAACTAAATCACTGTAAGCTATGTGAATATCAAACAGTAGAATGAGCAAGTAACTGCACATTCACATGAAAAAGGTCTCAGAACATGAAAGGCAATGTTGATGCCATGGAAACCAGAGCCAGCAATAAGATTGTTGCGATTGTTGTCTGTTCCTAGTAGTCATAGCGTTTTATTGTTTGATTGTTTTATTTAGAAAACTCGCCAGAAACAACATCGGGTATTTACACCTAAAAATGAGTGCAGTTTGCTAACAAGTTTATACTTCGTAGTAAGTACCGATGTTAGGATGCTGCACACAGCCATGAGCCGACATCAGAACCGTCGGAGGTCACACTGATAGTCGATGTAAAGGTCACGCACGTGCACAGTTCTCCGAAAAGGCGGCTGTGGGGTTTGTCGGGGTTTGGAGGACAACGGATCCAAACTGGGGGCTTGACCAAGATGCCAATGCCTTAGCACCTGGCCCTGAGCTGGTTGTAACAGCGGGAGGAGTTTTATCTCGGACATCAGGAGGAGCTTGAGCGCTACCTACCCTTGCTGGTCGCGGACAAGAAGTGCCTACCTTCATGCAAGCACGTGCCGCGCTGTCGAGTGTTTATTAACACATAGCAACGTGTGCACGGTGTTCAAACATGCGTGTGCTGTTTAATAGCGCGTAGCAAACACGTGATCTGCAGTTGCCGTACGTTGTAGCAATAACAGGAGAGAGTGTATGGTGGTGGTGGTGGTGGGGATGCTTTGTGCAAGGTGTAGTTACCGAGCTACCCCCACATGCAGTCTCTAACCGCCCACCCGTCTCCCCCTAGCGCCAGCTTGTCACTGCGAAGCTGTAGTAACAAGGGAATAAAGGTTTGATGTTCAACACACACACACCGATAACCTTGACTGTGAGGAAGGGAAAGATGAATCGTGGCCGTGAACTGGAGCAGTGATCTTCACTTTCCCCCCTGTCCTCCCACCTCTTGCACTGCAAACCTCAACAACGGGGAGCTAGAACGGGAAGAAAGAGAGGACGGGGGGAAGGGCAGGTGTTGCAAGAGGAAGGAGAAGGCAGTGGGTCTGTTTACTTTCGTGCCGACCTGCGCGTGTGAGTTAATACAGCCTTGACCTCCAACCCTTCACTCTAGAGCGGGAAAGGCGGGTGGCTGAGCAAAGGGGGAGGTGTACGAGTAAATAGCATTGGGGAGGGGAAGTGGAAGCTTTTGTTCTTTCTACGCGCTTCTCTTGATTAGCCGAACGCACAATGCTCCACTCGTCGGTAGATCACCTTTGTGTTCAACCGGCTTCAGGCTGTGACAAACACAACAACTCCCCACTAGGTCGGGAATCTGACCAGAAGCTTTTACACGGAGGTTTCTTGGGAAAAGGGAGAGGGGGATATTCTGCCAGGAGAGGTCAAACACAGACTTGACCCTGCAGTAGTTGTAAGTTTGAAAGTGTCGGACACAACGGTGACCTGTATGCACCCGTTCACACACACCCACACCTGTCTTCCGGTGGACCAAGAATCTTTGTGAAGCTGTCAAGGACCAGTTCTTCACATTGTCAGTGGCTTTCAAATGCATGAAAGTTATCACTTCTACCCTTGTTATCCCCCCCTGTGTACCCCGCTACACCCGTGTGCGCTGGCCTTCCTTCAGTCGGCGCCAAATGAAGGGTGGCTACCAACTCCATCTTCAGCTGCTCACTGCCGCCATCGCAGATTGAATCTGTAATGTTCATTGGCAACAACGACTGTAACACGGCTCGTAACACCCAGTCCGGGCACAGTTGTACCCTGTATGGCCTGCTGGAGAGAAAACGCGCATAAATATTAAAAAATATAAAAACCGAAATGTCTCCCCCTTCCGTCTTCTTGAACTGAATTTTGGACAGCCTCCTTTTTTTCTGTGTATCCTTGTGGGTGCTTTGTGTCGTTTGGCCGCAGGGTGCAAGCATTAACTGCCTCTACATTTGGGGAACGACTTTCCCCTCGTCTACTAGTCTGTGTGTGTCACATGCAATGTTTTTTGTGGCATCTTGCACATGATCTTGCCCGCGGCTATATTTCGGGCTGATTGTAGTTTGTGGCGTGATGAGGGGCTGGTGGTGGACCTCGTGCGGTGGTGGAGGTGCCAGCCCCTAAGGATGGCGGGTAATTTGACATGTCTTGGAGCGCCATGTCAAGAGGCATTTCCCCTGGCTGGCCGCCTGCCTGGCGCCGGGCTGAAGGCGGTGCGTCCGGTGCTCTCAGCAAGGAAACTTGTGGTCCACCGCCAGTCACACCAGCAGCACTTGTCTCCATGGACACCAGGGCGCTGGCCTGCTGCTTGACATCGTGGTCTTTCTCCTCATTTTCATGTTTTTTTTTCTTTTCTGTTTTTTGCTGCATTTTTTAATTCTACTACTTTTTTTTCTTTTCATCCCTGGGTTTGTTCTTTTGTTTTCTTTTACGGTAGTCGTAAACTTCTGCTGATGCTGTTTCCGTGAGCGGGATGTTGAGATTAAAGTATCAGAGCAGCAAATCCTAATGTTTACAGTCGCCTTCTCAGATATTCCTTCCCACGAGAATTTGTGAACAGAAATCCTCAACACCCTCCTTGCCGCTGTTGGCTGGATTAACCCATTATTTCTAGAGGCTTTCTCATCGGGGATGAAAGTGTTGAAAGAGTAAAGGAATGCTGGGAAGGCTGTCAAAGAGCGGACAGTTGTGGCAGACTTTTCGCCACCTGACAGAGTTTGTCAAAAAGTTGCAGTGTGGTGGTAGGTGCAAAAACCTTAGGTAAACCTGTCCTCTTGCTCCTTCTACATCCCCCCTCCCCCCACAACAGAGCTCCTCCGGTGCGCATAATGATTTGACAGATGTCTCCATGTCTCCTCCACAACATGGCCGCCGCCATCGGGTTAGTGGTGGGTGGGGAGGGTGGGTGGCTGCTGGTGGTGCAAGTGAGATGGGGGCGTGAGATACAAGGTAATTGCTGGGGGTGGGGATAGGGTTTTTCTGCGAGACACCCCTCCTGTTTTTTCTTCTCTCCCTCCCCCCTCACAATCACCTCCGCCAACTACCGTAACCTCCATCATACACACAAGCTCACCAAGAGCCCTTAAAGCTCTCCTCACTCCCTGTATCCCCCATCATGTCGTCCTGTGGCTGCTGTGAGCAGGTCAAGGGGATGGCTAAGCGATGCGGTTCTCCTCTGCCTACTCGCCGCGACCTCCATCGCCTTCATTGACAACTTCCGTGGTAGCTGGTGTGCCGGGAGTGGGGGGAGGTGAGCCAGCGTCTTGCTCGAGCCCCATGGTCGAGGGTTAGGGGTTTGTTTTTTGACTTTTTTTTTGGGGGGGAGGGGGAGGCGGTCAAACTCCAAACAGTCATACGGTGGCATGTGTGAGCTTCTGAAAGTGCCTTTTGCAATCTTCAAATACTTTGGAGGCCTGCCAGCGGTTTGGCTGAAAATTGCGCCGTTCAGATTCCATGTGGTCAAGGAGGGGCGAGTAGCACGGGTTATGGGTTCCGAGTAAGGTGACACAGGTGTGTACGGTGAAGCGAACTTTTTTATTGTGGTTTAGAACTGTTCATCCAACCAGCGGCGCTCACTAGAAGCAGCTTCACTTATTTAACATCTGTTTTGTTTGTTGCAGCAACCTTATGCCTCAAGTTTGCCCACCGCAGGACAGTGTGTAGAAATGGAAGGTAAGGGCTATCCTCACTCCCCTTTCCTAGCATAGTGCAGTGTTTAGTGCTTTGCTTTGTCACAGCCCTCGCGGCCTCGTTTAGAGTTTGTTCCCCTAGCTTTATGAATTAACTGTCTCCTGCCGCTTCTGTTGTAGAAGATTGTAAAGGTGTGTGTTGGGGGGGGGGTGTCTTTCTGTTAGTAAGTTCTGGTAGAGATGTACATCAACTATCTGTTGCCTTACAGCTGCTGGCTGTTCTGGAGACTCCGAGCACCGTTTCGCCGAGTACAACTTCACGTCGTTACAGCGCTGTCACGTGTGCGACAAGTTCCTGTACGGCCTCGTGCGCCAGGGGCTGCAATGTCGAGGTGAGGCCACGTGACGTGGGCACAGCTTACAGTGGGGGGACCTCGTGGACAAATGACATGGGACCAACAAGATGCACTTTACTGATTTTAAAAAAAAATAGATGTTTAACGGAGACATTCGATAATATCTGCACTTGATGTAAAGTCCGCTGCACTTTTCTTGTAGTTTCATTCTTTGGTTCTTGTTGCTTATTCCGCTGAAAATGTGATTGTATGGGGATGTGGGGTTAAAATTGAGAAAGAACAATAAAATGTACCCTGTTGTCTGACTCGCCCTCTTGCTTTGTGTGTGGCAGTGTGCGGCCTGAGCTGTCACCAGTTCTGCTCGGCTCAGCACCCGACCCAGTGCAACGTACCCAAGCTTGAGCGACTGCGGAGACAAAGTTTTTGTATGAGTAAGTCACTGTTTGCATCTTTCAGTCTTCCAGTCTGATGTTTGTTCGTGACTTTTGCATGAAGTGTATGGTTGGATCCGACATCTGTCGGACTTGTTTGAACGAACTGTTCAACTTGGTTCTGACGTATGTGTGTGTGTGTGTGAGAGAGAGAGAGTATGGTGTTCACATGAAATGTTTGGCTTGGAACTAACCATATTGTCTGACCTTTGACATGATGTCCAGTTCCTATCAGACATTTCTGTGTCATTCAGATGGCGTGTTCGGCTCGGAGCTGGCGGAGGAGGTGGAAAAGTCGCGACTGGAGGCGCCTTGGGTGGTGATACGATGTGTACAGGAGATCGAGAAGTGGTGCCATGAACACAGTAAGTTGATGTCGCCAAGTCACACACATTTCCACACTTTTTGTAGAAAGTTGTAAATTGTTCACTTAGTTGAGGCAATAAATCATGTTGGTGTTTGTTCCAGAATCGGAGGCCTTAAGCATTATCGAATTCGGCCAGAGCAGAAGACATCAATGCGATCAAGGCAGCATTCAATCTGGGTAAGAGGAGCTTGTACCTTACAGTAATCGTATTAGTGACTGTCAGCTGTTTGGTTTTCCTGCACAAGTAGTAAGATAACAAAGTTGGCGATGGCATTAATTTTTTTAATTTTTAAAAGTTTATTTTTAGTACACTTTAAACAGAGCTGTGTGGTACAGACTTTGCCCCTTCTACACCCTAGTGTAGAGCGAAAGTGTCATCGAAGTTTGAGGTGGAAGTTACAGACCATAGTGAGGTCTTGTCTCCTGTCACCAGTCACAGGCTGTACGAGTCCGCTATGCTACTTGCAGTCTTTGAAGAAGACGGGGGTGACCTGGGGTCTAGTAAAGGGAAGGGGCGGATGTTGGGGAGTTTCTAGGAAGATAATCCCATGCTTTGCCCGTTAAAAAGGTGAGAAGTGCGCCTGTCACTGAACAGGTTTCCTTCCACACATTTTAGCCAGGGTTGACAAGCAGACATGTTTCACCTAAACTTGGTGCACCAAAGTGGTTTTGTTGTCCTTTCCTCGCTCGACTGGCGCTGTCGGTGTCCTGCAACAGGATGTGTAGCCCCTCCACTCTCTGCCCTCTCCCTGTAGTAAGCGATATCAACAGGGACTGACTTTGGGGATGCATGTTGGACATACAGGAATGCAGGAGCATGCACTGTAACTCCTAAGCACGCTCAAGGGAGGGGTTAGCAACCGAGTGAAGAGTGAGTAGCGTGTGTGAGGGGAGAAGGATGTGTGCAGGAGGGTGTGTGTGTATGCAGTAAAGTGTGCAGTGGGTCTGTAAGGAGTAGTGTGCAGTGACAAGGGAACCTCAGTGTATCCGGGGTAGGGGAGTGGAGTAGAAACAGCTTGGGTACAAAACGCCTTGTCTGTCCTTCACAGGTGAGCCGGACAAGGTGAACCTGTCATCGTCTGATGTCCACAGTGTGGCGGGTGCCCTGAAGAAGTACTTGAGAGAGTTGCCCAACCCTGTCGTTCCAGTGGACATGTACAACCAGTTCATCGAAGTTGCCAGTGAGTGCTTTGATTATCATCTAGAGTATCTCTCTCCTCTGCCACATTCTTCACTCCTCTTCCCAACTTCCCATCCTGTAATCCGCATTTCTTGTGGCGGAAGATGTAAAATTGTGACGATTGTTTCTCTCGGGTTCGTTGGCAGCAAGTACAGACATCTTGCATTTTTCCAAGAAACCTTATCAGTCTCTTTGCCGTCTCTCCGCTTAATAATGTTCGTTCTTCGCCCTTTTGCTTTTTTTTTTTTTAATTCTTTCAGGTATTTGGAACATTCATGTCAGTAATTGGGAATGATGTTGTGGTAAATTAGTGCTGATTTAGTTGGAGCTAGGAGATGTGTTTTTACGGCGAAGATTATTCGAGATTTTTTTCTACTCCCCACTTTATCCACCCCTCAGAGGTGATAGTATGGTCTACAGCTGGATTCGTGTACATACTTTGTGATTGGCTGTGCAGAGACGGCCAGCAAGACTGACCTGACCAAGTCGTTGACGGACCTGGTGGAGGAGATGCCGCCGGCGCACAAATGCACGTTGGCCTACATCATGGCGCACTTCTGCCGCCTGTGGCGCATGCAGACCGAGTCCGGCACTGCGGACGGCATCGACAAACTGTCGCACGTCTTCTGTCACGTGCTGCTGCGCCCGCCCTGGGAGAAGATCGTGTAAGTGGCCGTGGGCCGATCGTGCACATTGCAGTCGTTATGATGGGGGAAAGGGGGAGTGGACGAATCGTGCAGACTGCGATGACTGGGGGGAAGAGTGCGGGAGGGTGTGTGAGAGATAAAAGATCACATACGTTGCTGTAGGAAGAGATGCTGTTGCTTGCAGGTTATGGGAGAAAATATAATGTTGGTGACATGGGTTTTTTTGGGGGGTCGGCGGGGGTCCTCGTGGTACATAAAAGCGTGAGGTGTAGGGGGTCAAGGCGTGGGTGGGGCCTCACACTTGAACAAGGCACACGTGCTTACCCGCGGGCAACAACATCCCTCGCGTGCCTGACATTTCACATCTGTTTGTGCATGCGAGTGCACTGATGTCCTGGAGGAGGGGGAGAGATAAAAGATGGGAAGGTTGGTGTGGAGGGAGGGGATATCATTTGTTTTTGTCTTCGCCGTCAAGGTCTCTGCAGGAGTCTCTTTTTTTTTTTAAACTAAAATGCAGACCCGCATGTAACAGGCCATGACCTGAAGTTTAATTTCTGTCTTGGACAATAAGGATTGATTTGACACTGTTGACATGTCAACCGTCGCCCCGTCCGCTATCGCGTTCCTTCTGACAGTTATTTACCTCCCTCCATTCCACCGCTCCTCACCTCGCCTGTTGATTTTTTCTTTCTATTGTCCTCCTCCGACCAGGTGGGTTAGGGTTCAGGATAGTGCGGTGACGTAAAGGACAGGTCGGAGATAGGGGCAATAAATATTTCCCCTGGCCTTTCACCTGGCCCTGGGAGTGCAGGACCCTGGTCTGGCAAGGGGCCCTCTTGAGCCCTGTGAACTGCCTGGCCCAGCTCACATACCTGTGCGCAAACCCGAAAGACTGGTTTTTGGGGCCACGCGGCCGGCGTGCTTCGTGCTTGGAGATGGTCAGACCCGCGACCGTTGGCAGCCGAGTCCCTGCCTGCTAGCAACGCAGGAGAAAGGCTGTGGGGAGGGGCTTGAAGTGAGACGGGACCGTCCATCGGGGATTGCCGCTGTAGTTGTAGAAGGTAAAGAGTCAAGAGTGAGCAAGCACTTCGCTTAGCTTGTAACGGGTGATGTTGCTAAGGCTGCCTTTTGAAAGGCTAGGTAGTGTGTGTGTGTGGTCATCAAGTAAGGTTGACAGACGGGACAATGTGCTTGTTTGTCGTTGCAGAGATATCATCGAGAACACCAAGCTGCACATCGACATCATCGAAGAGCTCCTGCGCAACGGCAACTGGGGCGAGCAGATTCCCCCTATCCCCTCGCCAAATCCCATCCTGCCTCCTCGTAAGTGGCTCTTACTACTCTATACGCGCTGAGAGAGAGAAAGAGATCATAAAAGTGTCTAGGATGTCCTGGGGCATGTCCTTTTTTCTTAACTTTTTTGGGGGGTTGAGGTACGGAGGTGCTTTAGGGGGAGCAGAATGCTGACGGATATAGTCAGACCAGAAACGTTTTGATCACTGCTGACAGCAGAAATGTTCTTTTATGGTGATCGCACAATGATGATCTTTTATACATGCACTTTTATGGTGGTCACACAGTGACAGACCTCTCTTACATGGACTTTTATGGGGGTCACAGTAACGGACCCCACCCCCTACATGCACTTTAGTGGTGGTCACAATGACGGATCGCCTACATGTACTCTTATGGCGACCGCACAATGAAGAAATCGTTAACGGTCGAATTCTTCAGAACATAACTTAGTCGTCAAGCGACGCGTGACTGTATCCTGTTTCTGTCGAGAAAGCTTGGAGAGAGACTTGACAGTTTTATTTTACAACGAAACGCAATAGTAAACCTGTTGAGCTACGGGGATAGACGCGTGCCCTTTGACGACACCCATGCGTTGTAGGATTCCCGGATATATCTTTGTGATCGAGCGGATCCAAAGAGATTTTTCAAGCTTTCAGGGGTGAAAGCTACATTAAACCCTTGGAACCACTGTATACATATATATGCCCTTGTAAGTGACTGTTAGGGACGACTACGACCTTTAGGACGAGAAGGAAGTTGATTGTCGCCGGTTTGCTTGGTGCGTAGAGGCCAAGACTTGCTAGGGGGAGCAGTGTCGGTAAGGAAGGTTTCGTTGGTGAACTGCGCAAAGAAATATCAGTATTTGTGTATCAGAGGGTAAATAAAATTCTTTTTATTTAGGGAAGTGTTTTCATAAGAGAAAGTCCCGTTACAGTAGGTTTGTTTTAATATTTTGTAGGATTTCTAGGGTTCGACTTCCCAGGACCAGTCGTTGGACCCACTATGCCATCTCCATCGTCAGCCGAGGAGCGTTTGAAGGAGGCAGAGTGGTACTGGGGAGATATCACCCGCGAGGAAGTCAACGAAAAGCTGAAAGATATGCCAGATGGCACTTTCCTAGTGCGAGATGCCACCACCCCGGGTGACTACACCCTCACGCTGAGGTACAGTGTTTCTTTGCTCGCTGTAACATGATCCCTCGGTGGATTTATCAACTAGGCCATTTTTTGCAGGTGTGTGAGGGGGTAGGTGTCGTATGCTGGGGTCGGTTTTTAGACATGTTTGAAAGTGAATGAAAGCGATGAAATGTTAAAAAACTTGATCACGATAGATTGCTTGTAGTCATGATGGCGGACTACCTTGATAGCACGTGGTGTGTCTTTGTCGGCTTGCAGGAAAGGTGGCAGCAACAAGCTGATCAAGATCCTTCACAAGGATAGCAAGTACGGCTTCGTGGAGCCGCTAGAGTTCAACTCCGTGGTTGACCTCATCCAGCACTACCAGACCAACTCTCTGGCCATGTACAATCGCACCCTGGACACGCGGCTCATGTACCCGGTCAGCAGGAACATGAACCTGGTATGTTGAACTCTTCCTTTACAGTTAAGGCTTTCACAGATCACACGAATCATACATCTCCTCTTCCTCCTCCTCCTCCTCCTCCCGTCATTGTACAGAGTGTGATGTTAACTTCACTCCCTTAATTGTCCCCTGACTGCGCACACAAGTATGAGAGAAATAAATTACTGAGAGAATTCAAATAGCCGCCTTATGGAGTTCGCTGAAAAACGAGAAGGTAATTTAACGAGAGCGTTTACCAGAGGGGAACGTAGTCACCCGGGGAAACGTACGTGTTTGTGACGTCATTGACTCTACGTGATCTTTACGTGATTGCGATCTCCTAGGAGAGCGAGCTAACGGAGGACGTGTCAGAGGAGGTGAAAAACCTGATCGAGGTCAACCGCCAGTACCTGGAGCGGCGGGCGCAGTATGACCGACTGTACGCCCAGCACACACGCACATCCCAGGAAATGCAACTCAAACACCAGGCCCTGGACGCCTTCAAGGAGACCATGGCCGTCTTCCAGGAGCAGATGGACTTGCACCGCCGCATGCACCAGGAAGCAGCGCCGCACGAGATTCAGAAGTAAGTAGCTCTGGCTCCCAGATTAGCTCTCTTCCCAACCCCTGCTTTCTAGAATATCTTATGTGTGGGTGTTTATAATGGGCGATGGCATTTTTCTCGATGGGGAGGGATAAGAGTTTGTATTTTACGCTTTTACCAATTAAAATTGACATCAAAAACTTTCGTTTCATGTTGAAATAAAATGTGAATCGACTTATTTAGTATTTTGTTTATAAGCTCAGAGCAATAAATGAAGTGTTTTGAGTCTCTTGAGAAAAAAATTAGTTCTCTATTGACCTCACCTGCGACCTCTGTGTCGAGCAGATTGCAAGAGAACTACGAGCTGCTCAAGTCCCGCTACATGAAGATCCAGGAGAGCAAAAGCGCCCTCGAGGTCGACATCAACCGCAAGTCGCACCTGAACCGCACGCTCATCTCCGACATGAACGGCATGAAGCCCGAGATCAAGCGGCTCACCCGCCAGCGCGACCAGCTCAAGAAATGGTTGCTGGACCACGGCAAGACACACGACTTCCTCGACAACATTCTGGAAGGAAAGAAGGACAGGTCAGGTTCTACCCACCTCGCGGATTATTCGTGTGTTATGTTGCTAATGGTAGTGTTTGGCCTTAAAACACTTTGGCGGTGGGAAGGCTGTCTGGGTATTTGATTGATTACATAGCTGTTGACACTGAAAGATGTAATTCTGAGGTTTGTTGTTTTTTTAAAAAAAAAACATTTAAAGACTAAGTGATGTATGAATGGTAGTATGAAATTTTGAATGCAATGGGTTTTATGTGTGTTTCACTTTTTTTATAATTCGAGTTATTGAAAAATCAGGACTAGAACGTTAGGGGGAAATTAATGGCGACTTCACCTTCTCGACTCACAGCCTTGACCTTACGTGCTCGTTCTTGACTCATTGCAGCCCGGCAGGGTCGTTGCTGCTGCCAGAAAGTGACTATGGTCTGCCACAGATGGAGGAGTCTCACTGGTTCGTCAACTGCCAGCGCTCGCGGGCCGAGGAGATGCTGCAAGGACGAACAGACGGCACCTTCCTCATCCGGCCCAAACCGGAGGAGGGCACAGTGCACGTGCTGTCTATAGTGTGAGTAGACGCAGCCTGGCTGGCTGCCTGTGCACTAGGGACGGTTCTCTTTACAGGAATTTGTGGTCATCGTCTTCACTTTATAGTATTCATCATTAGATTGTGCTTAATCCGATTTGGCAGTTTCAGTGTAGTTCTGAGAATTGGAGGCTAGTTCCTTCTCTCCCCTTCCCTGCACACTCACACTTTCTCACCCTCGCCTACTCGCCTATCTTAGCTCTCATCACCACCACCTTCACGTGGCAGTAGTTGGGGACTGGGGACACCTGCCAGGTGTGCGACGCTCAGGTAGCTGGAGGACGCGAGTTGTGGGGGAAGGCTGTTATCAGGTGACCCCAGTTTCGCAGACCTCTCTGCACGCAACCTGCTGTGTCTAGGGTCTGAGCATGACGAAATCCAAGCTAGCCCGGATGTCGAACATGAACTATTAGTAGCCTCAGACATTTTATTCGAGGATTTTTGTAGGGGAGAGGAAGGAAGGCAGATGGGGTAAGGAGTCAAAATGGATGAATGTTGCAGCTTGTAAATTAAAAGCCAGTTTTTCGTATTCGAAGGTCTTACAGCTAAAGAAAAAAAGAGGGAGGGGTTAGGATGAACATGGTCTGCTAGCGTTATAACAAAGGTATAGTAAGGAGCTGGATGAGTGCAATCTCCACCCTGCAGACACTGAGTAATCTGTATGTGGATATGGCCAGGCTTGATGATTGATGGTGTTGTATCTTGTAACACGTAACAGAGCTGTAGTGCACCTACTGCCTTGTGTAAGTCTGAGAAAGCTTGATGCCGACAGTCATGCCAGCTGATCCAAGAATGTAAGATAATGTAATGTTTCATAGAGACGATATTTTTCTCCACGATGTTTCGGCGCTGACATGATTTACGCATGCGCGAACATCCTGACAGTCAACCCTTGACTACAAGTGAGCGCTCAGTCATCCTCCAGTGCACAAACCCTAGTCCTAAACACCTGAATGTCTCTGCTCACTTGTCGGTTGTAGTTTACCAGTTAAAACATCCACACAAGCACACGTTCACGCCGTCCACTTTTCACAGGTAGCTTGTGTCTCTGTCGCCAGGTGTCGCGGCATGGTGGGCCACTGCAAGGTGCTGCATCGGGACACCGGGTACGGCTTTGCGGACCCCTACTTCATCTTCCCGACGCTGAAGGACCTGGTGATGCACTACCATCGCACGTCGCTAGCCGAGCACAACAATGACCTGGACATTCGCCTGCTGTACCCTGTGCGGGGCCCGGCCCCACCGCAGCCCCACAATGACGTGTATCTGCGCATGCAGCAACAGTAGTAGTCCAGACTGCCTCGGACCACTCCCCAGCCCCGACAATCTTCCCAGCATGGATGTCATCGTTGCTGGCGGGAGGAGTGGGAGAGGAGGCTGCAGCGGTGTGTGTGTGTGGTGCGTGCGTGCGTGTGTGACTTACGGTGGTGCCAGCTGTGCTCACCCATCCAGACCAAACTGTATCGGCCACATGCATGGATGGACAGACATTCTGCTTTGGCGATCCCCACTTGCAAGAGGACTGTACCACAGGGTCTGCAGTGTGGATGGTGATAATCGTCCTTATTTTTATTATTTTCTTTCAATCTCTCGGAGTGTTTAGCGTCCTTCAAGACCGCTAGAGGAAAACATTATATCTTCACACCCTTTGTCTTTCTTCAGGAAAGGAGTGTTTGGCCTTGTACGATTCTCATCTTCGTTGACTACCCTGAGCAACGGTATCTGCACCAAAGTACAGCTCGAAATGATCGAAGTGTTTACGTTATAAACATGTGTCGCAAAGGCTGATCCATCCTTTCCCCCCCTGGACTCAAGTGAATGCTGGGTAATGGACCAAATCAGTGGGTTTCTGTTGCAGGAAAGAAAGTTGAGGGTGCACGGGTGTAAAGGTGGTAGGCGCGGAGAAAGAACAGTCAACCAGCGTTGTTCTCTTGCAATTTTTTTTTTTACACACGCGAGTGAATACTGGTGAAACTTGTTAAAACGAGTGTTTTGTGAGTGGCGCGGAGAAATAGTGTGTGGCAACGAAAGTGTACCATTGGTTTACATTCGTCAGACTGGACGTGTAGATGCTTTTTTTTTCTTAACCCCACCCCTTCCCTCCAGTTTTGTAAGAGACAAGTGTGTTGGGAGGTGTGCGTATAAATAATAATTGGAGGTGGGTGGCCTGGAGACGTTTTGTGTCTGTGAGTGCGATCAGCTGAGCTGCAATCAGACTTGCAGTGATGTTCAATAGACAAGGAGATCGCCAGCATTGGAAATATATTCGCGAGCTGCTTCAGCAGGAGAAACACAGCAAGAACAGCAGCGCAAAGAACTGAAGCTTAGGCCGGCCAGCCAGCCAGCCAGCCTCGCGTCTCTAAAAGACTCGGGAAGCAGCTTAAGACACAAGTCACACCCGGCCTTGCCAGGCCCACAGAGACGGGAAGTGCGTGTTGGTCCTGTCCAACACCCTTTTGAAGGCTTGTTCGAGGTCACTGTTTAAACGGGTACTTGTAATGATTTGTTTTGAGTCGCTATAATCGTTCCCCTGTATCCAACCTCCCTCACCCTCCAACGCTGTGCCCCACCCCTTTGTCCACCCCCTTGCCTTCCTCATGCCCTTGGTGCTTTTTTCAGTCCCCTACCCACACCCCAAGAGTCTTGAACTATTTGTATCTTGCTGGCAGGTTGTCTGCAAACTCTACTACTAGTGACTGCAAAATGGCAAACACGCATGTCTGGGTTGGTCACACTTGACAAAGCAGGCCTGGGAGCTGCTTGAACTTGTGGCTCTTGCACAGCACCTGGGGTGTTGCACACGTGAGGGGGAGGGGAAGATGGTTGTCTGCTCGTGCCGCCGCCGTGCAGTTAGTCTTGAGCAGTCATGGAATGTTGTAGAATTTTGTGGAGATACCGTCGGCGGAGACGAGCAGCTGAAAAAAATAGTTTTGTCCGTACTTCCTGATTCTCTCGTTGTGCAGAGAGATGGCCTTCATTGGCTGCTGGCTTCTCACAATTTGTTGACTGTGTGCATGTGTGTGTGCGTGACACCTACACTATAACACACGAAAGTTGTAGGTTACTTCGTGCTCATTTGGAGGCCATATTCTCTTCTTCCACATGTTCCTTCAGATGGAACGGTACATGCGCGTGCATCTTACGCGCTCTCCGGTGAGTTATTTTTCATGTTTTATATGGCGAACGGCCAGCCCGACTACAAGGAGAACTGCTGGAAGTGGATAGAGGTGGTGTTGGGAACTGGCAGGCAGCACAGGGCTTGTGCAGTGGGCCACTTCGTGGTCAGCCCGACTCCCACCCTGCCCCTCAACCCCCTCTCGGCAGTGGGTGTAGGGTACACAAGCTTCGGGGCTGGTAGGGGAGTGTGTCTCGAGCTTGGGGACATTTTCCCACAACAGTGCACGCTCACACAATCCTGAGACACCAACATTCTCTCAAGTGCAAGTCGAGAGGGGAGGTTGGCGCATGCTGTGCTCCGCAGTTCGTCCATAATGCCTTTAATCGTATATGTAGGTAACAATTGTGGTTTACCGTCCATCAGCCTCTTATCCAAGGCTCAGGTACGTCTCAGAGCAGAGGCACACCCCACCCCTTCTCTCTCTCTCCTCATCATGCGGTAGATAAAATCGGTCTTCCCACAAGACTTGTAGAAAAAACTAGGATGTCCACACACTTCTTGGCATCATCGCTCCTGGGGACAGAGTCTGTGAGGGTCACAGTCGAGTGGTGCAACAAACCGCCGGCTTGAAACCTTGATGGACACGGAGCATCCACCCGACACCTCATCCCGGGGAATCTATCGATTGATACTCTCATTTTACAATTTTGCACGGGAAGTTTAACAGCCACCATCCCCTTCTACCAGCACTTATTGTTTGCAACAAAAAAGGGGAGGCTGTTTTCTATTTGAGGCGATTTAATTTTGGGTTTTTTTCCCCCTCTTCCCTGTTTTCTTTCATCTTTTTATCATAATGTCCGGTTAGGTGACCGCTGATTATTTTAGGAAGTTTGTCTTCATTTTTTTTTTCCTTCTGCACATTTCGCCACTGAATTCCTGTATCTTGGTAGTTAGGTTTTCAAGAAATTTTATTCGACAAAGTGTCGCAGGATAGGTCCGTCAGTCCCCGGGACAAGCAGTCAGTTACTTGAATCCCACTTCCCATCCCCCCTACGCTTTGTTTTCAAGGGAACACTCGAAATGAGCCAATACTGCTATCAAATTTGCTTAAGATCCTTTTTTGTTGATTAAGCTGTTTCTCCGTAACACCTGGGTAGTCCAATCGACGTAAATACACTTAGTGGTTGTCTCTAGCCAACCTTTGCCCCTGAACCCCCACAACAAGTTATGAGCAGATCTTAGGGTGGCAAGCCCCAGTCGTCAGCGAAACCTTGGGGCCGTCCTCACCCGGGTGTGACGATTTCATGAATTTCTGTAGGAACTGTCGACGTAAGGTCTACTTGGTATCTAGTCAGGTTTCCTTGGTAACTCAGCGCGAGCAGCAGAGGCCTCGAGCGCCCTCGCACGGCAAAGGACCAGTAACCACATTGATATTACGTCACAGTAGCATTCCCTTGTTTTCATTTTACACCTGCATGGAGGGCCATCTTCAGTAATTGTATATTTTGAATGCTTAGTTGTACAAAGAAATCTTCCAAACGTGGCTGTAGTGTGTCAGTGGGGTGAATGCTGGAACTTTCGGTCTCACACTACTGTACTATACTACTTAACCGGTCCTTAACCGCGCGTGCTTTACTTGTGATACATAGGGCATTGTGTGCACGAGCTGTGTGTTTGTGTGCGTGACTGGTGTAAAAACAATCTGCATGCATGTCGACACAGTAGCAGGACATTCTGGCAGCCAGGCAGTCGAGACGACCCTGCTTTTATCGTCTGGCACCAAGGCTTTGGTTTTTGGCGAGGACAAAGGTGGGCGAGTTAGTTTGCCAAGTGTTCTACCCTGGGTAGCTCAGCCATTGCTTAAGTCGACTTTGCCACGTGCGTGTACACAAGGCGCGCGCTGGTACCCGTCTTTCTTTGCACCCTGTTGTCAAAAGGTGGTATCACGGTTGGTCCCATCGATCTTGATAAGAGATTACAAGTTCAGCCGACTGTGGGAGCGGGTAGAGGGGTAGTTGAGGTGAGACATGTGTGCGCATGTCAGTGACGTTTGTTCCTGTCTCCTAGCTTGATGTACGTTCCTGCGGCTGAACTCATTTTTTTTCCCCCAACTATATCTGCCTTGAACTTTCTCAAGCTGTCTTTCTGTCCCCTGCCCCCTGACCTCGAGGTCGAAGTGGACAAATGGTTTGTCCAGTCGCTGCTCATGTCACTTGGCTCGTCCACACCACGGTGCTGTTGAGGTCGTTGTCGATGGCTGCGCCTGTGATCTCGGGTACCTAGCGCTCAACAGAACTTCTTTCAAAGCGCATTTAGCTGGGCTGCCTTACAGAGGGTGGGCGTGTGAGTGCGCGAGTGTGTGTGCTAGTGTGTACAATGGGGTGAGTGAGAGAGTGAAACTTATTTTTTGATGGTGATCGACGGACCTGCATTCACTCGCTGCAGGTCGTCTAGGCCCGTGTCTTTATTTTTTCATATCTTGGGATGTTGATGACTTATTTTCTTGCAATGGTGTGCGAGAAACGAAAATTAACAGTTGCGACCAGAGTATATGTTTCCGTTCTTGCAAAACATTGAAGTAAAACAGAATAAGAAGAGTGTATTGCTGTACATGTAATGATGTAGGTCTATTTGTACAGAACTAAACCGTTGACTACTGAATAAAACACACTTGATGTTAAAGTGCTTGTCTCAGTCTCGCTGTGAAATGTGTGTGCGAGCGTTGATGTGAATAAATTGCAGATGTTGACATCGACAGTGAGCTGTGTCTTGACAGGTGGATCGTTCGCGATCTGAACCTGATTCAGGAGGATCAACGATCATCATACAGGGTGAAAAAGTACCCCACAGTCGTCTGGTCTGCTTGCCAGTCCTTGCTGAGCTCTCGTGTCCAAACAGACTAATAAATATTTGTAAGTGTCCCGTAGTCAGCAGTGACACGTCACTAGAGTACCATCCCCCAAACACAAAATGTATCGAAAAAAACATAAATAGGTCAATAAAAAATATTTCGCTGATGACCTGTATACAGGGGACATCAGCTGCCAGTAAACTAAGAAAAGAGACACCTGCATCATCATTCATGCCAGTGGAAGCAGACATCTTCCATTCATCAGCGGCAGGTTTGGGCAAATCATGAACAGAACTTAACTCATCGATCAAACAGTAAACAGGAGGAACAGTTCACTGCCTGAATCAGGTTGAGACTGGGGAGATCGCTCAGTGAAATTATTTTATTTCCCCGATGACGCACTGAAGTTAGTCGGTGGTGCGATGAAACTGGAATCAGTTCATCTAATCGTCTGGCTGAGGACATTGTAACCTGAGCCGAGGAGCTCACCACATAATCGTCTGGTCTTGTCGAGTGCAGGCCATGTTTGAAGTGCATCAATGTCGGTCAACATCGAGATGAACAAGATTACAGAAGATTATCTACAGCTTGGCAACAAGCTGCTTGACCTTTACTGGGGGTCATGGATGTTTCGAGGATAATGTAAGTGTGTCTCTGACCCTCACAGCTTAGAGGGACAAGAATACCGGATCGGTACAGAGTCGTCCTAGTGGATCAACCGTCGCCTGTCATTGATGGACTCGATGTCCAGCAGCTTCCGGGTCCAGGGTACAGACGTTGGTACGGAGAGAGAGAGAGAGCAGGAAAGTGAAGAGTGTGAGGAATAAAGAGAAATGCAAGTAACAGACCGAAGAAGATGTGAAAATGTTTGAAGCCTGATAGCAATGGCGCAGTCGTCACGAAGTAAGGTGTTGGCAGGTGAGCTCAGGTAAAGACTCACCCATGGCTCAGTGGATAACACGATTCTCACTGAGGTCTAGTGAGAACTTTCAAACGTAATTAAATCCGTGATAGGTAAGTGATTTTCTGTCATGGTTGTTCCCGTTTTAAAAAAATATGAAAATGTCATTTGTCTTTTCTGATTTGTCGTTCGTGTGGTTTTGCTTTCTACGCCCTCAGCGACACACAAGCTAATTATGCGTGCGTGCGTGCGCGCGTGCAAGGTGATGTCAAGGGCAGCCAGCATTACCTGGATAATGAAGTCATCTGAGTCAGTCTGGCGCTGGAGAACGGGGTAATGTGTCGCTGCAGCAGTCATGGCCACCTGGCGGTCTACTCATGACTGGGTGAGCACTCTTGCACACGTCCATTGCCGCACACAAGTGTCTCACCCTCGGCGGCCACTGCAGGCTTCACTGTCACAAACATCAAACACTTGATGTTTAATCGTAAACAAAATACTCTCTGGCCACCCAAACCCGCTTATTTACTCACCAACTGTCGAAAACCTAAGTCTAGTTCAAATCCAGGGATTCGGCGGATACGAAAATATCGATCATTCCGTTGTATTTATTACAATGTGGGCATCTGTGTACATTTCGACAATAATTAAACTGTGGGTAGTGTCTGAGAACACACCACTGCTGAGTAGTATCGAAAAGTCTCTGTTTTGAGGTCTTAGATGGAAATCCCTCCCAGCCCATCAAGCAGAAATGGAGAACCTGATTTTATTTTGTAACTGTACAGGCGGTGGAGTCACTGGCCCCCACCTTCCACTACCCTGTCCTTGACACAGTGAATCACTTACTATTATCTTCTCCGGTTCTCGAGAGAACGCCTACTGTCAGGTGCATTTCACTGCTCTGAAGTGTATCACCTGTTCTTGATGACGCGACTGTGAGTGTCGCAATAGGCTCGGAAATCCCTGACAATAGCCTGACCATATGTCGCGCACCGGGAATTCGGTTAAATGCTTCCCCCACCCACCAACCCCTCCTCGGCCCAGTAACCGTTATAATGTGCACGCTTGATTATGTAGGTGAGTGGTGTGAGTGGAAGCTTTGTGTGTTTGTCTATATTTCTGTTGTATTTCATGTTAATACTGCAGCACAACAGTTGTTACAGGGCAATAAGAACCCGCAAAGTACAGCGATCAGCCGTCCATCTGACCGGCCAAGAACGGAAATATCAACAGAAACTGCAGGAGGCAAAACAAAACTCGCTTCTATCTGGTGACTGGAGTCTGAAGACAACAGAATGGTTGGCCTTGATTTTTGTTTTGTTTTTATTTGTGACTTAGTGTGCGGTGTTTCTGTCCTAAACTTCGTTAATTTCGTCCTCAACGAACGAGCACTTCATCGTCGTGTACTTTCCTAAGCTGCACATTACTTTGATAATTATTCTGAGGTCAGCGGTTCACACAGCGACTATAATGTGGATAAATAGAAGTTGGCTGTCTTCCCGCACATTGAAAAGTGCTCACACACTGCACAGATACTTCATCAACGAAACGGACGCAGGTTAGGACCACAGAAACCTTTAACCCCGCATTACCCCACCTACTGTCGTCACAACATCCACCTGTTGTCGTCACAACATCCACCTGTTGTCGTCACAACATCCACCTGTTGTCGTCACAACATCCACCTGTTGTCGTCACAACATCCACCTGTCGTCGTCACATCCACCTGTTGTCGTCACGACATCTACCTGTCGTCGTAGTTCGATTGACCTATTGTCATTTTACATCAATTTGGGTACAAACAAATCAAGTACCCGGGGTGGGGACTGAGCCAAGTCGTACGTCACACCTGCACGGCTCTCAGGTCACCCCCAGTGCGCATGTCAGGGCTCTCATACTTCCGTCTGCTCAAGGTGGCGAAGAAAGTGCCCAGGAACCCCGACAAGAAGATAAACCGATGAGAAAGAAGCTTATCGCACACCACCGACCCAGTTAACACACACAGATGCATTGTGGGTAACTCAACTTTCCCTGTAACCTCCGAGACACACTGCATGGCTGTCGCCAGATAATGAAGTCTGGGTCACGAACCCTGGCTAACTGCTTGAGGTGGTTGTCATTACAGGCCGACCACGTGACTGCACACAGCCAGGGTGAGTGGAGGCAGGCAGCGTGTCGGACAGAGGTGCACCCCTGCACCCCACATCAATGTTGAGACAGACAGTGGGGTGGCGCTCCTTGTCTAATGGGTGTCGGTGTAGTAAGTCATGGATTCCTATTACTGGCATGGATGACAGGAAACTTCATAAAATCTTATAATACTTAATATTATCTACAAGACTGCTTGGCCTTCTTTTATTTAAAAAAATTGCCGTCCGTTGTCATGGACTTGCACGGCTCCAGAAAAAATTCGGTAGTAAGAAAACGGCTTTGAAGTCCCTCAGAGATTTGTTTTTAGCAAGAGTTGCCCTGTTGCCAAATGATGAAGGCTCAAGTGAAAAATTTGAAGTTTTGCGAGGTGTGAACAGCGAGAGAGATGTCATTTTAAATGTCTGACAGAACACATGTCGGGTTTATACTTGACCCCCTTCCTTGAATGGTCTGAAGGCCTCTTCAATGAATAAATTTAATTCAATTCTATCTTCCTATCTCACCTCCTTGTGCCTGTATATCTGTGCCATGTCACTGACAGTGTCTCTCTGACTCACACTCACACATGGCAGGAGACACACAGTATGGCGCCCCATCACCGTCATAACTACCTCACACAATCAGGATTGCACGCGCTGCCTCACGTCCTGCAACTAGTGCCAGCCACAGACAACTCTTGTACACTCTCCAGGAAGACATCTGTTCCCGCTTACTTCAGTTTTTGTTGTCTGGTGACGAGTAAGCGAAGCACACAAACACACAGGCGCACACACATTCTTCACATGGACCACGTACATGTATGTGTGCGTGCGCGCGCGCTTCTCAATACAAGCTTGGATCTCAACACCAGAGTGCACGTAAACATATTTACAAGCAATCGTAACAATCATTGCTCTCTTATCTCCTTCTGTCTTCTGAGTTGTGCGCATGCGCGAACACCGCTATGGAGAAGATCAAAACAGAAACCCGCCATGTGCCGACTGCGGCAGTCAAGTCGTCTAAGTGTTGAAACATTGTCCAGCGCCATCTAGGGGATCCAGGTCGAGCACAAGACGTGTCCAACAGTGTTTATCTCTCCTCCCACGTCTGCAAGCAGAGCGCGTAAACATGCACACAAACACACACACACACACCAGGAAGTTGTGTGACTATTTAAGACGTTGAACACATACATCACTCGTTAGTCACATGGTTAGTCACGTGTAATGAGCTTATTCCAGACCCTGGACTCTGGCTGAAAGACGAACTTTTCCTTTTTCTGTTGCTTTTATTTTCATTTATCTTCGTGGTCGAATCGACTTTTAGCAATGGTCGAATTGTCCGGTTTTCTGCCCAAAGACACGAGCCACGTGATCACCGGAAGTGAGCGGCTTTAAGTCTCGTCCAAGTCTCAGCTGAGAGAACGGAGAGAACTGCAGACGACAGAATGGTAGTCGCCCTCAGGTCTCAATATTCGGCCAGACGAGTGAGGTTGCACATCTTCCATCTTGCAGTTGCATCCCGCCATTCTACATCTTGCTGTTCATCCCCGCCATCCCACCCCAGTAATTGCACCCCAACCCTGTCTGCAGACATGCGTACTCTCTATCTAACGCACTCACCACACGCACGCACAAACACATACACGCACGCACATAACCTTTCCGTGAACTCTTGAACAACTGCCGAAGCTGCGCAGTTTTATGAAAAGGATGTTTTGGAGTATTGCAGAGATTACAGAAATTACCTGCTCTTCATCTAATGGAGGGGGTCGGCCACTTATTTTCGGTCGAAACCAATGGGTGCAGACTCTTTCGAGAGGAATGTCGTTCGAGCCGAAGCCAGACGCACGTGCGCTTTGGCAGACGACGTGGATGTGCGTCTGGAAACAAGTTCACAGAAGCTGAGGGCATGTGGCCCTGACCTCGGCGAGGAGAGATGAGAGATGAGAGATGTGCGGCGATCGTAAGTCAGGGAGGAAGACAGACCGGAGTCCTCACGGTCTTTGCAAGCGAGATAAATAAGAAAGTAAACTGAGCGGTGAGCGGGTACGAGATCAGGTTGCAAACAGACCTGTCGTCATGCTCTGCCGACCACGGGTCTGATTCAGCGGATGACAGCGTGGAAAGGGAAAACAGAGAAGGTGGGGTGGAGGATGCACAGAGAGAGAGGGGGGTGGGAGAAAGAGAGAACGTGCGAAACTGTGAGAGGGAAAGAGAAAGAAGATAAATGATAAATGGGAAGAGGAGAGAGGAACGACTACAAAACAAAGACAAAGGACTTCCCGTCATGCGCCACACGTGACGTTCACACGGAGGAGCGGGACAGGGTGGGGGTGGCTGACCTTGGCGGTGTCCAATAGTTAGATCAAGAAACCTCTTTAAACAAACAATAATAAACAATAAACCTGCGATTGGCATCATCACACTCACGAAGGAACATGATCAGGATTTGATTTATCAGCCAACTTCGGCTTTGGCCGCACTGACGTCACTAGAGCCCCTGTAGCAGTGCACGCTGACGTCATTAGAGCCCCTGTAGCAGTGCACGCTGACGTCACTAGAGCCCCTGTAGCAGTGCACGCTGACGTCATTAGAGCCCCTGTAGCAGTGCACGCTGACGTCACTAGAGCCCCTGTAGCAGTGCACGCTGACGTCATTAGAGCCCCTGTAGCAGTGCAGGGGTTTTCCACGTTCTTCTCTGTGCACTTTATTGCATTTTTATAAACCCCATATATAAACACAAAGGTAGTCGCGCGACCCAGGACTTGAACCACTCAGCCCTCCTTCACCAACTGTGAGGGTCGGTAGAGGTGAGGAGACCAGTGAGTTTCTGAGAGAACAGAATCCAAGTGTAAAAGTAGTATGAAAAATATGACAACGAGAAAAAACAATAGTCGGGTGACCAAGATGGCTGCCGCTCACAGCGCCAGGGTCAGCAAGTGCTCGGTGTATGACTACAAGATGTCAGAAATGTCATTTAAAGCAAACCTCACGATGACTTGGATAAAGGTTAGCGATACTGCGATACTCGTCTGTACTCATCAAAGCTGAAAGACAAGAAGATCTCCGGATGCTGGAGCCAATATTCAACCACCCGAACTGTTTAATTGAAAACTCCAGCAATGTGATCAAAATGAATTGAGCAGTCGAGAAGGCCTGGGGTTAGAATTACAAACAGCGGGAGGGAACATAGGGGAAGATGCTTCTGTAAGTTGTGCGAGAGGAAGCAGAAAAGTTGTCTTCTTTCTAAAGAGTCAAATAAATATGTAAGAGACCGTCCACCATGTAAGTAGTAGTACTGGTATTGAAAAAAAAAAATAATAGTGAACTTATACAGCGCCATACCCGGGTCCTACGGCAAGCTCGCGGCGCTGTAGAGTAAACAAGAAAACAAAGACGGACACAAGCAACACACCAGGAAGATTGCTGTCTAAGGAATGCCACATGAGATGAATGATATCTTCAGCAAGAAGCTGCTCCAGCTGCGCAAATCATTCGGAAAGCTGATCCAGGCTGATGATGTTTCCCGCCATACCCAAAGTCCAGTCGTAGAAGATATAACAAGTAGAAGTCTTTTTGGGGTGTGTGGGAGGTGTGTGGGAGGTGTGGCTGCTCGTTGGGTTGGCTGCAGAATGTCTATTTAAAAAATCAAAATGAGTTCCAGCCGCCAGAAGAGAACTAGTGCAAATCCACCGAGATAACAGTTTCAGGACGATCAACTGGTCTTCATGCTTCATGAATCGCAACACCAAACACTTTCATGGAAGTGAACAACACATGGTCAAACTACGATAATATTCAGCTGAAGATGCTGTAACAGGAGGTAGATGTCTACTGTATGTACACCAGACCACCACATCCACTCAATAACAGTCACAACAGCGGTGTAGCATCTTGGCACAGATGAGGGTCTGTCGGACTTACTGATCTCAAGCTGGTAGTTCACATCCACCAGGTCATCACAATTTGTGATCAAAGCCCATCAATAGACAAGTGAAAACAGTTCCTGTCCGTAGAGCAGACATTGTAAGTAAGCTAGTATCTACTATCTACTATCTACTATCTACATAATCACGAAGCACACACATACAGACTAGCACTAGTACTATTATGTAGATGCCTCCAAGGACTGGCATTTTCTCTAATGACTGAGTACAGCAAGATACTATTTCCCACAAGATGGACGAACGTCTGCACAGAAAGAACCAACATTACAGACGACGACATTGTACAGGGTATGTTCCCTGTGTGAAGGCCTCAGCCAATGGGAAACTTGGAAACATGTTAATTCTGCAGGTCGTGACCTCGCGATTAGCGACTGGAGGAAAGGTTGACACAATAAAAAGACCAAACCCCACTCTGAGCAGTGAGTGCGAAACATCGAGAACTTTGACAAGTTTCTTGGGTACATGATTGAAGAAGACACCCGACACGGACACTCGACGCCGATAAGCTGAGTGCCACGTAGACAGTCTCAGACCTTGGTCTGTTCCAGGGGCTGGCCTGTCAGCTGAACAAGTTCTCCAGTAAGGAGGGAGAGTTCACAGGTTCACGTTATCTTCTCAGTTCAAAGAATTAGTGGTCCTAAAAAAAGGAACATGGAACGGCTTGTCCAATGGTCAGACAAGAATGAACGATGTTTGTATGCGTGAAGACGGGGACGAGGGAATATTCCTCCACAGTCGGGGAAATCGTATCTGGAAAAGAACTTTAGCCCGTTATTGGAATAAAATGCATCTCACTTAAAGGAGCAGGATAGTGAGTGGTTTCAAAAAATACTGATAAAAAAAATAAAATCCACGAGAGGAACAGAAAGCTCACATGATCTCTGTGTCACGTGACACTGGATGTGACCAGCGCGACCTACAGTTGAGCTTTTGATTGCAGCCTCCGTTTATGTGACGCAGGCTGCCAGAGGGCAGAGGTCAAAGTTTACCGGAAGAGAAAGTCTGTTTTTGATGTAATCTGTGGCAAAGTCCTGAAGCACTTTAATTTTTTTTAATCAGCCGCAGCCGGCAATGGACGGTCGAGAGTGAGATGGAGCTAAGCCATCTTGGGGAACTATTTTGGTCGTGACGGGTCGTAATGGGAGGACAAGCGGAGGGGTGTTCTTGGTGATCTGACCGTTGGGTCGCAGCGTGCCATTGATCCCCAGATGACAATGAACTTGTTAGACATTGCAGGCAACAGAGGGAGGGAGAGGGAGGTGGAGGAGCATGAGAGCAGCGCGTGATGTGTCGCCAACATCCAACTGCACTTTAGGACAAAGCACGGTCACACGAACCTCGCTCTGGGTTGCTATGTGCTACACTGTCACGTGGTGGTAGTTGTTACAGTTGCTGATGTCTGCACATGGCGGAACTTTATTTAAACATGATGTGTTATTCCTAATGATGAGTAATTAAAACGTGATGATTCAAGTAGAAATTGAATCCTACTCGAAATCGTCCGATACCCAGGGGTGGATATCTAGCTTACTCCCTCAGAAATTCCGGGTAGGTCGTCTTGCTACACACCCAGGTCTGTGGTGTGACCAGGAGCTACAACCCATCAAACATGGACTTTGTACGCACTTGAGAACAATGGAGCTGGTGAAGGTCGATGGCGAGGGGATGGTCGTGAACCTGGAGAGGAATAAAACTGCTGAGGTCACTGGCGGGACGGATTAAGTTCCAGACGCTGTTTATGACCAAAGTGTACTTCCTCCTTCTCGCCATCCCCGCACTCTGTTGACCAGGACGTGCTGATGGAAACGGCTTTTAATAATCAGCAACTGAGCCGCAGTCGCTCCACCTGCTCTCTCGTGGCGCGGAGCTTGGGTGGCCGGTGCTGGTCACATGACCAAAGTCCCCCGACAGTCGTGCTCACCAGACTGAATGACAGGAAACATAAGAGTGCTTCCCCTCCCCCTTGCATATGCCATCCCCCATCTCTGCCGTCCTGTAGCATAATACCATCCTGTCAGTGTGTTTGTCTGTCTGCCAGGAGGCAGTAAGTCTATGATATTCTGTCTTCTGTACTTAGTGTTTGTCGGAGCGTGAGAGAGAGAGACAGAGAGGTAGGGGAGTGTGAGGGGAGGGTGTTCAGATGTACCGTGCAATGACCTGAGGTGACGCCACACAAAGTGCAAGCCCACGCCAAAGGAAGGTACGTCACGTGGCCGCTAATTATAGGCTCCACGAGCAGCTGACGTGATCTGTGACGTCGTCCTGTCGACCGCCAGGCGCACGCCGTCCTCTCGTCAGCCGCCGGTGGTGTAGTCGTAGCTGTAGTCGCTAGCGCTGTTGTTGGAGTCGTCGTTGTACCTGATGGTGCTTACAAAATCTTTCATGGGCTGCACAGTCCCTAACTCGTCTCCCTGGCCACCCCTCGACCTCTCTGTTGTACAATAGAAGCTCAGTGTGATGATGTGTATGCGTGTGTGCGTGTGAGACACCACTGATCACGTGATACCCACGTTTGTCTGACCCCACCAAATTTGGCAGGTCGTCCTTTGGATGCTAGGAAGGTCATAGGTTACGTTTGAAACAGTAATACACAATGAAATCATCAGAACCGACATGGACATGGTCGCAGTTTGAGTGAGCATCCTATGAGAGCGAAAAACGGAGAGAGAGAAAGGGGGAGCGAGAAAGCTGGAGGGAGTGAAAGACCATCCCGGCAATGGGCAGGGAGACGGAGGGAAGGAGGAAGTGAGCGAGCCACCAAGTTGCAAAGAGAGAAAATGAGGGATGGGAGAACGAGTAAACCATTTTTATTTTTGTCTTAACGAGGAACAGAGTGTTGTCGTCGCTGAACACGAACCATTGGTCATCAAGGAAGGAGACATCAAAAGAACACGTGGTTCACTATTTAGCTACACTGATGGCTAACCCGGGTAACCTTGGCAAGTAAAAATTAAACTTACCCATAAAATCTCACCTACAAGCGACGCTGATATCTTGACTAGTATTATATATAAACACATATCGCTCTATGATATACTTATACAAGTATACTGTGTTGCACTGACGCTGTGTGTGTGTGAATGAGAAAGAGAGAAGAAGGAAGAGTGCGGGTAGGTGGATGAACACGTGCCTGTCAATACACTGGAACACTTAACGCTCGATATTCAAATTTAGCCGTGGATGTCTTTCACTTGACAACATCATCAATAAATCACCTTTACAAAGGTCGAGGGTCACCGATAATGCGCGCTGGGGATCTTTGTGGCGGGTGCCAGAGACACAGAAAGACAGGAAGGGGTGGAGTAGAAATGACTTGGCGGCTTTATTCTTCCTGCGAGTGGCACCAGCACGCGCTCGGTACCGGCTGCTATTCTCAGACTTCAATACCCACACTTAGAGTGTGATCAGGGGTTAGTCACGTGACCATTGCTGTCTTCACAAATCAATAGTTCTTTTAACGGGTGCTGTGCCGTGTGTCTGGAACCTCCATGGCCAACCTTTTTTCTTCTCTCCTGCCTGACAGGCTGTGGCTGTAAATAGTTGACAGGTGACGAGGGAAACAGATAGCCTGGGGTTTGTCCTTTATCCCTCCAGTTATTTCTTTTTCTCTCGTACGTTCTTTATTTTTAACTCTTGAATAACGGTCAAAGATATTTGTAAGGCTACTTAGTGACCTTTAGACAAGTCATCGTCTTTTTAAAAGTTATTTGAACATACCATGATTTATCTTAATGAAATGATTGTAGACAAGCATTCAACATCTGAATGTTTTCACTTTACACATGTCATCATTTTGTTGTTCTACACAACTTAGATGGGAGGATCAACGGCTATGAGGAGAGAGGAAAAAGGCGAGAAGGGAGAGAAGAAAGTAATGGAAGGAGGTGAGAGTGGGGAAAAAATTAGCGAGGGACCTGGTGTCTTTAAGAAGAATGAATTCGACGAGATGAAAAACAAATACCGGAAAGAGGGACACAGTGTAAAAAATATTCTTTCTTCAGCGATGTCTGCACTGTGAACGCGGTGTGACATTGTGTGTGTGTGTGTGTGTGTGTGTGTGTGTGTGTGTGGTGTGTCTGTGTGTGTGTGTGTGTGTGTGTGTGTGTGTGTGTGTGTGTGTGTGTGTGTGTGTGTGTGTGTGTGTGTGTGTGTGTGTGTGTAGCGTTTTTTGTCTAAACTTGTAGACATCGGAAGTCTGTCAGAGCGGCTGCTAATATTTTCAAATCATTGTTACTGTGAGTGAGAGACGATGACCCTCAAGTGCTTGAGTAGACAACTCATGGCCTTCGATCTTGACCTCAGTTATCTCCCCTCCACATAAACACACACGCACGCACATCTCCCCTCCCCCATCCGTCTCCTCTGCTTTGCATGTCACACACATACACACACACACCATGGTCACGGAACATACAGACATCCCCTCCCCCCCATGTCCCCCCCCCCACACACACAGACGTTGGTGCCCGGGTGTCTGTAGAGGTCTGGTACCCGCACGTGCAGGCGGCTGGCGATGCACGAGGACAGCAGCCCCCGGTCCTGTAGTACGTGAAGCCCCCCAGTGACCCCAAGTCTGAAACCCGACAAGTGGCGAGTGGTGAGAAGCCCTAACCCACCATCACAGACAAACTTCCCTGATTCCTGAAGTACCTCACCATCAGTACCACGACATCCTGGCAGCACCACCATCACTACCCCCGTGTCTGCTGGATACCACAGCAACTGGGGGCGAGTGTAGTCGCCCCATTATCAGGCTACCCGGGTTCTACAGACGACTTTGCCACCAGCACTTCGCGAAGTATTCCTGGGTTTTCCCAACTTGAGGGCCGCTTCAGCTTCTGGATTGGTTCTCCCCTCTGTAAGGAAGAAACCTGTGAAAATACCTCCAGGATAGGGGGAGACGGGATGGGGGTAGATGCAAGGCCTCTGCCTGAATTACAGTTGTTAAGACATCCACCCGCACCACTCCCCCCACCCAAAAAAGGAAGGAAAGATCGGAGAAGTCAGACAGGACAAAGCAAGGATGGACACACGGAGGATGCCATGGAGAAGGTCAGAAGCGACTCAGCCAACACTCGTCATTCGCCGGTATCCATGCATGCCCTCCCCGTTATTGTTAATCATCGTGATCAATGCCTCTGATCACGTGACCGCTGCTCGCTCTTCTGTTCCCCGAGATAACCTCCATCTCGTCCTTCAACTCCCTCTCCTCCTGTTCATGCGGGATATTTTTGTATTCTTCCCGTTATTTTATTTTTTATTTTTATCTAATAACACTCATTTCCCTCCTTGTTTGCTTCAACAGAAATCAGCTTCTGCTGGCCGGTGGTTCACCGGGTGGAGAGGTGAGGGTGGGTGGACAAGCAGGGAAACAACAAGGACCGTGGTTATGAACGAGGAGATAAGGTTATCCCGGGTGTTGTTATAAGAAGTGAGAATTACCCGCTGTCTATTGTATACAAATGCTTGGTCATTGTCGTGATTGAATTTATTTATTTTTAGCTACAGTCGTGGAAGGCTATGTCTGAAGTAGCTATCATGACCATAGTCATTCATCCGGCTGATAGTAGATAAAAACAAAGTTCAGGCTTTATTGTTGACAGTTTCTGTCAGGGAACTGTAAGTCTGTAAGTAACCCTTGTTTACCCATCATGCCATCATACTGAGAAGAACAATTGAAAGTTTCAAGTCATCCGCCGAGCAGGAATCGACCCGACGGCTCTCTGTTCAGACGTGGATGTCACGCTAACCATAGACTGGACTGTTTAGACTACTGTCCACGCTAACCACCGGTCTACAAGCACTAGACACAGCAAACAGACAGGTGGTCACGTGGCACATGACCCAGCCAATCAGGACACTTCGTAGTTACCTTGGCTCTCACTCCTTTGATCTCTCAGGTGAGCTTGTATGCGCACGCGCCTGTGTGCAGGAGTGAGTACTGGCACGCGCGCGGAGAAATGAAAAAAAAAACGAACCGAAGAAGGATGCTCTCCATAATACTCAAAGCCAACTGCTACAACGACTGAATTTCGCTGACATTGCAATATTCACTTCAAACAAAAGAAACCAAACTGTCGCGGAGAAGATGAAACGCTCAAGCACGGAGGGGTGGCGGAGACATACCCAAGGCTCAGAGGATACCTTCCCCCCGACACTCCCCACAGATTCAGCAAAAAATATAAAAAACTGTTGCAAGTGGGCAACTCCACGTCCCACTAACACACTAAACCTCGACCTGTCGACGTCAGCTCCCCGGTCCTGGCGCGTGCAGCCTGGCGGCCAATCAATAGCCAGGACTGGATCGGGGTAATGACATCATCCATCAGTGCGCCCTCCCTGCCGAGAATTAGGTCACGGGGTCGCTGCTGGCTAAATGTCAGAAGAAACGTGAAGTGCCAGTTAGAACAGGTCTCATCGTCTGTTATTTTCTGATGCCACTGAGAGCCAGGCTCCTCGTGTGTGCTGGCGACAACGTGCGCGGGGCTTTAACAGCTCGGGGGGGGGGGGTACCCGTAATGGCGGCCGTGGCCGGTAATGTCTTCATCATCAAGGAGCGGAGAACAGGAATAGTTAAAGAGACTACAATGTTAAAGAGGTTTCACACACGTGCACACACACTTACACACACACTCAGCTCGTTTATACAATTCGAAGGTTCTGGATAATTCTAGTTTCACCAGAGGGGGGTGGGTTGGAGGGTCGCTAAGCTGCAGCACTGTCTACCCAAGTATCTGATCTCTCAGAAAGGGTCAAAGGTGACGCAAGGGGGAGGATATGCTTGCTGTGCTCTCGACACACTGGATCACTTGTAGGTCATTGCTCCGACGGTTGCCAGGCGCCACCCTGTGATTTCTGTGTAATGTCTTCACCGACAGTGAAAGTTGCGACAATGAAAGCCGATTATCACCTTTCTGCACTCAGTGTGCGTGCAGGCGTGCATGACGGACGGCTCGTGAGTAGGGCAGCTTAATCCGAGGGCTGGATCAGCGGGGTAGGAGTGGGCGAGGGGTAGGTCGCTCGCTCAGGAGCAGTACTGAGGCAAGAAAGTGAAAGTTCGCTGTCAACACGGAGTTTGTCAATGCCAAGCATCTTCCTCCGCCACAAATCCGGGTGCATTACCTCCCTGCCTACAACATTGCCATGCACAAAAGAAGTCTACAACAGAATTGTACACGCATACATTTTCGTATCACATGTATTCAACAATCAGATACTTGGGATATGTTAATTAGGCGCCTGTGTACAAACGTGACGTCACGTTTTCGCTCTTCAGGGTGTGGAGATGTTTGAAGGCGAGCGATGAGATGGTAACATGTGTGTGTGTGTGGGGGGTATTCCTCTATATTTGGGGACACAGTATCTTCCACTCAGCTTCACTCAATCATTTCAAAGAAAATATGCCCCCACCAAACCTTTAACCCCTTTGTTTATGATAATCTTCAACGCTTTGATAAACAATGTAGTCATTGTTGGTTGTTTGTTGATGATGATGATGATGATGGAAATGTTGCGATGACTGTGATAGTTGAGAACTCAGCAACGATCACATGTAAAGACCTCAGCAGCAATACTTCAGTAGGTGACCAGTGGGTGATGCAGAAATAAGGTGCGAGGTGGTGAAGGAGGGAGGTGAGTATGTAGACGCTCGAGTCCATCAAAACTCGACATAATAAACACGACCACGAAGCTGATAACATCGTCATTAAAGTCTCAGACGAGAGCTTCATGTCCTCAGTACACAAAGGTCGCCAGAAGGTGCATAGACAGAGCCGGAACGCTGCGGTGTGGGTCCGGGAGGTAAAGTGGGGGTCAGAGGTTAGCGGGTGACGGGAGTCATTCCGGTTCTGCAAGTTCGCGGCCATTGGCAGAGGTCAACTGAGTCCCTGGCGGCGGCTCGGCGCGTTGTGGGGCCGCGGTGCCAGGCCATTAGGGTCTGGGTGCCAACCATGAAGTCGCAGCAAGGTACTGAGGAGCAGCGGGTGCCAGAGGGAGCCACACACCTCCATCCACTCTGGTGGCACCATGCCATGGACTGGTGAGAACGATGGCGATTGGCTGACTGAGCCACTAACTGTGGGAGGTCACTGAGTGCACGCACCGAACCTTGTCTGAGAGCGGTAGTCAGTCTCTGTGTTTGTGTGTGAGAACACGTGCAGCTGCACATGGCTGGGCAGTTTGGTTGTTTCCTTCAGGGTTGCAAAATTCATCACTGCGGACATTTACCTCCGTTTGTTGCTTGTTGTATAAAGCTAAAAAATAAAAAATAGAAAATAAATAATGGCTGCCTCGTAACCTTGAGGTCAGAGGGAAATAAAGTTTTACAATCTTCCATTTATCTCGAGACTAGCTTTGTGTGAGGGCAGTGCCCCACATTTTCTCCCTTGCTGCTGTATCCTCCCTCATCCTCTGGAATCAGATACCCGCTGAACATCAGGGTAGGTTGGATGTGGAACCGGCTAGAGTGCGAACTATCAGGTTCAAAGGTCGTAGTGCTGACACTCTACTTTCCTCCTCCATTTCTAAGAAGAGTCGCGAAGTGGAAGGAGACAACATGGCGACAGTCACGCAACATGCGGTTTCGCTTCTCACCTACACACGTGACACGCTCAGCACTTGGTGGATGATTAATCTAGCCGCACCCACCTTTGAGGTTGGTGTGTAATAATTTACATTAACATAATAAGAAAGGACATCGTTACATACAGATGTAGGTTACGGGGTGGGTCGCTGGGTGAGTATGTCAGCGGCTCTCAGCTGTCAGGCCAGTAACTGGAGACCGTCAGACCGTGTCATTATGATGTCTGTGTGGTCACGTGGGGCTCACTGTGTCTGTGATGATGACACAGTAGTGAGATGACAACATTGACAAGATTTACAACAAGTTGTCAGCTTTACTGAGCTTGTCATCTAGGAAGTCCATGAAACAGGCAGAGCAAGAAACCTGACCTCAGTCCTGATATCTTACATCTTTATTTTGCTTTCATTCCATGGGGGCATCTGAAGTCAACAATAATACAAACAAAGCAGATATCAGTCACCAATCCAAGACTACTTCTGTGACAGGAAGTTGGTTGGTTACGGGTGTGAGTTGATGGTGACGTGGGTTGGACATGGGAAGAGAAACATGAATAGTGTTTGCACTAAAGCTAAAGTGTAAACCCGACTTTCCCACTCCTGACTAACCAGCTGCCTCGCCAATGAATTCTGGACATTTGCTGGCTGTCTTTGGTCGGTGATCAGAGAGATTACGAAAACTAAGAAAATTGTGGTGTCAGCTGTGGATAACCGAGTTTCTAATGCAGACTGAAAAAGCTGTGAACTTTGAATAAAGGTCGGAGTAAGGAATGAACATAACAGAGATGGAGTACACATGGAAAGGACAATTTGAAATGGTTTGTCCGCGACTTCATCACTTTACACACCTGTGTATGTAAGACTGTTCACTCTCCAGACAGAAAATCGTAAATGTCCGTTATGAGCAGGTGAGTAATTTTTCACATTGTCGCAGTTTTTAGAGCAGAAAGGGAACAGAGAAAATTAAAAAGGAAGATGGCAGAGAGTGGAGGAAGGAGGTAGAAAGGAGGCTGTTGAGATAGATGACATCTTCCACGCAAGGTACAGAGAGGTCGACATTGTCTCACCTTGCAGACATTTCTCTTCAAGCCTCGTCTGTCCGGATGGACCTTCGTGTGTGACATGAGCCCCTGGCTGTTACAAGGTGGACTTTTCATGCACTTATCATGTTGTTGTTGTTTTTTATTTCTGTAAGTCAGCCTGACACAGGAGGTCGGCGAACCAGTTGGCTTGTCTTTTGTCCTTTTTTTCCTTTTTGTTGTAAAGCTTATGAAGCAAACCATTCGAACAGCTTTGAACCCTCACCCTGGGCTGCCTGACCTTTGGTACAGATACTTATTGTTTGTAGGTCAGGCACTGGGGGTGGGGGACACACACACACACAGACACATGCACGTGCACACACACACTGTGGGCCCTGGACTTGACCGGCCGGTGAACTCATTTAACCAGGTCACGGCCAGGTAACAGGATACGGTCACATGACATGTGGGAGGGGGTTCTGGAAGATTTAGATGGATGAAGGTATATAAGTATACGCGGGGTTGCAAGATTACAAAGTTTTTCTTTCAGGTTTTGTTTTTTGTGTTTGTTTTCTGTTTTTGGCGCTCAGACACCAGTAGGACAGTCGCCGTGTGTTCTGTGCTTTTTATCAGCCTCTCATTAAGATTATTGTCTTCCTATTTGTTTTCTTCCTACACCATTCTGCGGAGGAAATAAAGCATCTCTTTACTATTTGGAAAAGTACTCTGTGTTGTGATTTCTTGTGTGACTGTCTCACACCCGTGTAACCACGGAAACGAGGCTTTGTGTGGGGGACAGACGGTTGGGCTTTGTCTGGAACCTGTTTCTGCCCCGAACCTTCCAGTAAACCTCAACTTCAGGCTCTGCACGAGCAGGTCACGAGGTGTCTATGGATTTATATGCAGAAGGTTTTTTTTTCTCTATTTTAATCCAATGTTTCCTCCATCCACACTGCAAGCCTGAGTCTTGTGACTTGTCTCCCAACCATCAGTCCTGGTCTGCCAACCGTAGAGTCGAGTTTTTCTACCATTTGTAGATGCCACCTGGTGTATAGAGGCTAACATCTCTTGTTTATCAAGCATCCATGCATATTTTTGTCGTTAATTTTTCCTTCTGTTCATACATGAACTCTTTGATTAGTGAGGCAGACATGACTACCAGAGAGCCGTGCTCTTACTCAGCCCCTACCTCTCACAATTTTTGTGTTTATTTTATAAGAAAAAAAACAGTGTCATAAAGAGGAACCCCAGCGTACATGTTTCCCGAGCCAAAACTCATAATAAATACATCTTGGATGACTCATGGCCACCCCTCCCTTCACGTTGAGTGATCCACTCTGGCCCATTACAACTTTTCTCACTTCTCACGTGACTTTGTTTTTAAATCTTTTGATGGGAGTTGGTGTGGGGGATGTATGTGGTGGCTGAGGCGGAATAGCACTGAGCAAAAAGTTGTAAAAGCCAGTGGCTTTCTCGTCAGATGCACTAGTGGGGGGTGGTGGTGGCGGGGGCTACACAGCTTTGTCAGTGTTTAACCGAAATTTCAGGCGGAAAACAAAAGGTTGAGTGTACTTTTGACTGAACTGTGGGTCATCATCGGATTGCCTGCATGCCACTTGTCTTCATTGCTCAGTCTTCCTGATTAGGGCCATGGTGTCGTGTATAATAATCCTTATTATCCCTTAATTGTATGTCTGGTGCCGGACCGGGGCGACACATCAGACACGAAATAGTGAGTCTACAAATCCACTTTTGGTGATAAATTTGTTCTGATGTCAGTTGTTGTAATGTATACTACTTCCAGGTCCCCCTCTCTCCTTTGTTAATAAATAATAATAATTGCAAAGTTAATTTATGGAGCACTTTACACCACCATTAATGGCAGACTGAAAGTGCTTACAATATTTATATATTATATATGATATATTAATATAAAGTACTCACAAACTACATTTTGTGGTGTCACTATAATGCAAGATGTTTATAAGAAACTGTTTCCACTATCAGTCCAGATGTGACCTATCAGCATACCCCGAAGAATCATCCCACCCGGCCTGTTGCATGTCAAGATTGCAGATGCCAGAAAAAGCTCACGACAACCACAAAATATTCGTTGGTTCTTCTTGTCTCGTCTTTTCGCCAATTCACTACAATGTACCGTGTGGCCCTTGTGAACAAGTTGACAAAAAATACGACAAACATAAAGTTTATTGCTGACAACAATCCATCAACACTAAACTGAACAAGAGGAAGTGCAAGCACTTTCCCGGATTCCCTGCAGTCCAGCGAGTCTCCGGGGGAAACGATGGACGCAGGATGGAATGGATGAATATTGTCGGCTCCTATCTGCACATTAAAGTGGTCATAACTTTCGGAGGATGAGCGGCCATTGTAGGCAGTGTTCCTCCACAAAGGGAGGAAAGGTCAGGCAACTCAGGACTGGTCAGTGTTCTTGCAGCAGTTTGATGTTGGAGCTTTGTTGTCCGTTGTTGTTATTGTTCATAAAAACATTATTGGCAGTTAGTCTGACAGTACTCGGACGCTCTCCTGACATCTTAATCCCCGAGGTGTGTGTTCATCCTGTTTGTCCAGTTTTCCCACATCCAGACTTAAGCTTCTTCAGACACAAAGACCTCCGCACCTTGCCTGCAATGGCCGACGCTGTCACCATTCTACTTCCGGCCTTCACAACAGTCACGTGGACAGACTGCAGCACAGACTTTACAGACAGAAACCAGACTAAAAAATAAACCCGATTGTTTAGTGAAGCTCTAAAGTTTGTTGTTTAAGGAAGAGGATTTGAGGAACGATGTTAACCGCAGTCATTAACCTCTTTTTTTCTGGGAGAGAGTCTGTGAGGAGAATTTTGTCCGCTGCTGGCCAACTAACGACCAGAAAAAATCAAGGGGCTGAACCCCCCTCAAAAGACAAAAATTAAAAGAGTTAGAAAGATAAGATCAATTATAAATACAGACAAAATGACATGATTGTGCTGTGGACACTGTAAGCAGAACAGGGAAATGAAATCCTGACTGGAACTGTCGGTGCATCTACAGACAGAGACCATTCAGTAATTAAAAGGTGAGTTCGTTTAGCGGGAAAGTGCTTCCACCTAGACATCCTAGAGGAAAGAGGGGATGAGGAGAAAACCAGAGTGCTCGGGGGTGGGGTTGGGGGAACCACACGAAAGTTGGCTTTGCGAACAGGGGTCACAGAGAGAGTGTGCCCCGAGACCAGATGTGACCCCAAGACCTTTCATTCCATGGTGTTTTCACCCCCACACTACCGGGCGCCTCCAGTCAAACGCCTTGTTTACATTTACTGGTTTTTAGAGAAACATGTTGTACGGGAGGTGGTCAGAGAAAACCATTCAGCTTTCTTCAACACCAGGAGATTTTTCTTCGAAACAGAGACTTGAGCCAGGAGGGTATGGACTCGGGGGAAGTCGGACTCTTGTGTCATAAACCTCGATGCAAGTCAACCGAAAGTCAGAACTCCAAGGGCTGCGCGGCCAGAGCGTGCTGTACCTGTCACAGGTCTCAGTCGCCATTCTCTCAGGAGACAATGTCTGTGTATTCATCTGCACTCTAATGGAGTCGGGAGAACTATCAAGGTGGTGTTCGGTCGGCGGTTTTAAGTGGAGTAGTTCATTCCTGCGCGTGCCCCTGTGTGCTGTGTAACCGTGAAGTCGGGTTAGTAAGCAATCCTCACAGAAAGTCCCCTGTACCTCCCTGGACTAGGACAGTGCTCGCTATCCGTGTAGCCGGACGAGCAGTACTGGCTCTGTGGGGAAGTGACGTCAGACAGGTACACGAGGCGCTGAGATTCTAAGTGATGTGTGAACGTGGATGTAAGGTTCCCCCAGCAGGAGGATGTGAACGTGGGTGGTACGAGTTACGCCATACAGGGAATATGTTCGCATTCCATGAGAGGAATAAAACTGTCTGATGTCTCATGTCTGAGAAAATAACATTGTCACAATCTTCGGAATGACTTGACCCTCCGTCCTCCTCTCAAGAAAATAAGCAAAAAAGAAAAGAAAATAAGGTGAAGGTGAGGAGCACTTTAGCAGGCCGGGGAGTCGGGGGTCGACTCGGGGACCAGGCGGCTGGCGGAATGCGAAGCCTGGCGGAGTGGAGGCGACACACCTGGACTACCTGTCGTGCCGCGCCTCCAGTCCCCGTGCCCACCACCTGGCCGCCTGCACACAAGGTGCAGATTGACATGCGCGCTTCGCTTGGCTGGTCATGTGGGTGTCGACGTCACCAGCAGGTAAAAATGTAGAGGTCGTGAGGCGGCCTCGCCCGACAGGCGCTGAAGATTTATGGCGCACGACGACGGGGGGTTGAGAGGTCACCTGACGACAGTATAGGTGACACGTGGGCTACTGCGACAGCCACCACCAACCTGCACCACATACCTCGGAGGTTACTACGACAACCACCACCAACCTGCACCTCACACCACGGATGTTATCACGACAAACGTAATCTCCAGCATCTTCTTTTGCTCTACCTCCCCTCTCCCGCCATTATCAAACTCCACCCACCCACCTCTGTACTTTCGACCTGTCTTCCTTCCTCACACAATCTTCCTTATTCTCTCTCTCTGGGTTGCGTGTACACATCCTAGGTGAGCACAGTAAACACAGACATACGTGGACTGCGTGTTCACGGACACCTGTCAGCTCACCTGTATCAACGAGAGATGAGAACACTTGTTTCAAGGGGTGAAAATACAGTTATCCCCAACCCCACAATAAAATAAAAACATTGAAGTGAAACGTGGCATATCACACGACCTTTCACATCATTTGTCGACGTCTTAGGATAACAGAGTGATAAGAAATCTGATGATGATGGAGGATGATTTAGAACGCATTACACAAACGCACGTATACCGGAGGAAACCGCAGTACCCGAGAAAACCTACAGACTGCCTGTAAACACGTCTCCCATCCACAGAAAGCCATGTCAGAGCCGAGATACGAACCCACGACACTTGAATCAGCACCCACCCACCCACGAGAGTTCTTTTACCTTTCCATTAAGTGGTCATCGCTTGCAAAGCCAAACTTGTCCTCTACTTGCTCATCGATAATCAGCTGGTGGATAATGTCAGGTGAGACCTCCTTCAACTCTCACCTGCAAAGTATTTTGCGCGCGACTGTCGACCTGTCAAAAGGTCAAGGCCGCACAAACCACGACCTTATCTGTGCTCGCACCTTGTCTTCAACGGCTCCAGGACCATGAACGTAGATCCCCTGGACAGCTTGCAGACGATTTTTTTCACTTAACTGCTAGAACGAGGCTCGGGACCTCAGAACTTCCGGTTAAGCCTAGCGAAGGACTTCAATGGCTATGTCAGTAAAATCTGCAAGAGTAACGACAATAAAGAAACGAACACACGGTGGTTTATACTGCTGCATGGCAGAATGCCACTGTGCGAGTATCAAATCTTTCGGTTTAAGCTTTTTTTCGCTTCCGCGGGCAGGAATATCGACAGATCAAGACAAGTGGCGAACGGCTCTCATTCATGCAATAAACCGTTCAGACAAAAATTTCAATCCATTGACAGCCAAGATTTGTTCAAGGCACTTTGAAGAAGAATGCATTAAAAAAGGTATTGATCTTATTGTTTACCTCTTACTCTTCTTTGTCCTGTACATGTTTTAGTTCGTGACTAAGAGACTGATTTGTCAATAATGATTTGATCTGATAAGTCAATGAAGTTTGCTTTGATTTGATTTAAGGTTTAGATAATTTTCACATAGATGAAAATATCCCCATTGAAACAAAAATTTAGTTATTAATAATCGCGTCATTCATTAAATTTTCATTAGATTACTTGAGAAGTGCATTGAGTAAATATTCTTCTTATTGTTTAAAAAAACTTGTTGTATATGAATAGGCCTAGATCAACATCAGTGCTTTCAGTTCCCACACCCCTTCGCCAACACAGATGATTGAAGATGTTTCTTATGCAGTAAACCAATATTAGAGTTTTAAAATCAAGATTAGAAAATACATAAATTGATTTTCCATTGTTTTCTTTGATTTGTTATTGTTGTATTTTAGTATATCAGCTCATACAATTTTATATTTTATGTTTCACTATTACCAGTGATATGCTTGCAGCTCACACACCCCTCCGGCAACACAGCGAATTTAAGATGTTTCTTAGGCTGATTTGTTTGGTGTTTTTTTTTTTTTGTAAGTATATATCAGCACATACATTTTTATATGTATGTTTAATTATTTATTCATTTTGGCATTTTTAACAGGACCTTCTGGAAGAATTGTGGGACTAGTTCCTGGGAGCATGCCAACTAGATGGATGCCTAAAAAATCCTTTGAAACTCCCAAAACAGCTAGACCCAAGCCTGTAAGTGTAATTATAAAGTTTAAAGTTTGTAAGTGTAAAGAACAGATTCTTTACGTTAAAACAAAACAAAAATCTTTACGTTAAAAAGATAAGGATCCCATGATATAACAGGACTTTATACAGATGGGATAAACTATGAATACCTGTGAGAAGAACTACTGTTTGTAAAGTAAATCTGAGTTTTTCTGTGGCACCTGAGGAGTGGTACATTACCTGAAATATGGTCTTTGTGAACAATTTCATAAGTGTTCAGTTATGGCAAACAGGAAGGGGAAACCCAGTGATGAAGAAAAGTGTAATAGTATGAAGATAAATCTAGATTTATTTTTGTATTAACTGCATGTAATTTACAGCATGTTGTGTGTATGGATTAAGTAAAGAGTAGCATATGTTTAAAATTGTCACATATTTTTCTTCAGAAGGTGCGTGAGCCCCCTGTCGTGCCAGTTCGTATTGCCTACACCAGCTTCATGGACATGAAGAAGGATTTGACACATCTGCCTCCTGAGTGGATTATTATGAAAAATTCTGATGATGCTGTCGTTCTTGGCTTGTTGTCAAGTAAAACTGAAGAAGTGTATGTGAAGGTGAGCTTGTCTGCAACAACTGGGTTACAGGCAAATGTGAGTGTGTTTCAAATGCCTGCACCATGGTTTGCAAGAGACATTGAAATGGTTAGGCTGAAAATATTTTTGAAAGAATTGGGTGAGAAGACTCTCTGCACTGCTGTCACTGAAACTGATCTGCAACCATTAGCTGAAATTAAAATAACTGATAAGAAGTATTTCCGACACATTACATATGTCTATGAGAATGGTAAGCTCTGCTCTTATTCCTGTATAAGGGCAACTACCTGTTCACTGTTGGTGAGTACTGCAGAAGCAACATGCAAAGATTGTTTATTAGTCAAGAAGACACTCTATGAAAAAAAAAGCAGACAAGAAGCACGTTGCCAAGAAGCAATAAGACCAAATGACTCTCTCCAAGGTATCCCTTATGACAAACTGAAGGAAGCATTTAAACAAGTCCGCAAAGATAAGAGTAGGCTGGAGAAGGATGTTGCTAAGTTTCAAAAACATTTAAAACAGGAATACATGGACATAGACCCTGACATTTCTGATAGTCTGAAAGAAATTAATTGCTTGGACATTGGAGAACCTCTGCAGCAACTGTTCTGGGAAGAACAGAAGAAAGCATTTGCAGCAGAGGATCATGGCCACAGATGGCACCCCATGATGCTAAGGTTAGCAATCCTTTTGCACAGCAAGAGCCCATCAGCGTATGAAACTCTCAGAAAAACTGGAGTTTTGAAATTACCAGGCTCATCAACTCTTAGAGAGTACACGCATATATATGAAGCTTCTGCAGGATTTCAGCCAGAGGTTGCCGAAGAATTGAAAAAGGCTGCCGTAAAACTTGCGCTAAATCAGCGCTTTGTTACTCTGCTTCATGACGAAATGTCAATCAAAGCAGATCTTGTTTTTGATAAGAGAAGTGGAAAGTTGGTTGGGTTTGTAAATAAAGATAAGTGGCAATTTGACTTCAGCTATGTGCCACACAAACTTGCAACTCAAGCATTAGTTTTTTATGTTGTAGGGATAAATTCTCATATAAAAATGAGCATTGGGTTTTTTGGTACTCGGTCTGCAACTGCCGATGAATTGTATCCTCTTTTCTGGCAGGCTGTGGGTGTCGTAGAAGGCTGTGGCCTCAAAGTTATTGTGTCCACTTGTGACAAGGCACCTGCCAACCAGCGTTTTCAACAGCTTCACGGTGATGCTGATGACCTATGTTATAAGACGTTAAACGTCTTTGCCCCCGATCGTTACATTTATTTTTTGTCTGATCCCCCACACCTTGTCAAGACTGTACGAAATAATCTAGCAAGCAGTGGAAGTAAAAGGTACATGTGGAAGGATGGTCATCACCTGCTTTGGAAACATGTAGCAGACCTATATTATGAAGATATGAAAAATGGGCTTAGTCGAACAAAATTAACATATAACCATGTACATTTAACACCACATTCAATGATGAATGTTCGCCTTGCTGCACAAGTCCTGAGTAAGCAGGTGGGCTCTGTCATGAGGCAGTATGGATCCCCTGATGCCGTAGAAACTTCAAAGTTTATACTGTTGATGGACAGATTTTTTGATTGTTTGAATGTCCGCCACTTACATGAGGCAGAAAGAAAGAAGAAGCCAGATCTTTTGCCATACACATCCCATGATGATCCTCGATTCCAGTTTTTGAAAGAATTTGCTGAATACCTTCATAGCTGGAAAAAGTCTGTTGAAAATCGCCCTGGTAACTTTACTTGTAGTGAACGGCAAAAAATGTTTTTGTCACTACAGACCTACAAAGGTCTTGTGATGACAATAAAATCTTTCATTGAAGCATCCCATTATTTGTTGGCTAATGGGGTAGATTTTCTCCTGAGTAATAAGTTATGCCAGGACCCACTGGAAGAACACTTTGGAAGGCATCGAAGCATCGGGCGTACTGATGATAATCCCACCCTACATCAGTTTGGACACCAGGAAATTAACATTCGGCTCCAGAGGACCTTGGCACTAGCAATTCAACCACGCGCCAACCAACAAAATGAAAATGTACAGCCAACAATTACAACAAGTCCTTTAAAGAAAAAGAGAAGAAATTGAGCAGATGTCAAAATAACTTTTATTATTTCACAAGTCATGCTCATAACAACTGTGTTAAAAAGTGTTTAAATTCAAGTTTTCTTTGTTTATTACAGTATTTTTGGTAAAGAACTTACGGAGTCCTTTATGCCATATTGTGCAAGAAACATGAAATCATAAATTGCCAAATTCAAATTTTTCCAGCTTTGAAGGTATTTAGCAAACTCCTCCTAATTGCTGTAATCTTGATTGGCTTCTACATTTCTCCATATCATGATTAATAATATTGTTATATTTATTATGACTGCATTTGGAACATGCCATTAGCTGGCTTATAAGGGTAGGATATTGCACTCTATAAATACACTTCATTATTCTGAAACTGTCAAATGAAAAATGACTAACATTATCAATTCCAATGGGCAATTATTTGCAAAGTGTGCTCAGTTATGGGGACAAAAAATTCCAACAAGTGCTGCCTACAAGCTACGGATAAGGCAAGAGATGCATTGTAACAAAACAAAAATCCAACCAACTTTTCACTTGTCCTATCTAAGATAAGATCATGTTCCTATTATTTCTGCATACAGGTATAGCATAACACTTGAACTCCGTAAAATATTCTTGTGCTTGAACATGTTTTAGTATGGTTGTACTGTATTGAACACAGAACTAAAATCAGCAAAAAACAGTCCTTCATATGCCTTTGGCTTTCCAGATGCATAATATACAAAATATTCAATTTGAAGTGTTTCAGTGTATGCATCACATAATACTTTAGTTTAGTCCTTGTTACTCCTTTAAGAGCAAAGGGCCACAACACTAATTGCATAGATATTGTTATTTTATTGTTACTTTGATAAATAGATCTTACTTTCTGTCTACAACAGTTTATGATTTTTGAACCTACTTGCTGATATACATCTAGAGCTTTTTTGTTCTTCCCAATACTGTTTTACTGCAAAGGTTCTCTGATGTCAGAGCAAATAATTATCCTAAGCATTGGTAGCATCTTGTAAACTTTTCCTTAGGCGCTGTTTTGACTTAGACGCATGTTGCTGCTGCTGGTGCCTCTCCATGAACTTATGACACTCATGGTGAATTCTTATTTGAAAATACAGACGAGCAACCATGCAAAACACCCTTTGTTTAGCAGTCTCACTAATATCCGATTTGTAAGAAATTGAATAAAAATTATGTAACAGCTCTTCGTCATCTACACAGGCTATTGCAAAATCTACACTTCTACAGCTTGAGGGAGTACTTCTACATGTTTGTACAAACCTATGTTCTAGAGCATAAAATAATTCCTTAGCCTTTTCATTTAAATAAATGAGCCCTCCCCTGTCTAAAGTGGCTGTCAGCATGGTTGTATCATGTTTGGTGCACAGGGCATCCAAACATTGTTGCTCTTCCCCTTTGCATAATCTTTTTATTTTCGCTACAATGCTGCCTCCTATATAAGCTATAATGTCTTTCAGTTTATCATGGAATGCTGATGACTGGCATGCCTGATTTTGCTCTGCTTGCACTGGATAATTCAGAGCAATTAACTTTTCAAATGTTTTAAGGCAAAGCCATGCAGCAGCAGATGTCGATTTTGTGCATTCCACCACAGAGCTCATATTTTTTATGTAGGCTGCATGATATAGACTCCATGCCTTTTCTCTTGCAGCACGTACAAACATCTTGCATGGCACAAGGCAGTCATCCAGAAACTTCACTTTTTCAAGAAGTTCACCCTCTGAAAGTGTATATATATATATCAATGAGACAAATGTAATTAAATCATTCAATGCTATGATAACCTGTAATAATGATAGTGTAGTGAATCCCATTACATACTCAGACCCTATAGAAGTACGACTCTTGTGTGTTAGTACTACTATTTATTCTTGCCAAGATGTTCTTCACACATGGTACTTAGATTCTGTCACTGATTTGAATAATTTACCGTACCCTGCACAGTCGTGTTTATTATTCAGTGTCTACATTCCTACTTCTAGTATTTCTGTACCACCCTGTCATATTTGCTGTTTCTCATGGGACTATTTTCCACGTGGTGTGCTCATCTCTTACATTTGTTACTAGCATATATAATTTGTTTTGCTTGTTTGTATTGCATAGTAGTACATGTCTCTAGAAGTGTCGCACATCTTATATACTTTTGCTTTGCCCCATATAAATGTATTGCAGTGGTGTACATGTCTCTTGCATTTGTCTTTAATGTATAATTTTCTTTATCCAATGTTATTTATTACACAGTGTGTACACCATTCCTGCCTTTGTGTGTCACCATAATTTGCTGATCATGTGAATAGACCGATACTCTTTTTTCAACATCCGCCAGTAGTGTGTTGGTGTAAATGCTATCGCTCTATATAGAGTGAAGTGACTTATGATGTTATGGATGTGTGTATAATTTTAGATATATATATGTCAGATTCCATGTTTGCTACTCACTGTAACCTTGATTAAAAAATGCTCTGTCCTCTGGTGTCAAGCACTTGTCATTTGCCAAGGACTGGCAAACATCACTGATGACTTGTACATTTGTCTGGAATGTGATAAACAGGTTGAATATTTTTGTGATTTGCTCATGAATTACTTTCTGATCAAGCATATTATCTATCAATCAAACACCTTTATTGAATGGAAAGCACGTTTTTTCTAATGAGGTGACAACTAAAATATTATCTGTTATTCAATTTATTTCTTATGTTGGATATATATATATATCATTTTACCATTTAATTCATAATTATATTTTCCCATGCTTAAAGTCATAAACTGACATTTTCAATTTGTGATCATTGATGTTCAAAATATACCTACATAAATTTGTTATCTTAAATTATTTGTTAAACATGAGTGACTGCAGGACTGGAGTACAATGTCTATGTGCTTAAATGTTAATCCTGGACTGTGTCCAATGATCAAAATATTGCACGCAATAAAGTACGATATCACGAATATCCTATATACGTCCTTGATGATATTTACCTTGACTGTCACTGCCGATTTGGTAACAGTACTACTACTATCTTGCATTTGTAGCAAGCAATCATCATCCTGAAAGCACCACAAAATACCGGATTTTATATCAAAGCGAGAGACGGAGGTGAAGCATATATGCGAACACTTCATGATTCTAGATCTAAAAGTTTAAATGCAATTCATATTATTTATTATTTCATACAAAAGATATCAGACTAGTGAAGCAAATACTTTTGTGTTCTAAATAGATACAAGTTTGGTTAAAAGTGCAAACAAGCAATACACTTACGGTAATTATATTGTTGACATCAAACGTCTCATCAAATTCCATTTTCCCGCTGCTATTCCGGAAGTACGACCGGCTAGAGGTTCGCCGAGACTGACCGCGGATCACTTCGCAAGAGGCCGACAGTGAGTCTCGGCGTACAGACATCAGTCCACCTATCTACGTTCATGCCAGGACTGATTGATCGAACAGGTAAACAATTCATCACTCGTTCATTTTGTGACATTGATCTTAAACCAAACGACAAGCATGGCTGAAAGTATTTAAAGTCGTTAGGAGAGAGAGAGAGAAAATCAAGGAGGTAAAAATACTCCACCAGGAGACATTTTGGTGTCACGGCCTCGGGGGATTCATTTCTAGTGGCACCAGAGCTTTTGCCTCGGCTGCTGAGGAGGTGCTTACGTACCATTCCTGGTTTAGCCTCGTCTTGAAGACGCGCGCGCTGCTCCCAGAATAGCTCGTCGCGGACTAAACTGGCTTCGCACTTTCAAGTGCCCCGCGGCTCACAAGTGACAGACAAGCAACAGTCGATGGCGCAAACATCTCAGGCCGTCGTCAAAAGACAAACAAAGAGAGCCTATCGATGCTGCTATTTGCATTCGGCCATCCGGGTAGTCGGCGCGTGACGTGTCGGGTGGACGGGTGACGGGGGTGGTGGTGGGTGGTGGGGTGGTGACAGGCGGTCGCATGATTCAGCGGATCTTCAGCATCTACACCACGCGTGCTCTTCCGCCATGACAGTTACCTCCGGTTCTCAGCATGCCCTCATTTCGCTGGGGTCGGGTGCATGATGTCCTAGTTTAGTCACACTTACCTGCGGGTGTCGGGTCTCCACAAAGGTGCGTTGTTTTCTTATTTCGACCCCAGAACCGTAGTTGTCCTCAGTACACGACTGTATTGTCTGAACATCTACACCAATACTCGCTTCCACCACCACAAGTCCGTTCTTGAAATACAGGTTACCATCACCCTCTTTAAGGAGGTCAAACGCGTGACGTCACTATTGTACACGGACAGCTGTTGCTTACCCATCAGCCCAGTTCTCGCTTTGTCTAAAGCTTTAATCAACATACGCTTAGCTTCTTCATGTCCACGTCCAATGTCAAAGGTTTTCACGAACGTGTTCATGATGTCTGAAATCTTTTATTAACAGAAATAATATGTGTAGAGATGAAGGTGGAGGGAGTGATATTCACACAGATTTGGGAAAGTACTATCCTGCAAGGTGTGCAAGATGTGCATCGGTTGTACCCTGTCATTAGGGGTGGGCACCTGTCTTGTAAATATCAAAACAGGGGCCGAGAGACCTGGACATCTAGATGGCCCTGGCAGCAAGCACCAGCCTACCCGTGGAGGCCGTTACTGACGACTGGTCCTTATCTTGGGGGACCAACCTCCAAGTGTTGGGAGCATGAGCCGGGGGCGGGGGGTCGTAGTTAGGGTTGCCCTCCTGAAGGTGAGTGCAGTATGAGAGTGCTTGTCCCTCACGGTGCTCTGTCTTTGGCCTACTTTAGAAGATACCAAAGGTCCCCACCCTTCTGAACTATGTAGTTATAGCAAGGTGTCTCCTCTCTCGTTTAAAGCCCGTATACGCACGACCACAACCCTTCTCCAAAACACACTCTACCTTCTGTCATAAAGCTTTTCGCCAGTCTCATGCAAATGACCCTTGACCCTGCTCTCGATGTCTTTGAGTCACCAAAAGTATTGCATGGCCATCGTTTACCTTTCGTCCACATCTTTGACCTGGAGTTTTTGTATTGTGTGGGTTTTTTGCACTTTTGAGAAAAACAATAACCCTACAAAAACAAACCGTGACTGTAATAGCTGATTATGATGATAGTCGGGGAGGGAGGTAGTTGTCAGGGTAGTGTGCGAGGAGAGTCAGATGATATCTGCAAATAATAACCAGCGTCCTACGGGAAGACCTTGCTCAGCTCCCTCCTTACATTTCAATCCGTTTAATTGGCGACATTTTTTCTGGTATCAGCCAATATAAAACTTTAACACAGAAAAAGGCTCGTGAGTGAAAACACGACAGTCTGACATCCTTACAGTCAGATGGACACGCAGAGTGGCGACAGTTCAAAGGTCGACATGGCGCCGTGAAGTCAGTCAGGGAGGACAGAGAAGTGTTAAACACCTGTATTGAGACACGCCTCATCTAATCTGCATATCTAACCATCATGCTTCAGGATGTAGATGAGGAATATTTCACCGAAGCCTCTTGGGAAGTTGCAAATTATTGCTTTTTATCTTTGCACAATTTATTGTTTTGGCGGTGAGCTATCCCCTCCCGCTCCTCCTCCCCAGGGTTGTATGTGTTTGCATGCATGATACAGCAATGGTCTGTATGATGGAACTGCCGGCTATTCCCTTTTAACATGATTCATATGGAGATTAGTATCTTTTATTGGCTTCAATCTGTCACACAGACTTCATTACAAATGAGTAACGAGCATCCCGCATTTCACGGCCTTCACCCCAGACCCGCAACCCTGGACGAGTTTCCGGACACGACCCCAGCAACCCCCCGTCAACGACTTTTTGTTTCCTTTCTGAGAAAACACTGAAAACCTCTACCTTCCAAACCCTTTCATTTTTCCCACACAAACACGCAGCCGGCCTGTCTTCATACCATTTGAAACTCAGGAGAGTCCCCCAGTCCCCCCAGTCCCCCCTTTCCCTGTTTTTTTCAGTGGAGCTCGTTTTCTTGTAATCTCTCGTCATCTCAGCTGCAACTGCGGGCTATTTGTGTGTCCACGCTTACATCTTGAAGGAAAATTTCTTTTGATCGTGCTTAATATTCAGAAAGTGAAGAAGCTGCTGCTGTTATCCTGTCAGCAGGGTGGAATATATAGCGCGCATGCGTGAGAACATCTTTTTTTGGATCGTGTCCTCCGAGCGAAGTCTAAACACGTGTTAGACAACCTCCTCCACTCCCTCCCCTCAACATTGGAAAGAAAAGTGAGTGAAGATGAAAAGAATTATTAAAGTATCTGAGGTAAGAGTTTTTAGCCTGGCTGGAAAGGCATCAGATGGCTTTGCACAGGCATTGAGATTGTTGGACAGGGTCATCATCATCATCATCATCATTATCATCACCGCTACCACCCGTCCGTTAACTGGCACTAGGTCGCAGTCATCTCTCGTCAGGGAGACCCAATGAGATGTTGGAGATCCTTCAACAGAACCTCGCTTGGGTGACTTGTTCAGCTTTTGTCTCTCTTTGTGATGGGCTTGACCAGCGACTGCGTCTACTTTTACTACACAAGGGCGAGTGAGAGACTGACGTCATGATGTACAGGGGCGAGTGAGAGATGACGTCATGATGTACAGGGGCGAGTGAGAGATGACGTCATGATATACAGGGGCGAGTGAGAGAGTCGCGTGACCACAAGAGGAATCACCTGACCCCGTATCCGCCACGTGGCACGTGTCACGGCTTAATTGTTTTAATTTAAAAATGTAATCAATTGAAGTTGTCAGGGCATCTGCGTCAGACAGCACAAGCGCCACCTGTTGTTTGCCTCCGTGTACAGAGGAGGAAAGGGGCGAGTCAATAGTTGCCGACACGCAGACGATAACAGCGAGTGAGTGAGGCTCAGCCTCCACTTCAGCTCACTGACCTCTCTGATCCCTTTACACATGGTTTAGTTTATTGTTACTTGTTACTCCTCGAGGAGCATAGGGCCGCAACATCACATACACACACATACACACACATACGCATACACACATACATATATATATATACTGTATATAATATTTCTCAATGGCTGCCGTTGACGATTGTTTCACACACACACAGACAACAAAAGACATTTCCCAGCATGCTGCGTCATCTGCTACAAAATAAATCCTCCGACTCTAATGCAGTTCATCTGCCGGTTAATTGGTCAGCAACGTTCGGAGGGTGGGTGGACTGGGAAAGGTCACTGGAGGAGGGGGATGGCATCTGCGACCGAGCGTGAAAGGACTGCGAGGGCAAAAAAGTCAACTCAGTGCGCGCGCACGTGCACTCACACACACACACACACTACCCTCACACAACAGAGTGAGTTACTGGTGTGATGTATTAACGCCTATCTCGACATCGTAACGCACGTGTGGTTACGTGGTGACGTGCCGACCCTGACGTCACGACGGCATGTCACGACGTATCCGTCTTGACGTTGTGACGCGCCCGCCCTACACGAGGTGACGTATCGATTTTGACGTCACGGCGTGCTGGTGGCGCCCTCGTGAGGTTCAGGTCCTGGTGCTGTGATCAGATCGATCCCCGGCCGATCCTCAATGCCGCTACAGTCACGCCACGTGCAGGCCCCTCCCCCACCCCACTAACTAGGTCGGGGTCAAGGTAGGACGATGTCCTCATTACAGCGATAGCTCCGGGTGTGTGGGTTGCAAGTGTGGGTAGAGGGTCTACAGTGCTGTTTGGGAGAAGACTGCAGGTAAAAAAGTCGCTAGAGAAGAAGGAGGAACACGTTTGTCGGGGTGTCTGTCTGTTCGGCACGTGTTCATAACGACTTGTGGATTGTTTGTAGTTGTGTGTGTGGCTGCTGAGTGGCGGAGGCGTGCGTGCGTGTTAAAGAGAAGGAAGGAGCGAATGGCAGGAAAATAAAATAAAAAATTGAAGAGTTTGGACTCTTCAGAGTCGGGACAGAATGGACAGCTACGGTCCCTAGCAACGGAGTTCAATTCCTGTAAAGGCAAGTCCTTTTATGGGCGAGACTCATAGGGACAATGTAAGATGTGTCCTTCTATTTTTAAAAGGACAAACTGTCTTCACCAGTTGTTTGTGTATCAAAGATGGACAGAAAGTCATTAGAAGCAAAGTATCAGGTCTCGCCCATTGTTCAAGACTATTTTTGTAATTTCACTGAAGGACAATCGCGGTTCACCTCTTGTTAGCATTTTGTGATTTTTATCAAACACGTGTTTATCGCCTGACAAGCACGGGCTGCTTCTCTTCACTGATTATCGTGGAGGCAGACAACTGTCGATATTAAGTAGACGCGAATCAAAGATGAAATGAAGGTAAAACATTTATCAAGTCCAGAAAACGTAAATCTGTCATTAAGTTTGATACAGAAGTAGGTTGTGGTTTGCAACATGTGTAAAGTGCATACTCACACTAAGCATCATGCTCTTGCTAAGAACAAGAACGAGACAAGGACAGCATACGAGGGACAGGAAAACAAACAGACAAACAACACATGGACAGCATACGAAGGACAGGAAAACAAACAAACAACATATGAACTATACAAAAATTAACAACCGTACTAAACGAAGAATAAAATCAAATACAGAAAACAAAAGGAGGAACCAAATAACAAGAACAAGAGCTGACAGTAACATGATATTATAAAAGGAAGGATGCGACAAACGACGAGCATTATGGGATAGGATGTTAGGAGTCATGTTTACGGATGAGGTGTGTTTTCAGTGAACGTGTAAAGGATTCAATGGCGGGCAGGTGGCGTGTATTTGTCTCTCATAAAAGCGCTTTGAGTCCGCCTTTAATGGTGGGAAAGCACTAAAAAATTAATAATTTATTAATATTGCCAAACCTTGACCTTTCTGATGTTTCAGTGTTTGTCGGTTCATTCTCCGCTGACGTCATGTAGCGTCACCTGACCCGGAAGTGGTGCTGACCAGTTCACCAAGCGGTTCACATCTCAGTCTCTCCACTAGAGACAAGGACCTCAGTCGACATCGGCTTTTGATGTAGCGATGATGTCGTCAATGACAAGCAGACAAACACTCGTCTTACGAGGGAAAACTAACCACGACAGTCAACAAACAAAACGGACTGGATTCGTGACTCGCCTGTCGCGGTCCTTGCGTCCAGATGATTACAGAACTGCCAGGAGCGGACACCAGGAGAGGAGAAGGACCAAACTAGGGTCATGACCCCTGATACAACCCGTACAACCCGCACAGCAACGGTGGAAATAGTCAACCAAACACTAAGTAACTTGCTAATAACAATGTCTGGCACTAAAGACAGAGGAAGCAGAAGAAGAAGGCGACGGCGGTGATGGTGGTGATGGAAGTGGTAAACAAGGTCAAGAATAGTAACAATTACAATACAAACATCAACATAATGACAGATCAGTCATTAAAACCTAACCACCTAACCAAGAACAGTTAAAACAATAATCACATGATAACAAATGAAGAATAATAACAGTTACAATAATAACATACGAAAATTAAAGAGTATGAGAGCATTTGTGTGTATGTGTGCGTGCGTCCAGTGTGTGTGTTTGTGTGTTTGTGTCTATGTGTGTATGTGTGCTTTGTGTGTGTGGAGGAGGAGGAGGAGCCTGCGAGAAAAAAAAAAAAAAACAACAAAAAAACACGCTGGAGACCTTGGTGTGGGAAACTTGACTCTGGGAATGGGAAAAACATCCCATCATCTGTGAAAGCGATGCCACCTGGTGGGTTCAGCGGAAAGCGGAAAAATCCAACGATGAGGAGGTTGAGGAAGTCAAAAGGAAGACGACACAAAAAGAAAAAAGAAAGAGGCCTGCAACACTCTGTATCGAGGACTGGCTACAGTGTTTGCTACACGACGAATCTCGATTGCGATGCTCAACTCCCCGGATGTGACACTATTAACCAGGTTGGCCATCGGGGACGCCGCGCGTGCGCACACGAATGATAGTAAGATGCATTGGATACTTATATAATGTATGCTCATGGACCTCTGTTCACGTAAAGAACTTTGAGTCCGCCTTTAGTGAGCGGAGAAAGTGGTGAATAAATAAACCAAACTCTCTTTTTATATCTATCTCTCTATCACTACTCCTCACTCCGATCCCTCCTTCTACCACCCCCATCCCCCATCACCATTATCTCTGTAACATCTGTTGTTTGCAGATTAGAAGAAAACAGAAAGAAGGGGGGTGGAGTGGGTAGGCAGACCTGGTTGTGTTTTTTTATATTTGTTTTTTGTTTTTTGAGTCTCCTGCGCAGTGTGCAAGCCTTGAAGGCAGCTCACAACAGCAATCCGTCCGCGATCGAGACCAGGGCGTGTGACTGTGTTTTTGTGCCACCGATGCCGGAAGTCAAGACCATGTTGTGTTGATGGTTTCCGCTGACGCTGACCTCGCTTTGACATCTCGAGGGCCCTGCGCACGCGCAGAACTGGAAGGTGATGGACCATGACGTCACTTCCTAGCGATAGCGCAGGTAAACTAAACAGTCGCTTTCCGAAATCTGTTACAAAGTGTCACCTGGGCAATTAATTCTTCAATTTTCCTGTGGATTACGATGTTCTAGTCAAGGTTTTGGGAGGCGGAGGGATGGAGAAGCAGCTTAATCCTAACAACAGTTGTCCTCTCTGTCTCTGTCTCTCTCTCACACATGCACGCACCTACACTGATGCAAATTAAAGTGAAATATCCATTTCGTCTGGTTCATTAAGGGCAGTTCATTAACGGCACACAAATCGTGGATTTAGTTGCCATCTGACAGCAACAGCCACCGACTTTATTGCTCCCAGCGGGCGACTCTACCCGGCAAGTGAGTGCAGTTATAACAGTTACACAAATGAAGACAGAGCAAGTGCTGGTTATATAACAAGGTAAGGTAAGTGGTTGACCATAGAAACCTGCGATCTTACATCTACACCATTCTTGACACATCTACATCACGCACCTGACAGTTTACCTGTGGTGCAGCAGGTGGACAGCATGGACTACAAACCACTTCTGGTGTCTGCGACTGTTGTGTACACACCTGGCCAAAATCCTGCCAGTCCATGTTCAATGTGTTCAATCCCAGTCCACCACCCTGTCCTTGTCAGTGGTATCGCACCCGACATCTCTGTTCAAGTATTTCTTAGCCTTGCGTTTGCCAATAGGAAGAAGGGAAAAGAAGAAAAACATTGAAAAAAAAAAAGAAGAAAAAAGTCGACCTCAGCAGTTCTGCTGTATTGTGGGAGGATGATTGTTCACCACTTTCTCCGTGTCAATAAAGCGAAGGTAAAAACGTGTCCTGACCTGTTGGGAACGGGTGTTAGAAGCCACACACCTTTCCTCTCGGGGTTAGCTTTTCTCTTTTCCTCCTGTTTAGTTCTCCTGCGATGTGAGATGGTCTGGGTGTCCATTGAGCAGGTGTGTCCACTGGGGGGAAGCATGCAGCATCACAGGTCCTCGGCTCTCCACCATTCACTGCGAACAGAAATGTGTGACTGTCATCACTGGTTGGTAGCAGAACAGAGCAGCTTCTTCCTCCCAACTTTACAAATTCTTGCCTGATAAATCAGGTAGACATCGGATGGTGAGTTCTAGTCACAGACCGGACAACCATCCAGCCTCCAACTGTAATGTCAAGTGTACAATTAATCTCCCCTTAGCACTGGGGCTGAAGGCTCTACACAGTTTATATGAGGTTACGTGCGGTGTATAAGAAAGATTAGATAGGTTAGGTACCATCTGTATGTTTCACTTCCCTCCCTTATGCTTACATTTTGATTGACCAAACCCAGGTCCCCTTCACAGTCGCGGTCCCAGGTACAGCATCCTCCCCTGCCCCTCCTCTCGTCAGGTGACACTCTGTTCTCTCTCTTGACGAGTTCACTGACCTCGTGTATCCAGGCGACCGACTGCGTCTGCTGCAGAGAGTGACGGCATCCCACGCGCGGGGGGCAGGGGGAGGAGGAGAAATTATCTCCACGGACTGGTCAGCACTCAGCTCGTGCACCACGTGCACCACGTGCACCCACACTCACGAGGCCGGCACGTGGGCGATGATGGTCAGCAAGTGCAGACCGTGCTTCTCGCCGACAACAGTTTGACAAACTACTACATGTACAGAGGTCGGACTGTCGCCACCCGCTTGTTCCTGCTGTGGGAGGGTCTTGAGCCCGTTAACCCAGCGATGACTAGTCGGCTATGTCATCATCTCACTATCCAGTGACGTATGTAGGTGTGGGTGGGTGGTGCGCTTTCCCACCCGCTTAGGATTCAAGGGGAGGTGATTAAATCTTGACAACGCATGATGCAGTCCCCTCCTCTCTCTATCTCACACACATCACACGATGAAGAAGATAGCGATGTGGATGGATATGCATTTGGATGTGCTATCCTCACACATCGAGGATGTCACCAGCGAGAATTACAACTTGTTCACCGAACATCTGAAATATCACGAGGTTCCAGACATCAGACAAACTCGCTTTGTCCTCCAACCTTTTCTCCAGAAATGTTTGGTGCCGTCGTCATTATCAATTGATTTCACATTTACAAACTGTTTTATCTGACAAGTAAGGGTGTTTTTAAATTAATTATTCGTTGAAGGGAGGAGATTGCATATGGCGCACTTCACAGCGAAAGGTTTAATGTCTCTAAGACTAATTCTTTGTTGACCTACTGACCTCCCGTCACGTGGTTGCTGTTTGAAATGTGTTGGTACCACGGAGAATATTTTGTTTTCCTGATGTGAAAGTTATCTCCGCTTCCCTTACAGAAAACGATGTCAAGTAGTTCCTGAAATAAAATATAATTAAAGCATATAAAGTGCGCCTTTCTCTAACCCACAAACCGAGAAATTAGCGGCTGACGTGTACGATGCTCGCCGGGTTCACGCAAAGGTCGCCGGCTCCCGTTCCGGCATCAGACTCACAACATGTGTCTGGATGCCCGGCAGCTGAGGTAACCCGAGGCCTAAAATATCTCCTGCAAGGATGGAGCTGTTCTCTTTCTCTGACACAGCAGCCCGATAACAACTTAATAATAGAACGATGTAGAGGATACAACATAATGAGAGATACCTTGTCTCGCAAACACGCCCTCCCCTGTCCTCACCCCCTAGACCCCCCACTCCCAAATTAAACTTGAACTCCGACTCTTCACGAAAATAGCCTGACCTTTGACATATTCACTAAGTACGGAGTTTGAATGTTTGGTCACGTACTGTGACAACGCCAATGTCACATTTCTTTCATTAGGCCGACGGCATTTTATTTCTCTTTCTTACTCTCCACGCTGTGGCCATACGCTCACAGAGTATTTTTAGTTGAATTCCTTTCATTGCTTTTTGACATTACTCATCATGCGGACCCGGATGTAGCAACCGAAGACTTGATTAAACGACGATGTGGATATTAGCCTCATAAAGCCAACCCTCGTCTGATGGTCAGGCTCGTGACGGGAGGATTAGCAGACTGCAAGCGGTCCTCCCTACTTATTTTATTTACTAGTGACTTGTCTTCTGAGTCGCTTCGCACCGTCTGTCTTCATTTCTCATCTTCAGGTAGGTCGCTGGCTGGACCTGGATGTCAAGGCGCGCTCATCCCGACTATCAGGGTGTCGACCCATCTGATTAGCAACTTGACAACTTGGCAAGCTGAGTTTTTTGTCCCCGCAATGCACGCGAAGGTGGCTGGCGGTGAATACGATGATTTTTTTTCTTCTGTCTGCCATTTCGAGAGGCGTTTCGGGTGTCTGGCCTGAGTGATCCACGTAAGATACCCGACTTCGCTGTCAGAGACGGTCAGGTGGGGCAACGCCGTTAGCGCTGTGGCGAATACACTCAGAATTAGCTGTCATGGGTTCATATCTCGTCTAAGACACTTTTTTTTTCTTTGCACGTGAGACCTGTTTACAACACCTGGGTTATGCTTACAAACTCACCGCACGTACAATACGTAACACATACCACAAAGGTAACTCACGATACACCTCAGAAGTAACTGTTACGATGTAAGTCTGTTGCCTGCTCTGGCAAAGTTGGCGGAGATATTGTCCCCCTTCACCCATCTTTTACCTCGTGATAGCATAAATGTTGTTAATTAACCGCGAGAGAGGCAGTGTGTGTGTGTGTGTGAGAGTGTGTGTGTATGTATGTGTGTGAGTGAGGCAGTGAGTAGCGACTCTAGCCGTTAACGTTCAGTAACGGTAATATCCCAAATAAATGTTAAATGTTGATTGTAGGAACTTCGGACAAATAACTTTTTTTGTGTCGGACTCCAGAAGTTGTATTCACTGTTAGGAATCTAAGGGACAGACATTTGTGGCTGAGATTTACGGTAGTTTGTCTCGCAGGGGAGGCCTATTCATCCAGAGATGTATCCAACTGTCTGTCCAGCTGTCTATTCAGTGATATACCTTGTGATCCATAATCATCTGTAATAATCCGCAATTGTCTGGGAGTGGTCACAGTCATCTGCTCACCCACAGACTCAGCGATCATCAACTCAGTTATCACTTCCCTGACTACATGTTCCTTCGCATTTCTGACCACAGACACATGAGGCTGACCTTTGACACTTGAATGTGAGCACTACCTTTCATCACTCGTCAAGACAGCAACCGCTGCTACAACAACCTCGTGGTTGAGTCCGTCGTGGCAGCAAGAACCAGATAAACGACAGTCACGTGGAAGTGTCCTTGATCCGGGTCGCTCGCCGCAGGACATTGTCGTAAAAGATTCACTATCATCATCATCATCATCATCATCATCATCATCATCATCATCATCATCATCATCATCATCATCATCATCACCCACGTTTAGTTTTGTCTTTTTTTAAAAACACTATATGGATTCATGTTGTCCTCCCTTCTTTGTGAAAAAAAGGCAGAGAGAGTGTAGAAGCATGATCGCACATACACTCACACCTCGCAACAAGCACTTGGGTGAGCACTGCTCACTAGCTTACACTTACTGTGTTTTCATTGTAACTTTATGAAATGTTGTTTATAGACTAGCTTCACCTGACAGGCAAATACACTAATTACATATTTGTTAGAGCTTCACACACGTGGCCTCAATCACAGGATAACTTCACAGGTTACAGACCAGCTTCACAAATAGGATAAAAGGCTAAGGAGACTGTGTCCCATGGTGTCATCGGTGCTGAGGTTTCAAACCAATGAACTCTTGAGATGATGCTACCTGCTCCAGTCCATGCACACCTACATCTACCTCATTACTGTGGTGTCCAGCTCATTGTTCTTTAACTGTGAGGTCACCCAGCCAGCAGTTGCCCTGCCACCGGGCGCCATTAGAAGCCGTTTATGTGATCACGTGACACCACCTTGAAGTGGACACGTGACGAGGCAAAGCACGTGCTGCGGGTAGGTTTTTAATCGGTGTAAGTCACGTGATGTGAGAGTCCTTCTCACTTCTCACTGCCAGCGCGTGCGGCTTGTGGGCGAGAAACTCACACAAAACACTCGCAGCCTCCATGTGATAACGAGGCTACCTCCCTACGACTTTCTAGATTATTTGTCCGTTGGTGAGTTATCCAATGTCCTACGATGGTGAGGGAACCAAGTGGCTAAGTTATCTCCACATGCAAACTGTACAAACATACGATTCATGAGCCGCTGAGGAGGTCACTGCGCATGCGGGTTTTTTGGGGGTCGGGGATGAGAGGGGTCAGAGGTAAGGTAACTAAACAACTAAACCCAGAAACATTCAGAAAAAATATTTAAAAAAAGCAAGAAAGGAATTATGGAAAGTGGAATTCAGTTCTCGTGACCAAAATGTTCCTCGACAAAAACATTAATTTATTTTCATTCCGAAATAAGGACTTTGTAGGAAACAAGATGGCCACTCGTAGGACAGCACTAACCTCTACTTGCAGCAGTCAAGTGACGTAAGCTGGTCTTTGGTCACGTGACCCGACAAGACATCCTGTCGAAGACTGTCCTTCAAGGTATCCTGGAGGGTAGTGGACGCCGCGGTGGTCACAGGAAGAACTGACTTACGAAGGTCAAAGGGTGGACAGGTCGTCCTGTACAGGACCTGCTGACCATCACCTACAGTAGGTGAGAGTAGCGGGACCTGTCACGACTACCCATGTGATCCCCCAACTACGGGTGGCGGTGAGGGGACGAGTGACCGAAATGACCAACAAAGAAAACTGAAGGCACAATCTTCATTGCAATGTTCAGTTTCGTTTTCATGGCGTCTGCTACCCTCATTCAAAAGAATTCAAGTAATACAGAATTTCCCGAACAGGTCTGCATAATTTTTTCAGACCAGTCTATTTATAAAGTCTACAAAAATATGTTCGCTGTAGTAAATCAACTAATCTCCGTGGGTGAGAAAATTTATCGGAAAGAGACATTTTCAACATAACACCGACTGATAAATAAGTTTGGGTAGGCCTACCCAATGTCCAAGAATACAGAGTTTTAAGTCTATTTCCACTTAGCCGGGAACAACAGTCCGGGTGGCGTAACAAACCGGGTGGACGTGCCTCGTGAATGTGGTGCAAAGCGAAATTCGTTGACGGACGAGATTTGCTGTTTAGCTCAGCGGGAGGTCCACGTGACATATCTGAATAATCGTTCTCTAATGGCTCGCAAGCACCCACCCACCCACACACATCCACACACACACAGACACACACACACACACACAGACACACACACATCCACACACACACAGACACACACACACACACATCCACACACACAGACACACACACACAGACACACACACATCCACACACACATCCACACACATACACACACAGTCAAGTGCCTTCGATTGCAAACCGGTTCCAAACCAATCACTCACATCAGACGCTGACAAACCTGTTCCTACTCACACCCCTGTTTCTACCCGGACCCCTCTCCCACCCTCCTTCTCTCATCCCTAGCAGTTATTCCCTCCGACCATAATTATTGCCTCGTGCACTCTTAGCAGGTAAAGTGGGTCGCAAACATGTCAAGGACACGTCAGTAGGGTGGGAGGGAGGGAGGTAGACCATCGACAGGTGTGACAAATCGTCTTGTGGCTGTGTGTGTGATGTTGTCACGCGTGGAAACGCGTCTGTCGCCAAGGCCACAGCCAGTGGCAGGCTAATGTGTCACAAGGGGGAAAACCGACAAAATAAATAAATCTAATGTGACCCCAATGCTGATACCACAAGGACACGAGAAAGACTTGCACCACCAACTTGTATTGCTGGACTGCTGGCAGACGGTTTTGACTAAAACGAGGCTGGTGTGTACAAAGCTTCCGGTTTAGTCACGTTCATTGCTTAGGCTCGCCGAGACTAGCATCGGAGAACTTCGCAATAAAGGTTAGCGTTGGTCTCGGCTGACAGACAGCAGTCCACCTACACACGTCCGTCCTTGTACCGACAGCAACGATTGGCCAAGATGTGATAGTGATTTCCGTTGAACATAAAGTTTGTGAAAAGAAGTCAATGACCAGAACCTTCCTCACCCCACCCCCACCTCCACCACTCCCGTGTCTTCACCTTTGTGGACTGGCGAGCACAGGTGTTGAGCCGATTTTAGCTCTGGGCACCCGACCACCCCTACACACCACCCTTCGTCACTGTCGGATAAAGCCGACAGCCTGCAAAAACAACACAGACTTCGTACAAATATTTTTTACGTATTTATTCTAGTTTTTTAAAATGTGAACTGAAGGCAAGCATGTGTCTGGCCCATTACCTCCCTTGTTGGGTTGTCCTCTGGCAGGTGAGGCGCGTGTCCGAGGTAATCCAGATTAGCCAGCACCCTGGGGCTGGACCCGGCCACTGTAGCCAGTGAGAAACCCCGTGTGTCGAGGGCACCGACCGATTACAGATGTTTGTCGAAAACAGTGGAGATGGTGAAGGTCAATCTAATTTGCATAATATTTACTCGCCAATTGCCTGCTCCTTTTTTTTCTTTTTTTTTTTCTTTTTTTTTTTCTTTTTTTTTTTCCTTCTTTCTTTTCAGATTTACTAGTGGCTCTCAGTAACATTGACCTTTTGTGTTTTAGTTCTGTTTCTGATTTATTACTGGTTTCCAGTAGCACTGACTTGTTGAGCTTTACTCAGGTTTCTGCTCGCTACTCGAGGTTCCAGTGGCGCAACGGTTACAGCGCTTGTCACCAACGATGACTGGAGCCTTGAGTTCAGATCTCGTCTCGGACACAATGTTCTTTCTTTGACTGTAGAAACTGTTTAAAGACCTGCTGCTACAGCCTTAGTTGCTGATTGTGTGTGAAACGCCTGTTCACAACAAAAATTAGAGATGATGATGAGGAGGAGAAGTAGGAGGAGTAGTACATTATCTTCACTTTTGACCTATTTTGTTGTTTTCTCTACAAGCATCTTCTAACAGCACTATAAATTATTGTAATCAGTCATGATCTCGAGTATTCTAGACCATAGTTTCTTGTGTACAGGCTCTTTTCTTTCCTTCCTTACATTTGTTATTCCTGTATCGCCCAACAGCAATAATTAGTTTTGTCCTTATAAAAAAATCGCGAGGTAAAGCACTCGTCACCCTGAATGCCTGGTTGTCAGGGTTCTTCCTTTTCCTCCTTCCTCATCACCCATCCACCTATATCCCGAAGTCATCTGCAAGTAAAAATGTCAAACAACCAGCTACCACTACACGAGGGGAAAAAACAGAATGAAGGACAAACAAAAAGTCACGAAGTTCACATTAACCTTTTTTTTGCTAAAAAAATTTTGTCCATTCAGATTTAATTAACCTTTTTATGTTTTTTTTTAACCACGTTTCAGGAAATGAGCGAAAATAATACATGTATACGAGGAAAAGATATTTGTGAAGAGGAAATATTACAAAACATGGAAAGCTGGAGCTAGGCATTAGGAATAAAAAAGAATGTTATCTAAAGGAAGATATAATTGACAAAATCGTTCTTCTTTTCCACTCAGCTAATTATTTTGTCAACCGCAATAACCGGGGAGCAATGTCCGCTCAGCCGTTGCTGCTGTGATAATAAAACAAGGACACACATCTGCTGCTCTGTCAACCATTATTTCAGAAATGGACTCAACTGACAGACCCTGGTGTGTCATTGTTCTGTCGACAGACTTCTCTCGTCCTTGCTTCAATGTTCGCGATATTGGAAAATAGCTCTGTAATTTCTCCTCTGTTGCCAAGATACGGAGAGAGAGAGCCTGGCGAGTAAGGATGGCAGTTCGCTTGCTTTTTCCGACAAGGAAGCTCTTTTTTTACAATCGATTTTATCAAATCTACTGAATTACTGGGAGGGACACCTTGTGTCCTTCGTCGGCAACCAGCGAGGCTTGCAAGAAAAAAAGTTAAAAATAAGGATTAAGAGATACAAGAATGGAAGACGAAATGAATGAAGGATGGTAAAAAGAATGAAGACAAAGAAAGAAACTGTAGGCCCTTTTAAAAAGTATTTTTTATGAACCTTTCTGGACACCAGACCTTACAGTGTCATTTTTGGGGGGAGGGGTGTTAACATGTAGGTGTATGATTTCATTTGACGGTTAGTCTGTTGGATACAGGTGTATGGTGTGTGTGTGTGTACGCGCGCACTTCTTTCTTTGTCAGCGCCATGGACTCAGTGGAATCATTCTGAGACATGATGTTGAGGGTTCACCATCGAGGAGGGACTCATCAAGTCAACGATCTGGAGCTGAGTGGGCGCAGCACTACCTACCAGCCAGCTGGGGGACTTCTTCAGACAACCAGTAGAAGAGAAAGAACTGGTTGGCAGATGTGAAGGAGGGTTCTGGTCGTTCCATGCACTTGTTAAAGGTGTAAAAGGTTGTCAGCCTCTCTGCCAGTTCAGTTCTCAGGCCTGACGAGAGGGGGGGACAGGGGGGTTTGGTGTACCCGGGCCCGCGGCTGTCAAGGGGGCCCGGTCTTGGTCAGTGGATCTTTTTTTACATTATATACTGGGAAAATAATTTACGCTTACAAGTACAAGTACAAGGGGCCCGGAGAGGTCGTCTGTCCCGGGGCCCGGGCTGGCTCTCGGCGGCCCTGTCAGTTCTTACCACAGACCACCAACACAGAGAGATCAGCACACACCGACGGACACGACTGTACTTATTCCACGAACTGACATGTCTGGGTAGTGTCTGGTGTATGAGAGAGAGAGTGTGGAAGGGGTGTGAGTCCATATGTGGGTCTAAGAGAGGAATTTTTTTATTTTATCTTGCATTTCATTGTTCATGACAGTAGCGTGTGTAGGGGGCGTGTGTAGGGGCGCGTGTGTGTGTGTTATTTGTCGAATAAGTTGGTCATCAATACGAAGTGTTTCTCGTGTAATGTCATTTGGCAAATAAATAAATTTTTCTTTTCCAATGTTCGTCAGCTTTGCACTCACCTGTCTGTACTACTGCTCAGTACAAAAGCTCGTGGGGAGACCTGTAGTCGCCGGCAGGACGAGAGGAGGCTGTAGACAAGAAATAATAGAAGGGAAACAACTGTCCTCGCACGACATTCATGATGTCGGGGATTTTTTTATTTTGCAGCTTCTCTCCCATTTCTAACCGACCTTACAGTCCCTCCGGTTGAAATGTACTCATACCGTTATATGTTCCTTGTTTTTTTAAAGAGAACTTAAATATTCAGAAATTTCAGGCATCATAATTTGACACACTTTAAAAATGAAAATGTAGTTCCACCATTTAATCCTATTTTTTCTGGTGAACATAAGGAGCTCTTCGATAGGGTTTGTCAATATTCAGATCAGACTATTTATTTACTTTTGTAGGCCTCGAAAGAGTTTCTACTAAATTCGTTTCCTTTGCACTAAATACTTAACACATTTCAAGAATATTTTGAACCAACAAATATGAACTTTGTTATTAGTAAGGTCTGTATAAAGTGAACAGCAACGAAAACTCTAACACAAGTTTTGTTTTCTTTGTTTGCAGCAAACAACACTTGAGTCTATGTAACATTGTCTAAATATTTATAACAACCTTCATTTAACCGGAAAGATTATTGTATTGCATTATTAAACAATATCAGGCCGTTGTGAATGACGGGTCACCCTGACCCTCAAAGTGTCAATTAGAAAACTTGCTTGTAAACCATCTACCCGACAGTTAGGTTGAGGCCTTAATTGTGCTTTCCCACTTTCAGAGTACAACAGCTCTGTGGCATGAAGGAAGAACAGTGCAGGCAATGGAGGAAGTATAAACTGGAGTATGGAGAATAGTTTGTCACATGACACCGCGTGCTCTGACATCAACATTGTTGGCGCTCAGTGTGGGGGGTGGGGTGGGGAGTGGGGTTGGGGGTGAATGAACATCATGACCTATTTTCTGGACATAACTCTCCGGCTCATTGAAATTAAAATATACAGTTTGTTTTGTTTTTTGTCTTATTTTGCCTCCACCATTCTTATACCGACAAGCATACAATGCGAGTAGGGTTACAAGACATGGTCAAAGTGTAGACTTTAAAACAGTGGGTTTTATTTTTAATGTCAAATCCACTAGGCATACATTTGCAAATATTGAATAAAGTAAATTAAGCATTGGAATGAGTGGATCTTGTCACTTCTTTTGAAACTTGGTGTGTTCGAGAATTTCGCCATCAAAAAATTACAGAGACTAGAAGAGAAACTTGAGAAAATCATCAGGCTCGAAACAGGCTTTAACTGTTTGTTCTATTTTTGTTTGCAAGGTTACTCGTGTTTTAACACAGTTAGACAAGTTGATTGATGTGACAAGACTTTCTAACTTAACGAACATTGTCAGGAGACATTGTGGGAATGAGAGACACTCACTTGAGTAAAGTCTCAAATAATTAGTGTTTGTTGTTCAAGTGACTGAAATCATGACTATGTCCAATTTTCCTACACTTTTGCTCGGTTTTCTGTGACTGTATGACTGCACTACAATATTTACGACCACAGAAAGAATTAGCAAGAGGCGATAACCACAAGCCCTCTCAAGACGGCAGTGACAGAGGTTATTTCCCTTGAGCTTCCCATCAGTTTTTCAGCACCGAAGCAGAATCTCTACTAACGTGGGAGGAAGAGATGGAGGATGACAGGGAATTACGAGTATGATATACAAGGGCACACTTTAAAGTATGCAGGGTTATCCCATCATAATGGATACTCATAGAAACATCCACGGTTAAAACAGCGACTCACTTGGTTCAATCCAGTTTTGCTCCATACTAGTATTTGACCTCGTGAACTCAACAGTTTATAATTATTTATCGATTTAAACTGTTATAAAACATCTTCTTTTACCACACATGGATAACTCATGTTTGTATTGAGCAATCTCTTCGACAATCTGACAGCAATCTTTATATAGGGGCGGGGATGGGCCGACAGGATTACTTTTGACAATGGCGGATATGTTGTCTGTCCTGATGTCCATTTTTGTCACCAAGAACAGATTTATTCCAATAATTTTGTTTCAGAATTAAGTAATGAGTCGTTTATTTTATGCGAGTAAAATGCAAGAACAAAGATAAGCACAGTAAAGCGATTGGGTGATTTCAGGGTCAAAAGTTAAACTGGACCTGGTAACTTCTTGTTAGCATTTACTGCTCGAGAAGCTGTAGCTAATGCTATGATGTCTATTGCTAATGCTTTGCTAACTGTTGCTAATGCTTTGCTAACTATTGCTAATGCTATATCATCGACTGTATTAATAATTAATACGCAGATTCTCATACCATAGAAATATGGATCGAAGGGTAAGGTCGTCGTAGGGTTTTCAGCAAGGTAAGACATGTAAGTGTATTAAAGGGATTCTAACCCATATACTCAGGCCTGACGAGAGGGGGGGACAGGGGGGCCTGGTGTACCCGGGCCCGCGGCTGTCAAGGGGGCCCGGCCTTGGTCAGTGGATTTTTTTTTCTTCTTCTCTTTTTCTTTTAAAGAAAGGTCTAAGGACAGAACACCCAAGCATTACACATGCAGAAGTTGAGTTTGAGTGTAGATATTGAGATTCGAATTGTAAACATATATTATATACTGGGAAAATAATTTACGATTACAAGTACAAGGGGCCCGGAGAGGTCGTCTGTCCCGGGGCCCGGGCTGGCTCTCGGCGGCCCTGCATATACTCAGACTCAAAAGTGGCATTAATTATACACACGTAGACTCTACGTTTGGAATATTTAAATTAGTAAACTCACCAAAAGCTCAAATTCCTGACAGCTGCTTACAAATGTTGCAAGTATGTGTCTATCTTCGCCAGTCTCTCGCGAACTGTAGATGTAGTACACGCACTGCGATAGCAATAATAGATACAAGGCGAAAAAAACCAAAAAGTGTTGTTTTTTTTTAAAGGGAAGCGTACAGGTGTGCGTGGAACTGGAGGACATGCTAAAAACTGTCGACGTGAGCGTGCACGCACGTGCTATCAGCCATAGTTCGTGCTGCTCACCGAGTCTCGATGAAAAAACGCCGCTGCCTCATCAAAAAAAATTTTAAAAGCACACCTGCCGACATTCCATAATCTGTGGCAATCCGTTTGCTCTGGCGACCATTTCTGATCCTGCAGGCTCCAAGAGAAACCTAAATATAAACAATCGCGACTGACTGGGGCGTGACGTCACGAGCTGCTGTAAACAGTGAGGCAGACGACATCTGGGGTTCTGGGGTTCAAACATCTTCTACCCTCGGCGTCTTGCACTCGGTTGCCGCGTGCACTAATGTTTGTCTTCAAATAATAAAGTCTTATTTCTGGTTATAATTATTTTTCTGGGAGAGATATTGCTACAGACCAATTTATAGCAGTCTGTTTGAACACGTCGACACTGTGGTGGATGCCATGTTGGAGACTGAGACAGCAGGTATCAAGCCCTCGATATTTCACACAGATACACACAGTTTTAGGGCTTCTTTGTAGGCTAAAGTTTTAAAGTTTTAAATTATCTATTAGCACACGAAGGTTTTCTGCAAGTTTAGTGGAATAATCGCGTTTCTAAGCTGGAAAACAACATGAGACGATCGACCCGTAGGATGTCAGTCGTGTAGAGACTCCGCAGTAGTGACAACTTACAACTACGCTTCAAATTCCTCTCGGTCAATAAAGAGTGACAAAGCTGTGAGATCCCCACAGTTTTGATATTTTTATGTCACAAACTGTCAACTACAAACGCAAAAAACAAATAAATTATGATTAGAAGCCTCTACAAGAGGTTTGTTTTGGTTCAAACAAATGCGTTCATCGGCCCTCCATTTTGCTCAGAACATGATGGTTGTGTAGGAGACATTTTCTCCTTAACTGCAATAGTTTTGCGCTTTAAAACACAAAAAACTGAATAAACACATTGAAATGCACTTAAACTTTTATTACCATGATAGTTTTTGACATCGAAGGTCTGCATTTACGACTCGTTAAAGAAAAATTCCGACCCCTACAGAAAATACATGAAGCGAAAATGGCGGCGGATGCTTGGAACTGTGTTTGTTGACATAAACTTAATCGCCGTTTTATGCCTTAAAAGCAAACAAGTGACAAGAAATATTATTGATGCACACAAAGAAAACTTAGGACTTTAAAGTCAGACATTTGAAACCCGTTAGAGGGTGTTGCTTTTGTTCGAAAACATTTAAAATGACGACCTACAGTATTAGAACACCTCCTCCAAATCGTCGTAAATTTTCTATTTCTCTAAAAATAATTAATATGACGCTTCGTGCTTTGACAGGCAGCTAGTTAAATAACCCTTCTATAATTCTAGATGTAAAAATGGTAGTATTATGGGTGAGTTTGGAGGGGATGGGGAGTGAGAAGGCAGGTAGGAAACACAAATGTGGCAGCTTGCGAGGCCCGCAGACGCTCGCTGGCGGCTTTCGAACATTGCTCTCTTTGTGGCCCGCGCTGGCGCACTAGGTGCAGCGCTCGGCGGACCCTCGTGTATTCTCGGCTTGCCTCTCCCTCAGTCCGCAGCAGACGACGCACTCTCGTCCTCGCCTTCCTTTTATATTTGTGTGAACAAGCATCCCTTGCAATCATGTCTGATGCTGCTGCCCCAGCTTCCACGCCCTCTGCCCCCTCCAAATCTCCCAAGAAGAAGACATCCAAACCCAAGAAACCAGCGAACCATCCAAAATACAGTGAGATGATCAAGCAGGCAGTGACTGCGTTGAAAGAACGGGGCGGCTCCTCCCGACAGGCGCTGCTCAAGTACATCTGCGCCAACTTCAATGTTGGAAAAGATGAGAAGACCATCAACAACCACCTGAAGCTCGCTCTGCGGGCTGGTGTGAAGAACGGAACGCTGAAGCAGTCCAAAGGCACCGGCGCATCAGGTTCGTTCAAGCTCGGAGCAAAGGCAGAAGAAAAAGTGAAGAAGCCAAAGAAAGTCAAGAAACCCAAGGCGGCAGCCAAACCCAAGTCTCCTGCCAAACCCAAGAAACCCAAAGCAAAGAAGGCAGCAGGAGAGAAGAAACCAAAGAAGCCAGCAGCCAAGAAGCCAAAGAAGCCTGCAGTCAAAAAGCCCAAATCTCCGGCCAAAAAAGCGGCCAAACCTGCGAAGAAGGCGGCAACTCCCAAAAAGGCAGCGAAGAAACCAGCAGCAAAGAAAGCCAGTACAAAGAAAGCAGCAAAGAAATAAACTTTTCCGTTGTTTTCGTGTAAAACTGGACATTGTGACAATATTTGCGAAGACTTCCAATGACTTGTACAGTGGAGTTCTCTCCAGTCGCCATAACGTTTATTATGCAGTGATGTATTTTCTTCATCAAGATGAGGGAAATTTATATTTTGTGACCTGAAAGGTTGATGGATAATGTGCTGTGGCTTGAACCTGTATCCTACCAGGTAGGAGCAAGTTTGTGTACAGATTTGTGTTTTGTCTTTCTTGGACAGAGATTGAACTCGGCTCGTGACTTGCAATGAGTCATCGTTGTTTTCGGAATGTCGCTCGTTCAACCTTCGACAGTCTTAGCATCGTTAATGTCGCAGAACTGTCATGAAAACTTCTACATCTGGTGTCTGTGTCTTTTCACTTATTCAGGCCTGCACATGAACCTAGTGGTGAAAACTCAATTTTATGATGTGTCAGTCAGAAACATGCCTTCGTCTGTGTTATGGATCATGTAGTGTGATAGTTAACACTTTCTGTTTCATACCAAATGTGCATACTTTTATGCGTTTCAGTCTCTTGCAGTCATGATACTAGAAAGTAATTGTTAATGTGGTTAGAAGAGCTGCTAGAAGTATCAGGTGTATAGTAACCATTAAGTTTATTTAAAAGATTTTATCTGGATAATTCTTGTAATCTGTCAGTTTTGCTTGTGGATAAATTTGTCAGAAAAGTTTCATGGCAGTTCTAGCACAATTGCTGTATAGCTTGTGCTTGTAGTATATAAAGTATCTAAGTCCTTGTGCCCACTGAATGATCTGTTTTGATGTATATGAGTGTGTTGAAGACTCTCTTTGGCAGCAACTTTGTAAAGTTAATATACCAGTTCTTTAAATGAGTGTTGTGTCCACATATAAAATTGCTAGTTGCAAAGTCTAGTGTCTTTTCAAGCAGCATGTAGGTATTCAGCACATCTTCCCTTATTTATTCAACACTGGACTCAGAAAGTTGCTTTGTTTTGCTGGCTTGAGCAAACATCAATAAAGTTACATGAATTTATGAAAATGTGTTGCAGAAATGTTTGGTCTGTATATTGTTCTGAACTGGAAGAATTCACGGTTTAAAGATTATACTTGACGATTCACAAGGAATCAACAACATTGGTGTGTTTTCATTACACTGACTGATAAATAACATGTAGGTTCATTTTTTACATTAGCCTAATCTAAATTAGCTTAATCAGGTTATTAACAATATAAGTCATAAATTAACTAAAGTGTTTAGTTTTCTGTATCTGTAACTTTTGACCAGGTTTGCCAAAGTTTTGTGCATATGACTGTTTCAAGTCTTCAGCTAAAGAAGGGTCTTAGGATAAAAATGTTCCAGTGAATGATATCAGGTAACAGTTGTCGAAAGGGGATTTCTGATTTTCTTTACTACCTGATTGTATGTCCAAATTTTCATTTAATAAAATCTTTTATTGTTGGGCAATATCACCCCCACCCCATCAAGACCTTTCTGTTACTAAAATATGGCACCTGTTGATATCTACAAGTAACTCTCAACAAAACATTAATAAGAGTACTCCATGGGTAGCATGAATCACCTCGCACAGATGCTATGACTATGCTGCCATCTATACAAACTCTTGACAGAATACTGACAGGGTGACCTTGCAAAATAATTGTTACAGCCTTGTCAACAAGATTTTTATGGAGTATCATATATGTGAAGTATCCCTGACGTGGGCGACTTGCTCAAACCGGGAATGTAAGTGATTACCTCCCTTTGAGAGGTTTTACCACAACCATGATCAGAAGTGTCAAAATCAATTTGGTTTTGCTGTTCTTTTCCTCATAAAATATTCAATACCAGTTGTAGGTTTGATTGTCAAAATATTTGCTAGATTTTCAGAGTAATATTAGCTTCCCTTTAATATCTTGTTCTTAATATCAAAGTGTATTAATGTTTAAATGGTTGCTCTTTCAGTTAAACTGGAAAATGGTGTAACTCTTCACATGCATTGTGGCCCACCAAGACAGTCCATGATGACAGCCTGGAAATGTGAGACATTTTGTCTTCAGTCTCCTTTTGCTCATTGTGAAAGCCCAGGAACAAGTATTGCAGGAAGAAAATAAAGCTCAGTAATGAATGTCATTCCCTAATCAAAATAATGCTAGTGGATCCTTTCATTAACTTTGAACATGGGGGAAATCCCTCCCACTTTATTGCTGTTTCCTGTTTCAGTACTAGGCCAGAGATGTGAAAGGTAATTTCAGACAAAAATGCATTGGTTCAACAACTGTCCACAAACTAACATGTCAAGGGTGTAAATATCAGACATTTCAGTAGGATGGGAGGAACTTGAATTACGATATTAAATGTGACATACACTGGTTCTGTTCCTGCCTTCTAATGTAGAAACAAAAGCAGAGCAGCTTAAAACATATCTGAAAAGTGATCAATTTGTTATACATAGCACTGGGGAGCAGATAGCCCAGTGGTAAGAGTGATGACAACTTTACCTGAAGCACACTAGCTTGTTCAATACTTGTGATGCAGCCAATTTCCCCCTTGTTTATCCAACTGTTGGGTGGATAACCTAACTCCATAGAGTGGGTGAAGGTGAGGCAGTGAAGTGGATGAGATGAGTACCATCCTCACAAAAAGTAAGTGAGGAAATAATACTCCCACAGATCAGGGGTGTAGGAACCAGTGGGGGCAGACACCCCCTCAATAAAGACACTGAGGGGACAAGAATGTGAACATTGTTCACTGTAAGCATGGAGTTTGCCAACCCCACCAAAGCTGAGCATCTTCCTACACCGTTGCAGATGTAAGGTCACATACAGCCTTGCCTCTATCATTTAACAATAACTTGGGTGATGTGAGTGCTAGGTTATTGCATTGGACACAGAAGTAAAATTAGAATCCAACAGCACTGACAAGTAATCATTTCTCAAACTGAAGCCTTCAACACAGACTTTGTCTGGGTCTCTGGAATCATTGAATATCAAACTAAAGTGGCCTGTGAAAATTTTGATGCCAAATATGCCATTAAAATTTAATGCTGTTGTAATAGAGATTCTTGGATGCAGTATATCAAGACAAATGCTATTCTGATGTGTACACAGATGAGAACCTATGGAGTTCTAAGCTGAGGAAAAAACATTTAATTGTAGGAAAGTAGTGTTGTGCAGGGTGAGACTCAGGAAAGAGTTATCTTCCTTTGATACATTTGTTGCAATGCGATGCACCATACCATCTAAATGTGTCGTGTCTGTTGCCAGCTGCATGCTTTACAAAGCATTGTTTTTAGTTTGAGATATTTAAAATCAGAATTCAGCTGGAATCAAACCTTTTATCTCGGTGCACATAGTTTTTACTGTAACAACCATGGATGTACCTGACACCTACCCCTTGAAAAAAAACACATAGTGATGAAGGAACATCAAAAGTGCATTCCTTCACATAGTGATATATTACATAGATTGAATCCTGCTTCACTGAGATGTAGGGAAGCATTTACAGGCTGGTGTAGCTCCACCCCTGTGGTAATAGAACTGCATGGCTACCTTTGACATCTGGTGCATACAGAAATGAACTGCATTCCTGGTCTGCAGTGCATGGATTGGACTTATTAGTGAAAGTGCTTGCATGCTGTTGACTTTGTGCTGTGGGGGAAGTGAGAGTAAGCTGGAATACCTCAAGAAAACTCTTAGGATCAGCATATGAAATGGTATCGCATCAAGTGAATAGTTTATTTAAAGTTAGCATCCTTGGTTATACATGTTTTAGTATGTGTTTGTATGGATATTTGTGCATGAGCTCTTTAATAGGTGCACCATGAATTACTGTAGCAAGAATGGGTGCTTTATGATATATTATTATTATTTATACAGCGCCTTTTTCCACCACCAAGACAGGCTAAACCTATAATTTGCATACACAATGTTCCAAGACATACAGCGTAGGATTCAGGCTCCCGATTCTCACTTATCCGCTGCGCCACCTAGCCGTCCACATTCAAAAAGGAATATCCCAAGACAAGATACGAACCCGAGGTCTGTCACTGCAATGGTGACAAGTGAACACTACACTGTTAACCTGGACCGTGAGAATGAAAGGGAGGTTTCTTCCCGCGAGCTTGTCAAGTCAAAATTCTAATCCGGAGAATGGTGCCTGCTAGGTCATGACCTCTCCTCCGCTGCTCCGCTTGCACCTGTTGGCCACAGTTTACCTGCCCACACTGCGATGTTGGCTAAATCGTCTACCTGTACACCGCGCGCTGTCTCTCTCTTTCTGTCTCTTTCTCTCAACACAAGCATTGCATCTTTACCATGCTTTCAAATAAAGAAATATTTCTGGAGATGATGATCATGTTTATCTAATATGTCTATAGTTTCTGTGCGTTTGTCTTGGTGATTTGTCTAGTTATTGCTTATGTCCTGTAATAATATTTGAAGAGGGCATATCTGCATGTGGAGGCAAACTAACTACAACCAACCAGTCAACCATTCAACAAAGAAACAAGCGCCAACAAACGGGTGGCATCCTGGAACCACTGAGGGTACGAATGAAGATGATGAACTGAAGAATGCACAGAAGAGTTTGAGTTCTTCACAGGTAGACACAGGGTCTCTGTACAAACTGAGGTACGATGTTTTCGGTTGCATCATCACAATGTCTGCTGCAGTAAAAGGTTAATAATGTAGTGGTCACAGCCATACTAGTGTAATATGTGTATCATCATCCAAGTGGCTTTTCACAAATAAAAATGTACCTCATAGTACTGTAACAGCCTCTTTACTCACTCCATCATCATACAAGTGCCTCCTCAGTTCGCTGATAGGAAGAGTGAAAGGGAAGGATGTAAGATACACCAGGTTTCTTTTTATTTTATTTTTTTTGCACATGTAAACAGCCGACAAAGGACATAAGCCAGCTCCTGGTAACTTGTTCAAGTAGAGGATTGCGGACCACGAGAAAACACTGAGAAGATAAACGACCTGCGAGGTTTAGCCCCTCCTCATCCATATTTGGGAGGTCTTAGCAACCAGCAGAAAAACCACAAAGTAATGTACATCTGTTGATATGTGACTTTTTTAATCCATGGATGTCGTGAAATCTATGCTTAAAATTATGTAATAACAGTACATTAACCTTTCAGTTATTTTAACCAAATGTCTGTTACAGTGTGACCTCTGACCTATGCTCCTAGCGTTTTCAGTCTGCCGACTCCATATCGGGTACGTTTTAATATGTGTTCTTGTTTGTTTGTGAGCGTTTTTGTTTGGGTTTTATTGTTTGTTTGTTTTGTTTGGTTTTTTTTTTTTTTTGGCTTGGGGTCTTTCATTTTTGTGGAGTTGTCTGTATTTGAATGCTACATTTCTACAGATGTTCACAGCTCCAAGGCGACGATCACCACAACAGCTATCTCGGGACCCCACACCCCCTGTGGTCAGGGCTGTCAAGGAAGCCCAACATCCGGCAAGTGTTGTCCTGCTTATCACAACATACACAAACCTCTCCACGTTACAGTCTACCGCCGCTTAACTCCTCAACAAGGAAGTGGAGTATAGTAGATACATGCAACCTGCTGTCTTGGCCAGTCGCCCGCCGAGTGGAACCCCAAGACATGTCTCCACAAAAACTCTTGTGTGCAGCCTAGTGTGTCAGCCGACACGCCCCACGGCACAACCACGATGAGGTAAGAAAGCTTGTGATCCCACAACTGACAGAACCACCCTGAAGTGTCAGACTCTTGGACACGACTGTGTACCTGTCGCCTCTCCCTCCCACAACACAAATGACGGTGAGTGGAGTTCTTGTTTAACTAACTCAATGGTGGTGGGTGAGGTGTTGTTTAACTAATTACCTCAGTGGTGGGTGAGGTATAGCTTAATTAATTACCTCAGTGGTGGGTGAGGTATTGTTTAATTAACTCAATGCGAGGCGAATTGTTAATCAGGTCACGGTTGTTGTTTACTGGCTTTCAAGTTCTCATTAACCTACTTGCACAGCTGGTGTTCTTATCATCTGAGGCCGGAATTTTTCGTGTGGCTGATGATGAAGCTAACGAAGGACAAATTGTATAGCCTGGGCTAAGAACTAAGGTCACCAGGTCATCACTTTATTGGTATTTTTTCAACACGTTTTCGGTTTATTTATTTATTTCCAAGTCAAATATAGACAACAAGATCCACACAATCGGGAGGTTCACCTCTGAAGTACATGGACCGCATATAAAGTCTACAGGTCTCGCTTGTTACCACAGGCAATGGTGTTAAGACTGGTTGTTCACAGCACCACCATTGTATATATGGGTTATATACAGCATATACAGCATATATGGGCTATATATAGCATATACAGCATATATGGGCTATATATAGCATATACAGCATATATCGGATATATCGGCTATATATAGCATATACAACATATATCGGATATATCGGCTATATATAGCATCATAACATATTCTGACGAGTTTTTCGGGAACTCCATACCGTGGTTGGTGTGGATGGCTTGTCTATATTGTTCAAGACTGATTTATTTGTGTGCTTTGCTGACAAGGATTAGCGGAATATTTTGATAGCCAGTGTCTACTCCAATAGTAAGCTGGGCTCTAAACTGAAGACTACAAACGAACTGATAGTCAGCTGTGCAGGAAACATAAGCATCACCATGTATTGGTGACAGAAGGCCGGTGACACCAGGTATTAATGCGAGAAACTTTAGGAACTACACTTGTGCACCCAACATGAGAACGATTTCCTCTTAGGGAAGTAGTATTTATATTTAAAATATCCTCTTACTCCACTTCTGGGACTGATTGCAATTAATAATATCTGTCTGAAAATTTTTGGCCAATAGTGACATAGTCATATCGCCGAAATAAGGATACTTGCAAACTGGCAAACAGAAATCATTTTCAGCTTTCCTTTTTTTTTTTTTTTTACAGTATGTAAACGTGAAAATGTCTTGTGAGGAAAGTCGGGACAAAGAAAGGTGGTACTGGCCTGGAATCACAAGGTTTGACTTTGTTTGAGATTTGTAAAGACACTAAATATAAGTCATTATATAAGTCATTATATTGAGGTAGTGGAGTCTTCTGTCATGACAAGAGAAGAGTACATTACCAGGAGCCTGAGATAATTATACAGACTCTCTACAACTTTTCATTACTTGATTGTGACTGAAATGAAAGCATCGAAACATTCTAGGGTAACCCTTCATTAAATTATTTCCGAATTGACAACTTGAAGATGAGCTTTTATCTACAGGCATGAGGCAACAGAGATCCTGAAAGATCACAAACATGGCGATTTTCTCGTCCGAGATGCGACTCAGGAAAATGAGTACACCATCGTTGTCAAGTAAGACCAGACAAAAGGCAGCTTGTAAACTTTCTTGTTTTTCCTCTTTAAATAATAATAATTTTTATTTATAGAGCAAATGGGGGATGCAAGGCGCTTCTACACATGGTCACACCAACACACACTAATCAGCAGACATCAAATGCATCTGACAAATTCATTCATTTACTCAGTCTTATCTCTGTGTGAGAGAGACAGAGAGAGTCGCACTACGGTCAGCCTTTAAGCACATTATCAGAACTGAGATGCGAACCCCTGAAGTCCGGTTCTTACTGTCGTGTTGACAGGCGCTTTAGCCTCTAGGCCCCCTACCCGCCCCTACCTCCCCTTAACTCAGGAATTTGGTCTTCAACAACTGTGTATAGAGAGACCGTTTGCATCCTTGTGTGTCTGGTAATAGCAACACAGAGACGGTTAGAGGTAAATACTTGCTGAAGTGAATATTGACAATGACATCCAGTCTGACGATTTGTACAAGACACGGACAGCATAATTTCTGGATGTGAGAAGCTTTCCTTGTTTGTGTACTACAGGAAAGGTCATAAAGTGTGTTCACTCCACGTCATCAAGCATGATGGGATGTATGGTCTTGTCCGCCACCGGTGCGTCCATCCGACCATCGCTGCGTTGGTCCGCCAGATGCTGCAGGACCCCAGGACCTACAAGGACCTCTTCCCTGGCATCGACTTCCTCCACGCAGTCTGCAGGGTTCGTTAGCCTTTAGTATATGATTTAAAACTATGGTCCCATGGATAAAGCAACATCTGCTTTATAAGTATGGAGACAAAACGCTTGCCTGGGACGACGACTTACCTTTACTTCATGAACTCGGCCTCAAATTATAAAGTCTAGGTTTGTTTTCTCATTTCCAATACAGCTTCAGCTTCTACTACTCCAGATTACGAGCTTTAAAATAAGGGATGTTTTCCATGAAAATATTTCTCTTATATTCCGTCTCCTGAAATTGTGTGCACCTGGCAGGATACTTCCTGCTTCCAAACACGAGTCTTCGTTTCCTGGCGACAATCGCTCTTCTGCTACGTCAGCAGCCACCCGGTCAAAGGAAAAACAAAATTAAATATCTACCAGAGTTTTTAATTGGTACCGGATTATAGTTCCCCAAATATGAATGTCTCACCTGTCTCGGTTGCTCGGGACCTCCACTGCTGACACGCGTCTACAAAAGCGTCTCCTTGCATAGGAGAGGGGTGAGCGTCTTCGTTGTCATGACTACAGCCAATGGGGGAGCTGGGGGAACATTTTGTGAGATTAGTTGCGTCTGTTGGTGTCAAGGGTGATAGTTGCAGGCTTGTGTCAAAGATATCTTTGATATGTATCTGACAGTGGGTGTGAGAGGGAGGGTATGACGATATTAACTCATTTCCGGTAAAAAGTATCTGATGCTTATCTCAGTAAAATGACTTGAAAACATTGTCTTTCTTAGTGAGCAAATGTTTCCTTTGTGCCGCTTGTGAGTTTTGTTCTGTTTAATATTCAGGACGAGGAAGAGGAAGAAGAAGAAGAGAAGCACAAACTACAACACCTGCTGATACAACTGGTCAATGCCAACAAACGACTGGTCCTGGAACTCCGTGACTACTCCAGTCACATGCAAAGGTTGAAGACTGTTGCCACGGTAACTTTGTTCTCTCCAAAACAATGTTTTCAGTAGTCTTCTGTCCTGTTGGCCTTATTCTGCTTTGGAATGAAATCTCTAAGGCGTACTTGAGTTAACTTTTTTTAATGGTGATTTACATGACTGCCTATATAATTATTATCCAATATTATGCTCGTAATTTACGATCCATTATTTGTTTTCAAACTGTTATACCCAAAGCCATGGTGCAGACGGACAAATGGATTCAACCTATCAATATACAATACATGCAATACTATTTCTATTGCGTTTGTGTGTGTGTGTGTGTGTGCAGGAATTGTCAGCAAGCCAGACAACTGTGTCATCTCTGCAAGTGGTTCTGCAAATATTTGAAGAACAGCTGAAGTCTTTGAAGGCAGCAGGCACAGAAGAACAACTAGAAGAAAAAACTTTCCAAAGGTCAGAGTGCATGGCAGAGCTGAAATCCGAGTGATTTCCTGTTGTAATAATGTATGTACAGCATCCACTAGCATGCACACAATGTGTGTGAGTGTGTGTGTGTGTGAGTGTGTACATCATCCACTAGCATGCACACTGTGTGTGAGTGTGTGTGTGTGTGAGTGTGTACATCATCCACCAGCATGCACACTGTGTGTGAGTGCGCGCCTGTAAATCAATGAACGGGTGGTTGGGTGGATTCATTTGAAGGCAAATGTATTTTACAGTGTACTCATGAATGCAGCCCTGATAAGCAGAAGGATTCAACTCATCAAAGATCGCCAACAAAGCGAAGAGGGAAAACTGTTTAATCTACAGTGTGAAGGTCAGTTCTTGGAGGAGACGACTGGAAACTACAAACATCGACTTCTGCTTCTGAAAACAGAACAACAAAGGTTCCGACGGTATGAGATAAACAATCAGTTATTTGTTACTAGGACTAAAGTTGTTTTCTAATGACTGGGTAGTAATTATCACTAATAAATAATTTTCTAATGACTTCTTGTATCTCGAGATTAGAATGGGGTATTGACCTGTATTTCCGAGTGCTCACAATTCGTTCTGTAAGATGTTTTAAAAGGACAAATTGTCTTACCTCAGGGAACACATTAGACCCGGCAAAACCGAAACAAAACTATCGCTTTCCTGAAGTGAAAAAGAGAATCACATATATGTTTCTCTTGCTTACCTACAGTTTCCGAAGGTAGAATTTTGTCATGTGCATCCTTGCTTTTTCTTCCACCGACTGACCAGTTCTAGCGGATTCCCTGGTCACGTGGTCAGCGGAAGTCTCGCCTTGTAATGGTTTCCGTGTAAAAAAAAAATGTCACAAAATTTAAAGTGCGCTTTTTATTTTCTTTTATCGACTACATCAGAAAGGTAGAGAAGAACGTTTGCAAGACGTATGTGGACCTTCTGCTGCGGGATGAGGACAACCTGGAGCTGAGACACTTCGGGCCGGACGCGTGGCTGGTCGAGTGTGATCGCCTGGCTGCCGAAGCTGTTCTGGCGCCTGCAGTTCCTGGGACATTCCTCATTCGCCCCAAAGATTCCCGCTATGTTTTATCCATCGTGTGAGTCAGGCTAACCAGCTTCCATTGGGCGAGTTGAAACATTTTACATTTACACTGATGTACTAAGTAACTAAATATTATTCTTAGTGGAACTTCCGAGATAAGAAAGTCGCCGACAGTGACAAACAACTATGCATCATAGCAAGAATCCGCAGTATTTACTTTTTACAAGTTAATGTAGATATAAAGTCCTTGTTTTTTCGTGGGTGGGTGGGTGGGTGGGTGGGTGGGTGGTTGGTGGGTGGGTGGGGGGTTGGTGGGTTGTTGGTGTTGGTTGGTTGGTTGGTTGGTTGGTTGGTTGGTTGGTTGGTTGGTTGGTTGGTTGGTTGGTTGGTTGGTTGGTTGGTTGGTTGGTTGGTTGGTTGGTTGGTTGGTTGGTTGGTTGGTTGGTTGGTTGGTTGGTTGGTTGGTTGGTTGGTTGGTTGGTTGGTTGGTTGGTTGGTTGGTTGGTTGGTTGGTTGGTTGGTTGGTTGGTTGGTTGGTTGGTTGGTTGGTTGGTTGGTTGGTTTGGTTGGTTGGTTGGTTGGTTGGTTGGTTGGTTGGTTGGTTGTTGTTGGTTGGTTGGTTGGTTGGTTGGTTGGTTTGGTTGGTTGGTTGTTGGTTGGTTGGTTGGTTTGGTTGGTTGGTTGGTTGGTTGGTTGGTTGGTTGGTTGGTTGGTTGGTTGGTTGGTTGGTTGGTTGGTTGGTTGGTTGGTTGGTTGGTTGGTTGGTTTGGTTTGGTTTGGTTTGGTTTGGTTTGGTTTGTTTGGTTTGGTTTGGTTTGGTTTGGTTTGGTTTGGTTTGGTTTGGTTTGGTTTGGTTGGTTTGGTTTGGTTTGGTTGGTTGGTTGGTTGGTTGGTTGGTTGGTTGGTTGGTTGGTTGTTTGTTTGTTTGTTTGTTTTGCATCGCAAGTAAAAGGTTATTCATAGTCCTGGTCATCCACCTATACATGATGTCATTGTGGTTCATTCAAGAAATGCCATCAAACATTGTTGTTAGAACCTAGAATCTTTCGTTTTGACTTGGGAACATCTGTAGGGAACATAATCTGTCAGCTTGCTGCTTGCTGGGTGAGCAGTAGACACACCACTGACTGACACAACTTGTGTCCGGGTGCGACTTTGCCCGCCATGTCAGGGTTGACTGTAGCATTCGCACACAGACAACTATTTCCCTCTACACGAGGGTGGACCTGAGGCCAGGCTGAGAATGTATTCATCATCACATCTTAACTGTTGTTGTTTCAGGAAACCTATCTATCAAGCAAGCTAGCTAGTCATCACACTCTTTTCATCACGATAGCTCACCATTCGTACACACAAGCGCGCGTGGACGCACACACACATACGAATACACACCTTTTGCCGATACAAATAAAAAGTTGGTAGGTAGTAGTAACCGTTCCAGCTAGTAACATTAATTAGTACTTTCTGTCCATGCAGTCTGATGTACAACTTTATTTTTCAGATGTGCTCACGATGACACTAACAGGATCCACCACATTCAGATCCACCATGCTGACGGCCAGGGTTATGGCTTCATCGCCGACTTCTGTATTTTTCCAACACTAGAGGACCTGGTCACCAAGCACAGAACCATTTCTCTACATTACTACGGATTCAATCTGGATGTGTGTCTCACGTGTCCCATTGGCTGCAAAGACAACAGTGGATGATTGTTTAAGTATTTAAAGTCATCTGAAAGGATGTTAGTTGTTCATTGTTCAAAGATTCGATGTCAGCTGTAAGTACATCCCTGTGTGATTGTTTGAGGCTTTGAAGTCGAATTTAAGGACAATTAGGGGTAACTGCAAGGATTTGAAACTTTGCTTCACTTTGTCTCTGTCGTTTGATATCTGTTTGTGTTTTTTTAAATATATTTGTCTGCACTAGACTTTCGTTTAAATGTCAGGTCTGATGGAGAATACATTTGTCAAACGGGTCCAATAGATTTTTATTAAAGGTAACTAAATTTGAAAATGACAATCAGACCAGGAGCAGTGCCAGCTGAGGGGAAGACAAGTGTGAGGGGTGTCAGTCAGTCAGACCTGCTAAATGCCAGAAGAAAATACAGCCAATTGTATTTTGATATAAATGTCTTGATTTTGAAAGATGTTTTTTCACCATTTTCAGACATGCATGTTTGTACCGGTTTGTTTAGCTAAAAAAAACAGGAAATCAGTAAAAGTGTGTGGTTAAGACCTGTACGGAAATCTGAATAAAACTTTGTAAGTAAACAATGCATTCGACGAACAATAAAGGGCAGGAGTTTAATTATTCTACAGTCTGCGTGGGAAATGTTTTCACACGATCGCCAAGTCAAACTGTCCCTCGTCAGCAGCTTTAGCTCGTAAAGAAAGTCCATTAAACTTGTTCTCCACACAATGGCATGATAATTGACCTCAACTTGATGCTGAAATTCTTTTTTTCCTGTCTTTAATCTCAGGCAGATTCTTGTGGCAAAGTTCAGTCATGAAAGGTTACTGGGGTCACCATTACAGTGAACCCTGGGGTCAGACCTCGTCTCGTTCTTTCTCTGTGTATGACACCTGTTTACAGGGCTCGCTGGGGATACAGCACTAGTTACTGGCTAGCCCCCTCCACCAACCTCCACAATATTATAATATAATGGAGCTGAACAATTCAGGTAAAAAAGAAAACCAAGTCACAAAAAGTTGAACCTCGTATTTCCCTATTTTGCTTCGTTTTCCTTGGAAACAGAGATAAATATCGTAAACAGCTCTAGTGACCCAGCTCATCAGGGAAGATAGTACCGAGGGTGAGCAGGAGGGAGAAGTGTACAACGGCGGAAGGAGAGGGCTGTGCTTCGCCCCACGAACAGGGAGCTCACTTACATTCACTGCTACTGGGGCGACACTTTCTTTATTCCTTGTGTTCTGTTCACCTGTATACAGCAAGTGGCGGTTAATCTCGTCCCTCTCTCTCTCTAGTTGTTGGCAAAGACAAGGGGACACAGGGCTCACAAGCCCCTCCCTGTCTCTCCTCGTGCTAAGCAACAGCATGTGCGTGTAGTGAACATTCAAGGTGGGTGGTGCAAGCTTTTTGTTGACTGTGTCATCGCAGTCACCCTGCATTTCTCTGTTTGCTTTTAACAAGTTTATCATCGCCGCATGATATCAGCATTTATTTAGTCAGTCGTCCCTAGACTGCTACCCGTCGTTGGGGGAGCACATTGGATGTGTACCACGATGGACTTGAACAGGTTGTTAGTTTAGTTTCCTCGAGGAGCATAAGGCCGCAACAACACCTCGCCAGGACTGGGGCAGCCCTTCATGTTGATGTCTGCTTTGGCATCGCCAATGGCTATGACTTTTCTTGGTCTCCACTCCATGTATTTCAACTGTCTGTCAGTTTGTTGGTCTGTTGATGCTGAAGCTCTCTGTTGGTGTCTGTTATCAGACCGATGTCATCTGTAAACCGTAGTTTGCAAATCGTTATATATTTTTGGCACTGTTTCCCTTCCTTTTCTTTTCTTTGTTTTTATTTTTTTGGTGCGTCCATTCCTTGTGTTCCTGGACTCTTTGGTACAGAGCAGCGATTGAGGGCCTTTGCCGTTTCGGCCCTTGCGCATCTTGAACAATTTGGTTTGGACATTCAGCGCCATGTGACTTTCCTCTCACAGACTGTGTACAGCTCTTCCCACCTCTTTCCGTAGGTCTGCAGGCTCTCTGGTACTAGTCTGGATGTTTTGAAGGAGGATAGCATGTGTCTTCAGCTGGAAGTTGTAGTCTTTGCAATATTCAGTCCATCTATTGAGTACAACATCGCTTGTGACAATGACTATTCTGTCTTCGATGAGGTTCTTTAGTATTTGATACTATCACTCCGTGCTATTCCCTCCTCTATGATCAGGCATTGGCCCTCGATCCTAGTTTCCCTTGCTGCCTTCATCCTTTTCCTGATGGCACAATTCACTTTTTTGTGCTTGAATGCTCCTTTGTGTTTGCTTTTACTTTATTTGGCCAAAGGACATCGAAGAGAGAAAGTAAAAGCAAACACGAATGATCTAGGATGTTGTTTGTGACCCAGGGTTGTTTCTTCTGCCTGCTCCTCCCCCAGCCTAGTAAGGTTCAGGTGCCGCCAGCTCGACTTTATATAGTTCCAAGCAATACTCTGTCCATCGGTCTAGTACAGCCTGTAAGGAGACAGCCAGCCCTGTTGTTGACGACAGACGACTTCTGCTGCTGACTTACGTGGGATTTGTCGCCCCGAGCCAACCCTTCCTTAATCTCAGTGCCCTTTGACCTATGTTTTCCTTGCTGCATTCATCCCTTTCCTGATCGTGCGATCGACATTGCGATGTTCTACCGCTGCCTCGGGATTGGGTGAGCATCGCTGTACCTGCTGCTTCAAACGAGGCTGTGGTCAATGTCGATCTGCCCTCGTCTTTGCCTGGCTGGTGCTCGACTTTAAGTGTCTCGGCAGTCAGAAGTTCAGGTCCCCAGTCACTGCCATCACCTTGTTTAGCTCCTGGAAAAACTCCACTTCACTGTGTTCGTACGTGGAGGTAAGAACATATCTGTGACATTAGCAGGCCTGGCAGGCGGATGGGTGCTCAGCTCCCACCACTTCCCTCTGTACCAGGAAGCCCACGCCCTGCTCCTTAGCTCCTACTGTACCACAGTTTACACACACAGGCGCACACACACACACATGTCCAAATATGTTTGTTCAGATATAAGTACAGATGTGCACAGGTACGTTTACACAACTGTGCACACACACACACATTGAATAAACTTCCAAAATAAATGTGATACTTTACAGAAAATAAAATCTACATGAAGCACGGTTAAACGGAAATTCTCAAACACTGACTTCATGCACATAAGGATATTAATCAAGGTTTCGTCACAAAGAATATGTTGAACACGCATTACAGGATACGATTTGTTGTGGCTACATCAGGATAGAAAAAAATAAAATAGTCACCTAGCAAATAACTTAAGACATTTACACACAAAGTTTACAATGGGAAGCCCCAATCCTCGCCTATTAATAGTTTTTAGTCAAAGATCTTGTAAGGAAACCCCTGGAAAATCCCGTGGTTCGATTATCACTCACCCCCCCGTCAAGGGACGCAACCGCTACGGCATGAGGAGAAGGGTGGGTACTGGTGGGTGTGTGGGAACAGAAGTAGGGTGTGTGGGAGTGAAAGTGCGGTGTGTAGTGGTGGGGTGTATGGGACAGAGGACACCGACACAGCAACATTTCCCTGTCTCAAGTGAAAACATCTCGACCCTGCTACTGCTGGCACGACACACCAGGCCAGTGTTACCTGGCAGGGTCTACCTTCCTCTTGTCAAGCCAATCTTTTCCCCGCGATCTCTTGCCGATGTTGACGCCACTGGTGTGACCAGGAAGCTAATACCGGCTGGTGACACACACACCAACTCTCCATAAACCGTATATCAAGTGTTACCGCCACACTACAGCTACACCAACCCACAGTCGCCAAGATCACAGTCACTGTGTTGTAATCTTTAGTCACACTGAGGTTGGAAGGACACAACTCGTCCTGTTACACAAGAGTGCGAGCTTGTTCAGTGATTGAGAAGATATCATTCAGGTGTTTTTTTTTTCCTTTTGTTGCGTGCATGTCAGCAGCGTGCCATGGTCAAGGAATCACAATTCAGTTACGGTTCACCTGGCAGCACTGGAGGTAAATAGGTCAACGTGTGGGAGCATGCCCGAGGTGTGTGTGGATCATCAGATGAGATGACGGTATGTATACACAGCCATTTGTCCTCTCAGGCTTGGGGCTGCTTGCACTTTATGGGGTAATAAAGTGGTGGATATTTAGACAGGTGTTAACTTCCAGCCCAGGGTGTCTCCCATTGATATTAGTTTAGTTACTTTATTTATTTTCCAGGATGGGGATGAGGGACTGTAGTTAACCAATGAGACTAAACAATATGGCACATAACAGCAACACAGGCTGTTGGTCATTAGTCCATTGAAGCAATAGCTGTTTGCTTTTGTCTCTTTGCTGTTGGTATAGTACAAGTAGCAGTAAAGGGATAAAGTAGTTTTGTGCACTAAGCATCAGTGAGTTGCATTCACCAGCCACCAACATCCCAACCAGGAACTAGACATCAGACTTGATATCAAGCATTCTTATCCTCACATCAGCAAACTCTATAATCACAAAGTAGATAACTTAATTGTGTTAGCAGCCTGCAGTGATAGCTCATCTTTCAAACTCATTCAGCAAATATGACAAAGACCCAGTGCCAGCCATTCAGAAACAAAAGTTTGAACATTCCTGCTAGAAAAAAAAACCGTCATGATCAAAATCTGTGCTAACTGTATGCACATGTTTTGTGAGTGTGCCTGTGTACTAAGGAGGATATATTTGTGCATGTTTTGTCTAACCACTTATTTGTGCATACATCATTCTGCTCACCTGTCTACTTATAGGCAAGTCCATGTTCTCTTGTGTGTAGATGCAATGTCTGTATAAAATTTTGTGGTCTGGGTTTGTGTTTATGTGTGTGTGTGGACATCTTAAAAAAGATTTTAGTTCATATTTTGTGTTCTGAATTTGTGCAAACACACTCTGAAAGACACCTACTTTGCTGTACAAAGTTTCTTACTGTAACAGATACAGGAGCCATATTGGGGTGAAATGAAATGTGTTGTGGCGAAATAATAGCAATTTTCTTTTTGATTTTGTATTTTATGAACAAATTAGCATTACTCTGTTGCTGCAGAGTATACGAAGGTGCAAACTTGAAAACAAGGATGACCTGGAGTGTCAGGGCTGGTACTGGGGACCACTCACGAGGTTTGATACTTTCATTTCTTTTTTAATGTATTCTCAGTATACTTGGCATGCTAGAAGTGAATATGCAAACTTGTATGTTTGTGTAAAGACATCTTTGACGGAGGATGTAAGAATGTGAAAGAAACATCAACTTCCATTCAGTTTGCAGTTTCACCAGGATTCCACTTTGTTTCAGAGAAGAGGCAGTAGAGATCCTTCAGAACTATGATCATGGTCACTTTCTGGTGAGGGACTCAACCAGTGAGCATGAATACACTCTGGTGGTGAGGTGAGGGACTCAACTAGTGAGCATGTAGGAGTTAATCCAGGTGGGGTGGCTGGGAGGAGTAGTAATATTTGGGTGGATGGGGGGGATAGTAATGATTGGGTGGGTTGATGGGGCTTAAACTTTTCCTAAACTCCCAGAGTCAGCATCAGTTCAATTTTTCTGCTTCTATTATGAAATATAAATGAGCACGTCTAGAGAACGTTAAGTGCATGCTAAAGAATAAGTCTGTTTGAGTGTATTTATAGTTAAATAATCTGCTCATACTTTTAAAGGCAATTGTAATGGACACATGATGTTGAACACGTAACTATGTCTAGCAAACTTTTTATATGACTCATGTAAAAACTTGCTAAACATAATCACATTCTAACAATAGATGGCCAGCTAAGAAGCCCCATTTAAGAATAATAGATGTCTCAGCAGCCTCATGTTTTCAAGCTGTACTCTGAAGATGCCAGTTGAGCCTAAAAGCTTTCTTCCGGTATAATGGGGTAGGGAGGGGGGAGCTTCCTTCTGTGGGCCCACACAGGGGTAGGTTTCACAAGTTATCATTCACATTATTCGTATTTACAGATATTTATTAGTCAGTACCAGGGATGGATACTCATTTTCTGTTTCTTCAGAGAAATGTCATTATTTATTTTCATGAATTTTCTCAATGAAAAGAATCTTGCAACTATTGTAGACATCAGCAAATCAAGCCCAGTCCAAAGAAGCATAATAATGCTCATTAAAAGTAGGACTTACCATGCAATAACTTGTTTCTACAGAAAAGGTAATGCGATTCGATCAGTTCGTATCATGAAGTGGGATGGCAAATTTGGCATCTTGAGCAGCCATTGTAACTTTCCTTCTGTGACATCATTGGTTAATCATCTGCTGAAGCATCCAGAAAGCTACAAGATCCAGTTTCCCGATCTGGACTTTCACCATCCTGTTTTGAAGGTGACCACAAAGTGCATAGATATGTACAGCTATACCAAGCTCATTCAGTCCAGATTATTTTCCCTGTGATCAAGTTAATTGTTGAGTAAATAATATTAACTTGCATGCTGAGAGTAAAAATAAATACAGACTCAATGTGGTTATCATATAAATAAAAATAGTACAGAGTGTGGTTGCATGCATGTTAACAGCTTAGAGTGAAGTTGAATTTTCACAGCTGACAAGATAAAACAGTAAGAATTTCCACAGTCATAAAGACAAAGGTGAGAGACACCAGAGTAAACTGCAATCAACATTTGAATGAACTGAAAACATTCTGTAACAATGTCTCTTATAAGCTGCAGCCTTTAGGATGACTAATGCATTTCTTGCTTCCATCCCAGCCCCGTAATGAGAGAGATAACTTGCCAGAACTGATGTTGCAAGTGGTTCTTAAGGGCAAGGAGCTGCTTCTGAAGCGTAACGACTACACGAATCACCTCCAGAAGGTCAAAATGGTTGCCATGGTAATGTGTACTATGTCAAAAACATTTTGAGTTTGAGCGGGTGGTTTTAGTGTTTTTGAAAGACCGATATTTTTATATTTGAGCTGTGAGTTTTATTTCATCTGTGAAATGTAATAAACTGAAAAGCTACTTGTGCATGAGACCACTGGAATGCTCTCTCTCTCTTGTATTGAAAAAATGACAAAACCAGTCTCGGCTTCATGTCCACCCCGTCCTTGACTTTCATCAGAGAATAGCTAAATATCAAGTTAAACATGAATCACTAGACTTCATCTTACTTGTCTGTTATAAAACATCAATTATGTATTTTAATGATGCTCTTTTAAAAATTTACAGGAAATTCAGTGTTCCCAGACAACAATTACTTCCTTACAAGTAGTGCATGAAATGTTTGAAGAACAGCTACGCATCCAGACAGAATCTCGCAGAAACATCATGTTTGAGGACCAGACAACTGTTAGCAGGTATGCTTTAGGTTTGTCCCCTCTGCATCCCCTTTCACTCTGTTTTTCTTTCTTTCTTTGCTAATGAAATATGGCTGGTTAATGAATCAAATATTACTTCTTTGCAAAAACAAAAAAACACAGAGATCATATATATTGACTGGCTCCCTTAACAGAACATCACACTAACATTTTGATGACAAGATGGTGTATGTCAAAGTTGTTTCTGCATTGATGTTTTATGACTTTATAGCTGCTTGTTCTTCACTGATTGTTTGCAGCCTTGCAATGAATATGGCTCAGTTGCACAGTCGTCTGCAGCTCATTGAGACCAAACTGAAGGCAGAGAAAAAACATCTTGTCGATCTGCAAGCTGAACATCATTACCAGATGGAAATTACTGAGTTTTTGAACCCTAAGCTGTCAAAGCTGGAGATTGAACAAAAGCAACTTTGCAGGTGATGTACCTGGCTGGCTGGCTGGCTGGCTGGCTAATGTACATGCCTCCATCCTTACTGTAACCACTCTGCTGTCCTGTTAATTCCCCTCAAACTCAGCAAGCGATGAAGTCAATTACAATATTGCTTAGATGGAATCACTAACCTTTTTATAAATAGTAGGATATGTGTGGTCTGTATGCACATGCAAATACACACACATCCCTCATGTACATGTGCAAACACACAAACACAGTCCTGCTTTCTCTCTCATTCACTCCCTGACATACATTCTTCTCTCTGTATATCATTTGTAATCAATTACTAGAAAGACAACAAAAATTATTCAACATGACTCTGGATGAAATTACTAATCCGTACTAAAAACTATTTTCAGGCAAGCTCTAGAAATGGGTATACTGAAGGAATACTTGGATCTGTTACTTATGGAAGAAGAATGTAGTGACACAGGCCACTTCAGCCACAGTTTTTGGCTGATTTCTTGCAACCGCCCCAAGGCAGAAGAGCTTCTTATGGATCGAATACCTGGGACTTTCCTCATTCGCCCTCGGGAATCAGGCTTTGCTCTGTCTGTGGTGTGAGTAATGGTACTTCTTCCCAATAAATAAAAAATTTCTCACTTTTTAGATGCCATTTGAGCACACATCGCACTGTAAAATTGTGTTTTCTTCAGTAAGCCTGGAACAGACTGACATCGGACATTGTACAGCCTCTTTTTTTTATTAATTCTCTGTCTTTATTTTCAGATCAACTCATGTTTCACACTTTGATGAAAGATAACATTGTGTATTTGTTTATATCAGTGTAGGATTTTTTTTTTGTGTGTGTGCAGATGTGCTGATGGAGAAGGAACAAAGATCTGTCACTGCTGTATCTGCTGCACACAAGAAGATCGCTATGGATTTGTTCCTGAGTTTTGCCTCTTTGACTCTTTGGAAGAACTTGTCATCAAGCACAAGACCATCTCATTACGTTTCTACAATCCCACATTAGATGTGTGTTTAACCTATCCTATTAACTACAGGGAAAATGACCAATGATCTTCACATCAGTCTTTACTTCCCAATAAATAAAAATTAATTTTCATAAAGTGTGTTATCATCATGTTTATACATCATAAACATTCCTAACATAACCTTAACACAAATCTTTAAATATCAATAGCTTATGAGACTTAAAAACATATAAAAGAAAGTCCTTTGTAGTGTATTTTTGTGATCAGTATATGACCAGTCATCTGTCATTTTCTAATCCTGCATTATAGGTTAGCTTTGAAATGGTTGTAGCCAAGAATACAGAAGGTCTTCACTAAAATCTTTTTTTGGTACAAAATTGGGCAGAATTTTTGTCTTCTAGACAGAATTAGTTGTGTTACAAGAGAGAGAAAATTTTCTTGATGGGAAATTGCTCTTGAAATGAGTTGAACTAGATTGCTCCCCTTGACTTCTTTCACATAAGATTCTATCCTGCATGTCCACTGAGATGCTAACACAATTAGCAGGAGAAATGAAATAAGAGACAAGAAGGAACAACTTCTAAATAATAACGCTGGTGTTGTGAACATTATCTTTTCTGCATTTTCATATAAGGAGTCTTGCAGAACTGAAAACTACATAAACTAAAACTTGTGGACAACGGCAAGACCCACCAGCTGGATGGGTCACTCTGCTTTCAGGATGTACAATCCTTGACCAAGTTAAGCAATCCTCATGCTACTGTGAGCCACTCTAGAGAATGCATTTAAGTCTTTAAATAGAGACCACCTGGCAATTTCTTCTGTCCCTGACACCCCGAGGATGGAGACAAAGGCTTTTGTCATCTCTGACACAAACTGCGGATGTGTTGGTTGGCTGATATGAGCAGCAGTACAGCACAGCACCAGTCCAAGATTTGCTGTTCTTTCTCTGCATGTGCCACACCCTACAGGTGCTTTGCTGTGATGTAGTTTTATTTGGTGGTACAGTATAAAATATCTACTTTCCCTGCTGCCCCCTCATCTTTCTGGTGCATCTAATAGTCATGATGGGAAGTTTCTGTTGGCACATGATTATGCCAATCTGGAAATCAGTAATCTTGCTGGAGAGAAAAAAAAAAAGTCTGCTGATACTGGAGAGAGATTTCGGAATTCAACCAACCACAGTCATTCAAAACAGGTAAAATATGTGTACTTGAATTGCATGTTTTCATGTAGGTGTACAAATCTTTGTATACATGTGTCCATGTATGTGTCTGTATGCTTTTGCATTTGTGTATAAGTGTATGTGTGTGTGTGCATGCGTTTTCATTATTGTTGAAGCATAATCCTAATTGTTAAGTGTAGTTATTATCAAATTTTTATAAACTTGTGTTATTTATGAAACATATTTCAAAAGCATATCAATTAAGAATGATAGAAGAATTAGTTTAGTGCCTGTATTCAAATTACTATATGAACGTGTATATGTATGTATGTGTGTATGTTTTGCAAGGGTGGGTGCAAGGCTTAGCTATGCATCAGCACTGCTTTCACTTACATATGGACAAAGTTTGCTTTTGGTTGTTTTATTCTGTATGGGTGGCACAATTATGTCTTTTGTGAAATACTATAGAATCGAATATTATTTGTTGATTTTGTTAAAATAAAAGTCAGGTAAACAAATTGATTAGTTTAAGACAGATTGTTTTGTTAGTTTTCTTTCCTACTGTTGTGTTTACCTTCCCTTATTTAAGGTTAGATAATCCACGTCTGTCCAACAGTTAAATCAAATTAAATCAAATCAGACTTTATTGTCTGTTGAGGAGACCCAAGACAGAAATTTTTCTTGTGCTTACAAGGGCAGGCATACATACTCATACAGACATTTAATACACACAGTTAGGAGTAAAGATACATTATTGTTTGTTCAAAACATTCAACATTGTGATGGCTGATAATGGAATATGTTACAATATGTCTTTCATATGCTTAAAGTGTGTCACAAAGAAAAAAGGATAAATGGTCTGATTTGAAAACGTCTTGTGATTTTTCAATATTAATAATAACAATAATGAACATTTTTATAGTGTTTTCAATGATGATTTTCTCAGAGTGCTTTGCAGAAATGGTAAATCACTAACCTCATATACCCATATTCACACATAACAGACACACTCACTTATTCAGCAGACTCACCAACTCATACACAAAGTAAAATACAGACACACATTGGTCCTTGCTCAGGGTGGCAGTGAAGTCTGTTCTCAAAAAATGTGTCTTAAGTTTGGACTTAAAGGTGATCAGAGAATCAGAGTGATGAAGGCTGACGGGTAATCTTTTCCAAGCTCAAAGACCTCTGTCCATAGTCTTTTTCTCAATGGGACTCGCAGAAGCTTGGTGTCAGAAGATGAGCGAAGAGGTCTTGCGGGAGTTTAGATGGAAGTGAGTTTAGATAGATACCGAGGACTGGTGCCACAAACTGCAAAATCAAAGTGGAAAGTTTGTAGGTCATACGGTCCGTGACTGGCACCCAGTGAAGAGAGTGAATGATAGGTGATATATGTTCTCATCTAGATGGTCTGATAGGTGATATATGTTCACATCTAGATAGTCATCAGATGAGGTGAGCAGCGTTATTCTGGCTCCTCTGAAGCCTGTCAGAAAGATACTTGAGAATGTCAACCAAAATAGAATTGCAATAGTCCAGCCTCAAAAGTACAAAGGCACGGAGGAGAGTTTTAGTTGATTCAGAGGTGAGATGATGATGAATGGCACAAAGTTCAAGGTAAGTAATTCTGCAGACATGATAGATATGATGAAAAGTCAAACTCTGCTCGAGAATGACACCCAGACTGCGGACAGAGGTGGAGAAAGGGAGAAAAGGATCACAGAAATTTCTTGAGACAAGTAGCAGTTCAGTCTTGTCATCATTCAGTTGCAGTCAGTTTTTGGAGCATCCAGGACTTAATATCATCTTTACATTCCTGTGTAGATGTCACTAGTCCAGAGAGTTCAGTGAGTGGAGCTGAGTGATAAAGCTGTGTATCATCATCAAAACTCACATGGGACATGGCATGTCTTGACAAAAAACAGACAGAGGGGAAGTATCTAACACAAAGAGTATTGAACTCAAGACAGACCCTTGTGGGACCCTATATCTCGGGACAGAAGAATCTAAGTATACACAGTCCATGAGATAGGACCGAAACCTAGACAAAGCAACATCATGGATGTCAAAAGTGAGCTCGTCTGTGGACTGTATTTGTATAGAATGGTCAGCAGAACCACATGTCCACATGCAGCTGACAAGTCTCACAATGCCAGAAATGACACTTTGTCATCGTCAGCACTGAGGAGCAGATCGTCTACAACTTTTAGAAGTGCAGATTCAATTCCATGGCCCTTTCTATTGACCCAAACATGGGGTCGACTAGCTGTGTATTGAATCATAAAGTGCACAACTCATTTATGCACGTGAAACAAAGTAAGATTAAAAAAAAGGATAAAATAGGACAGATGTCTACAAACCCCGCGTGAAACTGAAATGAGTTGTGTAGAGGAGGAAACAGGAGGAGCACGAGCTCAAGCACGTGTTGGGGCAGGCTCAGTAGCACACTGGGAGGTGGTGTACGTGGTTCACACTCCATCAAAATCACTTGCAGCTGTCCTCCCGCCTGAGGGGCGACTCCCCGACACTCTGTCGGCACAAATGCGGCGCCTTTTAAGTCACGTGACTTTATTCGCTCGCTGCACTTTTTCTTTCTTTTGTGTTAAGTGCTCGGGAAACATTATTTATTATATCTAATCTGTACTTGGTGGCATTTGCTGTGGTGCTGTTGTGGAGAAACACAAGTGTCTGCACCCTCCCAAGTCCCAACTTGTTGCCCGGCTCTCCGACAAATGTTATTGACCGACTGACTCAGTGTAATGTGTGTGTAATGTGTGTGTGTAATGTAATGTGTGTGTGTGTAATGTGTGTGTGTAATGTAATGTGTGTGTGTGTAATGTGTGTAATGTGTAATGTCTGTTGGCATTAGAGCCCGTGAACAGACCCTCATCTCTAGTAACTGGAGGTCTTTGCGTGCTGTCCATCAACTGTTGGCAAGTGAGTGTTTACTGTTCTTTGTCAGAGAGTTCAGCCGTTTGTCATGGTCACAACAAATATCTTTTTTTTTTTCTTGTATCGGGAATGTACACTGGTCGTGAAATTATTAATGAGCAAGTTAGTAGAAGCATTGCATCCATCACACGGACCTCACTGCCCTCGGGATTGTGACGGTGGAGGACATCACTTCCCGAGCGACGACGTCGATCTCCACGGAGATGTTGTGTCTGGTCGTGCTGTCCACCTTGGGGGCGCCACAGTCTTGTGCTCGCAGTGTCTTCCTAGTAGTGAGTAAATACTTGTTCTTAGCAAGTCAACGGCTGCGACACACCATGAGTATGTACTCATCAACAAATTCTCTGTCCTTCAGTTCCGGCAGGATATCTAAAGAAAGAAACACTCCAATTGTTTACATGTAGTGATTAACTGTACTCACTGGCTTTCTGTTGACACCTTTGGAAAGAGGACATGTTGACCTTGTTGATTTTACAATTGTGAAGTAGCCAGGACCACCGAGGGTTGCTTGTGATTGCGAGAGTTTTAGTTGCTTATTGTGAACTGAAGACAGCGATTCTTGAGGAGTGTATGACATAAATACAGGGACTGCAAGAGACAGGTGTAGTATGTGCTTGTGTTGTAAACATATGAATCTGACACACGTGAGAGCACCTGTGACAAGAATACTAAGGAAAATGAAAAAGAACCGCCGATTAGAAACTTTTGTGTGGAATACAAACAATCAAATTAATCTTAACATTTAGTGGAGCTGTCTCATGAAGGGGTAAAGTTTTTTTTCTGCCCGCTGTCTATCCATCCATCAAGTCAGTTTTATCGTCTGCCCTGTCACCACATCCCTGCTCGCCAACCCACTGGGGTCCAACCGGTTTGTGAGATGTGAGGATGGAGAAGGTCGTCTCCAGGCACTGTACTCGATGTGTTGCGACTATGGGTGTACATTGTAAACATCGACTTCTAAATTTCTTACCATAGAGATCAATGTCATGAACACTACAGGGAAGTCCATGTTCATCATAGAAGTGTCAAGTTAGTTCATAGTTTGAACAATAATTCTGAATAGTATACTCCTTGACATGTTTCTCGTACACTCCACTCAATCCAGAAATGACATCGAGGGACAGCTTATAGAGCTTTAGCACTGGCTTAGTTTACAGTGTGAGTGTTTGTGCTATTGTGCCCCCCTTTCTCTCACACACAGTAGACAGTATGACCCTAACTTAACCTGTCGTTAATACTTGCAGTGTCTAGTGGGGTACATGCCGACACAATAATGAGTCACTGTGCCACCCGGCTGGGTGCGAAAAGTTTTCTTTTTATGGCGATGCGCACCCCACCCATGCCACTTCACACCCCCACCCAGTTTTTGTCCTCCCCCTCCCCAGTTCCCACCTGGCAGCCCCCAGATGCTGCTTTATCACTGTTTGCCAGCTGTGAGACTGTGTAAACTTTCTGACTGTCCCAACTGCAAGCAGATCTGTCCCAGCCCAGCGATGTTGTGTACCTTATTTATTTTTCAATGAATATTTACTGGGTCTTGTTGTTAAACTGAGTTGTCTTGATGGCGTGATAACGGTAATTATTTATTGCATTCGCCTAACCCAACTGTTTTTTGGGCCTGGACCAAGTCAAGTTGGCTGAGCTGCGCAGTGAGATAGCTGATGACACTGAATAGGACACCGATAAATGCTGAAACATTTCCTGAAGGCACACATCGGATATATGTAGACTCTTTGTTTTTTGTTTGTTTTTTTTTTTTTTTGCATTGTGTTTGATGTTCTCACTTGGCTGTCCAAAAAGATTGTATCGCTTTATGCGAGCTTGAAATTGGCAATGTGACCGTTAACCTAGACTATCTCAACTAACATCAGACGGGACACCGTCCACCACCAGACTGACTATATACTCCTTACAATCCAGGGATCGTTGACATCCACTGAGAGATACAGGTAACAGGGGTTTTCCTTTCATAAAAACATCAGTTTCAGACCTTCTTTCCACCACCCTTTAATTAAAATTATTGAAAGTTTTAGAACTCTACCTCCAAAAATATTGCAGTTCTTATCGATCAGTAGCTTTGGGTAAACAAAGTACACAGCAATGTTTATTTGTTGATATTATTGTGACCTTCAACCCGGCCGTCATGTTATCGTGTGGTGTAGCCGGGTGGACCACCTTCACTGAGTTTGTCTCACAGACTTGATTTGTACGGTTTGCATAAGTTTTCTCGGTAACTTTTTCCCGTATTGATTTTATTTTCAAATATATCGATCTGTCGCTTGTGTGGGTGTGTCAAGAAACAGTGAAACGTTTGTACAGCCCTGACCTCACAGGTCATGTTGGCCAACAGGTGCTCGATGTTTGGAGTAAAGCCTCCCAACACACACTCTCTCTCTGAGTAACACTCTGTGTGTGTGTGGGACAGAAGATCCGTTGTCCACGTTTGTTGTGTACAGCAACCGTTTGTCTCAATTTGTTCTGTACAGTATTTTGTCCGCCACCAGAGGTAACACATATTGGAACGAAGAAAATAACGGACAAGCGCAGCCAGAGCGTTAATCGAAGTGAATACGTCTGCCTAATTGGGTGTGTCTCAGGTACAGGTAGGTGTAGATTTTGATCAGGTATCAACTGACACACACACTGACACACACTGATACACACACACCACCAATATCACACCACACATCACACCTCAATTAACCTCTCCAGCCAGCAAACATTCAGTACATCGTGCAGGTAGCAGGTAGCAAGCGCTGAAGACGGGGGACTATTCAACTCATCCACTCTCAAGGTCACCACTGGAGATCCCCCCACAAGACCCCCCCCCCCCACAAACACTCGCAAAGCAAACGTGAGACGGCGACGACCGCTGCGACCACCAGGTTGGGTGAGCGACAGCTGCGCAGCTCCGCTCGTGGCTTTTCGTGCAGCTTCGTCCGCTGAGCTGATCTGCGTGACAGCCTCGCATTTAGAAGGCCACGAGCGGACTTGTCACGGGAGGCAGTGTGTCACAACAACTCTGATACAACTGTAGTGGCTCACCGGGCAAGTGTTACAACCCAGTGCACAGACCCAGTGTTGCACCTCGTGTGAATCATTGCCCGTGAATGCGTTTCCTCTCCATGGGGGGCTAGCAGTGCTGGTGTACACCCGACATCCCCACCACATGTGTGGCTGCTAAACCGGGTCACCACATCCTTGATCAGCCAAGTGGCTTTGAAGCGACAGAACCCTTCGTGTAAGTATTGTTGTTGTTGTCCTACCTTTCATCGGTGGGACTTCCGTGTTGCAGCTTGTACTATTGTTCTGACTTGTTTAGGCATTACATAGCATTCGAAAGGTGGGCCATTCATTAGGTCTTACTCAAACACCGTGCAAAACGAACTTTTGAAGTTCTACAGGCCTGTGTGTGCAGGTACACAATCGGAGAAAATGAACTGTTTTGCAGATACTAAGATTGTTGGAAAGGAGATAACTACAAACGTTATTCTATAACCTTTAAGTTAAAAATACATCTATGATTTAACTTAAAATGTACATATGAAATATAATTCAGTGTACTTGATATTCTTTTATTGTTTGTAAAATTATTTGTAAAAGTAGGATGTTTCATTGGTCGGTTAAAGGAAAAGGCAAAGGAAATAGAAAGCTTCCCAGTCATATTAAATTGTTGATTCATTCATATTATTATCTCTCTCACACACACACACACAGAGACATGTATGTACAGAGAGATATATTTTTGTGTGAGAATATTTTTTTATCATTTTGTCAGGATGTGTTGATTTATATTACTTGGATTGTATGTGTCTTTTGCTGTGCAGGTGAAAATCATTTCTGTGATACATGAATATAACCATTAAATAATGTATAGCATGCAACTTGATATATTATTTTCATATGAAAAGATGCTTTTCTTATTTTTGGACAGCAAGACCAAACTTCATCAATGTAGACAATGGCAGCTGCTAGCAAAAGCCACGTAGATAAAGATAGCTTACCTGCAAATGGCCTCAAAGAGGCACAGCAACAACCTTACCATGTGTGTGTAGACAGCGCCAAGTTAGACCAGCCTTGGTTTTGGCCGGCTATACCAAGGTGCGTTTATCTTAATACCATTGATATTGTTATATTTCCAATATTTGTATCCAGGGATACATATTATTTAGGGGTGGTTTAGGGAAGGTATCGCAAATTGCATTGAGATACATTCAGTGTTGGTGTCCATTTTGGATCAAATATGTTGAGTACTGGTATTTGTGTTTATTCTAAAGACATATTTTCCTGTATTTTTTTTCCTCCACTTTGTCTCTGTTTACTTCTCAGATAGTTGGATAAAGATTTCAATATTCGGAGTGCCACGACAACATGAACTGAGCTATCAGTGTTAGACTGATGGTATCTATCATAGTTATGGACCTAAGAGGCACCGTTGTCCTATGGCTCTGGTCTGTCATTATGTGGTTTTCTCTTATTCAGGGAAGAAGCTGAGCAGCAGCTGGATGGGCGGCCGGATGGATCTTTCCAGATTCGGAAAAGTAGTGTAAAAGGAAATTTCACACTTGTTGTCAGGTTTGTCATATAACCATCTCAGTCACAGACTAGCTGTTAATGTCACAGACACTACTGATCAAGTAATAGACATTATTAATTATGTGCCTCGTGTTAATGGACAATACAGATGAATTGATGAACTGTAGCTATGAAGATGCTCATCTCTGTGGATACAAACTGTATAGGAACAATTAAAAATCACAAGATTCTATGGATTCCCTTTCCCTTTTTTTTGCAGGAAAAATGGTGATAATTCTTGTATTAGGATCATCCATCATAAGGGACAGTACGGCCTACCTCATTCAGATTTGAACTTTCCTTCTCTTTCCAAATTTGTGGAGTACTACAGAAACCACTCATTTGCCTCATTCAACAAACATCTTGATATTTGCCTACAAGATCCAGTCTTTAAGGTAAGTACATGAAACAGACAAGAGTGAAGCTATAGTTGGGTGTTTGATTTTCTCATTCCTTACATTATTTTGAATTCTCATCCTATTCTTTTTCTTTTATGGCTACATGTTCTTAGGGAGTATGTGGGTGGTGGGGTGTTAAAATGCCAAAATATTGTCTGTACTATGATGTTTCGAAATGTACAAAGTGCAAGATGCAAAATTCTAAATTTCTAGTCTGTTAACATGTCTCCCTTTCATCCTTATAATAAAGAAGTATATGTGAAGTCCATTTAAAAAATTACTCCTCAGTTTTATTAACAATAAATTACTGGTTCCAGTCAATTCATGAACTGGTTTGATTATTTTTGTACAGGAAATCAAGGCTTCTGGTGGCGAACAGTATGCAGTGTTTAAAGAGCTCTATGACTTGTGTCAGGAGGAACTGAGTGCTCATACTCGCTTGTCTGTGCTTGGCACTCAACGTAAAGAGCTTGACAAAGTAGGTGCACGCATGCATGTGTGTGTGTGGCTGTGCACTCATACATTCATACCTATGCACTTGTGTACTTGAGAACATTCAAATGTAGGTGGCTAAGTACGTTTGCAAACATGTATAATTAAAGTATAGACAGTAAAATCATTCAGCATTACAGCTGAAGATAAACTAAGGTTTTGCAGAATATAAAGGCACAATAAGAACACTGAGATTACATCCATTCTTGTCGCAAGTTAATTTGGAGAAGAGTATGTTGCCAGTTTTGGAATTTGTTTTCCTTCCTCTCACAGAATTTGTTTTCCTTCCTCTCACAGAATGTAAAGATGTATCAGGTGATGCTTCCAGCATTGCGAGTCGTTCAGAAAATGTATCACGAACAGCTGCGCCTTCAGGAGAAGGCAGATCCCTCCATCAGTCTGGATAATGGCATCCGCCTTGAAGACAGCAACAAGAACAGCCCAGAGAGTTCAGAGGCAGAAGAAGAAGAGGAGATTGAGGAATTTCTCATGAACCAAGACATTAGCATGGTCGCGCCAGAGGAGAAGGTTGTGGAGAAGGCTAATGAGAAGGATGTTGAGAGGCAACTGTCCGCAGAAGAGGAAAAGAGGTAACTTAACTGGAAGTGTTGGCTGCTTTTGTATCTTGTGCTATTCACACTATTGGCTTCTTTCATAACAAATATTTCTACAACCTTTGCTAGTTACATTGTGGGCATCTTCCGTAGAAAGTGATATTCTCATTACAGCTGTTACAACTATTAGTGATATTAAAATATTTGTAAAATTGTTCTGTTTGAAGTTATTCCTTGCAATTTTTAACTTAGTCTTGTAAAGTGCATATTGAAAAGAGTCTTCCAAAGGACATAACAAGGGATGGTCTCTCTCTAAATTCAGTTTAACAGCCAACACTCGTTTGATGATGACTCGGCTGTCAGATCTGGCAGAAAAATATAAAAGTATCCAGTCATGTCTGGAGGCGAATCGGTTACAGCTGCGTGACCTGGACACGGAAGTCAAGTCTGTTGAGGGCAGCATTCTCCGTATGGAAAAACAACACGAGGAGCTTACAAGGTGAAGTGACACCAGCTCTATTTTCTTGTTGATAAGAAAAATTCAGAAACTTTGCTTGTGTTGAGAAATGATGTCCTTAGGTAAGCATAGTTAAATTTTACAAAATCTCTTCCTTTTACTTAATAATAATAATAAGAAGAATAGAGACTTTATACAGTGCAATACCTCAGCCAAATGTGGACTCATTGCACTGAACAAGATACAAAATAGTAAAGATGTAGAATGAAGAACAATGTGAAGACTGCAGATGTGAACTGTATAGGAAAAAGTTAAAGTTTCTGAGTTGCTTTGTATGTTCAGAAGCCAAAGCAATACAAAGTTCAGTGCTGTCAAATAATGCATTTGTACTTCCTCTGTGTTTACATGCAGACAACTGGTGGAGCTTGGCTGTGAGCGTGAGTACCTCTACCTGGTGCTGGAACCAAGGGTAGCAACTCAGGAGTTTGACCGCAGTTTTTGGCTGGTCGACTGCTCACGGGAAGAAGCGGTGGAACGACTCCGGGGTTTTCCTCATGGTGCTTTTCTAGTCAGACCAAAAGAAAAACGTCAATTTCCATATGTCTTGTCTATTGTGTAAGTGCTCAGTGTGCTAAACATCTATTTCCTCTTCCACTTCTAGATGCTAAGTCACTAAACCAGCATTTATCTTCATTAGATACTTTCATGTCCTTGATTCTCTCAACACTATTAGTCTGTTATTCTGTAATGTACCTGTTGAAGGTTTCCAGGAAAGATTCCGTAAATATGATGTTGTAAATGTCATTAAATAGTTGAAGCAATTGTTTCTGTAGCTATTTAAAGATGCAACATGTGCTTTACACTTTGTTACAGAGTTGCTTCAAATGATGATGAAGTAGGAAGTGTCCAGCACTGCTACGTAGTTCATCCTCGAGGGCGAGGCTTTGGATTTAATGCTCCTTTAGCAGTCTTCCACTCCTTAGACCAGCTGGTTTTGCGGCACCAGTATGTCTCTTTGAAATACTATTTTAAGGACTTGGATGTGCCATTAGCCTTTCCAATTGGCTGTCAGGATTTGTTCAGACAATCATCCCAACCCGATGACTCTCGATCACATCTGACTGATGGACACTATGCAAATGCATCAGCCTTACAACTTGCTGAAGCTGAAGACAGCATAGAGGTGTGAGGACTTCAAAAGAATCCTGCAGAGCACTGGTAATGTTTTTTAGCTGAAAGGTGCAGTAATTGTGTTGTGGTTGTATAATGCTGATATTTTTAGAGTGGGAGGGGAGGTAATGATGCCTGATGAGGGGAAGTTCAAACCAGCCTTTGGGAGAAGACAGTTTCTCCCAAAAAGTAATCCAGTCATATGAAGATTGTTTTATACATGGAAAACTGCTTCAAGGGAGTGAATCAGAAGCTTAGGTGGTTAAAGTATTGGCTTATTTGTCGTCAGAATGTTGCTGACTTCTTCTTTGCATTTAAAAAAATCTTTATCGAATATTTCATTCTTGTATAAGGAGCTGTTGACCACATGGGAGTAAACATTCCCACAGAATGTTCACCTGCTTTTATTTATCTTGGCACTCTTGTCCAAGTTATTCTTGTGACAACAGACAAAGCATCTATAAGACACAGATGATGAGAAGGAACCCACAATTCTTTTGATTTACATAAAATGCTGCTGAATATTCATTAGCCAGTTCTTGTAATTTTATCCCAGAAACATCAGCCATTGGTCAGTTTGTATGTTGAAGAGGAGGAGTAGATTTTTTTTTCTCATTTTGAGGATTTAATCATGTTTTCCAGAAAAGAGGTAAACCACAGAGTTATCAAGGTAAAAGATGTGTGAAAATTTTGGTTTGTCAAAAACATGTATTCAAGGAGAAGCATAGAGTATGACAACCTGAACTGAACTTCAGAAACAAAGTGCATTAAATAAGCTTTCAAGCTGAAATTCTCCTTGAATAGAATCAGTGAGATTTGGTGACGGTTAAGTAGAACCACAAACTAATAGAACTATCTGTGATGCTTTTCTTTTTTTTTTTACTCAGTTATTGACTGTTCAAGCAGTTGTCATTTATCGAAAATACATAATACAAAAAAATCCATTCAGGGCAGCTTTATGACTTAGTGTCTGCATTTATAAACCACGTAGCAGATGTAAATGATGCTTTTACACATCTTTTAAGCAGTTGGCAAACAAAAGAGTGCGAACACTAAATTGAATGAGATGTAAATCAGTTTATGGAAACATTAATTCATCCTTGAATGCACATGAAAGCAGCTGAATGGCCATGCTGTCAGGAATAAGTCTGTTTTTCAGTGGCCAAGTCAAATGTTTGAGCGAGTGTTTATAGTCTGAATTGTGCATGACTGTGTATGTGTGCATGTGTAAGCATGTTCTGGACTTTTCAGCATGCTTGTATACATATATTCTATAATTTTCACTGGAACATGAATGGGCATGTATCCAAATATGTTTTCATTTTCTGTAAAATACTTATTTACTTTTGTCATATTTGTTCATGTGACCTGTCTAGCCAATTTTTTAAAGATTTTTTTCAGATTTAGGGCATGCTCTTGGGGCACAGGATAACAATTAGTGTCTTCATGTATAAGATATGATTTGTTTTCATAATCTTAATTTAACTTGTCATAGGGTCGGTTACTGAACTGTTATGCGTCTTACAGCAGTCAAACCATAAGTGTAATAACAATAATTGCCTTATAGTAGCATCAGGATTACTTTCACATGGTGTCACTTTAAAATCGGAACAATATGCATGACTTAAATCACATATATCTCAGGGCTGTTGGCTGTCTGCCACTAACAATTCTAAGCCTCTTGCAAAGTTTAGGCTGTAAGGTCACACAATTTAAGAGTTCAACATCTTAGAGTCAATAAACAGAAAACACAACAGACCATAAAACTTGTGCTTTTGTATCTGTCAACATGAGGGTTCGTATGATCTGTTCTTCTTGATGTTTATAATTGGAAGTGAATTTGTGCTTTGGCCTCATTTTGTCTGCAAGCAATAAAGCAGTTGATGCTTTAAAGACAAATTTGGGTCATCTGCAACAGAAAGCGTTCATTGCAGATAAAAGCCATTTTTTCAGAGAGAAACAAACTTAAGTGCAATACAAATATTACTTTTCCTGCATTAGCATTGATGTTTTTGCTTCCATTATTTTTTCAACTTTTATGATGTATGTTAAATTTTATACAGCGGTTTCTGTTCTTGAATTTGCTAGAGTAAGATCATTAATGTTTTTTTCTTTCCTACTTGATTTGATTGTGTTGTCTCCATTGTTGAGATGTACTGTATTCTACTTGCCAGTTTCCGTGTCTATTACTACCTGTACATATCTAGTTCCCGTGGCATTCTAATTAAGATTAAAGAGGAGTATAGCTAATTTCTTGACCAAAAACCACCTGTCATTTACAAAATGTCTAGACCTCATTTTTCATGTCACAAAAGTAGGTTCTCATGTTATGATAACACCTCATTTGAATCTTGATACTTTCTGAGGTATCAAAATTATTCCACCAATAATTTTCCTTTCAAAATTTAGAGACAAAGTCAACAAGCATCTGTATTGCAATCTATTCCAACACCACAAGTTTACCTGTGGACAAATTTGAGCTAAATTTACCTTTTTTGTTTGTTTTTTTTTTTTTAACAAAGATTCTCCAGATGAAGTCGGGAGGAGCCAGTCTTTTTATACATAATTTTCAGTGTGAGGAGCCAACTTTTTATACATAATTTTCTTTGAACTTTGCCTGAGGAACGTTTTTTTTTGACTTAATATATAGTGAATTTTTTTATGGAACTCTTGAACAGGAAGAGGGAAATATGAACTATGAAATGAAGCAGAGTTAATCTTTGTTTTTAGATTTCACGTGGCTAACATGCTTTGTAAGGTGACAAAATTTTGGCAAAAGCTCTGAGGAAACAACTATTGGTGCATAATGATTTGATAAGGAATAAGTGTCCTCCCTACTCAAAATAATATGACACATGATTAAGCATTAAGACAGGTCAGCAGTCCCTGAAAAACATGCTAAAGAATTTGCACATAAGAATATTCCATGTTTTTTATACTTTTATTTTTTTCCAAAAATTTTGAAATGTAATGAAAGAACAGTTGGTCTTAAACTTTTCGGTGCAGTTTATATTCATTTTAAAATAAGAATTTAATGAAGATTTTTATCAAAATGTGTATTCATTGTTGACATTTTATGTACATTTATGTACAAAAAGCATGAATCAGCAATGCTTTTGCTTCAGCCACCTACATGCGTTCAAAAATGACAATTAAAAATGGAATACTTGAAACATACAACCAGTACTGCATTTTACATGACTGGGAATGTCGTCAATCTGTGCAAACCAGGAATATAGTAACAAAAAACAAACTAACATTATCTGTAAATTACATTTTCAGTCTCCCACACATAACCTTACAAATTAGGCTTCCTTGTACAGAAGTATTCTAAGAGATGATTGCAGTTCTTCAAATTATTCTTTGGAGTACTGAATGCAAAACTTTAAAAGTCTCTACAACATGCAGTGATGTTTTTCAAGTTTTTTCACAAATTAGATTTGGTTCACCACTTGACAATTGTTCTTGGTTTGCATCATCATCATCATCAGAAACTGCCCAAGGTTTTAGAAAGTTATTCTGTCCGTACACTGCAAATGCTACAAACTGCGTATTCTGTTGCATAGAATGTGATGATGCCGTTTCATTATCACTACCTACATTCCTCTTTTGTCATGAAAAACATGTGATAACCACTGCTTCTCAAGCTGACATAGTAGTGATAATACATAGACAAAAAGCAAAGACTTTACATGCTATTAAAAGTATGGATGCTTTTCTTGCTTACGTAACACTATGTACCCTGTTTGCAAAACAATTCATTCCCTTTGCATAGGAAACAGGACTTGAAAAATTCTCTCCCAGAATGCCCCGAATTATACCATAAATATCTATATACACATAAAATCTCAACACAAGCATTAAAGCAAGGAGGAGTTCAGCTTGGTTCTGTTCTACATATGGTCCATCCAGAATTTAACACACTGGGCCTGGGATAGTGATCTTTGATCACTTCACATCAACACAATAGCAGTTGTAATATCAAATTACAAAGTACGTGGCCCAGGTCCAGTGAGTTGAGGATACAGACATGTTTATCATTTACTTCAGCAGACTCATATCATTTTAAAGATCCAATACAGTGCTGTTATTCTGACAGTGCCAACCTGTTCTTTGCTTCAAATGCTGATGAACGTGCATGGGAGAGTTGGAACAAGTATCAACTGCTCTCTTCATAAAGGAAACATCTAACTAAGTGAAAGATCATGGCCAGCAATTAAGTATGAAATAAGCATGTACATTGAACTGCAGGTTTCTAAAATCAAATGAAAAATGAAGGAGACTTCTACCCCACAGAACACTCAATTTTCTTTTGGACAGCCATTAGTATCAAAATGTTTTACATGATTGATCCTCCGGACAACAAACTGACAAAATGAAGGCAAATCTTATCCTGCACTTTAAAAATCTCTCAGCACTAAATCAAGGCTCTTTCACATTCAGTTCTTATAAAGCATGAATCTCCCATCGATTGGAAGAAATAGGATATTAATTCTTTTTAAGGCTGGGCTTTCCAAAACTGTGTATATCCTTATCAAAGGCAAAGGTGCATCAAAGCAGAAGTATCATTAAAATGTGTAAAAGGACATTAACTTAATATGTTAAAATAAGGACAACTGATTCAAATAATTTTTGTAAAATGCTAAGTGATGAGTCATCATTTTGTCCTTTCAAGTTAACAAAAGCAAAACCATCAGCACAACTTGTACTCAGATTCTTACCAAACGAAGCAAGGAAAAAGAGTAGCACAATATGAAAAAAAGTTCAAGTGATTGAATTGAATTTGTTACATTTTTTTGAAATAAGAAATGTACAAAGGACACATAAAAGAATGCACACCAATGAAATATAAACTTGCAACAGAATTCAACTCAAAATCATGTTAAAAATATTCTGATATAACCTTTTAAAGGGATTTTCTCATAAGCAGGTGAAGTATCTACTTCACATACACAATACGTTTTACATTGTTACAAGTTACACCAAAACTAGTATTACAATACAGCAGTTGCAAATTTTTCGGATTAGAATTCTTTTCAGAAACAGTCCTGTGTAAGGCAAATTTGGCTTTCGTCTTGACTTAATGAGCAATGTTTCTTAAAACTACTGGTAAGGCCTATGATTAATTTTAATTAACATCAGTTTTAAAATGAAACAAAATGTTCACAAATCTTTTTATAATCACAGCTCAAACTGCATAGGGAGCTGTCTTTTACTGACTCCATTTCTTCTTTCTCTTCTATGAACAAACTACAGTTATATTTTTCAGTGTTTTCAGTCTCACAGGTGGTAAAACTGAGATCAAGTCAGTAACTTAATTCTAGTCAAGCTTGCTTGTTGAGCGTCTAATGGTGGTATAACGATTTAAATAACGGGGAAAACTTAACCTACATATGGGCTCACTATACCACCTCCGACTGGCAATGTGCACATTTCAATTGTAGAAGCTACCAGCAGCATGCATCATTCAATGTTTATGGATTTCCTGAATGAAAATGACATTCAAGTCATGTTAAACATCATATCTTAAAAGGAAACATATCAAGGCACGTGAAGTTTACACCATAAAGGCTTTTTTTTTTTAAGTTAAAAAATGAGAATGATTTCATGATGAAATGCCCAGGACATCTTGCATCTCTACATACATGTGATTTGCTACTGGGTCTTATTAGACAGTTGTTAATTTCAAAATACCTAAATGGTGGAATCTTGTGTTTTAACAGTTACTCAGAGGCCACACTAAGTGCACTTCAGTGTAGTTTGTAAAACAAAGCACACACAAACTGGTGTGTGATACGTCAGTGGAGCACGAATTTGCCCATAAGCGCTGTTAACATCTCAGGGATATGGAGCACAGCCCCTGGCAACACAAACTGCACAAGAGAGCTGCTATCAGAATTTGCAAGCAGGGTCGAGTTTGAGGGCTGATAAGGTAGTGCAAAAACTTTGATACATAATTCTTTTGTATCATGTTCTCCCTCTCACAAAACACTGATTAAGAAATACAAAGAGACCAACTTTATACAGTGTTATCAACATGAGAATTCACACTGAAGGGCTACATACTGAGATCAGAATTGCCAGATGATAAAAATACTTCACACAATTTTTGTACAGATAAATGTCTCTCCTCTTCTTTCTCTCTCTCTCTCTTTCACTCACAGAATATTCATTTTACTTATGAAAATGGAACACCTTTATATAAGGGCTTACAAAGGACTGTACATTTGTTGGTCCCCAATAACCAGTTGGCATCCAGCGTTCAGACAATTACAAAATTGTAGCAATAAATGTAATTCACTTACTTGCCGGTCACTTTGTATATTGATTAAGCAAGATTTCAGCATTTAAACAAGAGTTTATCTCTAATGGGAAGACGATGAGACAGGTATAGCAGGAGAACACAATCAACAATGTATGTACACATAAGCATTCAATAAATCTTTTTTTTATACAGAGATCTTTAATAAGCACTGGATGAATGTTTGTGCTCATCCCCAAAAATAATTTGTTATAAAACAAAGCCCCATGAAGTTGGACTAATATTTCTTACCATTCCCAGATTATCATCTTTGAAAGAGGAGAGAGACATGGTTCATTTAGAACAATTCTTCTACTTAATGTCTGGCATGGTTAAACTCTAAATTTAAAACATTAAATTTTCTCTTACCTGCATAATCTCTCATGGTGTATCAATAGTAAAACCATAATAATAATGTTGAAGGTTTCGTTTGGAATGCAACCACCTCATGATGCTCACAACTTTTTTAAAATTTCAGAAAGTATCGTAATAATAAAATAAAATTCTTTAGTCCTAACTCATCCTGTTCTTTCCATCTTTGTGAATCGAAGCACTGAGTGCCACTCAAAAGCTGATGTGGACCTGGGGCAAGGATTACCCTTGAGTTGTATCCCTTTGGTTTGCAATCTTACTACTGCACCATTGATTTTTAATGGCAGAGGCAGAATATTAAATTATCTCTAACTTTTTAAAAATAAATGTCATTTCCCTACTACCTAAGACAAACTTCTGTACTTTACATGAATATTAGTCACACTGTCAAACACATTGTCTGAATATGTTAACTGTGCTATGAAACACTCTGTAGCATCCTGTAAAATGATCCAGTCTGTCTCCGCAAGACAACAAATTATAGTTTCCTCCTTATCTGTTTAGCACATTTGTGACAACATTTCAATAATCAGTTCTGGGAAATAGGATGGTTGATAAAAAACACAGATTCTTGTTTCAGTTCCCAAACCAGACGATGTTTAATTGCTGGTGGATATGTTTGTGCATATGACGAGATATTTTACTTTCCGAGTTCGAGTTAATACAGGTTGTCTCGAAAAATGGTGATCGAACAATGGCTGCCCAGTTTGACCTCTGAGAATGATTGGCTATGTGTACATGTCAATAGCCTTCAGTGGCCAAGTAATTCATCAAAAGTTGATCAGTGTGAATATAACATGGAATGTCTCATCCATTTTTGACTGGTCTTGAGCGAAGCAGAAACATACTGAGTTAGAGTGGTAGCCCAGCTTTAGTAAGCAAACAGAAATAAAAATACGGAAAAAACAAGCAAATATCCCACTAAGCCTAATGCATTGTTCACCAACAAACCCAAAAATGGTTCAGCATGACATGATTTTTGGTGGCCTTGTGATGTCCACAAAATGTGTGACGAGAGCTGATGGCAGATCAATGTTTCAACTTCGTGATATTTTGTAGAGAAGAATATTGCTCGAGTAGATGACTGCTAATTACTTATTACAGTGGGCCACTTCTGTGAAACTTTTGCTGTTTTGTATGGTGGTAAGGGAAGTCCTTGCAGCACAATGATGACTCAAAGAAGTTGCAATGCATCGACACACTACTTGATCAAATGTCAAGCACATTAGAAGGGCAAATGACTTTCAATCAACTCCTCTTCGAACAAAACAAGGAAACAAATTTTATATATCTGCTCCCTCAATATCCACCAAGTTCTTCAGCATGGACCGTGCAAATGCCATCCGATCGACAATGTCAGCCTGGCAGCCTTCATGGATTATGTGACACAAGTTGTAAGTTTTTGCGCACCGGGCAGGGTCGATGAAGGTCACCATGAAATCACTCTTGACGTGACTCAAGATGAGCTTCGTGTGGTCCTCAAAAAAGTTAACCTGCAAGGGGAAAATGGAGAAGGGGAGGAAGAGGAAAAACAAAAATTAATTATTCATTTCTATGAATGGAAAATGTCCTGAATGATCATTCAAACATACTACCTCATCACTGTTCACTGTTAAGGTGTCTGATTAATAAATATTACATATGCTGTTATTGGACAAAAGTGGCCATTGTTTATTGACGTTTAAGTACAATAAAAAGAGGTAATGATATGAAATTTTCAAGGGAAAAATTAAACATCTAAGAGCAATTTATGTGATGAAAGGTATCAAATATGGTTGAAGACTTGGGTTTCTAATTATAATTCTTTCTCTGTACTGTCTGGCCTCATTTGTCATCTATGCCTTCTACTTTAATCTAATCTACTGATTGTTGATCATCTCTGATTTGTTAAAATTAATCATATTATTTAAACATGTCTTCTCAAACACTTATAATCACTTTTCAAATTCAAATATTTATCAGTGAAAGTAAGTCTCGACAGCAGAAAACTATGGACTAGATTTTGCACTATCTGTAAGCTGGACGCATGTTGCCAACATGAAAGTCTGCAGTCATAGACTGTAGTTCTAGAGTTGACACATACCTGCAAGGTCCCATCACTGAGATACAAGACGATAGCTTTGGTAGTACGGAACCATTTTTTGAGATAAAGTGAAGAAGGCCATCCAGGGTCAGAATGCTGAGAACATTCTAGGTCTCCGCCCTGTGGACACAGATTAAGCTACATGAAATACCTGTAATGCATGATTTTAAATGTTTACCAACCCATCAATCACAACATAACCACATCTGACATACTTCAAAATACAACATTATCTGTAGGGGCCACTACTTTGGTCAGGCCAATATTTCTGAGCAGATGTCTCACATGCACAATTCTTAAACTTGGTTTAAAATGGTTCTGCTGGGGAAAAGGGGGAAATCTATAACGGTGCTTGCTACGGTATTTCAACCAGGACCTTGTCCCATCCAGAAAGAAGATATGTGCTGGAAATTTCAACCCATCGCCACACATACCTGAATAAGGTGCTCATCCATATACCGAGCAAAGTATTGTAGCAAAGTTGTCTTGCGGTCAAGCTCGTCTGGTACACTGTCCAGAGTAAATGGTGTCAGCTTGCCTGTCAAGTCACAGTACTGGATTGACCTGTGCATGAAACATGATTGATTGTAAACACCTGGACATGAAGTTTCTTATGCTTTTCATATTTATATGAAGGAGTTTATTTTATTTTTTATTTTTCATTTTTTTAAAGTTCCCACATTTCTTTACACCTATAGAGCAAGTACAATATTAGAAAACTGCTAGAGCTAAGATCATCTTGCAAGACAACAAATGGTTGGTGGAAAACAGTGCCAGTTATTTGGCTTGTAGCCAGGGGCACACAGTGGGGTTAGGACACATGGCAAAAGTCAGCCTACCATGATTTTAAAATAAATCACAATCACAAATGAATTGCCAAAGGTTTGCAGTAAACTGCTGGCAATGTCCTGTTGCTAATCGATTTATTTACGGCCTGCCTACCTCTTGACAGCCAATATGGAAAATACAATGCAATAATAGTAAAAAAAAAAAATGTTCCCGCACCGTCCATCAGGTGACATGAGGATTCTCGATGTATCATTGAAAAGGACACCCAAAGCATCATTTGACAACTGGAAGCCAAATCCATATTTGTTGGAGTAATCCACCCACTTCGTCACCCAGACTATGTTGCTGTCAATCACTGGGGATGGGTGCAGGCGACAATCTGTTAAAAAAAAAACCATCATTTTAACTCTTGTGCCTTTGTACCAACATGGGCAAATATAAACACTTGAAAAAGACTTTGTTACACCAAAATCTGTATTGAGTAATAAATGGCTGTCTGTACCCAAACATAAAGAGGCCATTATTTTAGGGCACAATTGGATGTATGTTCTTGCTTTACCTTTTGGCATATGGTCCAGGCAGGATGAAAGGACATCGAGCAATACGGCTGCAGATCCCTGCTTTGACTGTTCTGCACACGCAAAATGAAAGAAAGATAATAACAAATGCTTTCTTTTGAGACCGCAAGGTACCACATATCAATTTTGCACTCCCTCCCAGTCATTTCATTATTTCAAATTCACATTTCTAACCTCTTTGATGGGGAGAGTCCGTACTGTCAATAGACATGATGTCTGAGGTCACTTCCTTAGACACAAGCTTCACAGTTGGAGTGTGGCTATCGGACACTGGTGATTGGCGTGTTGATCGCTTCTCAATTACCTGTTCAAGAAAAGTAAATAAATTCAGCACCTGCACGTCAAAGAATATATCAACTGGCTGAAGCTCGGACTCAAACTTCTTTTCCAGCTGCATACAAATATCACAGACTTCTTCTATGACGAATGAAAAACACTTAGTTGTAATGTTAGAACTTCAGCTGCAGTGAGAAGATGTAGCACCATGCACAAGATGAAGTGGGGTTGACTAACCCTAACCAAGCACCACACTGACTACTACAGATATTTTGATCAAATTGAATTGTGTTTTAATGTGAATACTTAAAGTAAATCATTATGTTTTATGATGTATTCAAAATGTTTCCATCTTACAAGACACATACCTCCAACTCTTTTTCTTCCAAAAGATTCTCTGAGCATGAATTGAGTTGCATTTGACTTAGTGCATTACCCAGTCGACCCATGGGATCAGACCGTGATTCATTAGGGAATGCATATGACATAGGTCTGGAAGCAAAATAACAATCACCAGAATGCATCAAAATATTAGATTATAACTAGGTTTGTCTCAAACACATGTTTATACAAAACGCTTTCACTTGGTTGACCAGACGTTGCTCTATAGTTTTATGAACTCCGATAAAAAGCTGCTAGCCTTCTAAAGTGGGTAAGTCCTTTGAGTTTTTTTCCTAACCATAGCTTTTAATTGCACAATTAAACTACATTTCAAAGACATTTAATGATTGTATAACCTGCTCTCTTTCAGAAAATGGCACTTCATAAAAAGTCCATACTAAGTGCCCAGCACAAGTTTATTCATACCATTTGTTAAAAATAATAATACAGCTGGTAATATTCATAATAATTGATTTAACTAATTCACTATAATTCCTTTTAGAGCTGGAATTTTACAAGTTTTTCTTAAAGGTAGAGCTAGACTTGAACCATTCAGCCAGTTGGAAGTGAGCTGCCAGAGACAGACTTCTTAGGGCCATACAAATTCGTGTCAGGATGTGCCCATCTTTTCCTGTCTGCCTTTCTCTTGTAAACCCTCTTGGGTGTCAGGGACCCATTTAACAGCTGGGTCAGTTGGAATGGAGGTACTAATCCCATGGGTTACCCAACTTGCCTCTGGCTTTGAATACTAACATTTGGCTGTCCATTTATCATCATCCCCAAAGGAGGCACGTACACTCTCTCTCTCTCTTATCCTCTCCTCTCTCTCATGCACAGATCAATCCACTGTGATTCACTATTCACCAGTTTGTCTTGTGTGATTACTGAGCCGTTTGTCTTGTGGTGTGGTTACTGTGCTACTCACCGGTTTGTCTTAAGGTGTGATGGAAACTTTGGCGCAGAGGTACAGCAAGATGGAGACAGGGTGCGGGGCAATAACCACAAGTGAAGAATTCATCAGCCATGATTTCACGCAAGAGAGGGCGTAGTTTTGGGTCGCTGTTTAGACATCGTCGAATCAAGTTTCGGCAGGGAGCTGACATGGATGACGGAAGCACATAACTATTCTCTGTGATACGCAGGTAAGTTTCTTTCAAGGTGGTGGTTTCAAAAGGTGGTCGCCCAATCAATAAAGCATACCTTTTAACACAGGAGAAACAAATAATTAGTAGACTTTGTCTATTAGTACTTTTAAGGTTACAGTTTAATGACCCAATTAACAAGTAAATCAGAAGAGAATGAATAACTTTAAAATATTTTTATTCACATTTAAATCTGCAATTTTATTACTGTAAACAATATGATCAGTTGTCCTTAGGATGACATTCAAACTTTATATTAAGCAGTTACAAATGATCCGGGATATATATCTAGTTTAATGTGTTGTTTTGTCTTTTTTTACCTCTTCTGTCACAATAACTGGTATCAAATATTTGTGTGTGTGTGTGCGCTTTGGAGTAGCTGGTGAGAGTGGGTGGGTGTGTGAGTGTGGTGTGCAAATGAAAGTTAGAGAGAGAGAAAAAGTAAACAGTATGAAATAGGCATCTGCCTTAGTATCAAGGAAATAAATGCTAAAGGATGAGATTGAAAGAGATAATAGCAGGACGAACGGCCATTAAAAACTCCCAGGACACAAAAGTTTCTTATTCCTTGTGTTGGTTTGATAGCACAAAACAAGGAAATATACTCACATTATACAGCCCACTGCCCAAATGTCTGCTTCAAAACTATGCCCCTTCTTCTGCAAAACTTCAGGGGCAATGTAATTAGGAGTCCCACATACTGTCCTGGAACAATCCAAAAGGGTACAATTTACTTTCACTGATTATGATCAGTGAATAACTTATTTGAATAACTTATGTCCAGAGATCCTTGCTTTCTACACACAATCTAAACTTATGGTGGAAAGAAAATCATAAAAATCTTTCTCTCCTTCTGTGTCATCAGTTGCAAGTACTGTTGTGCAAAAATAGCAATCACAAACATCAATAATCTACAATATTTAGCGATGTAAGTTGTATTTTCTGTTGAGTACGCTGTTTTGACACTTTCCAATGGTTTAATAGAAGAAATTACATTTTTCTTTCTCCCTCAAAGTCCACTCGCGTAGCCAGTCCAAAGTCTGCAAGTTTGAGGTCCATGTTCTCGTTCAGCAGCATATTGCCCAGCTTGAGATCTCGGTGGATAATGCGGTGGCCATGAACATACTGCACTCCCTCTACCAGCTGCTGCATGTAGTAACGCACTTCTGGTTCCGTTAGACATTTTCGGTGCTTCAGCACATGCACCAGTGACTGTAGAAAGTCATCATAATGATCATCATTCATTATGGGTGGGTGCAAAATATTTTTAAATGATTGTGTTAAGGCAAGAGAAAAACAGTTTCAAGTATAACAAAGTTATGGTCTATGAAGGTTGATAAAGGATACCTCAGGGAAGAATGCAGTTCAAACATACTCCAACTTTTTAATCCTAGTGCTATAGACTTTCATCACATGACGTGATGCTAAGTTCAAGTTCCTAAAACTTGTACATACCTCCTATATCCCCAAACAGATTTAAACTCTAAATGTAGATGTCTAAGACATACACCATTGCATGTAATTACTTTCATGTATTAGAATATGTGCAGGTGTAAATATTAGTTTTAACACCTAACGAGATGAATGCTCAGTTCAAGAAAGTCTGTGCAACACATCTCCAACCCCAGATGATTGATGCGCTTAACCTGAAAACCTAAATGAAGACCTCATAGCATTTTTGTAGATGTTGCACTACCATGAGCAGGAAGTGTCTGCAACATAAAACCTTGTTATCAGGGGCCAGTGCAGGCAATTAGTGTTGAGCCCCCCTGTATCCCACACACACTTCTTGCACTTAGGGCATGTGTACTGAAAGCACTCTTGTTCATTTTGAAACATTGAGAACTTTTAACTGCCTCTACCATCTCTGTCCCTGGTTACTACTTTCACAAGGCTTAAACGCAAAATTTTATGTCTCTATTTATGTCTCTATTCTGATTTACTCCTTTTAAACCCTTTGACGTCTGTACTTCTGACAAACTGGGGTTATAAACATAAATTGCTTGGTTTCCCATTCAAGCAATGCATATTCAACTTCCGTAGCTTGAATCAGCTAAGCTTAGAAACTTCCACAACTCAAATAATTTTAAACCAGTCAGCATGTTGAAACCATTAGAAAATATGTGAAAAGTGTAAAATCATGTACTCCTCCCCCATCAACCCTGCGCTTCCCATATTCTCCTTTCTGTATAGGAAAAACGTGTGAACTGCCATCACTTCTGACCTGAGGAGGAGAGAAACATGCAGAATGACATTCGTTCATTGACTGGGTCGCACGAAGATGTACCCATGAACATTTTTTGACTCACTGTCATCGACTCATTTCTTTTAAAAGAAATGAAGAGAAATTGTTGTCAGATGTCCATAACAGACTTTTGCTGGGAACAATGATGCGCGAGCACATGCAGAATTAAAGACATGTTCTTTTTTCAACAAACTTTCTGAACTCAAACCTTCCGTAACTTTTTTTTCATCGATCTCTTGAAGTTTCGACTTGTAGAAGTTTGACTGTACTTAACTTTAATATTGTGGGTATGTACATTAACTTTTTTAAAGTCACGTGTCTGTCAACCATCCCTTAAAATCATCTCTCATCATTTGGTCATGGGGCTTTACTGGATACAAAAGACCAGGTATGTGACTGAAAGCTGCCAGACAACAGAACTTCATCACCTAGTTACAGGCCCATCACATCACTGGTGTGCTGCAACCTCGACCCTGGGAGTGACCTAAGAGGGTTGAGCGAGCGGATTGCATAAGCTGACCTTCGTCTATGGGTGACACGACTTTTGGAGACGAAAATCTCATGGTCACAACTGCTAAGCTCCTTAAAAAACAACAACAAACAAAGAAAACTTTATCCTTCCACCCACATTTGTCCCTTCTTTATATTGCTCCCATCCCCCCAAAAATCTCTTGAGCCTGGGCACAGCTACAAAACATGTCCGACATCCTACATGATCTCAGCACAGCACGACTGTAAAATGCCATGAAATGTCAAAGCATCTTCGTCTCCGGCCTTTACTAATCGTCCACAGCAAAAGGTCGACATTGCCCGCCATTTCCTCCTCTTCTCTTTATCTGAGTTGGCACAATGATTGCTCAACATGACTCAATGTGCTCAGCATGACTCAGCATGTCCATCTAGAATTCAGTGTGCTCAACATTGATGATAAACTGCCAAACCACTCTCCCCAGTTTTCATAGTTATAATCTTGTTAGCCCTGGTGCTATTACTTACAGTCTAGACTTGTCATTTACATTCAAACCTCACATAACTTACATTTAAAATAAACTTTATATCACAAAAAGCTATAGCCACAGTTAGTGCATCTGTCAGTGTAAGTGTGAAACTATGATACTTTGTCCACTGCCTTAATCTCCTCATCCACCACAAGACAGGGATCGTGTTTAATTTTTTATTTTCCCTGGTCATTAAACTGTAAGATACAAAAAAGTGGGCATTTAGAGTTGTTGTCATGTGTAATGGGATGCAATTAGTTTTTAATACAAAAGGTTTGTTTGTGAGTTGGTGGGGAATGGAGCTGATGAGATGAGTAAAGGAGAAAGTAAAGGAAGTGAGAACACTGCCTGCCAGTCAGTGCTCACCTTTCGGCTGCAGTTCTCCAAGATGATGTACACGTTGTCATCGTCTTCAAAGTAGCTGATGAACTCCACCACGTTTCTATGCTTGAGGTCTCGTTGCAAGTCCACCTCACGGAGGATCTGCAAGACATCAGACATTTGGTGATGTTTTACATACAACGACAACTAAACACCAAATATGCACGATCAAAAATATAATGAATGACATAATAAACATGAAGGAGTGTCGCGACACAGGGTTTGGGTTGCACTGTGAACCCACTTAGTGCCGTGAAGCAGATGGGAGTGAAGGGGAAGAACTATTTGGTGCCATGCAGGCAGCTTTATCTTTGACAGCAGCAGCTCCCCGACTCATGTTACCTCCAACCACAAAAGACCTTCTGTCAAGTGGTCAGATGGGGGCCAGTGCTTGTCCTGTATGCCAGGACAGCAAGAGGAATGAGTGCATCATGCAAACATGTTTGCACTTGTTTCACAGACCCGCGTGTAGCTGTCAAATAAAAAGTTGGCTAAAAACTATTAATTGAAATAAAACCACAGGTCATTAAAAACAATAAATCTGCGCTCGGGTCGGTCTTTAACCAGATACTGACATATTTTAACACGAAATATGTGCATACAAACATTTAAGTGGTGCTTTGACATTTTACTTGTGTAGTTCTGCTTACGATTTTAACATCCACCATGTACACACCATAAGAGGCAACGACATACAGTGTGTGAGAGAAATGAGAGACAGAAAGGCTGTGTGAATGTGTGAGAGAGAAACAGAGAGAGTGGCTAGACGAGTCTCATAACTAGGTCCGTGAGTACCCTCCAGGCTGGCAGCACTCTTTAATGTGAAAGTCATACGAGACACCTGTGATTAACATCTGAATAAAGCTCTTTCAGAAGTGTGGTGGAGAACTAACCCTCTGTAAGCCGCGTGCAAACGATTCACTTGGATGGCCACGCCCTTCTCTCCACACACTCAGGCCAGGAGCAGTTTTAAAAAGCAGAGCACGGAGACCTAGACATCTGAACTTTATTGGGGAGCAGGGGGTGTGTGTGAACAAACATTTCACTGACCACGCCACTCCCCAGACCTATTTCCCGTTTATGATGTTCCTATCAGGACAATAATCACTGAGACCTTTAGAGTCAAAAGTAGGTCACAGAAGGAGGGCAAAAGGGAGAGGTCACCACTTTTTTCCAGGACACGCTCGAGCGAGAAGCAGAGCTGACGAAGGCTATTTATAGCACTCTTTGGCTGTAATGATGTAAAACAGAGAAACGGACAGGTGTTTGCGATATGCAAGTTTGCAGTCAAACGAACGGGACAGGAGAGAGAGAGACCTTAAACATGGAGGTGGCCCTGGCAAAAGACACGCCCAGGACACAGGAGAAAAAATGGCAGAGAATGTTAGGGGTTCAGTCAACTTGTCAGCCACGACACACTCCGAGACTGATCGCTAGAAATACTTGGAATAAGGATGAAAACTTTTCTGTAAAGCCTCTTCCCTTGTAAGTGAAGTAATTCATGAGACTGGACTACTAGCAAGCCCAAGTGTCTTGTGAACAGCGCTCACTCTTATTGCGGCAGACAGCGCCACCTTGAGGCACGGTGCATCAGTAATCAGGACGAACTGTGTGGCTTGTAACAGTATGTAGATGTACAACAAGTAAATGTCTTTTGCCTGCTCTGACTGACCCAAGGAATAACCCACCGGGACCACTCACTCTCGTTACAAAGCAGGTTTTCATCGCCTCGCCCGAGCTCCCTCCCCAGTGGAGGCCCAGACATCGACCCCAGTGCAAACAAGACAAAGAAACGGCTGTCGGCCATGCTGTTCACATTCACCCTGTCTCATAGCAACACCAGCCCCGGCCAGAGAGGTGCAGTCTGTATTTCTGTACAGGACTGAGCTGTGCAACAAGTCATCTGCTGAAACTACACTCGGGTAACGATGGCTAATCTCTCGACGGACGAGCAGCCTGGCGGTAAAACCTGACACGTCTCGGCCAGCAGCCCCCCACTTCCCTCTGGACCTACTTCTCGCCATCCCGAGATCCCTGTGCAAGCCCCAGTGTCCACTGACCTCACACAGAGACACCAACTAACATCTCATACAGCAAAACACGGGTAGGTGTGTGTGTGGTGGGGAGATGAGGGATGCGGAGAGTCACACTGTCTGTCCCATTCTAATTTTGTAAGTAAAATAAAATTTCAGGGTGGGTGAGTGAGCAGGTGGGGAAGAGAATTTGCAGGAGGGGAACGAAGGTTGAGGTGGGGCCTGTGGGGTGGAATTTGGGTTTTTACGCCGTCGGCAACCACGGCTGTGTCGGAGGGAAGTAGGGGGCTGAGCCAGCAGGTGTATGCAGACAAAGCAGCAGGCCTGAGACGAGATCCGAACCCCGAGCAGCCAATGCTCACTGTATTAGTGGTAGAAAAAAGCGATAGTGACCCTGGATAATCATGTGTATGCTAGATGGTCCCTTGTACATCTTTGAATGAAACACCACCTCAGCATTTGATACACTATCTCAAAAATGTAAAATATAAAATACAAAGGATCACTTTGGCAATTTAAATCCCCCTCCCTACCAAAGCAGTGGTTAACATCTTGAGCTCACCATCTGCTGCCCTAACGTGTGTGGGTGGGTTGGGGGTGAGATGTGTGTTGGAGGTTGGGGGAGGGAGTGGTAAGGAGCCCATACGTCTGACATCTACGTGCTACGTGCCTTTCACGTAACGAGCGTTTTTATCGCAAAAAACGAGGTGCAGCCGACAGTCGGTTCACTGATGTGCGACGCGCCTGCTGGGTGGCTAGTGGGGGGGGGGAGGATCCAACATGGCTGTCGTCGTTAGCTCCCCCTCCTCCCCCACACACCACACCAGTAGTCAGTCGAGTGTAAAGTGCACACAGCGTGGAGGTCGCTGCTCTCGCCCCCACCCCCCACAGCACACACGACACCGGGGTCACTGCGCACACCTCCCCCTCCCGACACACCCTCACCGCTACTCCGCGCGGTTTTTGAACTTTATACATTAACGATAAGCACAAGTAGACACTAAGGGCAGCAGTGTGGCACCTTTCACACCTCGTGCATTCATAAAGTCTGTGCATCAGGTTGTGTCAGGTGGTGGGCGGATGTGAATGGCGGCAGGCTGCGGATGGAGGTTTGGAGGTGTTCACATTCCGCGGCGAGACAAGTTATTTTGGTTATTTTTTCAGATCCAAATTTTGTGTCTTATATACGTCTATCAAAAATCTTTATGTCTGTGCATCTGAGCAAGAAGGAGGAACTGTTTGGGTTGCTGGAAAAGAAAACCACGACTACACTCAGGTCACTAAGTCATATTCTGTCTCCTGCTTAATTGAAGGCCATCGTCAAGGCGACCTGGGGACAAATGATCGGTGTCTCGATTTGTTCCCCTGGAAACCAAACATGCGGGTGCTGTGCCCACCCGCCCACAGCAAGTGACGAAGTGAGTCACTCAGGGTAACTCAGGGTACAACTGCTCACCTCTTTACAGCCACCCGACTTATCCTAAGTTCGCTTCCTACATTTTTTAAAAAAGAAAATCTACTCTCAAAAACAAACAAAAAATTGAATAAAGTCGTTCAACCCGAGAAGACGATGCACACTGTCTCCATGGCAACTGATTACAACACAAAAAGTAATTCCGGTGACGGCGGAGCGATACATTCAGACTTTGGCTGTTGTTCCGCGAGCTCAACACGGCATATAGTTCCAACTTCAAAGTCATTCTTACACAAAATCTGTACTTTCAGACATGAAAACTTTTGCACGTTTCTATTATATGTTGAGCAAAGTTTTATTTCCCGCAAAATATGACAAAGCATGCTTTTGGTGGAAGCGAAGGTAAAAGTCCAGCACCTTCCGACCTCGTGTGCAGCGGTCTACAAGGGTTCTGCCTCAATGAACACATGTATCTATGTTTCGCAAATACTTTTATAAGGCTGTTATTAAATCTTTTGATGACTATGACTCACTTTCGACCAACGTGTCCCGTAAAGAAAGTCTCCAGCTGTCACTCAGCAGCGGGTCAAAGGTCGCTGCAGCATTGACATCGTGTGCTGGGTACAGCGAGCCACTCACACTCGCACATTTATGAGCAGAAATCGCGATGAATCATGCGACAATGAATCCGCGGAAAACTAAAAATTCTCCACAGCATCGGGTCGTGGGTCATTGCGGGTATGCTAATTTTCCTGGAAGCACAAAGACAAACGATTCGTCAAAGCCTTTTGTTTGGCCACGGTGCGTGCGTGCGTGAGGGCGATCTGAAGACAAAACGTTTCTAACTTCACTGGGAAGTCAACGACCGACATGGCAGCACCCCTTCCAGTTTTGTATCCCCCTGTATGCCAGTATGAAAACCTAGTCCACCCGACTACACTCAAAATTAAGTCTTGACACAGTCTTGTGGAAATCGGTAACGCGACTGTACAAGCTCATGGAATCGACAAAGGAGACACACACCAGGTGTTGGTGTCCTCGCCACCGAGCGCTGGTCTCATTGCAAGAACAAGATCCTTGTTTCGGCCGGAGGGCGTCAAACTAAAGGCAAGCCACCACCAACCAGTAAATGTTGCAAGCATCACACACACACAATGAGTTGTTTACACAGGCCTTCTGCCCGCCCCAACTACTCACAGTACTCACCGGCAAAGGAACAACAGACAAGAGAAATGACTCACTAAAACCGGAATCTTTTGTCTCGAGTTCCAGCTTCATGGAGGACGAGTTGTAATCTGTTTCTCTGTCGGACCCACGCATGATGGACTTGACTGGGTGGAAAGAGTTTAAAAAAATTCTCGAGCTGTGAACGAGCAGCGTATTCACTGGATGTGATAACGAGAACATCTGTATACAACTGACAGACATTCGGAGGTCGACAGTCCAACTTGTGGAACGTGTATCGTAGTTGGGTGACACTCGTCTGTGATACGCACGCTTTAACCTACGTTTTAAAGAATTGTCATTTTAAAAATTATTTATCGAGTAATACTAAACCATTTTTTGGAAAATGAAAACAAACACACCATCATGGTACAGGTGGTGCTGCCAGTCTGTCACAGAACGCACTCCCTGGTTTAACGAGGAAGGAGGAGGATATTGCACACAATACACACCTGTCTAAAAAAATACTCCTTTGAACCATACAAGGATTTTCTACCTCTGACCTTACCTGCAAGTCCTACCAGGCATGCACTGCCATCCAGTGGTGTTGCCGACTCCTCCCCATGTTCACACTACTATGAGTACAAACACTGTATATACACTGGCAAGCCCAGATTTGCTTGTCCTACAATTTCTTCTGGCCCTCAATGGGTTTGTTTTAAATCTCGTCGCTTGTTTCCTACAAGAATTCTGCTGTCGGTGCTTGGTGACTGGAAGAAGTGACAAGTAGGAATTTATGGGTAACAAGGGAGGAAAGGCCGCCTTCTCGAGCTTTACGACCTGAGGGGTTAATCTTCTCGTTTCTTTTACTGCGACTTGAGCTTCACAACGGTTCCCGAGCTTCACACGAGAGCCCTGGAGGACAAACTCATGGCAGCAACAATGACAATAAAAGGCTGATAGTGTACACGTGACGAAAACAGGCGGGAGGGGGAGTGGACTCCATAAATCTACTGATCATGAACATCATGTGGATACAATATGCCATATGCCTTATCAGAAACGAACCTGGTCATGTGAACATCTACTCCAAGCATTTCGTTCAGGCTTGTTAAACTTTTGTATACGTGCGCTAGTTAGTCTGATATGTTTCTCTTGCAAAGCCATGGGGATTATACACTTAACCCCCCCTTCATCCAGATTCTCGAATCCCTTCCCACTTTTTATGGCGAGATATGGGACTTTAACATGTAATATTGTGCCTACTTCCATCAGAAATCCGTTTGTTTGAACGAACGCTCATTTGGGATTTCAAATAAATGTGAAAATAAAAGGAAAACAAATATTCAATAATCCATTTGTAAAGATGTCTCACTCGTGCTGATTCACCCTGATTATATCCACAATGCGTTAACTGTCAACAAAAACTATTTTCTCCCTCTACCTTTAAAATAAAACTCCTCTGGTTGTCGGATCCACCCGTGTCTACAGCAATGAGCTAAGCACAGCATGTCCCGCTTGGTGCTGATACCCGTGGAGATTGTGACAGTCTGGTCACTGGATATCGGGTACAGCTGTCTCGGGCTCCGATATCTAATCATATTTCCTGCTTGGGACGTTTCTTCCTAATCTTTATGTTCTTTAACGAGGCACCTTGTTAGGGCAAGGGGAGGTGGTCTTGGTTCACAGGGGGGAGAGGAATTACAGCTCTATTTCCATACGCGATAAAATGTGTTTAGCTGGATTTTTTTTCAGGACCCTGGTGGCAAAAACCACATTATCCTGAGGTCTCCCAGCTTGCTGGGGGTATAAAGTTGTAACCACCTGTTGTAAAGGTATATGGTTTAATCCCCTTGCTGGAAATCTACCCTTTAGCAACGTTAGCTCTAGGTGGAAGCGGATACCCTGTCCCCGCACGTGCAGGGAGTAAGCTCATACATGTACCCTACATCTGATATGTGGAGGGAACCGAGAAACATGATGCTCGTTCAGCGACTGCATGAAGAGTTTGGTAAGGAACCAACCGCAGTCTCCAGCTCTCAGAACCTTCTAGCGATACATCTTGTGTCTTGACACTCAACCCACAATGTAGAAGAAACAATTCTCCTCTCACATTTCTGGGTGTTAACAGTAACAGTAACCTATACTCTAGAACTGTTTCCCTTTGTATCGGGAAGACCAGCTCACCTTTTGTTTTTGATGTGGTTTGCAGATTCTGCTCTTGCTGATGATCTTGCCAGCGTACACTGTGTAGGTCTTCAGGCTGAGCAGCTCGTAACATCGTGCAAATCCACCCTGAAAAAAAGTAATATAAGGTAAAATTATAAATATTAATAAAACATTTGCAAATGTCTTCCACCGCTATTTAATTCACTCTTTGCCCAAATAAAAAGCTTCTGCTCCTGTGCGTTACAACTCCTTCTAAAAGCCTTGGAATATTTTATTAAACACATTGTCAAGTATACCCCTATGACCATCTGTGTAAACACAAGTTATTTCATACATTTGTACGTAAATGGCTTTTTGCAAAAGTTGAGAATTGTGAATGACGGAAACAGGACGATCGCTTGCACATCAGGGGCGATAACCCACCTGACGGTCTTTCTTGACGTGCTTGCCCACAACCATCCAGGCCTACAGACCAACAGGTCCACAGTCCCACAGGTCCACAGACCCACACCCTACAGTCCTACAGACCCACAGTTACCAGTGTTACTTTTTTCGTTCTTTATATTTTTGTACCCAGCTGCTGAATCAAGAGATGGTGGTGCTGGTGGTGGGGTAGGGGGCGCGGTGGCACAAGGATGTCAATACGACTTTTATCATACTCCTTCATGCACTAACACATGCAACACAAAATAATAAATCAACGCATCCTAACAAAACATAACTTTTGGTTTGACTACCAGCGAAACCATCCGTTGATGCTGATGGACTGACCGACATCCTGGTCATGCAACACGTCTCCCGTGATTTTCCGAGCCACACCCGAGGGCCGGAGGGTGAGAGGGACTGAGAGATGTTTAGAGGCGAGCAGCGTGAACTGCCTTCCCTCGACCTTCAGCCTGGGACAGGAGATCGTTACCAGGGTGTGGTCACCCACCTGTTTTCACCTGTCACCAGCAGGACGCTTGAGCTCCCTAGTCCTGTCTACCTGTTCACCAACAAAGATGTGGTTCATGGCGGCAGAGCGGTGCTTGCTGGGAGTTGCTGTAGTGCAATGCTGCAGCTGTTTAGCAACAGGAGAGCACAGAAGTCAGAGGTCAACAGTCTGGCCCACATACTTTGTACACTGTTGACTTCGTTTGGGTGATATATAGATACAGGGCGCAACTCTGGAATGCTATCCCTCCGGACACGGAGGATATCAGGTCGTGCTGTCAGAACGCACGCGGCACGATTCTAACGTCCACGTGATCAGAACAGCAACACGACGGGTGCACGATGACAGGTGAACTGCGTGTGAAGAGCAATAAATGCACACCTAACCACGACAGTGGCAAGGATTCTCATACCCCGGGTGCATGCGCGTGGTCCGGGCAAAGAAATGAACGCCACTTGAAAGTTTCGATCTGCTCCGACAAGGCAAGCAAGAGAAGATCGATGGTGAGCCACTCACACATCTCCATGTCTCAGCATCTTGTGGGACGATTGCAGGACGGAAAAGCTCACTTTGATCATCAGCTGTAGAGACGAGATTTTCCGACAAATGACAGTTACAGACAAAATTTAACATTTGTAGTTCGTCTCCATTTTAAGCGCTCGTGAATTACCAGTAAATATTTTGTTGATTCAAAAGAACAATTTTCTGCGAGTCGGGAAGAAGCGAATTTCGTTAACCATAATACAATATTTTTCTTGAGCACGTGTCTCGATCATTTATAGATTCCCCCTCCCAAGCCCTGAAGGAATCGAGACCTTTTCCAGTCTGTGTATGGAAAGACAGGAAAGATGTTTGCTTGCTCTGTCCTTTCTCTCTAACTCCAAACAAACAAAAACAAAAGGAAGACACCCCAGAGAGAGAACAAGACATAGAAGCACATTGTTTCCAAGCAATACCACGAGCATTTCGGAGTCGACATCCGAAAAAATAAAACCCTGGTCATGCACAGTATGGACTTGTCAGCGTCCACAGCCAAGGACCCTGGGGCCATCTGCCTGCAAACAAGTGACACTGAGCGCCGCTCACAAACCCACCGCCGACGACATCGACAGCCCGAGGTCAGACTCCAAACGTCACACCACAGGTAGAAGCCGCTGTCGGTGCTGACCTCACTGGACTTGGGTCAGACCCGTGTGTCAACATTGGGGACCGAGGGCGGGATGCTGAAGGGGCTTGAAGGGAGGCAATCGCAGCAGAGGGCAAATAATAGCAGAGCGAAGGAAGGGGATAAGGGGAAGGAGGTTCTGCTGAAGGGGAACTGGGATGGTTCACCAAGAAAGCAGCTACGGTTCTATCACGATATAACAACTAGTGCTGTCGGCAGATGGTGCGGGATGGGAAAAGAACACAGTGTCCACGACGAGAACTGAACACAGCACACCTAATCGTCAAGGGAGAGGTGGCAACAGAGGGAAGAGATGAGAACAAATTCGTTTTGGCTATAATCTCTCCCTCCTCCAATCCATCACCTTACAGCCTACACACAGCGGCTTAACTCTGTCCGACAATGTTTTGTAGTACTGTATCCCCCTTTCTCGCATCCCCTCTTTCCCTCCAGGATGATTTCCTGTCTCATTAGTTTCCTCGCTAGGTCAGCAATGGCTCGGGGACACAGGGGTGGGTGGGTAGTCGGGGTGTGTTGGGAAACATCCTGCCAGTTGTACAGGTAAATCCTAGAATCTGCAGAGTCGTGCTGGCCAGCACCTCCTTCCCTCTATCCCCACCCCACTGCTGTTTGGTGACCCTACCTGGATGTTAGAGACAGGTAAATAAGTAATTTATCTATCAGCAGGTCTATTAATAGCTCAGAGACTACCTGTCGTCTGACTACAGGCTGATACTGTGACCGCAGGTTGACTCTTGCTTCTCTCTCTCACTCCCTCACACTCTCACTGGCTTATAAATCTCCAGGCTGGCGGTTAGCAAATATCTTACCGTCCGTTTTTTTCTACTGGAATTTTTCTCAACTGTCACACACGCGGATGTTGCGACCTACTGAATGTTAAATAAAGCTTGTGTCCGCAAATGTGTGGTTCAGCTGTAACTTAGCTTCATGTATTTTTTCACTCATTTACCACAGTTTGAAGAAAGAAATGGAAAAAAAAAAAAAAGATTGAGAGACGACACTTTTGCGCGCATGTTCGGTTGTTTTTGTTTTTGTTTTTTTATTGCTGACGCGTTTTGGGACCTCGGTCAAGTTTTGAAGGACAAGTGAAGCCGAGGAAACAATGTTTTGGAAGAATTTCCCTCTCGAAATCAATGATGGCGTCTGGTCTATAATCTCAGTTTCGCCGTTCATTTTTTTTCTTCTCTTTCATCTCCTTCCCTCCACTTTGTGTGTGTGTCCACAATGGCCGAGAGGAATGGTCGTTGTTTGTGGATTCTGATTTGGAATCGCCTAGCAACAGACAAAGGGGAATCTGCTGCGGTGCGCCGTTGTTTGTGACGCAGTGAGGTCACGTGAGCTGACAACGGTCAAGAGGTTCGAACGTCCTTCACTCCTTCACTCCTCCTACTAACATCTTTCTCCTACCCTCAGCCCAGACAGCTGTGTTCTTCGTGCTTCGCATGATTTCAAGACTGTCTCCAGTCTCAGACCCCACCCATCCCGTTCTCTTCCCTTTCCATAGAACGAGGTCCGCAGTTTCTTTGTCCTCGATTGTCCAAGGCTCGACACATCCCGTCCTCGTCTCTTCCTTGCAACCGTTGCCCTGAGAGTGACCCAGGGTGACAAGGTGGTGTGGTCTGTAGAAAGCTGCTGCGGGAGGTTTGGCGGGTGTCGGGTGGATGGATTCACAAGGGGAAAAAGACCAACGGAGCCTTTCGCGAAAGTCTGATATGGACTTGAAGGGTCAGTCTATAAATAGTGGTGAGGTCAAGGTGACAAGGTGATAACACTACAGGTGAGGTTAGCTAAGCGTGTCAGGCGTCAGTCTCAGGTGGCTAACTCCAAAGGTCGACACCTGCCGATGTAGCGAATCGAAACCTCCGGGCGTATCTAAACGTATGGGTATTGTCTGCGCATGCGCACGAAGCGAAACTTCACTACCGCCTGGTAGTTTACTTGAAATAAAAGTAAAGGACGAAACATTACAAAACATTACGAAATAAAATAGCATTGCAAAAGCAAAATTATACAACTCACAATATGCTTTGATCTGGTTTTTGATAAATAAACCCAAGAAAATATTTACTAATCCATCGGATGTTTATTTATCAAAAACCAGCTCAAAGCATATTGTGAGTTGTATAATTTTGCTTTTCCAATGCCATTTTATTTAGTATGTCCTGTAATGTTTCGTCCTTTACTTTTATTTCAAGTAAACTACCAGGCGGTAGTGAAGTTTCGCTTCGTGCGCATGCGCAGACAATACCCATACGTTTAGATACGCCCGGAGGTTTCGATTCACTACACCGACACATCAAGCTTCTCATTTACAGGTGTCGCTTTCCATTTGTTGATGCCTCCTCTTCTCACTCAGACACAGGGGGCAAAAGGCAATAAAATTATAATATTTTAAAATTACGTTCAGTGGAACTGTACAGCATCTCCTGTACCTCTCCACAAAAAAGCTCATACGCTGACTATATCACTGCAAGACAGCCAGCCCTGTAAACAGATGTCACGTGCAGAGAAAGAACAGCGTGCCCGAGACGAGAGCTGAACCCAGGACAGTCAACCCTCAGTGTGTTGGTGACAGGCGCTAACCGCTGTGCCACTGGACAGCCCCAGTGAGTCAATCTGCGGAACACAACTCAGTTCCAGCCTGCAGCTTGTAGTTCCAATCCACGTTCTTCACGCGTCTCTCCAAATGATTTCAACAGGTGCGTTGGCAAGAAGTGTGGAACTCATTGCTGTTATCAAGCAGGTTATCACCAGCATCAGACCATAAGCCACCCATGTGCAGCTGTGCTTCTTCTTTTATATATTTTTTCCATGTAATCTTTCCCACTGGACGTGGTCTGACGTGCTTGCTTGCTTCATTTCTCCGGTATTCGTTTCCTTTTCCATTCTGAGAAAAGCTCCGAACATTGACAGACTTTCCGCACCATCGACCACCCATGTCTTCTACCTCCTCGTTATGACCTCTTCACATCCGGAAGATAAAATCGAGCACGACCTCCCCACACCGGAAGACTGCAAGCTAAATCCGGCCAGACAAGCATTTGGCTTCGCACTATCAACCCTGAAGGTCCAGGAAAATGCAACCATAACTTTGTTTATCATAACCGAGGACGCACGCTTTCGAAAGAATAAAGATAATGTCCTAAATATATTTTCTGCGAGGTTTTTCATCTCTCTGGCACGAAGTTTTAGATAACTAAGTAGCGTGCGCCGCAAAGAAAACATCTCAAGAATGTCCAATATATTCTTGAAAATCATCGCCGACAGGTGTAAATGCAATGCCTCAAAGCACTGCTCGAGGACAAGACGAGGGCAATGAAGTGAGTGACGCAGGTAGTAACCACAGCAAGGACTGGAAGGAAGGAGCCACACGCAGGACCGTCCATAAAGCCAGCCAAGCTAAAGTAAGATTTCCGGGGGAGACCGCCGGATGCCAAGGCAAGCAAACCTCCATTCCATGAAGATACAGGCCGGCAACTCCACGATTAGATTGAGGAATCAAAATTTGCGAAGCCTGCGTGCAGCGGCGCACGTCCTCACCTCCTCCCCCAGGCAAAGTCTGGCACCTTCTGTGCCAAGTATCTGTCCTCCACAGGCTTCTGCATAGTTTCACTGTGGCTGATGGTGGACATAACACAGACCCAGCTTCGCTGATGGTAAATGACTCAGCTGTGGTCCGGAAGTAATGAATTAGCGGGTACGTGCAGGTATATACAGGTATATACAGGTGTGTGTTGCTCTTAATTGTATCTTACCAACTAGACTCACACACAAGTACACTTCACACGACAAACCTCACACAACCATCAGCATTTCGTGTCTCCTACCACGGCCAAGAAGTGGTCGCTAGCTGCCTCGTAAACGGAGAACAATGGAAAATGTAGAATACAGTTCCCAGGATGCAATAACAACTTGACTTCGTACCTTGGTTTAAAAAAATGTTTTTGTTTGAACGCGAGTTTCTTTTGGAAAATCTTCTCGTCTTGTTTATGACCTGTCAGTAATAAACCCTCGACAGAGAAAGTATTATAAGAAAAACTTCTCAGACACAATGGCGAGTTTCGGTCGTAGTTTTTGTTAATGGCTGTCATTTATCATATTTATCATTCACACACCCAGAACATGGAGAGGACCGAGGATAGGACCGGAGTCACCACGTTTACTGGCTGTCAGCCCTCGGTGTCATAAAGATTGTCGCTCCATCTTACTTCCAGGGTTGGGAGGCAGGTGACAGAAAGCACGTGAGCCAAACATACGTCACCCAAGGTGGCGCCACGTTCTCGTTGTTTCTCGTCCACTGTCCGCTGAGCAAACTAAAGATTTACTGAGCAGAGGGGAGGAGGGCAACCTTCTCTTGAGAACCGAACACACGGCAGGTGTCAACTCAGGGTGTCAGCGACAAAAAATATGAACATCTCATCCTGTCCAACATATCAAAAAATGTCTCGACATGTTTTATTTTTCTCTGAAGCAAGATATATTCTTGAACGTCAGTTGTCACGAATATATTATAATTAGAGGTGACAACAGACATAAACTTACTTCTAGGCAAAGCACAAGAAAATTAACATTAATTATCAATGTCCCAGTGGTTCCTGTCTCTAAAACACGTGGTCTTCAGGTAGCAGTTACAGATGCTGGAGATTTTTTAGACCCTCCTTAATTTGTTGAGGTTTAGTTTCAGACCCCCACCTGAAATATTGGACCATTTCGGAAAGTACACATAGATGTACAATGGACAATAAACAAAATGGTGATTGTGATGTAAGTCAAGAAGCTGCTGCTATTGCCATCGCGTTTTTGTGAAGGTAAATCTGCCATGATATCTGATAACAGCTAATGTCGAACTATCAGCTTTTAAGTGTTTGATTTATTTACACAATGTGTACAACCTAAACACTTGCACTTTGATGCCCCTGAACCAAGTTTTGTTTTGTGTGTGTACGCGATTTAGAGTTTTTTTTTTTACAAAATCAACGAACCTGTCTACGCGGTTAGAAACGGTGAGTCACTCCATCCACTGACAGGGAGGTGGGAGGTAGGGGAGGGGAATCAAGCAGTCAGGACCAAGGTGCTCGTCCACCTTCATGTCTCTACCTGTCTGGCTGGAAGCCTTTTCATGAAACCACCACACACATCCCATCACTGTCAACCAACACAATATGTATACGAGTCGGAAAGGTCAACAGGTTATAACCTTCGACACACAGGCACCACATAATACCAAAACTAATGACCACGACTACTACGGACTACACGCACGCCCCTTCCTATTGACCCTGGGGTCAGGAGAGCGGACTTTCTCCTGGAGAACATCAGAGGCCGCCATCACACTGTGCGACAATGTCGCATGAACTAGAGTTACTAGACGGTCAACGTTTATATATTTTCGTGGGTCTTTACCAATATTTCCCTCCGTTGTGTCTAAATTTCTAAACAACATTTTTCCGAAGTAAACCATTGCCTAATCAGGCAAAAGCTTGTTGACCAGCAAAAAACCAATTCCGAAAGCTACTGGGAGCGATGACAGGAACACGTGTCTGAAATATCAAGCGATCACAACTACAGCATTGTTCTCTCACACATAAATAATACGATGATATACATGATTGTAAATCTCTCTTCGCTGGCAAACGGCCTTGCCCCGACATTTCCGTGTCTCAGCTTCTCAGCCTCTGATGTACAACATGGCGAACAGTTGTCTCGTCCTGACAACCACCCTCCCTCGTCCCACCGTGTCACACATCGTGAGTGTAGGTGGGGGTCGACATGGTGTCTCAGAGGCACCAACCCCCGCGCCCAGGGGGACCAGTTCCCAGTCTTTGCTGCCTTTCAACCATTTGCTTGTTCAGGAACCGGTTGGTAGGTAGACCGGCGGTTGGGACAACCCTGGACTAGAGGTCTCTACAGGCTCACAGCCACCACAGGAAATACGAAATTAAAAATCAAGGACGTGTGCATGTATATATAAATTATATGTAAAGTCTCCTACTATTCCAACATCCAGGCAAGTCTATCTCAAACCTAAATGCAACGTATTTAATACCTTTCCCTCTTTCCATGTAATGATGTTCATTAGCTCCCTTCTTTCCCACGTGACTTGCTAATGTTGTTACATGCCTACATATATGGCCTTCCACATTTTTATGTTCGACTTTCTTGGAAAGAAAAAAAAAATTGTTCACAAAAAAAAACCAACTTGCGACACAGGCTTCAAAGTTCCCTTGAAAACCTCTCCCCCGGTGCTGGCGGGTTAACAACGCTCGCTCTCGTCCTCAAGGCGAGCAGACGGCGCCGCCCACTGACCGCTGGAGTAGATGTGGGGCGAGATGACGGCGCCATGGGCTGCAGCTAGTCGTCACCGTCAACTCGCCCAGCTCCGATTTCGTGACAAGGATGACGACGATGACACGGGGTGGGAGAGAAGTGTGTGTGGAGGGGGTGGGATGGAGAGAAGTGTGAGGGGGGTGGGATGGAGAGAAATGTGTGTGTGGAGGGGGTGGGATGGAGAGGTCGCAGGAGGCTCGACCCTCGCGCCAGCCTCATCACCACCAGAATCTGTCGTAAGCTGCGACAACAGACGACAATGAGGAAGGTGTTGGAGGCAGGTAGGAGTTGAGACCTGGGGAGTGTCGCACGTCTACTGCCTGGAGGTGGGTGGGGAGTGAAATTCAAATACTGTCAAATTCACATTGTGTCAAAAGTTTTCTAACAAACCAAGATTTACATCAACAAACCAAAAACATTCTTGGCTCCAAATGAAGAAAAGAAATTCCTATTCAATCATCCCTACAAAATACACAGCGGTTTCTCAGGTGAGGTTAGCATCTCCCTTGAACTCTTCACCCAATCCTAACCTGACCTCAACCTCACTACAGATATTAACCCTAACCTCAACCCAATCCTCTCCTCTGAAAACTACCTACAGTCCTAGACTAAAACTAACCCGAGTTATAAAGTGTCCACACACACAGGTAGGTGCACACGACCACGTGATTGCACAAGCAACACGACACGACAGGTGTGAGGTGCGCGCGCTGCACCTGATGACGTACACGGGGAGGGGGGGAAGCATCGCAATTGACTGGGAGCAAACATGGCGACAGTTGAGGCCCCAGGTCAGGGTGACACCAGTCCCACACACCAGCCTGCAGGTAACAGGTAACCGAACACAGCCGCCATCTAACACGTCACACGGTGTTTACTGACAGCTGGTAGTCGCTATACAGGGGTCTCCTAGCTGTCTCCTTGCTGACGTCACTAGTCGCTATACAGTGTCTCCTTGCTGACGTCACTAGTCGCTATACAGTGGTCTCCTTGCTGACGTCACTAGTCGCTATACAGTGGTCTCCTTGCTGACGTCACTAGTCGCTGTACAGTGGTCTCCTTGCTGACATCACTAGTCACTAGCTGTCTCCTTGCTGACGTCACTAGTCGCTCCCATTGTGAGGTACCCGAAATCAAAGTTTCAGCTAGTGGGACTAGTAACGAGGGTGATGGAGGGAGTGAGAAATGACTGAGAAGCTGGTGTAGTTGATGATGCTCCCCTCGGACACCTTCGTCACGCCCTTCCTCCACGGCAGACCGAGGGGTCACAGGTCAAGCAGGACCAAGAGGGGGGCGGGGGAGAAGTGGAGAATTTTGTATTAAAATAATTTTACTTGGGATTATTACGTATTCGTGATGACGGCGTATTGGGAGTAACAGCAAAAAGTAACACAATGGCAGGCAAATGATAGTAATCATCATCGTCGTTTTCGTTTCTACCTGCTCAGGGCGGCCTGTGTTGTGTCATCGTGCCCTACCTGTAGAAAGTAAATAAACGCTGCTTCACAAAGCGGCAGCCAACAGGGAGGTGACTGCACGTTGCTATGCAACTATCCGCCATGAGGGCCGTTGTTTTCTTTTTTTTTTTTCTTTTAAAGGAAGGAGGGAAATGGCAGCGTCCTGTACAACCGCCGGTTACTTCATCGTTAACAGACGGCGAGGTCAAAGGGTTGCAGTACTGACACCTGGCATCAACGGACTGCAGCACAGTGTATGCTGTCGTCATGTCAATAAAATGTTGTCATCTTGTCTATAATGATGATGTCCTCGCTAGTCGCTGGCACTGTTCATCCAATGATGCTGTGTCTACTCACAATGTCTACTCGCCCTCCCTTCCCCCTTGCACAGCTTGCCAGGCTGTGTGCCATCATTTTTTATTATTATTGTAAATGCCAACGAAGTAAAAGAAAAAAAAAATAACAAAAACCACGCTACACTATAGCCGACATCTGACCGGAAGTGGTCTACCCTCAGGTTGGGATTAAAGTCACATGCTTGCAAACTTCTCTAAGATCATCCATCACAATCACAAGATTTTCAAGGCAAGATTTTTAGGTAATTATTTAGCTGTGGATTTCAAGAATATGTTCCGCCCGCTTCTTCAAATATTTTTCTCTGCCCCATGGAATGTCTGTGTATGTGCGTGTTGTGCACGTGTGTGTGTGTGTGACAGAGAGCTGTAAGACAGGAGCAGGTGACAGCTAATTTGTCAAAAGCAGCTCAGGTCGCTGAACAAAAATCCATTCAGGACAGTTGATGATCTCTGTGCCCAGACAGTGATGGTGCTGACAGAATGTGTTGGTGTTGTGTCTCTCTAACCTGTGAGTTCACGTGCAATGACAACAGCATCCCACGAAGAGGCCATGGTGAGTGTTCAGGACACAGGCTGCCCCATTCACCCTCCTGCCCCCTCCACCCAACTGCTAGCTGCCTCCATGCGGGATGACAAACATCGACACCCTGTGGCTGAGTTTTTGCGGTTCTCCCCGACTTTCTTTAATTCAAAACCCTAGTCTCCCTTACCCAACCCCAATCCCAAACGGTTCTTTCCCATTAACGAATATTTATAGTTACTTTTTCTTTTACAAAAACTGATTTATGAAAATGAGTCACTAATTAAAAAAAATTAACAAAAACCTTGGTGGGCGACCTGTAACTTAGATGTCCAGTCTTGATAAACATTTAATATAAACAAACACAGATTTAGTCCCAATGGGAGGCTGATGTTAATTTAGAAGAATTATTATCGAGATCCTATCTACAATGTAGTGTTGTTTGGATGTGTTTTTTCCTGCATCAACTACAAGCTTCTCTCACTTCTCTCGCCCCCAGTACAACAGTTGTTTCAATGTGCACCGCCAAGCAAACGTTGCATGCCGGGAAATCAGGTTAATCAAGTGCATGAAGGTGTCCTGCTTGTTAGCCAACAGCTGTTTGCTCAGGAGAGCAAGGTTGGTGGGGGGTGGAGTGTAGGGTCAGGAGGGTGAAGGGAGAGTGTGGGTCTGTGTTGGGACAAGCATTTCAAAAGCAGCGGCAGAAGCTTTGGCGACCTTTAAAAAAAAAAAAAAGGCCAGATGCTCACCCAAACCCAGGCTAGTGGCTAGCTGCATGGTCACCGCTAAACAGGCAGCTAATGTAAACATGTGTAGCTGACAGCTAGCATCCTACAGACATAATGTGCATCGGGCCCTTAGTTGCTCTTGGTTTTATGTTTCATATCCGGTTCGCGAGAAAGCATTCTTTTCTTTTTCTTTTCTTTCAAAAGTAGCGGAACTTTCGGTGAGACTCGGTACTCAAACACATTATCCCTGCTATATTCTTTATTACATTCTGCCGATGGCATGTGCTGTTGTCCTTTCGTCAATCATCAGTGCTGGATGTGAGTCACCTCTTGGCACACATCCACAGAACACAACTCGAACCCTTATTTTTGTAATTCGCATCCAGGGACCTTATGACAATATTTATTAATCCACAGATATCCTTCTTTTAAGAAGACATAAAACTCTGTTCATTGATTGCATTTGATGATGTTAGTGACAGACGATTACACATATTGTTGTTGTCAGAGTCTACAGTAGAGCACTTCAAAGGGCGACAAGTCGAAAGCGATCATCTCTTGAAGTGCGATCTCATCGACTGATGTCAACAAGACGATAACGCACACAACAACAATAACATTATTCTGCTGCCAGTACCAGGTCACGTGGTGTTGGGAGGAAGATTGCTGCCCCAAACCCTGTGATTGACTACAGGCATCAAGCTGACACGGAACTACTTTCTGGGCGGAAGACGGTTTCCCGATGTCAAGCGACGCACTTCCCTGACGGCCTTCCGCTGCCTCTATCGCAGGCAGACACTCGGCTGTGAGCTGAGCTCACTCCTGTCTGCCAGTGATGGCAAGAGAAGGCAAGGAAGCAGAACTCTCTTTCCCCCAACTGAATGTTTTTGCATCCAAATTGACAACAACAAAGCGCGGTCACAGTTTTCCGTCAACAAGTCCTTGTTTCCCTCCAGACAACATTCCAGAATGAGTGAACATCAATGAACGTTAATTAATGTCACTACTGATGTAGAGAAAAGGTTTAATTATTATCATCAAATGTTGCGCTTGTAAACCTGCCCCTGACCTTTGATAATAAATGTTTATGTTTTATAATACAGTTTAATACAAGATGTTATACGGGATGAAGCCTCCGGCCTGAACTACACTTTCTACCCTCGGCATTCCTCGGCAATTACTGTACGTGATTTACGCACGCTCCCACGTGACAGAAAGTTCGTTCACTTGTGTTCACTACTGTTTTCCTGCTCTGTACGTGACAAACCACGTGAGAAGGATGAGAACTACAGTTCATGTACACTCATGAAGACAAGTGTTCTGATGGGAGGGACGAGCACACGGACACACACTACAACATACACAAGTGAGTTGTCACCAAGGTACGCCAGCTTGTGAATGAGATGAAACACGTGTATACTTCTTGGAAAATGTTTATTCCTGAAATATATTTAGTACACAATGACTGAGCAACAGTCCCGACACTCTCACACAAATACCGAAGATGATGTGGAATGTAAACAAACCGACGAACGCAGATACATGTGAACCTCTGAGTACTCCATCTCCGGCAAACAAACTTCATCTTTCATAATATCTACATTGTGGATTGTTATTCTCTGTCGACTTTTTCTGATGAATACGAGGTTTTGTGTGTGTGTGTTTTTTTTTTATTCAGCTATGCCTGCACCCCTACTGGCACCGCGGTGCCAATGTAACATGATAATCTGCGAATTCTTTTTTTTTTTTCACTTGCTCGCCTGATACTCTCGCTCCCTCACTTTCCCACGGTCGGCAGCAGAAGTCGAACAAAGGCGAGCAGCTCACACTTCCCTCGCGCAAAGTTCGCGCCGCCTCTGGTTGCTAAGGGCCAGTCTTATTTACATAGACAGTCAGGCCGGTGTGGCAGGGACAAGTTGCCTTTCTCGGGCCTCTTCAAATCCTTCAAGCTCAGACACGACCGTGAAGTTCTTGCCCCCCCTTACACCTACACTCTCCCCCTAAACTTCATCCTCCCCTCCCCTCCTGCTGAGCTACAACCTCGCCAAGATTCCAAAGGGCAGGCAACACAGGAAACTGTTTCCCCCCGCCGTCTGTGGAAAGTATATCCAGTTTGTCCTGCCCTCCGGACGGACCTCGCCACAGCTGCGGATGTCACGTGATGCCTGCTGATGCAGCTGGGGACAGGAGTGGCAGGAATTGGAAGCTGGATTCTCTCTCGTTCCAAACATAGAGCTGAAGAAACGCGGGTATCAGTCGGACAGGGTACCTCGCTCATTGAGGAGGGAGAGGCGGCCCAGCTGCCACCTTCTGACTGAGATAAGGAGGCGGTGACAGATGTTCCACATTGCCAGTCAGGGCGGCTCTGGCACAGAATGACAGGGAGAAGGGTTCCAGAAGAACTGAAGGTTAAAAAAAAAAAGTACTACTTCCAAAAATAAAAAACAGCTGTCAAAATAAACTCTCAAATTTCCTTGATATGCTTCGGCGTTAATACTACCAAGCGGCGGTGTGCACGGAACCATCAGCAGAGCGAGGACCGACGAGGGCATGGCGATAACATCCCGAGATTAACGAGCGCGCGATAACCTTGGCCTTGGTAACGAAAACTGAGGTCTACTCACGGGAAACACTGACTACACTAATGTAGGAGACAGGACGCTAATCGCTTAATGAGCTAATCTCTTAATCACCGGCTTTCGTGAGTGGTGGTATCTCTACCATACACAAACAGCGCTTGTAGCAGATTCGTTTCCCTTCTGAAACTTGCGGACGCTTTCAAGTGCAGACAGGAAAAATCGCAAAACCAACACACATCATGCCCCCAACAACCACCACCAACACCACCCACCTCCTGTCTCAACCACGGTGACGACAACGCCGCCATCTTGTCCTCTCCACAGCATCAAACAACCGCTGGATGCGGGGCCTTTGATGACCAGAACAGGGAGGGAGACGGTCGTGTCTCAAGACAGGGCAGGCAGTGCAGACAGCTCACCCTCCCCCCTCAAAACCCCGCAAACACCATCACCAGGTACACACAACATGTGGGACAGTCCTCAACATCAGAGGCTCAACACCTGGCAATAAAGCCAGTGCATAAAGGTTAACAGCATAAATTAACGAAATAAATATAAACTTTGGCCCGCGGTTCAAAGTTGAAACGAATTTGAGAAAGGAATGGACTTGTCTAGACCAGAGCACAGGTTGAGTGCTCACCATCCGAAGTCACTTTATCAACAGGTAGTGAAGCAAAGCAAGCTTGCAGGATAAGTAAGGTGCAGATGGAGTCTGGTACTGGAGGCGGAGTGACCCGTGGCACCTCTATCAGCAACCCTTGAATTTGCGGCGCTGGTCTTGTGAACAGGACTGTGAACATGTTCTCATAGGTTTTACCGTTACTTTGCCTCCATGTAGCATGACCATGTAGCTGTGTTTGGCTGCATAAGACCTTCCTGTCGTGGTTTGGAACTCACCCCTTCCTTCCCCCTTGTTTTGCTTGTTTAGGACCAAGCAGCCACGCATCGCTCCACTCCACTGCATCCTCCAACACACTGAGCCATTATATTATTACTACGGATGTTTTCTGGCCTTGACAGAGTAGCATTTAATTTATTACAGCCGTGTTATTAATGTCCCTTCCAACCACATCCACACATTACTACAACTGCTGCCATCCCCAGCAAGTCATCGCTCTCAACTGCTCCGGTCCCATTGTTTGGGGTCTTGAGCGTCTGCCAAGAACAGGTGAGATGCTCTGTCGAGGGATCAATTTTTCAACCCCAAGCAGGAAACCTCTAGGGTCTCTCCACATCAGAGGCAAGTGGTCAGAGGACAGTGCGCCAGGTACACACAGCCCCAGGCTAGAGGTGGAGGGAAGAGGAGGATGCTGCTTTGTATGGATGCCTGGCGCTGGGCTAACAAGGAACTGGAGGACAAACATGGCGATGGTTGGCGCAGCCATCAAAAGGATGTCTGCCGCAAGGACCCGAGAGATTTCCTTCAACAAGGATGAAGTTTGAGTTCCGCCATCCGCACGAGTTCACTGTATCACGCTTGGTTACAAAACTTGAGAGAGAGAGTGGTTGTGATTTTTTTTTTTCAAAGCTTGCAACTATTTTAACTATTGTTGTGACTTTTACAAATCATGTGTTTCTACAACTGTGTGATTTTTATATATTCTTAAAATATCAGTAAGCTGTTGGGTTCTTCCCTAATTTTGCCACATTAAAAGGTCAGTCTTTCAAAAGATTTAGTAAATATCTAGCTATTTGGCTATTTTACAGACAAGTAATGAGCAAATTTTTCTCGTACAATCCAATAACTTGTTCTGCTCTTCTGATCTGAATCAATTCCAAATTTCGTTTGACTTCAGAGAACCAAATTTTCAGCTGTTACTTGTTAATGTTTGCATGATACTACCAAGATTCATGCGTACAAACAGTATTTATAAACACAGATCCCACTATCCCTAAGAGGAATGGCTCTCGAAACTTTTGTCTGATGTTTACGATGGTCAAGGTGTATAACTTCTAACAACATACTGTTAAAGGTTACATAACTACAAGTAGCATCAGAGTTTATGTTTGTAGACCTAATAATAGCAGAAAAAACAATACTTCTTAGCTAGTGCTAAAACTGCTTTGGGGGATTATTTCAGAGAAAAGTGGTAAAGCTCTCATTTTTCATATTTCTCTTCCAGAACAAACGAAGGTAATAATGATTTCTATTGCACCTTTCTCCACCATCAAGGTGAACTCAAAGTGCTTTACACAAAGAACATCACATAAACATGATAAATGCTAACATAATACAGTCATCAATTCTGAACTCAACAAGGAAGTATGAGGAACGGTCGGAAAAAAGCTAACAGGTTTTGTTCCATTTATCTTATCTAGAGTAGCATCTGAGTAGGCCAAGATGCCCACACTGTATATCCAGTCAGATTGTTTTGTGTCTACACACTGCTATAGTCAGTATCACACTCAAACTATCTGGGCATAGTCGTTTAGCTAAGTGGTTCTCAAAGTGTCATCCACAGACCACTTCTGAGCCGCAGACATAAGTCAGGTGGTACATGGCTCTGTCATCATGTCAGCAAAGTGATACTTTTCACCTTAATATCTCATCAAAAACTACATTCATCACATTAGCTTTTTAAATAATAAAGAACTTTATGAAGTATGTAACTTTATGTAAACTTATTACTACTGTCACAAAAGTACATTTAGTTTTAAACTGTAATGAAACAAATGCGGCAATTCAATTTTAAAATTCACAGTACAGACTGATTTTAGGCCTTGGTGGGCCACCCTGTTTGTTACTTTACCAAAGTGGTCCGCATTCTGAAATACTTTGAGAACCACTGATTTAGCTGATAACAGATATCATTTTAGTCTTAAAAGCTACTGTACATATCTTGCATTATCTTTACCAAAATCAGCAACTTACTTATAGACGGTTATTCTTGTCTGACTGAATTTTTAACATTTGTGAAGATATTTGTGCACAAACATCAAACTGAGTTTTGTTAATTATATTAATTAAACTTTATTTTCGTTTTACTCAAAAAACAAAGAATTACACCGAGTTTGATTTCTTCTACAATGGTGTGACTTTCCAACAGCCTTATGACACCACCTACCCCCCACAACCCCGATTACTCAAAAGGGAATCTATGCCCCTCCTCTTATCAAATCCTAAACAAAGAACAGCAGCTGGAGCGGACCCTGTGTTTCTTCCCACGAAGGCCACAGCACAGCCGGGCTGTCAGGTAAACACGTGGTCTTCTGACAGTTGACACATTGCTCCACGGTGTTCTCCTCCCTCTCTCCCGGGGTGAGTCGCTCACAGTCAGAGGTTAACATCCTCAAGTAAAACTAGAGTAGGAATGAGGGCCGAGCTATCGTCGACGATAAGATCAGGAGAGCGACGGAGACGGTGATGAAGGGGTAGGAGGGGGACAGGATCAGACGAGGGGGAACAAGACTGGAGTCTTCCTCTGTATGACCTGTAGGGGGAGGGGGAGGCGGGGCGAGTGTCAAAGCCAGGACGAGGCCGGGACTACGTCAGCAGTAAAAGTGGATCTTTTGTGGTCTCCAGGCCTGGCGACACCTGCACGGGTCATCTCGTGGTCTGAGTTCACTGGGTCACCCAACTCAGAGACACTAAGGAGGCCCGACACAAGGAACAGTATGATTTGAGGTGGACCCCGTGACTGACACAAACAAAATAGTAAACAATGACAACATTGGACAACATTCCACCTTTCATCAAACATTCTTAACTATTTTCTCTTACCTTTCCAGCAACCTCCCTCGCAGGTAATTAGTATCCGTACTTGAATCATAGATAATGCGACTTGCATCAAACTGACTTATATCCTGGCCTGGGGCCAGCTGTCCTTGGAAATGTTGCTGCTGCTGGCGACTGGGGGAAACTCCCCGGTGGAGAACTGGTCCTTCGTTCGTGGAGGCTCTGGAGCCGGCCTCGGGACCCCGACTGGAGGAGGACGACCCTCCCTGTCGGGCCGATGTGGTCCTCAGTTCCTTCATCCCCCTGCTGGTGGCCGGGGCAGCGCTGGTTGTCGCAATGGTAACAGTGGGCAAGGGTTTGGGGACGAGCACCTCCACTGACATGAGGTTGGCGAGACTTGACGACGACCGAGGGGCAGGTCGCACCACGGCTACAGCTTTGGAGGCGATGATGGTGACGAGCTTGGGCGGCGCTGGGCCCCGTGACCAACCACCACCACTGATCTTCCTGTTTCAGACACCAGGGCAAATTCAAATTTTAACAGTTTCCGCTCAGCGCTGAACCCTTGCTACACACAACTGAAGACCTTACTCGGCACATTTGAACAAATATTTACAAATAAATCTCTTTGAAGCAGGCGTCTCTTCTTCTGTCATCCGCTGAAGAAAATATCCAGGGTTGGGTGTCACAACATGTCTTGTTCTCTCTTCTCTCTATCCCCACATTGCGCGGTGTGTGCACTACCCACAGTGAAGGCTCTACGCGTGTCCTGCCCTCCCCAACCCTCGTCTGGTGTGTGCAGGGGAAACGTGGAGTAACTCGACCCCCGGCCCCTTGTCAGCTGTGCTGGCCCAGCTGTGTGACTAAGCGAGTCAGAGGGGAGAGATAGGGTGGCTGTGCGTGCGGCGGTGTCGCTACAGCCTCGCCACGACCCTCGGCCCTGCGTGCGTGCGTGCGTGTGCCCACTACACTCCGTGCGTCTGTAACGCGTGGCTGCAGGCCCCGGATGTTGGCTGTCCTGTCCTGTCTGTCCTTTGCTCGCTCAACTTCGCAACTTCACAGGCGGTGATGCATCAAAAGCTGCGCACACTTGTCTGTCACGTGCACAAATCCTCCTCAGCACCTTTTTCTCAAATGTCACCTCGGGTAATTTGAACCCTGCGACACAACTGTCACCCTGGACTAGCGGACTGCGTGTGGGTCCGGTGCTGGGGGATGTGCAAGGAGAGCTCAGATTTTGCACCCTTTCAATTAAACTTCCTGAGTTGCTGGTGAGAAGGAGGCTGGAGCCCAGTGCACGCAATCAATGCCACGCGCAGCTCGCAAGTGGGTCAAAGGCCGCGCGGTCTCGTCGCTCGCTTTTTTCGGCGTTACCCTGGGCGACCGACAGCTTTGTCCTCGTGGACGGCAGTGCCCTGCAAACAGCACAGAGAGAAAGATTGGGGACATGCCACTACAGTAAAGCAGGCTGTCAAGACACACTAATCACTGATTCATCCCGACATAAGTCCAGGAGAATGATAATAAACATTTGTTTATTGTTATGTGTCAATAAAATAAATATTAAATTATTCATGGCTACAAGTCTTGGCACCGGTCGAAGAAAGGATTACAAACAAGTATTTATTTACACAGTAGAACTTTAGAACTTCTCCCTTATGATGCTTGCTGGTCATGAAACTATGAAAGCAGGGATGTCACTTTAATATTCAGATTGAAATTACTTCCACAGCACGCGGCAATTCACTGACCTATATATTTATACTTTCCTGATATGTGTGACCTACATTTGACAGATGGGAAATATACATGTTTAATGTGAGAAATTATTATTGACTACTATAATGAGAGTCATGACCTGTAGAGAGTATAGAATAGTGATAAACATGTCGCAGACGAGGATAGGAATTACGCAGGACACACAAAAAGTTTTTTTTTTTAAATGGCGGGATTGAGGGAAATGGGAGGGGCAGCTCAGTGGGGACCGCACTCCCTTCCGGTACGAGACACCCCGTGAGCCACCGCGCTCACCCAGTCACAGTTGACGCAGGCTCCGATGGGAGGGCAACACCGCTTGTCTCCCTTCATTTCCCTCCCTCATCCCTGCCAAAAAAAAAAGTGTAGCCGATCGGGAGAGGGTCAGGTCAGAGTAGGTCTGGCCAAGTCTGAAGACTTCCGCTTATCGAGGAAACCGAGGTCAGACAGAGTCACAGAGTTATCGCCACTGACTTCGGAGGTTACCTGAAGTCGGTGGTTGAATGTCAGAAAGAGATTGTCAAGCTTAGTTTATTCTAGACATGTTTATTTTGGGAGTTAATAAAGCTCTCGTCAAACGTATGACTGCCTGACTCTAGCCCACAACAAGTCTCATTCCCATTACACACCAACACCATACATCATCAGGTGATGAACAAGAACTCTGAAAGTTCTAGTTAACGAGTCCAACATCAGGCGACCACCATGCACAGTGTTTGCACCTCGTGGGTCATCCGAGTACAGGTGCAAAATTACCCAGAAGGTGGGGTTACATTTGTTGTAACATACGGTAACCTTTTACACGCCTCGCTTTAATGGCTCTGCCACCCTGGGTGTCGAGAATGGAGACAGACAAATATCCAGTATCAATGTGCGTCTGCAAAATGTTTCAATCAGGTGTCGAGGTGCATTAGGCAGGATTAACCTTCGTTTTCCCAAGTGACCTCAATTAAGTGTTCTCTCCTAATAGGATGAAAACAACCACAGAAAGAACAAAAACAAGTCTGGCTGTTACAGAAAGACTGCCAAGTAAAGTATGTTATTTAATTAGGTACAACGGACCGTGGATAAACGACTGCCAACAACCTACTTTACCTCCTCGCTCCACGCCCGTCAAAGTCCCCTCACCTTACCCCAACCCCTGGAGCGATAGAAAGACAGCAGGGGTCGCCGAGTTCACGTAGGGGTCAGCAGTGACAGACTCACTGCCTTTGCTCCCGGGGGACACACCATGCTGACCACTGGACATGGCAGTGGAGACAGACCCACCTCTGTCTTGGCTGAAGTCACACACACACCATGCTGACCACTGGACATGACAGTGGAGACAGACATACCTCTGTCTGGACAGTTGAGGACTGGACATGACGTCACACACACCATCGCGCATCCAGGTGCGTCCTCCACACCTCCCGTGTATGTGTATGGGGTGGATCACCTCCGCTATGATTTGCTTGTACCTTGTCCTACCAACTCCACACACACACACAAACAGTGTGAACAAGAAAGGGAGCATATCATCTGAAGACAAACCCTCATCTGGACATTAACATCTCAGTAACCTTTGACCTATGCGGTGTGATCAGCATATTACACGCGCGCACCCACACACACAACAGAAAGGACAAGGTGTCGTCAGCTGAGGACACGCCCTTTTCATGCCACAAAATATAAACAAAAATAAGGACATGCAGGGCAATCAAACTATTTGCCGATATGTGTGAGGAAATAATAACCTCCTCATATATATATATAAACATCACACACACACACAGATGATGAAGTTCACACAAAGCCCAGCCATGCGTGAAGGCAGCAGATGAGTCGCCAGATGGTCAACAGTCTACTTGCTTAGGTTTTTGGTGAAATTGTTACCACAGCAACAGGCCTGTTCATTATTAGTTTGTACTCTGCGTCTGGCAGCATAAGATAGATAAATCATAAGATAGTGAAAAAAAACTTTTTTTTTTACATCGCAATGGGTACCCTACCTAGAGACCCTGCTGTAAATTAATGTTGGCGATCAGACGTTTTTTCTTTCCTCCTCTGTTTTCTTTTTCTTTTTCTTTGCCTAGTCTTATTCCTCTTGCAGTCCACACGTTTAATATACTGCTGTACGAGTGACACCAACAGGTTCAAGACTGGGTTCAACTATTGATACATTCACCATGCAGTAACCACAAAACAAAACAAAACCCCACACTGATAATCCTGACACTGTTCTGTTTGGTCGTGATTCCGCTCTACTGCTGTATTACAAACATAATGTACATACACATAATGCACATACACGACAGAACACTGGTGTAACATCACAAGAAACTAATGCACGACTGAAAACTGTTCATCCTTATCTTGCCCTTGTCTTTATCTTGTATTAACACTTGAACTATTTCCGTAACCGAGCACACCAGTCGAGTGTAATTACTCAGTGGGGTGTTACTAAAGTTAATCATCATCATTGTGACATCACAAAGGGTCCTGTAACTTCTCCCATGTCACAGTAACGGATAACATTTTAAAACTACTCGATCTTTGGGTTTGTTTCGGTTCTGGATTCCGGCAACATCAGGATGCATTTGGTCTTTCATATCATTGCACACAGACTTTGCTGTGTTTAATATTCACAGAATGAAACACCTGCATGACCTTTCAGCATTTACTAGATCGTGGCGGCACTTACGTGGCTCTGGTCGAAGCTGGCAAATAATTTCCTTAACTCACCTGAAACACCTGTACAGCTCAATCACTTTCATCTCAGTTGCCCAAAATAGTTGCTGCTGGATTCCCCGTCACCCTCAGCATCCTCGCCTGGCTGATAACACACTACTTAAGGAGTTATCAGTCATCCTCCATGCCACACGCTGCGAGGTGCTCCTCCATAAAGACATCCATCCTGAGCTATATCGGACTGAAGTCGGGTTCATTTCGAGACACTTTAGTCGGGTGGAAAGTGAACAAGAGTCTGCATGATTGATTCTGCATCCTATGGCAGTAACCACTGGCTACCATGCTGATTAGATACAGTCCGTGGGTGAACACGCACGCATGCGCACAAAGTCCAGTCGCACTCATACCCATATTTTGTCCGCCACCACAACGTTTAGGGTGTAAGTACGGGTAGGTAAGACTTTAAAAAAAAAAAACCAGAAACGGGTGCGTGTCGCTCGTTGTTGCTCCGTGAAGCTTGGCTCATGCTAGGGGGCCACTCACAAAGCCACCCGATTATCAAAGCTATTCCACCCGATCATCATTCGCGGTGAGGGTAGAAGTAACTAGGAGATAAATGGTTTAATCGTGTCAACAGATAAAACATTCTTTGCAAACTGTCCGATGTGTAGGTCACGATCAGTTGACATGCACCGTGTGAGACCGGGTTAAAGGTCTTCCTTCATTTTCCGAGTGTACACCGTGTAGGTGCAGGGATTCAGAGCTGCGTGAGAGGCTCGCCCACAACGCACGCGTGACCTCCACTCCTTCACGCACCTCCCCCTACCTCCCCCGCGCGAGCTCAGCCACCTGTAGCTCTTGCCTACCTGTCGACATTGAGACAGGGTGTGTTTGTTGTCAAATCGGTGCATGGGTTTTCCCTCCCCCTCCCCCTCATCCCTAAACACCCCAAGGTACCTTGTGGCGAGCGACATCCAGGTACGAGCACACCTGCCATCCAACCGGCTAGTCCTGCCACCAGGGGGCGCGCACGCTGACAAACCCATGATTGCGCGTCACAGGTGAGCTAGCAGTTTGACACGCGCTTTATCTCCTCCCACCCCCCAAAAAAAAACCAACCACACACACGAGAATATTTTCTGAGACAACGTGGGGTACGTGTACATCAAGGGTGGTAGGGCAGAGCGGGGTACCTCACTGGCGGGCAATCAGCTACACGTCATCAATCCGACACAAAAAACGAGGAACACCTGTTGAATGTACGATGCACGCAGTGCATGATGGATGGATCGATGATGTGGCGGGTGCACAGACAAATGGATGATGACAGATGGATGAATGATGAGTGGAGACAGTTGCAGGGCGTCGGCCTTTAAAGACTATCAGTAACAGGACTCAGAAGAAAAATAAACTTGGACAAAACATTGACCAGATTCAAACCTGTTTTTTGCTTACACTTATTTGACGCATGTTATTTTGTTAGTAATAAAATTATCGACATTTACCGGCATCTTTCTGTAATTTTGTAATGAGGACTATCAGTTGTCAAAACATCTTGATATCGCTTTATCAATGCCTCTCTAGCAGTTGAGCAATGTTTGTTTGAAACAGTTATCCTTTTATGGGTTGACAGTAAGTACACACTGACCAATATCATATTGGGGTTTTGAAGTTCAATGAATGACTCCATATCAGAGCAAAGATAAAGTTCGGGTTTCTCAGAAAGTTATCTATTGCAGTGTCTCTATATATCTGCCGACTTCGCTCCGTCCACACCCCTTTGGCATACAAGCCTGATCTGACACACAGGGTCAGCAAAATAAACAAGTTATCATCATCAACAGGATTTTTTATCTGGTGTTTTATGGTTTGAATCACTACCTGCAGTCAGACTCGTTTAAAACTGTATTAGTTTCCTGATGTGGATGACCAGGTATGCAGGGTACATACTGGGCCCACTGTCATTTCCTCCTTTTTTCCCCACCTCACCTGCCCACCTACACAAAAATAGAGATGTACCGGGGCGCAGCTATAAAGAAAGGCTTGTGCTTGAAGTGAAGGACTATCTCAGCAATCGCATACCTAGACAGCAATCACATACTTTGACAACAATCACATACCTTGACAGCAATCACATGCCTCTTTGATGATTTGAAGGAAGTCAGCCAAGTTTTACGCCCCAGAGACTAGAATAATATTTATCAAATTTCTAAGTGAAGGGCTCTTCGCTCAAAGCACCTGCCATCACCTGGCACAGTGAACTTCAATAACTGGTTTACACACCTAAATCACACCTGTACGTTAATGCAGTGTTTTTATGTGCATTCTTCCTGTCCTCGTTACAAAAAGGTATCTTTGCTGTGCGAACAGTAAGTTAAATTTTCAACACTGTTTATTTTTCAGAATACTGAGAAAGAAAGAGAGAGAAAAACGAACAGGAAAGACAAAGAGACAAGACATCAAAGAATTGCTCTTACCCCTAACTTTTCATAGCCCCATAAACCTGTTCATCTGCGCGCCCAAGAAGAAATTATTTTGTCACATGTCTGTGCCAGTGCAATGTGACATGATTGCAGGGATCTCCTATAATTTAATTTGAAAGATTTTGTGTAAAAGACACCTGGGTCCACACGTGAAAATGGTTATTTACATATGACAGGATTTGAGGAGCTCATCCTTTTCTATTTCTCTAAAGTCTAAACCATCTGTTGTCAATAAATGGCATCCATAGTTTAAAGTATGTTATGTGACAATAACATTTGTTTATTGTTGACTATCGAGTGATAATAGTGAAGAAGAAGGAAAAAAAGATGTATGGTTAGCCTTATGGTTAGCCTTTTTTAACAAAAGTTAAAATCCATAACCTCCAGTTTGAATCAAACTGTTTATACACACGAAAACTTTTTGACTACCACTTCCCACAACAGAGACAGGACAGGGGGTAGTAATTGGATTGAAAGTGGAAGAACTCCACCCTGCAACTCCCTCCTCCTACTCCAACTCTAGTTCTACTCACACAAACTCTAATGTCTAATCACCCGAACTTTCCGATCACTTTTTCAGAAAGTAGCTACCTGTCTGTAGTGGTGGGTGGAGGGCAAGGCTGACTGGCTGTGTCATGGCTGTACCAAACCAAACAAAAATGTTCTTTGCAACATTCAAGCCCTGCTGTATGTACACCACGGACTTCAACAACAAGCAAAACGACGGCGGCTACTGTTGTATCGATCTCACCTGAAGGCCTGGCAGCAGACATGACACGAGTGTAACGGACAGCTAAAGGGACTCGACCTTGCTGTATCAAACCTGTTGTACTCACCTGTATTCTACCTTCTCACGCTCGACAAGCCTCGTCCTCACAATCTCAGTTCATTTCTCTCCAGTCGCCCTCCACACTTTTACTGTCCGTGTTTGTTGTCCTCCCAGTGTGCTTCACACAGTCGTCTTTGTCTCCGCTACCTTGGTCCGCGACAGGTAAAAATATCCCTTATGCTCAGCTCGACCATCCAGGTAGGTAAGCGTATTCCTGCACGACTCGCATACCTGGCGCGGCCAGCTGTCGTCTGTCGCACGTCACCTCGCACACAGGTAGAGGTGGATGGGGCCAAGACGGTGCGAGTGGCTAAAATTAGCTCGCGGGGTCGATGCAGTTACTGGCGGAGTCGTGCGAGGCGACAGTGGATCCACCCGTTTACCGCCGAACCACGTGCTCCGAACTGTAACGAGGCTATTTTTTGTCGCACTCGGTTCCGCCCACATGTCCATTTATGGGAACGTCACGGATTTCTTCTCATTCAGTGACTGAAGATTTTTTTGGTTTTGTTTGCTTTTATTTGTTAAAACACGATCCATCTGGTCAGTTCTGCTATTTGTAAGTCCCTATCTGTTCAAGAGTTTTTTTTAATCGTCTCTAATAAATTTCTTTCGAATCGTGTCATCTCGCTCATACCATAGACCCGCCTTTCTTGCCATATAAGGCAATTTCCGTAGTCTTATCCTTATAAGTAAATTCTCGGGTGTCTAGTCATACATGTTTGTAAGCAATCCATAAAATCACGATCACCTGGACAAGCTGCTGAAGCCCACCCGTCTTGAAATTTCATATAGTACCTAGAAGAAACCCTATCCCTATAGACTTCTCAGATGTTCGGAGCTGCCAGCTTCTGCACCCCGAAACTTAAGTCCAACCTGTATTACAATCTTTTGTTGAAAAGTGATACACGCGTAAATGAGAAAGATGCGCGTTCTTATTCTAGTCTGACAATAATTTTGCATTTGTCTATAAAAGAGACATGCTCGCTATATTTAAGGTAAAATTTTATTTTGAGATCCGTGCCACTACAGCTTGATTGCCTTTTGGGTGATGATGAATTATAAACTGATGTTTCGCTGTTTGAGAACGTGTCAGCGTGGAACCCTTTAACAAGATGAAAGGTTGAAAAGCAGGTCCGATGTTATTTGGACTAAGCACTGGTGGCCGTCCTTAAAGACAACAAACAATAATTACTGACACATGAAAACAAAGGCAGCAGAGGGACCTTCGTGTCTCCATTTCCATCTCGCCTCCTCTCTTCGTCATCAATGGCGCCATTCGCTACTGAGTGTGCGCACTGGAGCACCCAATGAGCTCGGCCAGTACAGGTGACAGGAAGTCGTCATTCAGGAAGTCCTGTCCGACACAAACTTCCGGAGACCCACGTGACCCGCACACGAGCGGCCATGATAACAAGCGTATGACGTCACTGTGACGCACTGGACCGTTAGTAAGCTAGCAAAAGGGAAGTGAGACAGCACTACACTAACGTGCAGCTGGTTAGTCAGGAGTGGGAAAGTAGGATTTACTCTTTAGCTTTAGTGCAAACACTGTTCATGTTTCTCTTCCCATGTCCAACCCACGTCACCATCAACTCACACCCGTAACCAACCAACTTCCTGTCACAGAAGTAGTCTTGGATTGGCGCTTGTAAACGTCTGACATCAACACCGCCTTCTGACACTGCGATACGAGTGTACCGACAGAAGGAATTACAATCAGGAAATACGGAAATCGTCCTTACTTCATGAAACCACAAATTGTTTAGTAATGATGGATACGTGGCTGAGCACAAACATCGCTTGTTTCCGAAAACAAGTTTGTCCGAAAAGCTGCTTCCAGAGCAAACTTCGAAACTGTTTGTCTTTTTTAACAACTCTGATTTGACAGACACGTTTACAAAGACGGATATTTATACTTTGTGCGACCTCGCCTTTACAGAGTATTGCATTCTTCTCACTGTCACAGACCGAGTCTATGCAAGCACTCACTTCACCTTGACCCTTGAGGTCACTTGTCATTGCGTCAAAGGTGACGTACTGTCACAACGTGTTACGTTTCAAGGTGGGGTCACGGGGGAGGTTCAACAGGTGCTACAACTCTCGAGCACATCAAAGCAATATTATGGTGTCATCGTGTTGCAGGATCGTATAGTGAGCGAGGTTACATTTAAAGGTCTACCACAGTGCAAAATATTTTTTTTTCCTATTGACTGGGAGAGCTCAGTACAAGATGTTATTTCTTCAGATATGACTGAATGACATTCATCATTCTCGAGATGACACAGACACAGAGTCAGGACTGTGCATGGATGTGTTTAGACATTTTGTTTGAATGGTGAAATTTGCAAGCATGTATTAATAGCACTATACCATGAACTCTACACAATGATTAAAAAAACATTGCACCCTACTAGACCTTTAACATCACAGACAGTAACAGGTAACATCAGGTGGGGGAAAATTACAAAATCGAAAGCAGGGACACAATGACTGCTGTTTTATTACTGCTGTTAGACTGTTGTATAATAGCTACCAGGGACTTTTCGCTGTATCACAGGTACACATGTTGTATACTGCTGCTTGTGACCAAGGCTTTGAAGTCTCTGTATTTACAATCATGTAACACATGAGTTCACCAAAACACACCTGAACTCATTTTGATTGGTCAGAAGTAACGAAGGGGAGGAGAGCAGTGTCAGCGGACTCCGTGACGTCAGCAATGCCGGAAATAATGGACGACATGCGCAGTGGTTGATGGCCAAACGTAGTAAAATTTCCAGATAACTTATCCAACTGTTTCACTCTGTAATTTTTTCATTAAAGTAGTATTCCTAATTATTGAAAAAAACATGTGAGCCGGATGTCTTATTAATCACCTGACTGACGTCAACAGAATCCGTTAAAAGCAGTTTGAAGATTTTCTTTTATTAGTAGTGTTACTGGTCGTCAGCAATGTCCTGATTATTTAAACTTTCCGGAATGTCTAAACTAAAATAATTGCAATTACATGAAGAGTGTAGTGCTGATACACTCACAACAACAAATATCTAAATAAAAATAAATCAGCGAAACGACTACTACAGCACAGTCCTGTGTGTATCTTGTTATCACCTGTGTGTGGACTGGACTGTCGTCTGCTTGGCTGTAACAACCGGTATGATGACTTTCTCCATAAAACGGAGTCCGTCGAGATACGTGTCGGTTGACAGGGAAGTGTCCTGTTGTTTTATGATGCATTTTAGCCTTTGAAGAATTGAACATTTGAAACGATTGTCAAGGCGAACGATACAATGAAAAAAAGACATTTGTATGCGTACAGCGGCCGAAGGCAGCTTTAAAATCACTAAAGCAGCAGCAAGGTACAGTGTATATATGTCTCACTCCGACATCCGGTAAGGATCGAAATGTGCACAATTCTCGTGTTGGTATCGTGGTCTCTCCAACATGAAAACGATCACCGACATTTGAGGGTTACACGGAACAGGTTTTCTTCCGAGAAGGACGGAGAGAGACAAGTCATGAACGATTCTCTGCGGACGGGTGTAAACGAATGACAGAAGAACACATTAGGAGATGCGTTGTCATTGTTTACTTTGTACGACAACCTGCAATGACACACGCTCAGCCACCCGTTCACTCAAGAGAAACGGCCAACACAATTTAACGACAAAAGCTCTGTAAAAGCTGAGCGACTCTTATTTAACTCACAATAACACATTAATTAAATCTGCTCTAGGGTGTGCACAACGCTTATAGAAAGCTTGCAGAATAAAACTTTAACGGAATTAGCTGTACGATGGACCGGCATCATAGGCGAGATTGGCACAGGGGAGATAACACTAGGCAAAGACTGACTGGTGAGAGGACTTACCTTCCCCTGCTAGAAACAACATGGCCGACCTACACCTTCAATCAACAAGACTAGTCTGTGGTTGACAGGGTGAAAGGTCATCGAAGCGCTGAGCTAGCAGGAGTAATGAGGAACAAAATGCGAACACCTCCAGTATAGGTGAGCAAGGGTCAGCAATAACAAGAATGGAGTACTTGTAGGCGGAGCTATGCAAACACAGTGAGGACAGTATGACGTCACTCGACCTCTCCCGTCTGCTCGCTGTCGTCTGCTCGGCCTTCGTCGTCTGCTCACTCCCTAACCCCAATCTAACCCTAATCCCAAACCCTAAACCTACCCCCTAGTTTGATACGGTCTGTCGGTGGTGTGGTTATACAGTATAGCTGCAGGGGACAGGGATCACATTATCGACTGCCAACGAGGAAGCGAATGATTGACGATAGCCTCTATGTCAGGGGTGGGCAATTAATTTTCTCAAGGGGCCGCATGAGAAATTGAGATGGTTTTAGAGGGCCGGACTAATATAGCAGTGGCGTAGGAACCAGGGGGGCAGCGGGGGCAGCCGCCCCCCCAAGGAAAATACAGGGGGGGCAGGAATATCCTTTTGCCCCCCCCCCAATATTTGAGACGTAATTCCTCACAAAGAGCAAAGAACTGAAGAAAGGTAGGGGAACGTAGAGAGGAGACGGTCATCACCGTCACAAAAGCGGGCCCTGAGGCAAGTGGAGGCTCTAACACCTCAGACGATCAGATCGTGCGTGCGTGCAGTACCCCCCCCCCCATCCTTTTTTACGAAATGTGCGAGTGCGAACGCCGTTCACTGTCAGCAGGGAGTTTGCCCCCCCAACGCCGAACATCTTCCTATAATAGTTAACACAGTTTTACCCAATACTGCATATATAGTATATATACTGGCGGGCAGGCCAGCGGGCGGGCCGGTCAGAGACAGGAGGGGGCCGGATGCGGCCCGCGGGCCGGCCTTTGCCCAGGTCTGCTCTATGTTATAAATCAGTGCCATGTGCATGATGTGCACGTGATCTTCACCTCTGTGAACACGAAACTTGAGAACTGAACAGTGTGGTTGTAAGAGAGAGGTAGAGGTTGACAGAGAGAGACTTCGTCATTATGACAAGCGGGATGTTCCAGCATAGTATTAACAACTTATTAACATATAAGAATAGACATTTTCATTACCTGTAAATACCATTTACCAATGACCACCAGCTAACCCTGCCTAGGCACCCGAGATTGATGCATGGTCACGTGGAGTTTACACCCTCTATGCCGTCTATGGCTATGTGGACATCGCTCATCTCACAGATGCACAACCTTGTTTAATATTTTCATACTTACATATACACTACACCTGCATACATAATACCTTCAACCATTGCAGAACATGTAAATGTTTGAAGAAGGGAGCATGTGTATACGTGTGGAGGGGGGTGTTGATGGGTGTATGTTGTTGATAATGGGTTTGTTTACGAAGCTGTAACGTAAAGTTGTGGACACGGTAATGAAATTTGAATACGAAATCTTGAAAATTCCCTTGAGCAAATCATAAATGATTTTTAACCCCTCGGGAAAAACAATAAAAAAAAGAAGAGTAAATTAACTTAAGAAGGAAAGAAGAGGGTGGGAACAATTGTGATTCACATTTTGATGCGTTCTGTGTAAATCTTCAGTTTTACAACCAGAACAAATGTTCCAGGGGAGCTGTTTACGTTTCCATGACAACCTAAAGTCATCAAGGCCACCATCTCGTGTTTATAAAGGTGAAGAAGGCTTCCTGCTCTCCTCAGGTTAGAGAAACACTTGCCTACAATTTAATGACCAAGCAGCCAGGGCGCATGTCCATAAACCTTGCTTCATGCTTCTCCATCACTGCCACATTCATTCTCCCCTCCTTCCCGCCTTCCATCCCCTCCACCACGGTCCCCACTGACCCTCAGTCCTTTCCATGTCCACCTTCCCTCCCTCCAATGAGCCCGTTGAACTGTGGGATGCAGAGACGCCACGCGAACACACGCACGCCCACGTGCGATCGCACACCTGCACGAGACAGCAAAACTTGTCAGGTGTTTCCGCTGTTGAAGTCGCCGTTGGTGTCCATCCTTCGTTCACACTTCACGTGGTCGCCACGACGTGGTGGCTAGCCGAAACCACTTCCGCTTCGCTGAGCTTCAAGACCACAGAGTTCTATGATCTGAGTTCAGGACGGTCCCCTGGCCGCACGGGATGTGTCTTTGTTGAGGTGCCACCATATGGTAGGAGCCGGCGAGGACAAGGTGCGAGTATCACCACAGACAGCCAACAGCTGATGCACCATCCGGGGGTTGCAGTAACACCGGGGGTGAGCACACAACTTCAGCATCACTTGGTAAATTTTTGTTTTGTTTTTGTTTTTTGTTTTTTTGTTTGTTTTTCTCTCGAGCGAAGTATCAAGATTCCAAACATTTTAATGTTCCAGTGTAGCACTGTGACTCGAACCATCCATTAATGTCCAGTTTTGCGACTTCATTTGGCAAAGAGGCCGCATACAGACAAGTGTGTTTGTTGCTCATGTAGATGATGTAAGCGAGGGCACACATTCACTCCATTCTCCCTCCCCACATCGCTGTAAAGGTCTCGATTGAGCCCAGGGTCAGCAGCTATAAATCGGAAGAAAAGTTACCTCAGATACACAGTTGGACCAGATGAAGCATGAACCACAACCATATGGCACAGACAGGCGCAGAGTATGAGGGGCTACAAGAAACCTAAAGGAAACTGTACATTCGTAGCCCCAACATATCTACCTCCTTATTGGATGTACCTAAGGGTTCAAAATAACGCCGTCTAGGAGACCACTAGACATCCTGTCTATAGCCACACTATAGACTGGAAATAAAGCATCCAAAGACACTGCCACATGTATCCTTGGTCCGTAGCTACCTGATGGGAGTTACCTTAGACTTGTTGCTTATATCAATCCTACCTGTTGCTATCAGTTTAGACCCTTAACTGCGGAACTAGTCACGTGTTTAAAAAAAATGCCCCCAACCCTTCCCTTTCCCCACAAAAACCACTCGGACTTTCGGTTACCGAAACTATTATTCGAGTAACGGTTTTTGGGGGAAGATTTTGCTGGTTTAAAGCATGTCACTCTTTTAATTAAGAACAGGTGTATGTCAGTTGATGTATGTCAAACGCTGAAATTCGTTTGTTAATGTGAGTATTCTAGTTTCTGTTTAAAGATGTCATTAAATTTAAAGTAATTTTCTCTTACATGAAATGGGCCGCCCCAAAAGGATTATGGAGGCCGAACATATTTATCCGCTGTCTAATTATTATCAATAATCATTCCAGTCTGGAATCCAACAGCACTCATTGAAAATGTAAAATCATAACTACGGAATAATTTCCATGCGCATGCGTGTGGATTGGTGGACAGGGAAGGGTGGGGAAGGAGCGGACGAGGGAGCGATAAGCAGGAGGGGGGGGGGGGGCGGGATGGCGAGAGGAGAAAGAAGCAGGTGGGAGGGAAGGGGATGCTGTACATGTATGAGGCTGGCAGCGACAGGTTGGCGACAGCTTTATGGGATCACTGACATTAACTACTGTCGGATGTTGTTTTAACGGTTCGATTATGGTGATGGAGAGGAAGCCTATTGCTGTGTGAGGGCTGAGCTGGCAACAAACTTCAGGAGAAGAGAGAAGATTCCAGGTAAGGACATCAGTGGTGTCTTCAACCTCATCCCTCACACACACTCCTCCACAGAGAGATGACAAGACCGAGCGCATAATGCTCATATATTTATATATTCAAACATTCGGGAGCAATTTTGCACGCACAATAACAACAGCAGCAGCAGCAACGAATACGATCGATTGGGATAATAACAACTGTTTAATTAAAAAAGTGGTATAAGCAAAGCCTGTTTCTCGCCCTCTGGCTGAATAGAAGACGACGGTTCCCCAGCGCTCTGTTTGAGACAGCTTGTAACTGAAAAGCGGGGACAGGGTGGGGAGGGATTGTATTTTTCCCTGCTTGTGACCACGAGGGGTAAGGGAGCGAGGAAGATAAGACTGAAGAATGTACAACTTGCCGAAATCGCCAACCTTCTGCATTCACAACTCGCAAGACAAGATGAAGACTGAGGACAACGTGCACGAGACACCTGGGATTCCTCCAAACCAAGCTCCCCATCTTTCCACAGAATGTGACTAGACACACACACGCGCGCGCGTATATCGACAGCGGTGAAAAGGAAAGTTTTGTTTATTAGATCATGTAACGGCTCTGTATATGTGTACAAATGTATGCACGCATATGTAGTCAGGTTTGTACGATGTGTATTTAAATGCTAATAGTGTGGCTGTTTTTCTTCCACCCGTGTCTACCAGGCAGGAAGGTAGACTGAGATTTCGACAGTCATCCTTCACTTAACGAAGCAAGCACAGGTGTGGAGGTCTCACCTGCACAGGTGGGTTGCTGCCCCTGCTGACGATGGTGGCGGACAGCGGCCATGCGTACCGCTACGGAAACGTCTCGCACACCGCCCTCGTCCTCAGCCGCCCTCCGCCACTTGATGTATCCATGGCAACAGGAGACGCCAGTTCATACGATTACCTCAGGAAAGAAGGGGCCAAAGCTGCCCCTAGCAGCACTCTAAGATGGGGTGGGGCTGGCTTCCACTCAGCATCAGTCGCACCTTTCGTCGTTGAAAGACTGAAACTGCTGCTGGTGCTTCTGAAAAGTTCTGTGGTGAGTCTCGGTTGCTAGGCATCCGTTAGGTTGGCAGTTCCTTTTCACAAGATACAAACCTGCTTTCGAACATCACAGTTCTCACAGTTCCCATTAAACCTTATCGCTATGGTGTAAGGCCCCAGATTTTTCTCCTTAAGGAATATTTATTATTTCTAGTCAATAGCTTTAATGAAAACTAAGAATTTCAATCAAAAGTGTCATCAGTGTTTGACTATAGCACAACTATTTCAATTCAAAAGATCAATCCAGCAAGGTAACCGACTAAATTTTATCTACTTTTCTACTAATAACAATAATTTCTGAAGCACACAAAACTCGGACTAACCCCCTCCACGTACATCAGACACGCCGTGTTCGCCACATTCCACATTCTCACCGAGGTCAATCGGTCGTAGCTCGCAAGATTGAGGTTGAAGCAGTTGATGATGTTGTCCTCAGCACCGCCTAGTGTACATGGACAAGCACAAGTCCCTCAGTCTCGGGGCCCTTGTCCTGCAGACCTCACTGCTGGCACTGACCATCCGTTACTCGCGTGTCCAGCACGTGGGCGGCTCGCGGTATCTGTCTTCCACCGCCGTCGTCATGTCAGAGGCCATCAAGCTGCTGGCTAGTCTCTACATGTTCTTCGCAACTTCTAGAAGGTATCCACTTTGTGCTGTAACTATTACGGTGACTGGTCATAATAAGTATAACAATAAAGGAAAAATATGCGAGACATATAATATTCCATTTATTTAATTTTTTTGTGTATTGCTTCCCTGCAGAAGGTCGTCGGTGTTGATGTGGGAAGAGCTACTAGATGCGAGAGAAGCTGTAAAGGTGGCAATACCATCAGGAATCTATACCTTCCAGAACAATCTACAATTTATAGCAGTTTCTCACCTTGATGCCACTACATTTCAGGTAGGTTCAAACGAGGTCTGGAGCCTGTAATCAACAAAGGTGTGAAGGGACATGAAGTTGAGCCCTGTGTTGATCGACAGGTTTGAGGGGGGTTCAGCATCAGCCCATCAAATGGCAGTCGCCACTCTACGTGACATTTGAAGATTTTGTAAAGGCTTTTGACTCCGTAGACAGGGAAACCATCTGTAAGTTGATGCAGCACTACGGATTTCCACCAAAGTCCATTACCATCATCCAGCAGCTGTACTTCGAGAGGGGTTCAGCAAGATGTATTTTGAACGGGTCGTTAGTACATTAGACGCCATTTTGGTAGTCCAGCTCTCCACATTAGCTCGCAAGATGTGTTGATCGAATTTTGCTTTCAGTAAGCGACATTCATTCTACCTAATAGAGATCAGGATAGCGATTTAATTAGTGAATCGTTAGCTGCTCCATTCGGGGTACACTACAAAGATGCTGCATTGTGCGTTCTTGCCTGTAGAATACTCTTTAGTTTTGGTAAATATTGTACAAACCGAAATTCCCGTCTACACAGACAACTTGTTTATGGCATTCTAGTCGAGAGACGTTGACGTTACCTGAGAGTTACAACGAAAGCTCTTGGTGACATCTCAATGGCTTTCTGTCACTTGGTACAGGTGACATACCAGCTCAAGATCCTGACAACCGCCATCTTTTCCATCTTATTCCTCAGGCGTCTGCTGGATGCCACACACTGGCTGGCGCTGCTGCTGCTGACTGTGGGCGTCATCTTAGTGCAGGTATGTCACCACCATGCTATCACAGATGGCGATCCGGCAGGGCAGGCAGGACAGTTCCCCCTTTTAATACAAAGACGGTAGCAGGGACTCGAGTTCAGATCGTATTTAAAAACAACAACAAACCTGTTTACACGGCTAACCGTCAAGCGACGGAAGGGTGAGTACTCGGGTATTCCCCGCTTCCTCTCCATATTACGAAATCATGCATTGATGGAAAGAACTTTCCTGTAAAATAAACGAAGACCACATATTGAGCCCTGTATAAACAACAACGCAGGCAATTTTCTTTAGTCTGTGTGCTTTTTACACTGACCATAGCAAAATCTAAACCCACGAACACGCGAGCAAAGTTTTATAAATGTAAGTCTAATTATTCGAAAGAGGCACACGAGTTGAATGATGTTATTATTCACACAGCTTCCCCGAGATGATGTGAACTGCAGGCTGGAAGAGGGCATGAGATGCGATGTCAAGGACCTCGGTCACAGGGAGGGTATGTCTGCGACGGTGGGGCTTGTGGCGGTCTTTGCCATGTGTGTGAGCAGCGGCTTTGCTGGAGTTTACTTTGAGAAGATACTCAAGACCTCAGTGCAGTCCTTGTGGGCCAAAAATGTCCAGATGGGTGTGTGTTGCTCTCTACCGTCTCCTAATTGTTCTCCCTTCTATACCGAGCTCTACAGAGTTCGTGGCATGTATATGACAAAACAATGCCATAAAATCTGTTAATATGTTGTTGCCATAACACACATTATCATAGCATCTAAAAATATTGGACAGACCCTGTGTGCACTGAAAAAGAATTTGAAGCCAACGTGCAGCCATATTACTACCATGATGTCTATAACAGCCTGCACAAAACATTGACGTCCACCTCTTTAGTTTTGAAATCAAAGAACTAAAGAAGATTAGAAAAGACAAAAATGCAAACCGACAGTTTCTGAATCATAAATATGGCAGCTTTATGGCTTCAAGCAGAGCCAGCTAGTCTGCTAGTTTCAGATCAGTACAATATATCAAACATCCAAACAGTTGCATAAAAGACAATCGAGTAAAAAAAAATCTTTTCAAAATTCCTTTTATGTCTTCTGTTTTGAAAAGACTTTCAGTTACTGTACAACTTTATGACACACCACAAAATCAAAAACTCCTGATTAAAGTAATAATATTTATCTTGCAGCATTTTTCAGTGTTGTGCTTGGTGTTGCTGCCATATGGATCTTTGATTCTTCTACAGTCTCAGAAAACGGCCTTTTTCAAGGTTACAACATCATCACAGTTATCATCATACTTCAGCAGGTACTAAATGATTTCAAAAAGTTAATAGACATAAAAATTCCACTGTCAGTGAATGTTCACATTTTGTATCACTCTCATTGATGCAGAACTTTCAAGCTTTTCATCACATGCAGCATTTGTCCACAAGAGGCAAAATAGAACACACACACACACTAATACAGACATCAGTCACAGAATGAGGCTATTTCTTCTCTGCTGACCACCAAATAAAGACAGTGTTGATGTGTCTTAGGCTGCAGTAGGACTGATTGTGTCATTAGTGATCAAGTACGCAGACAACATCCTGAAAGGCTTTGCCTCATCAGTCTCCATCATTTTGACGATGATTATTTCTCATCTCTTCCTGCATGACCTTGTGATTACCAGGTGAGTGATTACTTGTTTCTGTGGTGGGCATATGAGCATACCTTTGCACACTGTGTAAAGTACACAATAATCTTAAAACCAACCTGAACGGTTTGTGTGTTTTTTCTTTTTCTTTATTTTTTTCTTTAAGATATCAGTAGATATAGGCGATATAAACCTAACCTTCAAATTTCAGATTCCAAAACCCATCCGTTAATTATCCACTTCGATCAATGTGCACCGTAACAGTGTACTACGTCATGCTAGTGCACCATTCACAAGGGTGCCAGCAGTCAACACAGATCTGTGTACTACATCACATTGGTACACCATTCCCATTGCCTGCAGTCAACACCAATCAGAGAGAGAATGAGCTGACAATCTGCATTTCTCGTGGTTCTGAAAAAATTGCTACTTTAGCATGAGAAATGCAGACTTTCAACGTCTAAATAACCCGAACTGTCGCTCTGATTGGTGTTGCCAGGTGGCAATGTTGTGAATGGGGTACTACCGTGACGTAGTCCACTGTTAGCGACGCTTGTTGATTGCTAGCGGATAATTAACTGACTGGTTTTGGACGCTGAAATTTACAGGTTAGATTTATATCGCCTATATCGACCAATACCTGCAAAACAAAAAAAAAGAAAAAAACAAAACACAAACCATTCAGGTTGGTCTTTAAAGCCATAGTTGAATAGTTGTATTTAAAATGGCTTCATTTCAAATAAAGCTGTCATTAATTTAATCTTGGATCTTATTCTGGATTAGCTTCTTCCATAAATACTTCAGTGACTGTTCATAGAAATTGAAAAGATACATGAAAGAAAACAAATATAATGAAAATAATTTCTTGCAGTTCTTTCTTGGTGGGAACAGCAACAGTAATATGCTCAGTGGTATTATACCATGTGGACAGAAAACATGCAAAGAGAAAATTGGCTACAGTCATATGACGCCACCTATCTATCAGGTACGTAAATTACTATTTCACGTGGACATCCTGAACCCACATGCTCAGCTGCACCAGATCCTTAGAACCAGAGGCGGTGGGAATTGGTGTTTTATGCCAAGCTGCCAACTATGGCTTTATCACAGCAAGGCAGCGAACCCTATAAACAGATGCCCCATGAAGACAAAGAACAGCGTGCCAAGACAACTCTCTTCCTGGAACATTGACTAGAAGTCCAGAAACACTTTTTCAGATAGTATTCTTTTGTGATTTGGTGGCTGGTACCAAAAAAACTCAAAAAAGATGATTATAACATTTTTCACATTAAAATGGATTGCGAGGGTTGCGAGTACTGAATACAGGAAAAAGTAAGGAAAAAATCAAATTTCCTTGCAGAATGTTGATCATGTGAGGCCGTTTAAAACAGCAGGCTTAGACCTGGTTACACTTACTCAAACACATTTACTGTACATATCTGTCAATAAAGGTATGATTGTTATATGTATAGACTTACACATGTGTATCTGTGTTTTAGTGCCTTGAAAACTATAAAAAAGGAGCTATCATTGCCATCAGAATTCATAAACCTTTTGTTAATAATTCGTCATTTTTGTGATTTTAATGTCCATGGGTACTCTCTCTATATAAATATAAACTTGGAGAAAACATGGTGAAAGTTTGTAGCTATACCCCCTTCATTAATCATGGAAAAGTGCTTAATGTACTTCATAATGAACAAATGCATAAAAGAGTCCTTTTGTGACCTATGGCATAACCCTGGAATAGTAAAAACAGAAAAGCATTTGTCTTCTTCAATTAACAGCTGCCTAAAATGGACTGCTGATACTTAAACAAATTTCCATCTATGATAAAAACACAGATGGTGATCTGTGCAGGCAAACAATATCCCAGAAGCCAAATGTACAAGCTTTTTTTTCATCAATTAGTAATGACAAATATTTAAAACACATAAAATGATTATGCTGCTGATTAAACATTGACTATCAGTCTTCCACATCATTATAAAGAATATTTAGGTTTACAACTTATGTTCTGGTATATTAACAGTTCAGAACATAACTCTAAAAACATTTTACAAATTATACCTTTAACAAAACTGAGAGTGTCACTGCATGCAAGTAGTCCATCAGTTGCATTGCTCTTCCACTGTTAATTAGTTAAACTTCTGGAACTGATGCAGTGTTGTCAAGAATGTACAATGGTTTGTTTAAAGTAAGTGTTGTTTTGTTTTGAGCAACAGATGAAGATATATCAAATGCTATCATTTAAGTGCTAGAAACAGCAGATTCTTGTTAAATTACAGATATAATGGTTTATTTAATTAAACTCTTATGTCAGATTTATGTTTTGGTCAACTGGCTTTAACTGGGTCAAACTGATTAAGTTTAGACTTCGGTGTTGAAGATGCTTCGACAATTCATTGTAGGTGTTAATATAAGTGGCTGGAGAGACATAGGGTCACAAGTCACAAGTCCAGATTGTATTTGATTGGAACATTTTGCTGTTGTGTTGGGAATACTGAGAGAGTACTTGTTAGAGTAATAAACAATAAACACAGGTATAAGGGAATCAACATTTCACAGTTGCTGTGTTCTCCATGTCTTCCATTTATCTTTGTCAGGTACAGATACACACATATGTAAATAAGCAACTAAAAAGAAGATGGTGGACACGTATTAGCTGACAAGAAATTAAGAAAGCACCACACAGAAGCAAGATGTAGGGGAGGGGCAAAAAACAAGAAAGTTATGTACATAAAGACAAAAAGGAAAGATAATGCAGACACAAATCGTTCTTGATCCTTGCTCTTTGATAACACTCAGTAACTGACAGTAAAACAGCTTGTGGAGAAAAAGATTCATTCTGCTCTCTGTTGGAAGACATACATGATTATAAGCTTTTGCTTGGTGTCCATGCAATTTCTCTCCCTCTTTACACTCGGTCCCCTTCTTATAAAAAACAAACTACAGAAACATTTTTCTTACAGAACCGTCTCTTTAGCTACAGTCTGAACCAAATGACCTGGTTATAGGAGAAGTACATATCTCCTCACTTTGTGCACATCAACACTTGTCTTGAAAGAAAACTTCCAAAGGAAATGCATCATAATACACAAAAACCACTGTCATTTTGTTGTCTGGGTAGAAAGATGCTATAACAAAATGTTTCTTAAATTACCAATAAATAACTCTTTTTAATAAAGTACAATATATTGACATATAGGACTGCATTCTTTGAGAACAAGCAAAAGACAAATGAAAAACACCACAAATTTTTTCTGATAAATATAAATCAACAAATGTTACCGAAAATTGCCAAGAATATAAAAGCAAATACGTAGTTTCCTTTTAAATAGGCATGATCTTTAACACAAGTAAACACATATTATTATTCTCATTATTATTAAAATGATGATTATTTGAGGTTGCCTGCTACTGTTACAGTACATACATGCACAGAAACTCACATGCATAACATCGATGAGGTGAACTTCAGTGGATCATCAGGTTTAATGTCCTCTCTTTCTACTTCCCACAATTTTATGATGGACAGGTATGGCTAAAATAATTAAGCAAGAGAGTTATGTAAAAGACAGAGACAAGGCAAGTCAGTCTGAAGATACAAATAATGAAACTGACTGCCCATGTTATGTATTAATATTTGTTCCTGATTGTACAATGATTCCATTTTTTAAAGAAAACTTTCCAGAACCTTTCTTTCTTATTTGGATTCACATTTTCACAACAAGCATGACAGAAAATGATCGAAGAGTAGATGAAAATGAAGACCTGGGAAAGTTAGCTGTGAATGTCCCTCCTTGATGAAGTTCACCTCTGAAACAAATGGAGGTCACTTGGGTCTTGGTTTTAAACAGAATGTAAATACAACACTAGACATTTTAACTGTTGTTTTTGCTGGTAAACTTCAAAGCCTTCATACAATCAATTTGTGCCATAAGACAGAGCTCTTGACTTTTTCAAACGTATGAGCTTAAAAAGCTACATTTCTAACATTCATACAATTTTAACAACTTCTGATTTCATTCTGCAAATTTTAGCAGAAGTGGTTATAAGCAAGTACTCTAAATTCTCCCTGATATTTTAAGACTTTAATTTCCTGATTTTTCCAGGAACTGAAAATCCTTTTCCACATTCACATGCTTTTTCCAGTTGTCCCTGACCTGTGTAGACTAAACTAGTGTCAGAGTGGAAGGATGATATAAATACACATGTACTCATGGATGCACCTCACACAAACATACAGGTAGTCCTCGGGTTACGACGGTCTCGAGTTACGTCGTTTCGCGGTTACGACGCTCATTCCGACTTACGAGGTCACTGCATCATAGAAAAGGAAGGCCATCACCATGGAGGTGAAAGTCCATATCATAAGGCAATCTGAGAAGGGGGAAACAGCAACAGAAATTAGCAGGTCATTAGGACTTAGTCGTTCGACTGTCGCTACGATTATCAAGGATAAAGATCGCATCCTTGAACACGTGACAAGATCTGCTCCTATGACAGCGACAGTGATAACAAAGCGTAGTGTACTGCACAATATTTTACTGTACTTAAGTTTATTGATAATTATGTAGGGTACTGTGTTAGGATAGGTGTCTGGATAGGCTAAGTGTTTGCAGTACTGTACTGTTATTATGGTACAGTACTGTATGAACGTATGATCCGACTTACGTCAAAATTCGGTTTACGACGCCGCGTTAAGAACGGATCTCTGTCGTAAGTCGAGGACTACCTGTATACATATGGGGAAATCTACTTTCTCACACTGTAGCAGCACATATAACTTTGCTCACATAAAAAGCACATTTAAAAATACCATTTTTGATGTAAAATTCCATATAGCTGTGTTGTATTGGATAGTACAAAGAAAAAGAAACACGCAGATCATGTTAAACTCCTGTTTTGAAAAAAAATCTTCTAGCTGTCAAGTGTTAGAAGGGTTGACAGCTGATTTGTACTGAGCTTCTTTCATCTCTCAAAAGTCTTGGATGGAAGTGCAGCGAATACAAGGCAGGAAGAATGGTATATTAACTTATTTACCAAGGAACCTAACAAATGAAGAAAGCATGCTACTGTATAGTAAATGCTCAGTGTAAACTGGGGTAACGCCAGACTTTGTAATAAAAGTCTTGGCTTCCTACCTGCTGGTTGTGTTGTTGAGAACAGCTCTGAAAGCAGACTTGATGATAGCCAGTGACTTGTCTATGTCTTCAGCTGTCAGGTGAGCACTCACAGAAAGGCGAATGCTGTGTATGATAGAACAAGTCACACCATTGTTTTATCACAACTAGTTCTCTCTAAAAATGCCTTTCTGATCTGCGAACTAACAGTCAGGATTGTGAAGCAATATCTACAAATAAACTTAAAAAAAGAAACCAAAGAACTATTTGACTGCTCATTACAGATGGAAAGAAGAGACAAAGCAAACAGCAGAAACTGGAAAATATTTTTTAAAAACATCTTAGATGAAATACAATATAGAGTTGTTATTTAAATTGTAAACACGTGAAATCTTTATGCTGACCTAGAAATTGGAAAATTGGAAAATTTACCTGGGCTGGGGTAAGAGGTGCTCTTCATTTTCTAGATAGCGTGCCACTGTGATAGCTACACCTTGACTGATGGACTGTACAGTTTGGGGAGAAAACAAAATTAAAAATGAAACACAAGACCAAATGTTCGGTTTGTGGAAATAAAGCGCATCAAGCAGCAAAGACAGTCCCATAACAATTAACCAATCATTTCTAAAATAAATCATGATCCTTATCTAATACCTGACAAATAATATATGCATATGATCTATAATATATGAAAGAACTAGATCTCAGAATGACTGTACAGTTGTTTTTGAAGAAAACACCTAATAATCCCAATCAAAATGCAAGTATGAAACAACAGCAAATCTTGAAGTAACAACATACCATGTCCTGCACCATTTGCAGCATGCGCAAATCAAGATCACGGTCAGCAGCTGGTTCAGTCAACTGCAGGTGCTGGATGGGTGAAATAGGGTCTCCTCTCACCTCCACACCATCAATTCTGAAATAAAAATGCTAACGCATGGTACAATACAGTACTGACAAGTGGGTAGCAAACAAAGATGCAAACAAAACCAAACCAGAAAACAAAGTAATTTTATCATGTACCAAGTTACCATCACAAATAATAGGTGAAAAACACCTCAAAGTTATTTTTGAAAAACAAAAGAATGTTCATTATCTAGGGTTGCAAACTGAAATGAAAGCACACATCACGCAAAGATTTACTACTGCTGTTTAAACAACAAGGCTTACTGAGGCAAATACCAACTGACAGCTGAATCTTAAGAACAGTTCTATGCGAACACAAAGCAAATTTGAAGAAATCTTGCACAACTGTAGCTGCAAAAACAGTTATACATTTAATCTCTTTGTCTCTGTAATTTTTTTTCAATGAAAGGCAAGCAAAGCAAAGTTGGTCAATAAAAAAGAAAATTAACAGCAACAACAACAAAATTTTTTGAAGAAATCTCAACAGATAGCCAATTCAAATGGTGATACAATCATTTAACGATGTCCTAAATTACAATTTACACCTTGTAAACAAAAATTCAGCAGGAAAGAAAAGAACACCACCAGATGATGTGAAAACATTTTTGAAATATGACATTTATATAAAACAGAAGAAAAAGACAATGAACTCTACTTACTGCTTTACAGCTTCATGCACACGCTGACAATTTTCTCTCAGTGTAAGAAGCAGATCTAAAGCAGCCAAGAAAAAGGGTTGCTGGTTATCTTGTCACATCCATGATACAATGTTACAGCAGCTTTTTCACCAATCTGTCATGTTGTGCTCTTATAACATCTTTACCAGACATAGCATTTTCTCTCAGATATGGCGAAGAACAAAAAAAAAAATGCAATAGGTGCTTCATTATGCTTGCAAGAAAAAAATAAAAATAAAAAAGAGAAATGATGAATCATATCAACTAAAACATGAAGGTGGAGAAAAAGCTTACGAGGGTTTTTTTCCATTAGTTTAAGAGCTGTGGTGGCTGCAACTGCAACCATAGGAGGCTGGGATGCCGAGAAGCAATATCCAGAACCCGAAAGTCTCTGAAAATTACAAAACAAAGTACCCCTGTATATTATAATATGTTTATAACAGCATCCTGCAGCTTGTTAAATGGCTAGTGAAGTTGAATAAAAGTATCTCTGTAAAATGTCTGTGCTACTAATACAAACAACCCCTTGTCAAATGTCAAACAGAGACAAAACTACCTAGGTAAATGAAGTAGAAGATGGGCGCATAAATTGACAATACCTGATGGTCAATGATGAACTTCTTGCCACAGCAAAAACCCCCTATTGAGGCCATCGAGTTTTCCAGGGATGCAGCAATGAGCTCAATGTTATCAATCTGTTGAATGACACATTTAATACAAACTCTTTGGGAGACAGCAAAATTCTGTGCTACAGCCTGTTTAAAATGTAATAAAACTCTGTTAAGCAGGGGATTGAGAGGGTGGGAATTGGTGTTTTATGCAGAGCCAGCAACTAACGCTATGTTACAGAAAGGCAGTCAGCCTTGTAAACAGATGCCATATGCAGAGAAAGACATGCGTTAACTGTTCCCCCCTGGACCAACCACTCTATTAAGCAAAAATGATAAAAGAACAAGCTAATATCATGAATTATCTAATAATATTTCATATATTGTGACAATGAACTGAAGAGAAAGACTATGAGGTTTATCAACTGACAAATGTAAAAGTTCATCTTTACTTGGAGAACATGCCAATACTTCTTTTTTTTCCCCAAATGTATAATCCACACAAGCAAGCACAAAAAAAAGAAGCCTTTCAGTTGGTCATCAAAACCTCTGTACCATGCCAAAGTGCTTATTAAACTTTGTGACTGTTTCTTGATATCTTAAACATTTACAAAGCTTTCTAACTCACGGGAATCTCAAAGTGCTCAGTCACACCACGGCCGTTGGCTCCTAACACACCAAATGACAGGCTTTCCTCCAGAAAAATTCGCAACTTGTATTTCCATTTCAGTTCCACCTGCAGACAAAGCAAGTTGTCCTTTCAGTAGGAAAGAAGGACAAAAAGTGTAATCATGTATGCAATCCATCCAACCCCAAAGATCCATTAAAAATAAGCTTTAAAATGGTAAAAGGAATATTTGATTAAGCTTATTTTTGCTGGAAATATTATCTTCATACTCACCAGTCTAGGCAAAGGACAAATGTCCCCATAGTTTGCATATATACCTTCCACAACCAAGAATTTGCGAGTCACTTTTGCCTTCTTTGGATTCTGTTTAAACAAAAATCAAACCTTTAATTGACAGAACATCATAAAACCAAGTTAGCACAATCATCCTATACTTAATAAAGGAACAGTAATGTTCATGCACTATATCAGTCCATTTATCTGACTGCTACATAGACGAGAGTTATTTTGTGTCTCCTGCATAAAGGCAGCAAAATATTCTTGGAAATGCTGTTTAGACTAGCAGTATTAAAGGCCATAATCCATAAAGCAAATGTGAATTCCTCACAAATACAATATCTCGACCACAGATTGTTTGTTCTCCCTTTAAAAATTCAGTTTCCCTAAATGACTGTCAACACAACAATACATCTCATAATTAACACCTGTTCATAAGTAATTTAATTTTATTTCTTTTTTTCCCCACACTTTCCTCTCACAATACTTTTTGTCATACCCTGCGATCTTCCTCTTCCTGCGCTTTCAACAGGGCTTCCAGATGCTCCATGTCATTGTGTCTGAACCACTTGATGGTGCTGCGTGAAGCTATGCAACCTTTCTGTGCAGCAAAGCCGATCCCTTCATCGCTGCAATAAAGAACAAAACCATGTGCATCAATGATGTTTATCATGCCACCAGCATCCATGATCCATCATTAATCCATTCTCCTCTGTCACTAGGATGTATTTAAAAGTTAAGTTTACAATAAACTACTTTGCTTCCTGTGCACTAGCATTGCCAGGTAACTGTTGCAGTACTAAGGTATTCAGACTTACGCAAAGATGACATCTCCTCGCTTGGAGTATGCTGGGATAGCACTGGCAATGGCGACAAAGCCATAGGAATACAAAATGGCTTCTTCGGTGTTCATGAATTTAGCAAGCAAGTCCTCCAGTTCCAAATGGACATCTGGATAGCAAGTATAAACACAATTACCAAATGCTTTTATCACAGATTCACAAAGTGTGGATACATTAACTTAAAGTTGCATGAACTGCTCTATGAAATATGTAAAATACAAAATATATCAAAACAATGTTGCAGCTGTAAGTTGAATTTTCAAAATTCCTGCATCCTCACATAGCTCACCAGCATCTTTATTCCATTCAAAGCAAGAGGGAAATGAAAGTGGATCATGACTGACAAAGGAAATGTTTTACTAGAAAAGATGCTACTCTCATAATCTATTCTCAGTTCTCATTTTCTGAAAGAATACGAATAACAGACAAATAAATGAGCATCTTGACACATACCCATAGTACCATAAAAGCCCCGAGGGCCACAAGATCCCACACCATACTTCATCAGAGCTTTGACTGCATCCTCCTGCAAATGAGGAAATTATTAAAAAAAAAATTTCAGACCGTTCAATTAGCTAAATTTAGCTATTTTTGTAGCTCATAAATTTTTTTAGAAAATGGTTACTTACATTTTATAAAAGAAATTGCCTACCTCTATTTCTTTGTTGCCAATGAAGCCAAGGAAATTAAGTGTTGCCATATTGATGCAATCTTTTCCATTAATATTCACTGTTTTTCCAGCACCTCTACACATGCATGCACACAGAGACACAAATGTTTTTAAATGATTTAGTTGTGTAACAGAGTTATTTAAAAAAACCCCAAACAGTCTGTCTTTAAAAGAACTTAATTAGTTAACTAAACAATCAGGTTATGAAAACTTGTAAAAATTTCAAAAAGGAGATTCACCTTTAACTTCAAAAACACTTTCCCTTCATAGAACACTTAAATTCTCTCACATCTGAATGCCTGTTAACTGTATCTTTATGCAACTGACACCAAAAAACTGGCAAAAAAGTTCTCCAATAAATTAAAGAAACTTTTAAGCTGGTAAATAGTGTACTTTTGTTATACTAACCCACTGATGCAGTATTTCTCCATAGCCTGCAGAACAGGATGGTCATCTGGAACATCGGGTACAAGAGGTTCTGGATTCCAGTCAGCCACTAGTTCTTCTTTCTCCTGAATTTCCAAAATGTATACATGAAAAAAAGCAATTCACAACCTGTTCCATGATTATATAAAACAGACCTTTGCCACTATGTTTATGCCAATTCAAAGCATGTCCTTAGGGATTAAAAGTTAATGTATTTATTATTAATTATAATAATTACATGCAGCATGCTTATACCTGATGCATGTCATGTCAAAATAAATTTGACCATCATCTGATAGGTTAATGTCCCAAAGCATGACTTTTTTAAATTTTAATGTGGCCCTGCTGTTGTAACTCATTCAGAACATCAGGTTGTTAATGTTGACAGTTTCAACACCTCTTGAGTTAGTAAAGAAGGGTAAGTACCAAATATAAACCTTTAACTTTAACATAGATACTTCTTACAAGTGAAATTTTTTTTTCTGTTCAGAAAAGGAATAAGAAACATGACACAAAACTTTCAATTTGTCAGTCTGAGTTTTCCTTTTTCTACCAATAACAATGCTTGAATTTCTTCTACTGGTCTCAACACCTCATATAACTCCCCCCCCCCACCCCTTACAATGTAAATTTTATGTGATGATTAAAAAAAAAATACAAACAAAATCAATAGGTTCTATAGTTAACTGAAATACAAACTCCACTAATTATGCCACAGAAAGTAAAATAAGAGGCAAAAAACTGAAGAAAATACCTTTTCAGTAAGTTCAATTTTTTCCGGTTTATAGCTTTTTGAGAAGAAAAGCTTTGCAATTAGTAGGATCAGCAGTGCTTCAAACACCAGGTGATATGCTGGGGCCTGGAAATTCAAAAATGTGGCAATATTTTTCATTTCCAGCATTTATCTCTTCCCCTCAGAGAGAGAGAGAGCGCTTGTGTGTTTATATGAGAGAGAGAAAGAAGTGAACAAGAGACAAAACATCACTTCATCTTCTTAATGCCACAATCATACATCTCCAAATTAAAAAGAGTTACAAAACAAAAATTAAAACTTAAGACAATCCTATGTCATATTCTGTTCTAGACCTAAGGATAATGTCATTTTGAACTGCCACATCTACATCAATGAAGATGAATGGTTGTGGCAGCAGCCTTCTAGGAGTAGAATGTTCAGGCCACACCCAAACATCTCGATGTGCTGGCTTCCAGGGTTCATACAAACAACAAGGAAAGTTTAGAGTCGTAAGATAAAAGTGCACAAATAAATGTTTATAACTTTCTGCTTTTACTGTTTTAGCAATACAAGATGGAGATTCAAAAGCTCCATGACATTACTGGGTGACCAGTCACTTCAGCCCTAAACCTTAATGCCCCAGCCATATTAACCCTAACCCTGAGGTGGATCTGCCAGGATCAAACTGTAGCTCTCAATAACATGCACTAGTTGAGGAAGCGCAGCAGCACCGATCCATCTTACTAATCAAAAAAAGGTCACTTAGTGCCACACATCCTGAGTGTAATTTTCACAATGATACATAAGCACCATTTTCTCTTTCATAATCTAAAAAAAAACAACTTTCATTTATTTTTAATTTTGGTAGTTTGTACTAAATCTGTCGCTACGGGTGTCCTTTTGTTAGGCCTGGGTCAATTCAGCTTTTGGTGTTGTGACAATGTGGTCTTGTGTGAGACAATTTGGTCATAGCAGGGGCTGGATTTGACATGTAAGGTATTCTTCTTCCTGATTGTGCCCTATACCCCCTGTCTTGTCAGAGCAGCGAACTCTGCTGTCCAGTGTAGGTCAGCAGCTGATTTCCTAAACTTGGAGGGGCGTAGGCTGTTGAAAGCATGCGTAGCCTTATTGACGCGACTTTTGATGTTATCGTCCGCTCCACCATCCTTGTTGACAATGCTCCCCAGATAGATGAAGCTGTTTCCAGGATATTTTCTCCCTGACGTTGGATTGCGAGTTCTTGCTTGTTGTTGATTCTCATCTTTTGGTAATATTTGACGTTAATAGCTACTTGTTTCATCGGTGATCGATACGTCGTTTGGACTTGGGACGATTTGACTGTTCAGTCTCGGGACGCACTGAACCTAGCTGGGACGAATACACTTCTGGTGTGGGCAAAGTGACCGGCCCCCAAGAATATGACTAACACTATCACCTGACTGGTCCTGAATGATGACAGTGATTCAAAGAACTTAACAGTTTTTCAGCTCACAAGTGAAGTCTATCATGGCTAGGTTTCAAATCCGTAGAGATCTTCAAAGATACAGCTATGAACAAACTAAAACTATTTCTTACTTGTAAGAAACCCTGTATAAGATCGTACATATCCCATGTTGCGGGTAGAAACGCCATTTTGCTGAAAGCCGAACAGACTGGAGAGTTTTCCAGGGGAGAGAACGCATGTTTACTTATGTTCATTTAAAAAAAAAGGTTTAAAAAAAAGTATCCATTTAAGAGATTATTGCTAGCTTTCTCTGTGTTTGTTCAATATCAATTTCTATCATATGAAATAATTAGTATATGTTCAAAGAGCCCACAGTGCAAAAATCGCATCAATGACTGACGTCTTAGTGTCTCGCGCGAGCAGCGGCAGCGTACATGACAACCGTCATGGCGACGGAGAAAAGTGGAGCCTCCTTGCATGGATGAATCTATTTTGCGACTAACATTTATTGATCATTCTTTTATCGTTTCACATATTAGTGGAACTAGTGAGCATATTAGAACAGTCAACGATACAATTCCTACCAATGGGGCTTATTCAAGGTTTTAATGTGTACTATATGTTAATGCTTTTATCTCCTTTCATCTCCCTTTCCACTGTTTTCCACTCGAGATGAAAGGAAAGGGCTGGACATGGGGTCACCTAGAGCGGGTTTCAGCCGATCGACATCAGTGGCGGACTCTGGTCGAGGCCCTATGTGCAACCTGATGCACGAAGAGAATTTACTAACTATATGTTAATGCTAGTATCGTCATGGTCAGGGTCGAATCTACTCATAAGATAAGACTTTTATTTGTCCCAGAGGGCAATTCTGTTGCAGCTCGATTAAAATTAAAATTCATACACAATTGCATGCACAAAACCATTCATGTCTCATTCATTCATACTTCATCGAATCCATACACTGTCGAATTGATCGTCGGCCCATTTCCCTCATAATCGCCCGTTTTATTTTTGACATTGTCGTATGTTCAATCGCAAAAGGAGAGGGAAGTCTTAAATTCTATTAATTCTATATCATTAGCTGCGAAATAAACAAACGTCCGAACATGATCAGTAGTATATATACATATGGCAAACACATATACACTGTAGTCGAAGTGCATTAATTGTGCTAAACCGATGAACCCAATATTACAGCGATTTGTACAACATCTAGCAGACGCTAACATCCCCCATAACACACAGACTATAGAAACAGCGAACGTACGAACAGGCGTTATTACTTATACGGGAAGATGTTGATCGAGAGAGCTGTTAGCAGTTTGAAGGGAGATATATCATATATGACGCTCGAGCGATCAGCTGCTCAATAGCAATTGTATTAGTCACACCTATTCCAAAGAAAGTAAATAAACAACTGTGCCAGAACTATACATGATCATAAACCTCAGCATTCACCCAAGCAACCCAGCATGTTTAGAGTGATTCTGAAAGTAATCCAGATCGAATCTATGGAACAGCTAGCAAAACAGGTTGACTTTAGACCTGGCATGAGTACAGTTGAACGATTTTCCACTGTCACTTCCTGATAGAAAAATATCTACATCACCAGCGGAATCTCTTTCGCAATTTCATTTAACAGTTTGGCGCGATCGAGGGGTTGTGACATGTGACGCCAAACTTCAACATCGATTGCTGTACAAGAGTTTAACGAGTGCAGCACTTACGGAAAAACCAGACAAGAAGAGTTTTCCTTCACACAACAATGGGTGTCTGTCGTGGGACTTGGTGCGAAGATGCTAACTGTACTGGCAGGAAAGAAGCACTCGCTTCTCTTTCTGATGCCAAAGCATTGACGTTAGTCATTGATGATAGTGATGGAGAAGTGAGAACAATAAGTGAGAATTCAATAGAAGCAGGGGTTAGCCATTTGACAGACGGTAGATGGTACACAGGTGTCTTCACTACAGTATTATCATTCTATTTTCCAGTTCCTATGTATAATTTGTTTCTTATACAGTGAATCTTAGAACAAGCAACCTGTATGCTTCTATTGAATTTGTTGTCCTTTCTACAAGACTATTGTCTGACCACTATCTTCCGTGACAGCTACTCATCAGATGCTTATATCTAAACACACCGCTTTATAAAATAGTTTAAGAATGCACGATATAATCCGTGGCTGGAAGCAGGGGTACAGAGCTTGCATATTCACTGTTAGTTTTCCTCTTGCATGTAATTGTTTCTTCTGTTTACTGTTTCAAACACCTTCCCCCTTCATCCCATGAATTATGTAATATTACAAGAAATTTAGAGTTTAGCACATGCGAACTGCAGATAAAACCAGTAATTGTAAGCACTGTCATACGCTTTACATTAATATGTAAAAATGCAAAACCACAACTATGACAATGCAAAAAATACTTCTACTTATCTAACAGATTAATAGCACAGCTAACAAACGTATAATTTACAAGTGAATAACATAAAAAAGCTATGATATATGCATATGACAAAAGAGTCTTGCTGTTTTAGATTGGAATGAACTTGTCTATAGATAAAAGAAATTTTTAAGTGCTGAAATTCCCAGTGGTGTATGTTGAACTGATCAAGCCATTGATTAGTACAATTTTTGGATCATAAAGTCTGAATGGTTGAACATTTTCTCATTTATCAATGAACTGCGTGATTTTGCTATTTGAATTATGTTGTTCATTTGGAAATCTTCATCGGTGCCGTCTGTTTCAGATAATGTTTTCTATATAGAATAATAAAATTCTTACTGTTTAACTACAGATATCCTCTACTAGTCTAAAAGATCTATTTTTCATAGTGTTTTGTCCAATTTGCTGCTGGTTGTGCTGAACACTTCTTTTGGTGTAATTTGAAGTGGAATCCCTATCGACATGCCGATGTCATAGTGCCTCATGTTTTTAATGTGGACATGCTTAAGAAGATTCATCAGGCTGAAAGCATTAAAACTTTCAACATAAAATGTGTCTTGGGACAGCACATAGTCCTCTGGATTGTTATAAATTGAATAACCATGAAGAAAGTTGTTAAGAAGCTTCACAGCTTCGGTCAGTGCTGTCAAAGACGGGATATACTGTGACTGCCTACATGGTGAGGTCTGGTCACACTTGTCATGGATATTTTCAATGAGCCAATACCCGTGATCCCTGACCACTGCTGTCTTGCCACTGAGCTGAGGATGCCACATCTTGCCAATGTTTGCTCTGCTACCTTGAGCCAGTGGTTTTTTTCCATACCAGCTTTTATACTTTTGGAAACGTGCCATCTTTCATTTATGTTTCTAACGCCTTTATTTTTCACTGACTTATTAACACATTATGGTCGATGACATGTTCTTAAATTAGGACACCTGACGCATGCATACTTTCATACTTCCCCTCACCCGGGCCGAACCCATTCTTTTCTTACAAACGTGAAAAGTTTGGTCTTTATGTCCTTTGAGCTAGGAGGTCAATCGCAGTCAATCACTCATGTAGCAGATGACAAAAAGTTTTTCATAACTATGTCATGTAAATACATCACGATAAGATATTAGACTGTAGTCTCATCCTTTGGCAGTAAACTGAGTGACTCATTGTGTCAAGAAGAAAGGCATGTTGATGGAGAGCCAAATAGGCCTCTTCTACTGTCTTTGACATTCCCTAATAAATCAGATACTGGGCTGTTAAGAGTCAGTCCAGTGAGCTTCAGGCTCACTATCTTCTGTGTGGGATTTGCAGGGCATGAATTTCATGTCAAGCGTGTAATTAGTTCACAGGTGATTCAAGCTGTGTCCTGCTCACGCAGGTGAATGCACCCATTGTAGCTGCTGCAGTCTATGGAGGCACTCCAGTTGCTTGGCAGGCACACGTACGTTTCATATCAACCATGAACTCAAAACTGAAGTTATGGGTTGGACAGGGATACTTGTGGTCACATAATATGAAATCCAGCCAAAACATTGACACCTTCCCCAGATCTTTCATTGCTGTGATTTGCATCTATTGTGTAACAGAATTATGTATGCAAAAGGCAAAAATTGACAAGCACTTTAAAAAAGACACTTTGCACATTCTTTATCATACACAAAAACACCGGGGTAAAAATAATACTCGTCTTAAAAGACATCTGATGAGAGATTTATTTCTATAAATAGCAATAGTCACTTCATGCTGTTGACCATTAATAGCCATCATACAGAAGAGATAAACTTTTTAAAAATTGCACAGTACACTATTCACTACAATCATACGTAAGACCTATTACACCAATACTTTGGTGAACTGAAAATATATCTCCTTAAAAAGTCTTAAACAGCATAAAATGCTTAATTAATTAAAATTAACAAAGATTGTCATTCTTCCAACACCAACAGGGTGAAAAACATGCAAACAAATATAACTCTCAGAGCCACAGATATTTCTTTTTTCAGCATGGCTCATTCTTTAATTCATTTAAGTGAAACAAGCAGGGTAGACACAAAACTATGTAACTTTTCAAATATGCAGCCTACACTCTCATAAACTGAAACAGTTCCTTTTACAGACCTTTCTTCTATTGAATAGACTAAAACAATCTTTTTCCATAAAATCAAAAGATTTTCTCCTCTGGTGAAACATAAATTAGGTCATTTTAAGCTGCAACATTTCAAAGTTTGAGAAAGCAGGGGCAGCACTAAAAAATATCCTGTCTGATCATTTGTTACTTTTTCCTAAGCACCATGAAATTATCTGAGGCTGGAGCACTGAAAGACATAAGTCTTGCCATTGTAAATGCCATCACCTCAGCCATTTTTTAACTGTACAACCGAAATATGCTATTAAAAAAGTAAAATGGTGTACAATAGCATTTTCCACTTACTATGTTTCAAATTTGGCTAGGAAAAACTGAACAAAGAAATTATAAAGTCATGAGCATAGCAGTGGTTGGTCATATGTGACTTATTATGTAAGAGGCTTTGGAAAGTGAAAAATATGCTTTCCATAAGCGATGAAAAGATTCTGGACTGACGCAAATGTTGAAGGTAAACAATAATATTGATTGAGTAAAAACTACAAATTTTAAAAGTATATTCTATAGATTTTTAAATCCCACCTTTTTTTTTTTTTGGTGAGGCACAAAAGAGGGTGTGACAATGTAGGATTGTAGGTTAAACAAACATCAGTGGTATAATAAATGTAAAAGGGTTCAAGGGAGGCAACCTTTAACTAAGGACGTGCAGAAATCAGTTCTTTAAGAAGAATATGATCTTAATCAAAAGGGTGTCACAATATAATGGCTGAAAAACCTGTGCTCCAAAACCTTAAAATAAATTCAGAAAAGAAATGATAAATATCATCACTAAAGAATGAGTGACTTTCATTTTCTATTCAAAACATACAAAAAGTTACCTTATTTTGGTCATGGACTGAAACAAACTTAACCAGACTTTGGCTAAGCAATTGAAATAGGCAAAGCAAAACCAGGCTCAAATCACAAAAGAGTGAACAAAAAAAAAAAAAAACTAACAACAAAAAAACAAAACAAACAGGTTTACATTTGAAATGATGAAAATGATAAAATGTGACCATACATTTTGTAGTAATCTTCTATTTTAACAAAACCTTTATCACATGCGAGCATGCATGTGCATGCATACACACACACTCCCTACATCATCTACTGATATAGTTAATATTTCACAGTTAGCAAGGGCAGCTACTGCCTGCCCTACGGATCACACGGTAACAACAAAATTTGCAACAGTATACAGATTCTTAAAAATCTGCAGAAACTGCATGGTATATATATATATAACAAAGGGAAACTCACATGGGAAAATATCACCAAGATTTTATTATCACCATCAAGATACACAAAATATCAGGTTACCCCCTTTTGTTCAGTGACAAATGTATGGTGCATAACATGCATTTGTGGCCAGGGAGGGGGCTGTGGGGGCACAAAACCTTTAAGTACACATCCTTGACTCTACGTAAGCTTATCAACTTTTCAAAAACGGAAAAATATGCAAGAGAAGAAAGGGGAGGGAAAAATAAAAATTCAACCAACTGTTAGCATTTAAGACTTTGGCACTGACTAGATTTATCTCTTCAGGTACTCATATTATTATTTCTATGCCATATATTTTTAGACATGCACTTACACAGAACACACAAATGGTATGTACATGCTAATCATATACAAATAATACACTGCTTATGGATGAAACGGTATCATTATTCATGACAAAAGTAACATGCTCTTCATGACATCAGTGCAGGATCAAAGCAGGTAAAATGCTGCCTTTCTAGTGACAGTTCAAATACATACACTTGCTGATTGTTAAAATACTTAAATACAAATTTGTTTCAGTAATTTTCATTTAATTATAGCATGTCATTCTTGTAACTGCAAACACACAACTTATATACTGAAGAATGGATTTGCCACAATTTCTGAATCTGACAGGCAATCTTGCAATTAAAAAAATATTCAATGCAGTTTTGTCAGCCATGATGACTTGATGGACCTCTCATTCCTGCATACATTTTACTGCATCCTTACCTGCTAATGTTACTGAAGGCAATCTACACTCTGTCAAAATCAATGAGGTTGAAAAATCAAAGACACACCACTGAGGTGTGGGGGAAGAAGGTGAGTGGGTCTATAATCCACAAAAAGACTCTCTGTACAAGCGGTTGGGAATGATATCAAGTTGGCCCACATGTTTAACAATGGGCTGGAACCAAAATTTGGCATGGGAAAAGTTGCGTGAAACATGCAACACATCAAACATGAACAACATTGTCATCTTACCACAAGTAACATTCTGCAGTCATCTCAATACAATAACATCCTCCACCCAAATATCAGAATGTTAGTGGAAGTTCTTGCTGAAAGTTTGTCATAACATTTCCTGACAACAAAGAGAATCCTAGATAATGCCATCTCAGCTAAATGATATCCAGCTAACCCAAGTCCCCTTAACTTTAGATGTACGTCAAGATTTTAAGAGACTACACAAATCCCTTCTGCCATTTGTAAAAACAGCAGAGACTTGAACACATATGCCTGTCTATTAACATTCTTATGAAAGACCCAGAAACTGTGGCCTTACAAGGCCCTAGCAAATCAGCCTTTGACAGGACTGAAAGTACTATTAAATACCATTTAGTTCTAATAATGAATGAAAGTCATTATGATCATAAGTAGAGCGAGCATGAACATTTTTAACTTGTGGCCATTAGGACATGTTTTCTATGAATATCTTTAGTCAAGGTAAAAGTAAAAAACCCCTAAACATTTTTTATGTAAATGAGAAGAGAGTCCTTTAAAAAAGTGCATGAAACAGCAAACAGAAGAAACTGTGCAAATGTTAATTACACTTTTGCACTTAGCATATTAAATGACTGTTTTTGGACTCAGATGAAACACATTTTAAAAACATTAACTGCAGAACTCTAGGTAGAATGTGCATACAAGCAACAATGTGGAAGAGAAATGAATTGTGTAGTGAACAGAAAATGTGAATTCAATGGCAAAACATAGCCAACGTTTCATAAATAAACAAAGAAGTAGAGCTGTTAAACACTTTGAAAAGAAATTGTGGTCTTAAGTTTGTGAAACTTCGACAACAAAGTCAATTTTTCCCTGATGTTTCCAACACCCTCTAACCTCAAAGAAACTCTTAAAAGTGCTTCTCCAATTCGCCGTGAGTTCCATAGATTTTTAGTGTTGATTGTTGACTGACTACAAATGAGCAGGTACTGTCAGCAGGAATTAAAATCTTTAAGTCTTTAATGAATGGTACAGAACACCTACATCCATAAATTTTAACAAAAACATCTTCAAGTACACTCTTTTCAGCAGCACTACCCTTGAAAAGTTAATTGTGCAAATACAAGACTGATTGTGAATGTAACCAGCCTGGAAAAAAAAATCAATCTCAGCATATTATTATTTACAATATGCAAAGAAATTTTGCACATAAAGTGCTTTAGATCCTGAGACCTGACGAAAGCAAACTAGTGTGAGGCTATTTCATGCAAAATGCCTGGACACTTGCCCAAAACCCCTGTACAGACCACATCTAAAGAGCTTGGGATCATATTTAGTGCAAAATAATTAAGACTATATACGGTAGTTCTAAATTCTTGTAGAAATGCAGCCAGTGATTGCTGACTAAGATCATCAAGGTTAAACTAGAATCATAAAACAGCATGACCTTATTACATTCAACTTCTGTCTGTAAAATAAAAGTATGTGGAAGAAACAGCCCAGTTATAGAGGATAAAATATCCAACCATATCTGCTCTATGTGAATTAAGAAAGTTCAACACATCAGTACATGTAATAATATCCTGTTCTACTAAAGAAGAATAGGAAGCAAATGCCATGGAAGGTCAGTCTAATTCTAAGACCACTTGCCCTGCCTAACCCAATGAAGTTCCTTTAAAAAAAGACACAAAAAATCTCTTGTATGTGTCTATGAAATCCACTTCCAAATTCTTCTTCATATCACACCAAAAACTATGTATTCTTTAATACATTTTTTTGATGAAGAATTTAAACCACCACTTAGCATATGAATTAAGTTACACATTCTGGACTGGAAAGAAATTTTGATCATGAATGTCAACCAGTTAATGCATAGTGTTATGAAAGCAGCATTTTGAAATGCAGTTTTTGCTTTGTCTAAACAAAACAGCACAATGTAAAAAAAAAAAAATCACAGAAGCCATAAACTGCTGCAAAGGTTATATCTTGTGATTCTTCATCGGAAGCTGATCTCAAATAACTGAAATAAACTATTGGCATGAACTACTCATTTTATTTTTACAAGTACACCTTTTTCAAAGAAGTAAAACACTAAATCGAGAACAGCACAATGTTCAAGGGATACGCAGAGGTTTAACTTTCAGTCTGGAGCAGAATAGCTTAAACAGTTCAAAAGGCAAGACATATCAACAAATCTAACAGTAAATTCTATCACATTTCCATTCTTGTCAATACTCACTGTAGTGAAATGGTAAATAGAGAACAATCTTTGGAAGGAGTGTTTCTGCCAGAAACTTGGCAACAAACTACAGATACTCAAAACTAATAGCAGCAAAGTGCAATGCACAATATTTGCTCCAGTCAGGACATGATCATTAAGTAAAACCAGTATCAACATCAAATATTTCAATCACACATCATTAGAGATGGAGAACAATCTTTTTCACAGACAAGAAAACAGCTATGTACAAGTCTAATAATGCATTACATAATGTGCTTTTAAAAGTAAATAATTTAGATAGGATTTTTATGTATGAATTATACATACAATAACTTTGTATTAAAAAAAAAATCATTTATCAATATTGCTATATGCAACCATTGTTAAGGCTCTAACTTCACCATTGAGTTCAATGCCCCTACACCCTTATTCATCAACAGTATTAACAAAAATAATCCCATTCATGTTGATTTGTATAAATCTGCCACTTTCACATATTTCTTCCTGCTTTCCAATTTTAAACTTTTTTTGGGTTCAGAATACTAATATTAATATTAAAGATGGATTGGTGCAAGATCTGGTCTTTTGCTATTTCACCCCCTTACTCATACCACTCACATACACATTTCAGATTGATGTTTGTGTCTGTAGTGGTAATATTGTGAATTGATGGAATATGGGATGCGCCTCAAGTTCTGCATTCTGATAATAGTATGCTTGTTATATACTGGGCTGATAAACTTCCTACTTAAAATAGCATAATATTTTTTTAAAAAAACGAATAACTTAAGCCTGACTGAAGTTTTTACATGACTTGGTTCACCTACTTTTTTCACCTGAAAATGGTTGATCACCCTAGAGTGACCATATAATTCCCTGAATACATTTGATTATTCCTTGGGACCTGTTGGCTACTTTATAATCCAATTAAAATGGCTTGGTTGGTGAACAATTTGCATAGCAATGATGGGGGAGCAAGATGATCAGACACTTTAGTCATTGTTTATTCTTCTATAAAGCTTTTGGTGCTAGGAAGACAAAGAGTGTGTCAGGCATTCACAAGGTCACTGAACTTTGTAATATGTTTTGAATATACATTAACACGTTGAAGCAACAGTAAATTCAACAAATCTGTCAATGAAAAATCAACAGTTTACGCTCACAACTGCAACAGGGTTGGGGTGTGATAACATTTTCAAAAACATTTATTTCCCTTTTGTATCCTATCAGCTGTTTTCAACCAGAATTGCACAAATAAACAGCCAACATTTTGCTGTTGTCTGGTCCTCAGCAACAATTTTTATTTTTGTTTGCTGTTAAAAATGGTCCAGTAAATATTTTACATTTTGAGAAATAATATTTGGTCCTATTACACTGTTAGCATTAAAAGCGTATTTTGGTTTGGTCAAAAATTTTATACAGCTGATGGAGGTTCTGCATAACTGGGTGAATATCTCTGGACAGCTAGCTGTCTGAGAGACTAAGTCTTAGCCCCTCATGAAGCTGTAGGCTGTCATGCTTTCGGCAAAACCATTTAGCAATTTAACATCTGGAATTTCAGTAAAAAACAAAAACAAAAAAATAGACTTTAAATAAATGTGTTAGTTATATTTTTCTTGTCTGATGTTGATTTTTAATCCAGTAATTAGCGCTTTGGCATCATTCTTAAAGTTAATGCAGTAAAATTCTTCTACACGCAGTCCAGAGATATACATCGATGGTGTAACATCTGCTATATATTGGAGCCAAAGAAACCGCTTTCATGCTATGATGACCGTAGTGTACAAAGTTAAATGTGTGAAGCATTATCGGATATGCATAGCATAATTTTTTTCCAACTACAATTAATGAATTTTTGCTTTTTAACATGATAAAAATTGCTCTAGCAGCAGTCAGCTTGTAGAAACAATGAACAATGCTATATATCTTAACATTTATTCAACATTATTTTACAAATTTGTGTCAGAGTTCCCTTCCTACATGTGTAACTTCAGCAAGGACAGTTCTATTAACAGCTGTGTGTGCTTGAACAGGTGCTCCAATAAGCCACATGCATGTACATACAAACCAACACAGTGGGGGAATATTTGTGAAAGGTATATGCCAAATACAAATTAAATGCAGACTTCGACATATCTACTGCAGAAGACACTTATCTGAATTAACAAAAACATGGAACAAAACATTTTCAGTCCACTGTGTGCACATGTAAACATTGGTTAGGGATTTGTGCATTGCAGGTGCAACTTTAAACTCAAGTACTCTTAAGTATAACTGGGAAAATCTACAGAAACAGCAATGAAAACTTTTTTATATGTAGTTCTGGTTCTTTCTTTCTGTTTAAGGTAATGTATTAATAACCAACAGCTTAAAAGCAAACACAGCAGATTCTGGTTAGTTGGGAGTACTGGTTATTTGGGAAGAAGGTTAAAGAACAAAAAACCAAGTTGAACCCCCACCAAATAAAATCGCTCTACTTATTAGCAACATGCTACTTAATCAGGCAACACCTGCTTAATCATAGGATCTGTAGGCTATGAGATGGAGGTCATTAAGACATGTCTTTATCATCCAATCATTACAAAGATCTAAACATTGTGGGAGACCTTGTTGATGGTGCAGTAAATTTAAAATTTGAGAGGCTCATGTCAAAATGTCAGCCACTGAAAAATCTGTCTTATGGTAATGATCTATGATTATTTAGAATTCAAGAAAGTGCATTATGATCTATTCAAAACACTCCTCCAATACACACATTACACAGCAGAAATAATTTTTTTACTTGGTGTTTTACAGCCAGCAACTAAGGCTGTATGAGGGCTGAGCAGGTGGCCCTGTAAATAAGGGACATATGCAAAGAACAGAGTGCTCGAAATAATAACCAAGGCACCTGATCATCATGGAACTGGTGACAAATGCATATATTCCCCTTCCCCACCCATCCACCCGAACCGAACACCACAGCTGGAATTACGCGTGTTTACATGTTTGGCTGAAACTGCTCCAATATATCGGCAACTCACACCATTGTCATTAGATGGCTTGCATTAACCAAAATCCACTAGTTTCTTTTAAAAGCACTAAATTATATATCGTGCAAGGTTAGCGTCATCATGACAAGTTTTGTAACCTGTGAATACTTTGTAAGAACACTTCCATAAAAAACGTTTACTACATTTATCTTTATGGTTCTCCAGTTACCTTCACAACAACTCCAAAAGACCTGACATTAGGCATGATAGTGCAAAAATTACTTTAAAGCAGGATAAAAATGTATCTTAACAGCAACTTGGGAATCCCATGTATAAAAAGGGGAAAATTAACCTTGAACACTGTTGTTGCTGGCAATATCTGAACACTTGACATACAATTCTTAGAACATTTGCTGAACATTATACAAATTTTCTTAGAACAAGGTAACAAAGAACTAAAACTATAAGCCATAGAAATCTTATGTTGCAATCTTTACACTGCTTTTCTCTGCATTTTCGTAACAATTGGACTAGCAGGACATGGACATATGCTGTGAATTGGCTTAACAAAGGAATCTTGTCGTATGAATGAGATATATAATGCAGTTATGTGATATTCCTGAAGGTAACTCTTTTAAAAAATGACAGAAAGTCAAAATTTCTTGTAATCTAGGCTCTAGCAAACATTGTAGCATATCCAGGACACATTTTTCCTTCATGTTTGACAATACAGTCAAGGACCATTTTGTATAATGTACAACTTCTGAATTGTATCACAGTTATCAATATTTAATACACCTAAAAGGGTTGTTTGTGTAATTCCTGCAAGGTAATATGCCAAGCATTTAAAAGCAGCCCATTTACTGTAGCTTTCAAGAGAAAGATTTTTGTGGATACATGCAAACGTAAAACATCTTATCTCCTTATTGTCAGCACCATGACTGTGTATTTCACTAAAATGAGCAGTCTTCAGGAATTCAGTGAGAAGGAAAGGAAAAAAACAGCAAAGCTCTTGTCATCCATATTTGTGAACTGCATAAAGATCATGTGGTCCTAATTCCATAGAGAAAAATGTTCTCATGATTCTGAGACATTTACACAGAATATCTCTAACAGATGCACAGTGACACAAAATGCATAAGCATGCAAATGTGCAGTTTTTTAAAAAAACTACTGATACTACAAGTTTTTCCCAAAATGATAAATTGTAGACTTATGTGACTTATCTGTTTTGCTTTTGCCCAAACGCAGAAATTTTGATATTATCAATAAATAAAAATTTAAAAAAGATTCAGAATATACTTCATATGCACAAACTCCTTGAAATGTCATTTCTAATTACCAAATGATCTGGAATATGTAAGCCCCTAAAATAACTGAATCAATCAAAACATACTTTCTCTCACCAGATATCTTACATTACTTAGGCTTCTACAAATGTCAAAACAATCTTCTATTTTTATGACCACATACTGACATGAAAGAAAAACTGAGACAACTACCTCTAAGTTTTGGGGTAGACAAGCAATCTGGAACAGCGGGGCTCCTGCTCCATTCACTCCCAATATATCAAACAAAGCTTATTAATATGGTCATATAATGCTACAGTTACAACACACGCTTCACATACAAAATCTCTACATGCCATACAGGGAGACTGGATGAGATGTGCAATTCTGTGCTGCATAGACTGCACATCTTATATATAGATGTAAATTTAGCATAAAGCACATCTGGCCTAGCACGGATTTTTCTATAAAGTGAAGATGTGACACACATATAACAATTGGATGACTTGGCTTGGAAAGGGTACAATAACAAATAACAAACCTGAAGGTATAACAGAAAACTCATAATGCTCCTTCAGCCAAGACTGCTCAATGAAAGAAGCATTGTTGGGATGCACACTCTGACCGTAAAAGATCATCTTAAAAGTTAATCCAATGTCCAGAACCTATGTATAGGGAATAATAAAAAAGATGAATCATTCAAAAAGAAACTCAATCGAGTGCAGACTTACTTGCAAGCTAACTTCAGGCACAGTTGCTACTGCATGAAACATAACCATGGGAATTAATTTGCTACCATCAATTTGATTGCTATACTGCAAAACAGGAAGTAATGCACACATGAAAAAACTCACCAATTCTTGCTGAGTGACTTTCAGCACAGTCACTACTGCTCCTCATGATGCTTAAGAATTTCAACCAAGGTGATGCACTTTACAAAAGCAATAGCACCAGGTTTGCCGCTGACCTGAGGCTGTCAAACATGCTTTCAAAAATACTGTCGACTTGACGCTATCTACTTATTTAAAATATTCTTTACATTTATACCATTAAATATGGGCCTACTAAAAACCAACTAAAAGTCATCTTCGATCATTCATGATACTTCTGCCTACTAAATTATCAGTAATTATTCTGCCAATTTACAGATCACTTTTACTCAACAGTCCCTCAACCTTTCCAGTCTTGCACTACACAGTGCACTTATACAAAGAATGCAAAACATTTACAAACATTTCTTTTAAACATTGCCAATTTGTTTTTATCACAAATACAATAAATATGCAAGCATTTGCACAGGTAAGAATTACAAACAAAACAGTTGTCACAAAACCTTCTGAGGAAACCACCTTCCTCATTCTTTCTTGCTTGGCTTGAGCATGTTAGCAGCAATAATTTTCTCCAACATTAATTCTAGCTCTTCAGAAGTATGAAAGAGATTGTCTGAAAGAGAAACGGTAATATCTGGTAAAAGTAACTGAAGCATAATACAAACTTTGTCCTGAAACTCCTCCAAAGAATGCTGGGGAGACTGGCACACAACCACCTGGGGCAGATACACAGGTATTTCTCCTTCCTCATTTCTGTCTGCCAGACTGAGAGTTTCTATCAAACAACTAAGGTCTGCAGAATCTTTGTTGTTCTCTTCCAACTCAGAGCGTTGCAGTGAACCAATGATGTCATCTATGGCTTCTAGAAATTTTTGAGATTCTGGTGCAATATTCTGTAGATCTGGAGCGAGACGTGGAAAGAGAGTGCACACCAAGCTATGTGTGCGTGTCTGAAGTCGCGAAAGCTTCACAGAAAAGAGCACAAAGTCACGTTGAACAGGTGAAAGATCAAAGAATGGATCACCTAAGTGCACAGTGTTGCGCCGTCTTCTCTTGTGTTTGGGGCTGGGATTTCGGCAGCATGAGCATGCACCACCCAAACCTGCCTTCTGCCTCTTTCCTCGACTTCCGAAGTCTTCTCTTTCCTTCAGCCCATCTTGCTGGTGTTTACTAGGGTCATGCAGCCTAGACTCTCCACCACCCTGTTCAGGTTCGCTGTCCCTTTTCCGTTTGCGCAAACCTACAGGAAATTCTGGACTGTCAACAGTGTGTCGTCTCCTGGCAACAGGCTTGGGCTCCAGAAGAAACTCTTGTTTGGGTTCTTGCTTTGGAGGCTTTTTCTCATCAACGGCAGACTCAGAGACTGACTCTGGCTCTTTGGAGGGATGAATCTGGTCAGTGGAAAGTGTCTTTTGCTCAACCAGAAGTTGTGGCATGTCACTTCTTAGATCCGGCTGAGGCGACCGAGGATTTGACAAAGTTCTTTTGGCTCTAAGCTTGAGCACTATGCCTGATTCGGATGGTTTGGCCTCATATTTTGTGAGGCAAGGGGGTGACATAGCTTCTTTCTTTCTAGCACTAGATGAACGTTTTCTGCGTGAAGAGTGCCTTCTTCTAGAATCACCTTTGGTCCCTTTTCTGTATACCTTCATGGGTAAAATAAGAACAGGTGGGCTTTCATCGTAACTGAAATCCTCTAGCAAGCCTTTGCTTTGGTTGTGAAGCTTGTCCTCTACCTCATATTTCACAAGGAGAGGAGGGGTCTCAGCAGGTTCAGATTTTATCATGAACGAGCCTTGCCCAATTTCTGGATCAAGCTTTGGGGAACATATTAGGTCTCCTTCACCTTGCAGCTCTAACTCTGGCAGGCTAAGCATAGGAGGACTCTCACAGATCTGATTTCCAGTCCCCTCTAAATCCAGACTTTCATTCTGGTTTGTGCAGATGGGCATTCTTTCCAAATGTGGCAGTGAATCACAGCTGAGAAGCCTGTTCTTCCTGACTAGATGACGTGATGTTAGAGAATTCTTGCTGCTATGACTAGAACGAGATTTTTTGGAGGGGAGGAAAGGAAGGTCGGGAGGAGAGGTCAGGGAACGGCACTGGCAAATACAGTGACCAGTCCCCCATTCTGTCAAGTGGTGACCACCATCCTCATTGTCAGCCATCACAGGACACATACGCTCTTCAATCTCTCCTTGACTGGCAGGTGAAATAGCACTGGGAGAAGCTAGGCACATTGAGGTACTGTCACACTCCCCAACACCTTCGTCAGTTATACGTACAGTAACCTCACCTGAATGACCCAAGCCATGCTTAGTCTTTGCGTGTGCCACGGATAGATTGACCCTACTCAGCTCCTCTTTACTTCGACTTTTCGGGGATTTTCTAACATTTGGAACATCAAGAATTTCAGATGTGGAGTCAGGCTCCACAAGGTCTCGCTCTGGACTCAAAACACAGCTCTTACGCAACTCTCTACTGAGAATACTGCTAGAATCTCTCCTAGATGTTTGCATCATGTGTTCATCTCTGAAATTTGGATGAAGAAGTACATCTCCTATACAGCTCGGGGATGCCGGCAAGGAATTGTCAGAATTAATGGTTTCTTGATCTAGAGTCAAATGAACCGGAGATAAAGAAGAGTCCATTTCTTTGGCAGTGGCTCTAGACACAAATTTTCTACGATTTATCACCGGTAAACTTTTGCCCATTTTAAGATGCTGCTTACTGCACACATTTTTAACAAAACTGTCATCACCCTCCTGGAGCTGGCTAGACTTCGTATGCACATGGCTTGGTTCTTGGATACAGCTGAAAGCTTTGCTCCGCGCCTTCCGACATGATCTGGACTTGCGGGATGTTATCCGTTCACAACCTTTCCTCAAGTCACCTCCAACTGACTTCTGCAATGGGGGTGGAGGAGGAGAAGGCCCAAGTTCACTGCCATGTTCTGGTATTTGTTTGGAAGGAAGATCAACCATCTTCTGTAAAATGGGCATCTCGTTCATGTCCTCCTCTTCCCAAGCCTCCCTGTCAAGATGCATCTTTCCCTCACCACCATCTTGTTGACTGCCCGACAGCAAATCCTCTACCCTCTCACCATCCTCTTCATCAAAATTGCCTTCTTCATCTTCTTCTCGATGAGTGAGCCAGTTTTTAAAAACAGACTCAAAGTCAGAGGACATGTCTGATGTCTTTCAGCGGTTTTGCACTCTACCACCCACGTGTGATTGAGTCAAGCAGCACTATAGGAATTGAATAGTCCAAATTAGGAGGTGAATCTCCATATTTCTTGCAAGTCCTAGTTTTCTGTCCTCACTCTTCCCTGTAAAATAGAAAAATCCACTTAATGTAAATTACATACATTTAAAAGGTGGGGGAGGGAAAAAAGACAAAGAGAATTTAGGGATGAAGAAAAATTTAAAAAGACCAAAGAACAGGAAGAGACAGATATCCAGTAAAGGAGTAAAATACCACAGAACTCTGAAAGGATTTACCTGTACAAACAAAATGTTTACCACAACTGGGACTCTCTGTGCATCAGTTCACATATGCAGGACAGGGGTACAAGGGCTTTGTATATGTATATCATGAACTGCTCAGTTACCAACACTGCTATTCAAACACATGTGTGACATTGAGACGGAATCAATTTCTCTTCATCTTTTGCTGCCTCCCCTTCTCTCATTTAAATTTATTATTAAATAGGTGATCTGTGGGTTTGAATGAGACAGTGCATAGTCTCTTACAACCATATCGCAGGAACCAGGGGATGAGTGGTGTAAAGCAAAGCCTTAGACCATGCTGCAAAAATACCCCTACATTAATATAAACTGTTATTTTTAAAAAAAAAATAATAAACTGGCTCTTTGTCTTACACTTCCTGGGTGGTTCCAGGTAGTTCTTAGCCTCATGGCATATGCACAAAACCCAAGAACACAATCATGAAATGTGCAGTATATACTTAGTCATTATCTGTGTAATAATGATAACAAAGAAAGAGCCAAGGTTATATACATTTATAGCAAACTGCAGTGACTTATGGATTAAATAAAAACTTGGCTTTGAGGACAATTGATTTAACTAAGACAGCCCTTCCTGCATCAACTATACACAGAAAGGGACATCACCATGACAACAAAAAGCAATTGTCTCAGGGCATGCACTCACTATTAATATTACAGCAGAATTTGCTTTGCTAATTTACACAGCTTTGTAGACATCAGAACAGCTACTGCCACAGTCTCTACTTTACTTTCACCAATGCACATCCAAGCGACCGAATAGCTTAGCAACTTCATTTAAGAACACATCTAAATCTACACTTTGAACATTTAAGTAATAAAGTTAGTCATTAAGTGTTTAAAGTGTAGATTTAGATGTGCTCTTAAGCATATACATATACAAATTCAATCTTCCAGGTGCTGGAATTAATTTTTTAATTTTTTAAATGTGCTCTACTGTTCGGGGCTTTTTCCTGGAGAATAAATAAAAGCATAAACAATTAACTATTCATCTTTAAGCACATCTGTTTCACACTCCACACCCCCACCTCCATTCTCAACCCATTTCCTTTTAGACCCCTTCATATAGCTGTAATGATTTTTCTAAACTAGCAGTAAATGAAGTAAGGGTAGAAAGTTCTAAGACTTTTTAAAAAAATGGACTACAAGTGTAGTTTATTTTCTGCTGAAGCTTGAAAGCTGATTTGTCAAGACTTCTCAATATGGGATCAAATTATGAAAATCTTCTACTTGCAGACTGAACTTAAACATAAAAATGTCATGACACTATAAAACTGACAGATATTGCCTTGGCATCAGAGACATTTTAAACATGTTTGTTTTGTTTAGTCCTTGTTACTCCTCGAGGAGAATAGGGCCGCAAACATTACAGACAGACACGATTAAATGTATTCTTCAAACACTTTTAAAAGCTATAAATTTGAAACTCTTATAGGTAAGGGATAAAGATTACATGGTATATATATATAAATATAAGATTCAGGGATCCCACCAAAAACAAGAAAGCACAAAGGACCTCTATGACCATTCATTTAAATGATTCTATCAACAGGCCATCTGAATTACAGCATCATAGCTGCATATAATGAACTGAGTGACATTTACATTTGATCAACTTCATTTTAAACCATCAGGAGCTCCAGCCACATATTATGTTAATTCTCAAACTACAAGTTCCCAATTCTGAACTTGGTCCTAACCAGGTTAAGTTGGAGCCAAAATTTATACTAATCTGGTGTGACATTATGATTTACTTGCTTGATCATTATGTAAGTCAATGAGTGCCACATATCTGATGACAAGGAAACTGTTGCCTCAACATTAAGAATGTGAGATCTACCTCTGTCCAAAAGAATAAAACACTGCATTGCCAGACATACTTCATGGATAGAAATAACAATAGTTCCTAAATACCTTTATTAAAAAAATCTAACCTTCATTCCATCTTTTTTTTGGTAATAATCATGAGTTTTTCTTGGTAAAATTACTTATGTAAAATTACATGCTAAAATGTTACTTTATGAATGAATTACATATTCTCAGGTTGCCCAGGTAAAGGCCTGTGATAGAAAAGAAATGTACATTAAGAAACAGAAATAGGCATGCAATTATAACTATAAATTTTTAAATGGCAAAAAAGATTACCACTTTTGCCTACAAATGTTTCAGACATATTTAATAAAATAATATTATTATACATTGAGCCTCACATGATTTCTGTGGAAATAATAAAAATATGAATGTGGGTGAAGGATGATTTCATCATAATGTGTGTCCCACACACATGTGGGTACACCCTTTCTCTCTTATACAACACTCACACATGGAAACATCTGCCTAATAGTTTAAAAGTAATAAAATTGGTGACAATCATATTACCTTGATTCATTGAAAGTCATCAAATATGTAATCTAGAAAATGTTTTGGTTTGACTTGCCTGACATTTTTTGGTCTGAAATTCAATGGATTATTTTACTGGTGCCAATATTTTTTCTGAATTTTAAGTGGATTAGCATCAAAATATAATTTAATAAAATATCGTTAACATACTTATTGTCACCACAGCTACTTAAAATGATATATCTTTTCGCTGTAAAGAGTTAAAAAATTAGTTTAAGATGCTTCAAACTTTTAGTTTAAACTCATTAGTTCAACTACTCACCTCTGTGACACATATAATTACAACACAGCAAGGTTTAGAAATGGAATTCCCCTTCTTAAACCCTACTCTTGCGCAACAGCATGTTCACTACTAACTCTATTAATATCTCTTCCCGCTCTGGTTGAAATGCCACACGAATCATGTGGCTATAAAAATCCCACGAATAAAATGCTTCTGTGACGCTGAGGCTGCCAGTGCAAACTGATTATGACAGCAAAAGTAAACCAGCCTGTTATCAATGAATTTGTAGCTAATTTTTAAACTGCGTATCAGGCTGACCTACACAGAAATGGTCAAGCTCTTGCTTCGTGGAAACGCCGATGTTCGAAAAATCAATGTCACTAGGCGTGCATCCCATTGATGATAGCCAGTAACAGGCTCACGCAGTGAGTCACTGAATCAGGAAGTAGGCCGCTTGGTGTAAAATGTAAACAACTGACCTGATTAATACAAGCCAACTCAGCAATTAAACTTTCACTGATAGCACAGCACTAGACCAGGAGATCCATTTAAGATAAGAATGACCCAAAATTCGAGGACAGCTATGTTGGACACCATACTTGGCCTGAGGGTTGAGGCAGAAACTGGAGACTGTGTCAGCAACCTGCTCTGTGAAGATCTAACAATTTTTAGAATACAGATACCAGTTTATTTAAACATTTCAAATGAAACAATAACACTGTAAAGCTAAAAAGGCAAATAGGGAAAAATGTAGGGCACTCACATCGCTTAAACTCCAGTGACATAATACAACCTGGTTTTAAAGCCAACTGTAAACAAGCGAAGCGTCGGGAAAACTGAAGGCACAGCAGTACGTCGTCATTCAGCGCCACCTACAGGTCAAAAACTATTCCCTTCCGGTTCAACTATGTTAGATAACTCTCAAGGACAAACGAGGGGAGCAGAAAGCAATTAGAGGTGGACAAAAATGCTTTATGATTTTACGGACGAAAAGCAAGCACAAGAGTACTTAAAAAATGTTAATATAGAATATCAATTTCAGTGTTACCACGAGAAAAGACCAGATGGTGAGAATTGTATGTGTACTGTTCGGCAATGTTCTTTACTTAAGCTGCAGCTTATCCCCCCCCCCCCGTAAGTGGAAAAATAAACCCATCGAGCTTTATACCTCTCGTTAATAAAGAACTGTCATTGTCATTGTAGTGATATCCGTCTTATCTGTTGGTCATGTACTCGAATACAGTACAAAACATCTGTATTAATCCTTTTCAGAAAATTGTGTCTGCCATGTTACTATTACATCAGACATTACATAATATCTCAAGAATGACATTACAGTATTTGGAAAAGTAAAGGTTCCGAGCAAGTAATAAGTACCATTCTGTTGAAAGGTGTTTTGGTCCCAATAGAAAGCGGCTCGCGTCACTCAAACCACCCCTCTAACTACAGCTTTAGTCTGTCCACCCTAAGTATGAGAGAAGTACCATTTTGCCACAAGGTATTTTGGTCCTGCTGAAAAGGGTCTCATGTCACTCAGCCCCTACCTTCTATGTAAACTTCAGTTCTCACCACCCTGATTATAAGAGAAGTACCAATTTGCTGCAAGGTGTCTTGGTCCTGCTGGAAAGCGGCTCACCTCACTCAACCCCCTTTTTCCGCACCCCAGGGTGCTGTCTTAGTAGACTAAGGTATGTTAGAATAGATATAGTAGTTGTATGTGTAAATTATGTCAATAAATATGTTTTTGAACTTATTTACATGTGTGAATGTGTCAGTCCGAATGAATGCTAGCTTGTCAAACGTAAGTCCTTGTGTGAATGAGGTGAACATGTATCACTAGCGCGAGAGAGATAACATGATTAGACATTATAGTTTTATGAGTGAGGCTAGCATAATTGTAGGATTTAACTGAGATTTCCATGTTCAGAAAAACCTGTTTGAATGAATGCAGGTGTTTTAGTAAGGTAATCCAGTGTTCTATGTTGCAAGGATGTCACCGTCTTGCTGACTTCTTGGAAGCTGTCAAGAAAGAGTTTGAGATGGCAGCAACTATCTTCAAAACTAATTGTGATAACAACAAGTATGGGCACAGTTGTTTTAAATATGGCAACTACAAAATGGTGGGAAGAGGTATATTACTGTGTGATTTAAAGTTCGTTATGTGAAAGTCATTTGTTTTTTTATTATTGTTAGTTAAATTATAGTTCTTTATATAAATTTCAAGACATGGGGTTTTCGATCATTTATCGGGGGAGATGCATTCCAGTACCACCCACTATAACTGAAAATCTTTTTTTTTGAATTTTGTTTTTGTTGCTTTAGAAGCCCAGCACATGTGCTTATTTTCCTTTGTCTCCCCCAACTCCCCCAAGCATCTGATAAAATTTTCCCTTTCTAGTGTTATTGTTAACATATATATGTAATTACAACTTGATGTTGAGAGGGTGGTGGTTGTCCTTGTAGTAGCATCAAAAGCAGTGACAAAGATACATCTTCTATATTTATCACTGCAACTAACACTGTGTCATCTCGATATCTCTGAAGGTGGAGGTAAAGATATTTACCAAGGGCTAGACTACTACCTGAAGGGTTGTGAGCAGGAATACATCCCAGCTTGCTACAATGCTGGTCGATTGTTACAGAGTGAACAACTTGGCTCTTTTCACAATCCAGCCAAAGCTCTTCACCTTCTTCAGCATGCTTGTGACCAAAAACATGCAGCAAGCTGTTACCAGGTAGTGATCAGTAAGCTTATTTGTATGCATGTTTGTGTTTGCAGGTGTACATGGCTGCATAATTATAGTTTGTTCATGTGTTGGTAAATAAATGGAAAAATGTATGACAATAACAGAAAAATATCTGTTCGTACATGTATTAATTTAGTTGTCATGCCATTGAGAAATAAATATAAAGGTATGAACCTCTAAAGAGAAATGGTTGCGCTTTTGAATCCAGTAGTTCTTTGCCGAGAACAGTAGAACATTTTTTAAATAACTGCATGTCCAGCTGTTGGTCTGTACCATATGCTTAGACCCTACTGAAATTTTCCTTTTAGTGCACCAGGATTGAATTCATTTTGCCCTAAAACATCATTAATCATTTAAATAAACCTGCAACAACTTCCACAAACATGCATCTTCTCTTTCATAAAATTTACAATTTGCTCTCTGACTCATTCTTTTAAATGTTACGAATATATAGATCTCTACTGATGGGAGGGTTGGTCCAAGAGGTCCCTTAATTATCAACAAGGCAGTGAAATTCATTGGCCACGAGTTTAAAATCTAGCGTCTCATGTAATTTTTTTCTGGATGTAACTCTTGCTTGACATGCTGGACATATAAAAGTAATAATAATAATAACAAATATTTATATTGCTTTTTCATTGCATTGCAATGATATAGTCCTTACCTGCTTACTTTGCATAAAAAAGGGAGTGCATTTAGGAAATATGCTTTTTTGTGTCTTATCCTTTTAGCAAAATCCTTGCTATATCTTTCCATGTTTTTCTGTTGTTTTTTTTAAATTGTATTTTGCAGCACACATGGGAATAATATTTAAGAATATAGAACTGCAACAGTCAGATTTTATGATGAGTTATGTTTACCTTCAACAAATGGATGATCACTGTTTGGGGAAAAAATAACTTTGGTCTTGATTGTCTCCAGATTAGTGGATGGTTTATCAAGGGAGTGACTGGGATACCAAAGGACATGACAAAGGCTTTTGAGTATTCTAAAAAAGCTTGTGACCTTGGAGACTGTTACAGCTGTTCTAACCTCAGCCAAATGTATAAGAAAGGCGAAGGTGTTGAGAAAGATGCAAAGCTGGCTGAACAATACAGGCGGAGAGCAAAAGAATTGTATGAAGAAATGGTAGAAGTTCGCAGAAACTTAGAACTTAATCAGTAATAAAAATGTTGTCTGAATGGTGTGTGTATGTAAGTGTGAATATGTGTATAGGCAACTATTTGTTTGTAAACTGTATGTGTGGGTGAAAGGGAGAGGCTCTTGAGAATCTGATTCAAACATAATTCATATGTTAGATCACCACTGAAAAAAAAATGCAAGAGAGCTTGAATAAAAGTGTATCAGCATTTTCATTTATTTAGAAAGTAACTGATCTTATAAAAAGAATAAATTGACATGTAATACTGAAAGTAAGTAATACTGTTCTGGCTGCCTAGTTAAGAGAATAGCTTTTAAGTTTTAACTGGCTTGCATGGTTGATTCTCTTGTCTCATATGTTGTGTTTTTGGGCTTGACAAGACTTGTGTGAGTGTTTTAATTAGATAATTCACCGAAAAAAAACTATAGATATCAATCAGCAAGGATCATCTATGTTTGGAAGAAAGTTGTTATAAGGCTTTTTATGGTGTTCTTATAAGAAATAAAATAATTTAACAACTATATAACAGCCAAAGGTTGCACAAATTCAGATGAGATCATTGCATTATTTTACATGTTTTTACCTTTTGGGAAACACATAGAAAACATTTGCAAGATTGGTCTGTAATTCTAACCATGAAAATGCTAGGAGACCTATTTTCTAATGGGAGATCATTTTTAAAAAAAAATCACTAACTGTACCGTGGATTTTTTGCGTCTCAATTATTGTCAATAGAGGCTTAACATGTAAGTGCCCTGAGGTCTTTTTTAAACCCTAGACATGAGATATTGGATTAGGAAAATTTTGTTAAATGGGTCACAGAGGACTCCAGAAAAAGCAAGCTTAAAAGTTGGCACAAGCAAAATATATTAACCCATTGGATCTGAGTTATTTACTAAATAATCCTGACCACTGTTCAGTTAATAAGCACTCATTAAAGGCCTCATGATGACTACAGTCAACAGTATAGTATGTTCTTGATTTCAGAAAGCAATTATGTAATACTTGAGCGCAGGCTTTTAGGAAAAAGTACAAACAAGATCATGAGCCAGCAGCTTTCAAAAGTATTAGACCGTAAGAAATTTCCTCCATGGCTTTTAGCGTATTATCGCCCAGTTGTCTTTTTCCAACCCTTTCTGAACAGTGACTGGCCTGTAATTGGCTTCTGAAAGAAACAAACAAAAAAAACCCGTAATTAAAAATTGTAAGCTTATTGTCTAATTAATACAGTAACTACGTTATGCATGTAACTTCATTTACATGTGTCTTTTGTGGGGAAAAAATAACTTTACAAAATAAAAAAAAAACCGCTTCGCCGAACGAAAAGAGAGGTAACTGCGATGTGGAATTTCATTGCATAATACTTATTGCTTCCCCTTAGCTATGGCACTTGTGCGAAATGGCTACGTAATGTTATCAGAGGAAATTTTGTGATAGCGTAAAACTTTTCTTTTTTAAATTTCATTTATGTTTCCAATTGTATTTTTTTATTAACTTAAAAAAAATCAGTATTTTGATCATGGAAGGGCCAAACCCGGAAAAATGTCATGGGGTTGATTGTGCGAAGAATCGGTCAAGAATTAATCTAGGAAACTTGAACAACGGTTCGAGACTCGGCAACGGACTTACGTGGTACAGAGGGCGGAGGCAGTATGACGGACCTAAAGGAATCGAGCAGGGGTACGTGGTCGTCACTTGTACTGTGGCCGGTGTGGGAGGGCAAGATCAGATGACCGCCGGGCACATGGTCGAGTTTAAGTACATCATTGGCCGATATTTGTCCTGAAAATAAATATAGACTTGGAAAACACGCCCAATGAAGATTTGCAATTGTATCTACAAGAGGTAAAGTGTGTGTGCGTGCATTAGTTTTCGACTGCATCTGTAGATTTATGTTAAAGTGTTTGAAAAAAAAAGTTGTAACAAGACAACAAACTAAACACGCGTTGATGTCTACCATCTTCGCCTTAGTTAACTCCTCAGTTACCGTCAACAAAGACGATACGTTTGCCTCCTGCTTGCAAGACTTCCTTGACGTGGCGCCAACTGCCACCTGCTCGCCCATGACGTAATCTGCACGTAGACAGCACGCACATTCACGTAGCCGAAAGTAATATATTAATATATATGTTGACGCTGAACGATCGATGGACACATGCCAAGGCACACACTATAAATAGGAAAAAGAAGCATGCTAACTTATATATGTGTCTCCTGCATAGTAAGGGAGCCTTCGAAAGGCTGCTCTGAAGTCAACAATATGAATGGAGGGACGTTTGGCAAAGTGCTCACACGACGTCACGTGACCAAACTTGGGCTCACGTTCGCACATATTTGTTTACTTAAGAAGGGCCTTTTGGGGAACACATACTGTCAAAGAAGTGGGCATGGCAACATTTTACAAAAGGGGAAACAATGGTCGCATATTTAAATACAAGTGTATGTGGTGTAGTCAGCTCAGACAGGTGAGACAGCAGCACAACACACCTATACTGTCAAGCTCACCATCAGCCTTACTGTCATGTGTCGGTCTCACGCGAAGCTATAGCCTTGACGAAGCCAAGCATACCTGGGTGGCCCGAAGACGGGGAAATCTTCTGCTGGCCCATGGCGCTTGACTGCCAAGAAGGAGTTGTAGAAGTCGTCGTAGCCACAACCGCTGGCGTAGCGTGCGTGCACGGGGACATTCTCGTCGAGCTGTGAGGTCAGAGAGGTCACATGCAATAGAGACTTAAGCTCTTACATCTTGCTTTTACCCTCCCTTCTCGCAGAATGGTGTATTCTTCTCTTACATGTTAAACACATCGGTAAGAGAGAGAGATGCCTTAATTATGCTTAAGAAAAACGAATCTGAAGTGTCATAAACTTTGATATTATGTTGAACTTCATCTCATACAATGGATATTATGCTCCACTGCTGAAACTGAATTTCCTTTTGTATTTATTTGTCTGAAATACGCTGGTTTACGTTAACAGTTATATATATATAAACAACTATTAAAACGCTATTTAAAAAATACCCTTCATTTTAGATTGTCATTTGTTACGCACTGCGGCTGCGCGAGCTGCGGACTGCATGTCAGCACCCAGGAACCCGTTAGCACCCAGAGTCTGGTGTTGCTGATGACTACTCCTCCGTGAGCCCCGAATGGTGTAGTCAGTACAGTTTCTCCTCGGCAGAAGGCTGGCTTGGAGCATCGAGCTGCGATGGCGACCTTTGCCGTATCTTAGCCACTCCGACATGGCGCCATACGAGGTTCTGGAAACACAGGAAGGGATGAGGGTGGGAGTGGGGGAATCAGCTCAATGCTTGCTTCAAAGCGACGAAAGATTGATAAGGACAAAGCGAAGGGGATCAGAAAGGTGTTAATGGCAGTGACGTCAGAGATGATGTTGACTGATGTACAGCAGTAGTGATAATACCTTTACAACTGTCTGCAGCGAGGAAAGGAACGATGAACACAACAATCAAAGTAAGAAACACAAGATACATAATGGTAAGAGGGGTATCGACAGGTGGTATCGAGCTTTAGTCGCAACAGCTTATTAATTCCTTTCTTCAGCTTCACTTGGACAAGCTCCCCTCAGTTTTTTCGCGCTATCTTTTCAATTATTTTTTTTGGTCTATCTCATTCCACACACCACATAGACTTTTCCACATTGTCTGTTAGCTAACGTTTTGTTATTACTGGTCAGCGCAGAGAGCGAGACCTATACAGGTCGTGATGCTGCGCGACACAAGAGCAAACATTATTATAGGGAGAGAGAAAGAGAGAGATTACGAAATGATAATGACTTGCAATGTTCATGTAATTACTATTATATTCTTAATGCTTCTCTAGGATGGCGAAAAGAAAAAAAACCCGCTTATCTTTTGAAAAAATATTGAAATCTCTCTCAGACACAATGTATACACTTGCTCAGATACAGTGTACACGTGTGCACAACCTGAGTAGACAGGTTGTTAGTATATGCGACTATAAATCAAGGAGGGGCAGTCTGTCTCAGATACACTTTCTTGGTCAGCTTCAGACTAGAAACTGCAGGCGGTAATAACAATGTTTACCAAGCCAAAGCTTAGTCATGATGATAAATGGGAAAAAGTCCTTCCGTACACTGGTGGATGAAACCTGAGGACTGCTCAACCTCTGTGACCCTAACCGAGGCACTGATAGTCAATTTCAAGATGAGATGAGGTAGAGAGAGAAAAACAAGGCAAGTAACAGCTACCTCCATCACCACAGACGATGGGCAGCAGACATATCCCCCTCCCCCTCTCTCGCCCTCTGTAGAAAAGTGCTTTATGAACGGCGAGATTATAAGGTGTGAACTCATCTCATGAGGTGAATGGTTGCTGATAACAGAGGGTTGCACCAAAGGCTCTGCAAAAGCAACCAGTGTGTTTTTTCTTGTTAGGTCATTAGTTCAGTTGTAAAAATCTACATGGCTGTCAACACACACTGCTCCGTGTAAACTGCTGAGTAGACCGTTGGGGGAGGGTGCAAAAGCAAGGTACTGTAGACTGACCGACCCATCGTAGCAGTGGAAATAACTAAAAACAAATCAAACTTACTTCAGCCGCGTGTCTGGTCTGTTGGGGCGATAAATAGCCTTTCTGTAATCTAGAGCCATAGTGACAGGAACCGGACACTGCTTTCCTGACTGAGATACAACCGAGAGTTGGCGCACACCTGTACCACACCAGTGCGCTACCGTGGAGACACTCATTGCTACCTGTTCGTTGGTGACAGCGGCGCTCGGCATGGGGTGGCCTGGTCATGATTGCATGCCAAAGCGCGTGTTGACAAGCATGTACAAAATGTGTAATGCCCCAGCAAAGGAAATGTTTTGCCTGACCTTAACTCAGCTAACGCAGCATGAAGTCGCGACCTGACCCCTGGCGTCATGCACTGATCCACTCAAGTTTCAAAATAAACATCAACCATCCTCTCCTTGCTGAATGTCATGCTGCTTTGACTGGTCTGTTAGCTCAGCCTCACCTTAACCTGTAGTTTACAGTATCAATGTTCAATAAAATTAGGAAGATAGTACCTGAACACTAGTTGCTAATCGAAAGGAGACATCAGCTGGTACAAAATATGGCCCATTAAAAAGGCAAGTTAAAATTCTCAAACCCAAACTAAAATGAAACATTCGAATGAAACAATTTTTATTTGTGTAATACTCCGGTAGTTCAACGGTTATCGCCTGTCACCAACACACTGAAGGCTGATTGTCCTGGGTTCACCTCTCGTCTAGGGCACGCTGTTCTTTCTCTGCATGTGACATCTGTTTACAGGGCTGGCTGCCTTGCCGTGATATAGCCTTAGTTGCTGGCTCCACGTAAAACCCCAATACCCCCTCACTTCAGCTTCCAATCATCACCATCACCACCTTAAGTAAAAAAAAGTAGCAGGTTAATTAATTTGTTGTTTTGTGTTCAAGCTATGAAGTGTGGTCACAACATGGCGCGTAGGCCGCGTCCATTCATGTTGCTAGGGAAGTAAGGTTTCCAGCTCTCACCGCTGCTGTCGCTAGGGGTGTAAGGTTAGCTTCCACTAGGAGTGAAAGGGAACCCACCATGGTGTGTAATACAAGTTTGGGAACCCACAACCCCGGGGTTACAAAATGGGTTCAACGTACATGTAGGGGTTTTCCAGTTGTGTGAATACTGTGGCGGTTGTTATGAGCAGCTGGGACACTGTAGCTGTCCTGCTGCAACCATGTTATAGGGGCAACCGATTACAGATGGAGTAATTTTATTCTCATGTCAAATGTTTATTAACGGTGTTTACATAACATCAGCTGCCGTGTAGGGATGTAACAGTCAAACTTCAGGTCCTCCATCGGGACAGTCGCAACGCTGATACAACGGCAGTCGTGCTCAGCCTTCTGATGCTGTTTGACAGTCACGCATCGACAACTAACAGAAATTAGAAATATTTTATCCAAGTATCGTTTCAATTAAAAAAAATATTTTGGAAAAGACGAGCAAAGAGTTGACTGTATGAGAACTCGCACAAAGATAAATACATGAATCCATACTTAGGACATGACTGTTGATTATGTCTTGACTGATAATTGACTATTTGAGACCTCGTCATAAACTCTTCAATCGTTGGACGTTACGATGTAACAGGAAAGAAATTCTTAAATCCCGATGATGATAACACTCTAATTGATATTGTACACCAATGACTCAACGAAATTCGTAAAACATCGCGAAGTAAGGTGCTACAAGAGCTTTCTTCACATCCTCGTCTACACTCCACAGCATCGGCAACTGATACTCAGGTAGCCACCCAAACAACGGAGCAGTTAGAGAAGAGAGTGAGCTACTTTCAGTCGTTATTAAATGTGATGTGTGTTCGAGTCCTGCTTGTGCCACATGTTTGATCATATTCCTTGTTGCATCAATTGATGTTTCCCGCCATTTTAAGTACAGGTAGCTTTATTATCATACAACACAAATTTAAATTTACTTGTTCTTGCAATTTTTTTTAAAACTCAAAGGCGAAAGAAATAAAAATCGAAAGTAATATCAGGTTATCAGGGTTCAATGTTGTTATTTACCACATTTAACACACAATGAAGTTCTAGTAAAGAAGGGCTTAGAAGAAGAAAAAATGACATGTTCGTCACACCCGCTGGTGGAGATGGGGGAGTAGCAGGGGTATCTGCACCTCCAAGTGGACAGCTCCCTCCCCTCACTTGTTCCTGATCAGTCTACCCACTCAGAGTCACACATCTTTATTTCAGTCAAGTTTCCACTTTCCCTCCATACGTGCTTCTGTGTCATGTGTTGTTGGACAGTAGTCTGGAGTAAACTAAAGAACGAACAAGTCAACAGAAGGGAAATGAAAACAAACACTAGGGGTAAAATCGATGACACTAAGGGGAAGCCATTTCTCCTTCTGTAAGTTGACTCAAGTGTTGAAGTGGCCACCGGCGAAATCTTGAGTCGCTTCCCCTTACGTTAATTCTGCTGGTTCCAAAGAACGTATGAAATTGTTGTGAGAGAAAGAAAGTGGAGAGAGAAAGAGAGAGAAAGAGAGAGACCCAGAAGTATCTGACTGCTTGTAGGGAAGAGGTGTAGCGGGAGGCGCTTGTTTTCAAGTGAGAACTTTGGAGTGGCGGATTCGTATCTACGCTCCCGCATTTTTTTTTTTTTTTGGATGGGGTGATCTTTACGGGGCATGAGTATATGTTTAGTTCCTTGGCATTATCTCTTTCTCTTTCAGTCAACGATTTATTTTTTATCATAGGGACCCGAAATCGACTTATGACTCCACCCACACATTTTTCTTTTCGTACTACCACTGTCAGCATCATGTGTTCACTCCTCTCTTCCACTGGTGATCTCTCCTATCTTGCTGCACTCGCTCCTCTCATTCGCTCCTTCTCTCCTTGTTAAGATTGTCCGCAATCGGCAAGATGGCGAGTGCAGGGACAGTCTGTATAAACACGAAAACACTTGGCAAACACTAGGCCTTTCTTCCCCTGATGAAAGAGTGAGCTCCCCTGCGCCGCTAGAGGGCGCCCTGACGGCACGTGCGACACGCCGTGTTTGGCCTCTGACGCATCGCCGTCAATAGCCACCAGTGCTGTCTGCAGCGACGTGCAGTTGTCATAGAGAAGCAGTCTCTCACAGACCTCGGCACTATAAACGGGTACGGATGACTGGACAAATAATCCTCCTGCTGGGAGGGGCATGTCCGTGTGGGTGCAGGAATGGCTTTAGCGTTCTGCGGGATTATTTTTGTGTCCCACTAATGGGTTTACGAGGAGGAAGCCAGGCGTTGTTGGGTGGGGTGCCTGCGTAACCAAGGGACCCGAGGTTGTGAACCAAAATTTACGACGGAACAAGTCGTTTGATTGTTTTAAAAGCCAAACAAACAAAAATCTCGTGCTATCCACCGTGGAACACTGTGCATGCAGTTTTCTTGTCCATTCACCGGCAACTTCCAATGAGTGACACGCCTGTTACAAAAAAAAAAAAAAAAAAAAAAACTTAGTGGAAATGAAGTGTATAATCAAAGAAAAAAAAAGGAGAAAATAGTTACGGGTGCCCATACAACTGTGTGTGGGTGTGTAATGAACCGACCGAGCAGGTTCTGTTATCATTAGCCAAACGAGAATTCAAAACTCTTTCGCAAACTCCCCCTCCTACCCTCCGATTCAAAAACAAAACAAGCGTTGATAATGTGGATTTTATGACAGAATGACATCACACGCGCACACCAGACATCGATCCTACAGGTTTCATTCTCCTCACTTCTCGCAGGTCGAGACGATACTCACATTTCTCTGGCAAATGGCCAGTTGCTACCCGCCATTCCAGCAGCCTCGTTTCTAAAGTGATTTGCTGGCCTTGATTCGCAGTTCTCTCTCTCTCCGCACGTTAATGACAATTTGAGGCTGGCACCGGTGCCTTTGTGTCAGGCTCGTGGTGGCCGCCATGGCTCTGTGGTTGTTTTGTCGCCAGCGAGCTGTTGTTCACTTTTGTGCTGAATACTCTTTTGAAGGGCAAAGCTGGTTGTGGAGAGCTAGCTTGCCACGCAATTAAAAACAGTTAAATAAATAAATGAATAGGTCGACATGGTCCAGCTGGAAATTCAGAAAACAAACTGATCAGTGCGGTCGAGAGCTAGTGATATGGCCATTGTACCTGACAAAACTCCTGTAGTTAGAGATCAGCCAAACTGCTCAGAGCTCATAGAAAGACTGAGAAAAAATGGGGCAAAGATATAATGGAAAACAACGATTTTTTTTCAAATCAGCTGAATGCAATTGAAAAAATTATGGTACACGAAGAACATTAATTCTAACTGAATTCACCATTATCAAGACTGGTAAGGTCGTGATTATCGGCCCACAGAAAAAAGCAGTGTATAGAAAAGGACATTCTGCAAGAGCAAAAATCATTGTTTCTTCTACATTTTCCGATTACATTTAATAAAAAAATTCAATATTTAATTCTACAACCACTTAGTCAATACATAAATAGACATTACATCATCATCATCATCATCATCATCATCAGCAGCAGCAGCAGTATTGTCCTCATGAACACCCACACCCACGCCGACACCACCAAGTGCGAAGACTGGTGTCCTGAGGTCGTCGGTGAAGATTTCCAGACACTGTTCTGCCATCTGTCTCTGGTCTCTGAGTATAGTAGACAGTCAAAGGTCAGACTTGCTTATTCCTTTCCAACGCCTTCATCTTTCTTTGTCCTCTATTCTCATTCTCCCCACCGAGGCAGTGAGCCTTAGCATAAAGGCTCTTCTGCTATCAGGAGGGTCCACCACACAGATGAAGGACATTTACCAAACGCACCTAATGGGTCTGTCTGACTGAGCGGTAGCTGGTTCGCTTCTTTACGATGAGAGGAAACAAATCAACATGACACATCCTTTCCTTCCTTCTTCTTCATGCGAATATATTCAAAATTGAATTTTTAAAAAAATAGGAACTAAATCCTTGCGGACTTTGGATTGAAAAACTAACTGTTAGTAAAAACTGTTTTTCTCAGTTACCGTGTTTCGTTCTTCACGCATCTGGAAGTCTAGCATCCCCGGAAGTAAGTTCACCAGACGACGTAATCTAATTTTAGACAGCGTCCAGGAACATTGGGGATTAGACATGGCGCCGTGGGACCTGGGTAGTGACTTGCCTGCTGACGTACACGTGAGCGGAAATGGACTTCGACTTGAGGATTCTGTTGCTGTCGCGTGGCGACATGCCATGTCATCGTGTCCTGTCTGCCCACACTGTCGAGCGAGGCCCCGGGATCACGTGACCTTTGCAAACTCATTCGTGACTCGAGATCGAGATATGTTGGTTTGCATAGTAAGTGGCCAAAATTAATAATAATAATGACGATACAACCTTAACAAGGATAATCGATCGAAATTCAGAAGGATGCGCCATTAATGCACGTGACTCGTATCGTCAAAGCCGTTAGTTCCGCTTTGATCAAGCTATTTTTAGAAACATTCGAATGTCTCTGTGTATTAACATTTCTCGTCTTCCTCGTGCAGTAATTGAAAACCGGTAGTTGACATCGTTGGACATTACAAACAGGATAATAATTAAATCCTGGCACATGTATGTGGGACAGTCAAACTGAACATCTTCAGTGCAGGAAAACCCGGTGTGGAATGTAACATATGACCTGGCGCTAGATGGCAGGATGGCTGGGTGGCTGACAATACCGATATTTTAAACAGTATTAACTGACGATTGCCATCTATCCAGGCATCCCAGTGATGTGTTGTGCACCTGGCCTGAGGAAGGTTGCCAACATAAAAAGAACTGCGCCGTTACTTTTCCGATTCCTACTGTTTCCCAAACCCACAACTTTTTGTGAGAAATAATGATTTTAAAACAGGCGACATTGCTTCGCCAGTGTTTCTACGATCAAGTGGAAAATAAAATCAAACTGTTTTGAAGAAACAGTCCTGTTCTCTCTGTGCATTGTCAAGGAGTTTTAGTTTTTTCCCCTAGAAGTGAGAATAAAGGAAAGGGGAACCGAGACTGTATTTCCGGCTTCCTGCAAGCCCAGTATCAGAATTTCGTTCCAGAAAACACGGCGCGAGAAGAATGAAGTATGTCCTCCACAACCTCTTCGCCTTTCACACACACATTTACCCGGGCTGATACGCTGGTCAGTGAAAGAGCAGACACCTTCGGTACTCGAGATCAAAAGGTGCTTCTATCCCGAGACTAACACCCGGACGATAACGAGTTCCATATCCTGTAAGCACGTGCTTGAAGGCGCCGGTTGTTTCCCCTTGACCCGGTTACAGGCCTTTGTAGAAGCCAGACTTTCTTGCTACCCTCCCTCTGTTCCCCCCTCGGCACCACCGGCTCCAGCCTTTGTATCTCGTGGTTTCTCAGACTTTTTTCAAGTGGTTCTCGGATCTTTTTGTATGAGAAGTCGCTGGACAGGTAAGTGAGCAGGGATCAAATGTGGCTGTGGATCAATCGGGGGCTTGCGTGTCTCCCTAAGAGCTATGCCGACAGGAGATCAAGCATCGGACAGGTCGAAGGGTAGAGACCAGAGTGGTCCCAATCTGAAATAACCAACCACCACGCAACACAGCCTACAAAAATAACTTTCAAAAAGCGCTGCTAAAAAGAAAAAAAAACCCTCCGAGGTAAGTTGTGTTCGTGTGTGTGTATGTGAGTAAATGATTGTAAGGCTGATACAAAGGTTCACACCTGTTTAAGGTGTGTCTCGTGTACATGCGGGTGTCACTGTAGAGAACTTCAGTCTTCATTATTTATTTATTATTATTATTATTGATCATGGGGTTTTCTCACAAGCGTGTGAGGGTTGTTGTTGAAGTGTCCCTTATCGCTCTGTCTATCGGGGGCTGGTGGGGAGGGAGGATTGCAAAGGCCACACCATGCAAACAGGTGCCACATGGAGAGGAAGAGCAGCATATCAGAGATGAGATCTGAACCCAGGGCACCCAATCCTCACTGTATTAATGAAAGGCGCGAACCGTTGCGCAATGGGCCCGCCGAGCCGCTGTCTGTCGGAATCGAGCGTCTGTTATCAAGGGCTTTATTACACTCGTACGAATAACCCTCCCAGTGTCAACATTATCAACCGCTCATTACACATTTACGATTGCTGCTTCTGACTAACCAAATATTGCCAGACAAACCGCTAGCCAGATCTGGACAAACAGTTACTGCCCTTTAAGGGAGTTAATGAGGCCGCTCATCTGGTCTGTCCGCTTGGTGGCGCTACTGCGGCCCATGATTTGAAGCAAAAATATTTGTTGAGTCTGGTGTGATCACAATAACAGTGTTACTAGTATTTTGATTAATAGCAGATAGCCTGTATGGCGCGAGGATTGGGCTTTTGTACTTTCATTCTGGTCAGCAGGAAGAATACGAATATAAATGCGCGCCATTCAGAGGATCGCATGTTTCTGTTCTTTGTAATCAAGATGTGATATGAGTGATTTTTGTGAAACATATTAGCGGGAACAGGATTCCTAGGTCGACATCACAGTGGAATATTCAAGATGATGATGATGATAATTTGTTATCTATAGTAGACGTATCGGGTCCACTTTGATATGATATATTCACAGAAGACCAGTACAGTGTTGGTTTTTGTCCTCGCCAAAGAAATACCCCAATGACATCACACTGACTGACCCCCGTGTCGTGGCCTTTAACATTTGTGACTTTGTAAAGCACCCTGAACGACATACGCCTACCTTCATGTCAGATTTTCCTTGGCATACAGTATGTTTTACTGTTTCAGGAAAATATCCAACAACATCTGTTTTAAGCAATTTTTTCCAGGACAAAGATATTTTAATTTTATCAAATGCAGTTTCATTGTCAATAAATGCACAATAAAGACGATTCTTTTTGTTTGAGAAAAAATATATTATACGATGCAATGTAAATAAATGATCAAGTGTTGGTTACCCAGTCCTGAATCCAACTTGCTCTCATCAAGTTTATTATTGCCATCTGAAAATCTTGTGTTTAATAAAGATGTAAACAGTTTATCAAAGTAGTTTGAAATAGTAATCCCTCGGTAGTTAGCTGGAGAGCTTTTTGTTTGAACAACAGAATTATCTCACTAATGCATCACTGTGTTGGGACCTCTCCAGTTTTCAATATGACATTAAATAGGTTAACAAACACTTCTGTCATATGTTACCTGCTGTTTTCAGAAATTCATTTATTCAGACCAAACCAGCAGGGTTACCTGTTCCCAGGTCCTTCAGCTTGTAAATACATCAAATCAACCACTTAACCCTTTGCTAATTGCAGCAAAGTTCGTGCATGGGCGCTGCAGCTTGTAAACTCAATTTAATTCAATAGTTCTAATTTAGAGGCCAGTGTTTTTAAACATCATCTAAACTTTGTTTGTTGTAGAACATTCTTTGGTCATCGCGAGAACAGGTTCGCGTTTTTCACCACCGGAAGCGCACTTTCAAAGACACGCGACTACAAGAAGGGTCGAGATTTCGAGAATAAAAATGCACGCGCTGTTCCCACCTCGAGCTTGCATGCACGTGCACACACAAGTATCCTTTGCACGCGACTCGAAAGACACGACAAATGTTGATCCAATAATCTCGACCGGTCCAGGGACTTTTCAAATATCCCAGTTGTTTACTAAAGCCAGCGGTAAACATATTTCTGACAGAAGCTGCTATGACAGCAAACACTTTCTGGGGCTCGCATCGAAAATGAACCCCCTCTACTGCGGCCATGTCTGGTCACGTGACGTGCATTCTGCATACGACAGAGAGAGATTCAGCACGAGAGATGCTTAAACCCTTTGCACTTAGAAAGTTTCATGTCCACGTGATCCAGCATTTAACAGTTGTCAGCAGACCACGGTAGCTTCTTTTTTAATAACACTCAGGGGAATTTTCTGCACAGGCAAATGAGATGAGGGGAAAATGAAAAAAAATGAAGGAAAGAAGAGAGAGACAGGAAAGGTCAGACAGAAGCTGAAATTCGTAAAGAACAAACCCGAATAATGCCAAAGAGAAATAGCAGAAGAGACAAAATAAATAATTACTTATAATTAAACCAGGCGAGATTGTTTTATCACCGAGACCGACACATGGCGGCTGATATGTCAGGCCTTCGGTGACACTTGACCTCAGGCTCCAATGTTTTAACTGAACTCATCAAAATAGTTTTTGACTGCTGTGGTTGAAAATTAATGAAAGGTATAATCACTATAGTGTAAAAATACTGTAATACTCTTGTGTCTTAGACATTTTATCAAAATAATTCCAAACAATTCCATAATCGTAAAATGGAAACCGTTTGCACGAAAACTTGCCGTCTAATGGTCTTCCCAAAGCTGTCATTAGTCGCCAAGAAATCCCATAATAGTAAATAGTTTTCTCTAGAATAGGTTCACAGACACTCAGACGAATGATGTAAAACCTCGCCAGGTGTCGTCTGTGGCTAAAATTAGAACCCAAGAAGGACTGCAAGGAAAGGACACTTAAGTCCACTCGTGTACCAGGATGTAGGTTACTTCATAAATAAGCATAGAAACAGACAGCAAGTAATCTCATTGTGCTCTTTCCTGACTCTGTCACGTGACCCGGATGTGAGGTCACTGGAACACGCGGTTCGGTGCGTTCAGCTGATGTCACACCAGACTGGGGCATCGGGAAATCTCGAAATGAAAGAGTCGTGGACGTCCTGAAGAGTGACTGGTGTGGGAAGGTATGGTCAGAACACGATTTTTTAAAAACAAAGACTTTGACAAAGTGTCCCACGGAATATTTCCCATTAAAAACATTTATTGACATATTTTTTTCACGAAGAATGCTAGAAGAAACCAAGAAGAAATAGAAAACGAAGGAGATGAAGTGAGATAAAGGAGATAAAGGTCTTCATGGCTGCCCGTCAAACGGCTTGGAAATAATTACCTTTAATAAGAGCTTTTAGACGATGTAGCGGGCTTAATTCTAATATCGGAACATCCATTGCTGTTTGTGGTTAGTGGAAATTATTCTGATTATTATTCTACTTTATTCCGATCGCTATGGCGTGCACGTGCAGTGACAACGGGTGCACGACAGCTGTAGTCCGTCTGATTAAGATTTCTGACCTTATGGCCTTAAGGTGTTTTAAGGTGTTTGGCAAACATATTTTCCTTCGATCTGTTTTTCTAAAACAGCCTGGTTTTCTCCATTTGCCATCAGGTACCATAGTGTGTTTCGCAAACCTGTTTGACAGCCTGTTTCCCTCGTGTTTTGGGTTTCTAGAACATGCTGTATTCTTGCTTTTAACCAATGGACGCTATGGCCTTGTGTTCGCTTCGAAATTTAAGCGAGGGTTTGACCCCTTACTTCACTCAAGTTTTTCAGGTTCTATAGGACACACGAGACCATAAAGGACAAAACTTAAATTATATTTGTAGCTTTTATAAAAGCTTTTTCCGAAACAAGTTTTGAAATTTATTTATTAGCGTTTCGGGAGACATCGTTTTGACAAACATATTTGTGGCATTGTGTACTTGTTCATCGTGTGACATTGTGTTTGCAGGTTGATGATGAGCAGTGAGGACAGCTCTATTTTCTGTCCAATGTTGTCGTTGACTGTTTTGTAGCTAAGACCCACGTTAGAGCGCTGGCGCCATCTGGCCAACTATTTTGCATTGGCAGCGATCCTCTGCCGGTATGAATGCTGCTAGTCAAGGGGACCTTTGACCTTCCGCTCGACAGTGTTGACAGCGCGTCTGCTAAACAATAACAATAAACCCAAGATTTGTATAGCGCTTACTCACACTCCGAACAAGGAGACATGGACAACATACGAGGGAGAGAAACAACACATGAACGACAGAAAGATAAACAACAGTACTGATGACGAACGAAAGACAAATAAAAAGCTCAGAAAGGATCCAAGTAACAAGGACTGAGAGTAGCAGGATTTTTGCGAACGGGACGAGTAGGGAAGTAGTAATAACCACAAAATGGGGAAGGGTTTGACAAAGGACGAGCATTGTTTGGACTGTTGTGCGGAGTCATGCTCACGGAAGGGGCTCGTTTTCAGGGCATGTTTAAAGGATTTGATGGTGGGTAGGAAAGAGTTCCATTGTTTTGCTGCACAGGAAGTAAAAATCTTGTGACCATATGTTGTTATTATTGTTGTTATTTTTGTTGTTCTGGTGATAAGAGTAGTAAGGACACGGTCGTTAGACGATGAGAGGAATGGTCTGGCTGGGAAGTAAGAAAAGAGAAGTTCAGAGAGATAGGATAGGAGTCAACAAGGAAATTAAAACACAGCACGGACAGTTTGTACTGGATGCCAGAAGGGATGGGTAGTCCTGAACAACAGGAAAGATGGAGAGGGAGAACAGGAGAGGTCGTCTGAAATAGGACTAACCCTGCGAGTGTGCTGTTCTTGACCATGAACAATCAAGATTGGTGAAAAGCTGCCAGCCTCACAAATCATCTGCCTCGCTGTCTTTCATTTAATTTGTCATGCACAGCATCGCATGTCATCTGCTTGTTAGGGTCTCCTCATTAATAATGTCAAAACTGAGTATTTGCACACAGCCACCACAACTGTTCCTATGGATGAAGGTGCCACTGGACAAAAGGACAAAGGTAGGCAAGAATAGATGAACACAGCTAACAGTTAAAACAAATCAATTCAACTGCCATTCATCTCAGTGAGGAGGGGGGGGGATGATGATGAGGATGGACAACCATCGTCGTTGACACTAAGGCAGTTTTTCAGTCCTCTGTCCTCTACACCAACTGAAGGCAAAGCAGATTTTCTGTTGTTTGTAGTTGTAGTTCAGAAAAAATAGACATGAGAAGTTGATTTAGATGTTGATGAAGAAAAGTATAAAAATGGCGGATTTAGCTTAGCCATCGAGCAGAACTGTGCCCAATCCTCCATACCTCTGATGAAAAGCGGCAGCAGGTGCAGAACACCTGTCTCTACCATAACATGAAGGTAAGGGGAGGAGAACACAAAGTGCCAGCCAGCCAGCCCAGGCTTGAATCGAGCAACTAAATGAGAAAGTAACAAAGTGGAAACAGCTCCGACCTGACATTTTCTGTCAGCAAGTCGGGGAGACACACTCACTGGTGACCATTATCTTCTGGTCTGAATCATGGCGGTGGCTGTCATGACATGACATCAGCTCCGACATCTTCATGCATGTGCAAAGCAGTGAATCTCGTTAACTCGCTACATTAAATCACAGAGCAGATTATAGGAGGAAGAATATAACTCTACCAGCCAATAAAATAAAACAGTTGAAAGGATGAAAGGAATGAATGTAGAGCACTGTTAATGTGCTTCACCGACCAGCGTAGAGATAACTTCTGGAATAGGACTTTTTTGTCTGCGCAATGATTTGTACGAAATCCATAATTACATTGCTGACATCAGAGCCAACTATTAGAGATGAAAACGGTTCACTGTAGCAAAACAAATATTTATCTGAATAAAATTGAAATAGAAAAACGGATTCTGGGGACTAGCTTTAACACCTCACCCTCTACCTGAAAAGGTGAGGGAGCGATGTTTACCTTTCACCACACTAATGATCTATTGGCTGTTGCCTTCAACATATAAGACCGTTGAATATGTTCCTGATGTAGGAGTTTTTGATATACATGTATTTTGTGCGAGGGTGATGTCTGAAATCTTTTCATCGGATGAACGAAAGGCGTTATTGTCTTTGCTAGAGTTTTCCTTCGTCCATAAACGACTTCTCCAAATATTCACAGCAAGTCTGATATTGGAGACCACAATGCGGCAAATATTATCTTAACAAGGACATATGGAGGAGAAAATCTCAATGATCTTTTAAAAACCTAAAATAGAATGCAGAGGCAGAATGAAGCAAAGGTCACCGAAAGCAGATCGCAGCAGGAGTCAGATGATAAAACCACGAAAAATGGAGCAGAAGGACGGAAAAGGTCAACATCTCCATGGTGTTAAAATGTAATTAAAACAAACTTTTATGTTTCAGAGATATATGCCAACGAGGTCTTGCGGAAAAAAAATCTCTCGCCTTCACAAAATAGTTGATGACAGAGCTGCCGGGACTGGCGGGCAAGCAGCTCGCAGTCTCGTGCCAAAGCCTCGGCCAGCCAATCAGGGGCCGCGCTGCCAATGATGTCGATCTCGCCTGCAAGGAGAGGAGCGCGAGAGACCAATTCTGCGTTTTATGGAGGATGCTCGTAATCATCATGTGCAGCAGAATTGTGAAAATTAGCTCCACATGCGCACGAAGTCTCCTCCCCACCCCACGCACGCACGCAAGGGGATGGAAGGAAGGAGGAAGAGAATGGTTGCTGGTTTTGCTTCGTTACTAGTTTATTTTTTTTTTCTATCTTAGGGTTAGTTACTTTAGTCCATGTTTTAAAAATAAATTACTTGTGTCAAGAGGGGAGATACGAACCCCTACTTTACAAGCCCCGTTACCAGACAGGTCCTCTTTCAGAAAAAGAAGAAAGGGAAGAGAATCTAGAGGAATGTATCTATGCATTAAATTAAAAAGCATGTATGACAATAGAGCATACATTTACCTATAATCTGTTTTGAAAAGTGTTGCTGACGGAATCAACGAAGAGAAGACAACGGTGACAATCAATATATTTTCGGTACGTCCTCCAGTTGCCCGGATGTACATGTACTGGTATATGATGTGATGTAAAAATAAATAAGCTTATTTTAATACTATTACATGCAGGTCATCGAGGCACGTAAGCACTTTATCTACTTACTCTCTTGACACTCCTCCAGCCACTTCCCACACAGTTGACCTCACAATAAATGAGGTCAGGGTTAGGGTCTATACATCAAGCTGTCAATACATGTTTACATCTATCTCATTTCTATGCACCTCATGACTCACAACTTACAGTCGACTTCTCGCCTACATGCCTCGTGCGAGTTGGGAGCGTCTTCTGTTTCCGTATTGTTTTCTGCTAAACTGCGCATGTCTGTGTCATTGAAACGAACCCACAATGCCCTGCCTGGTTCAAATGTAGGCTGATGCCAGCTAAACTCTCCTCAGAGAAATTGAAGAGATAAGGGGAAAAAAGGAAACCTGATGAGGATTGAAGGGAGATAATGCTGTCCAAAATGATCTGAAGGATGCCGGAAGTGACCAGTGTCACGTGATGTGTGCTGCAGTTTCGGCTTTGATTTCACGATTTTTCGTATTTTATTTCTAGTTATCGATTTCGCGGTGATTCCTAGATTTCATTCATTTATTTTAGTAGAATATTGACCTGTGAAGTAAACCTATAAGTCTTTGGACAAAGCCCCTCATTTCTAAAAAAAAAAAAAAAACAAAAAAAAAAAACAAAAAAACCCAAACAAACAAACAAAACGCACAAAAGAAAAACAAAACTGGAACATGTGCAATAATTTGGAAACTAGGAGCTGCTCGAAGGCACACCCGATCACCTGCACACCCACCCTTCCTCTCCCATACGCAGAAGTTCAATTCAAAGCACGCGCAGCAACACCCTCACGCAAAGACACGCGAGAAAGATGAGAGGGGCGCATGCGTCATGACCTACCCCCCACCCCACATAAAAAAGGTCGCCGTCCATCACCTTCCTCATCCTCTGCTGCAGAGTCTTCACTCGCACGCTTGTCAGGCGTGACCAAGCACACGCATTCTTTAATTCCTTCCTTCAATCCCGGCAAGCCTCAGCAGAGAGGAAGCGCAGGCAGTCAGTGATTTTGCACTTAAAAAAAAAAAAAAAAAAAAGCAGCGACGACAAAAAGTTTTGAGACGAATCACCAGATGACGGGCAGGAGAAAGATGCTTCGATCAGTGGGGCGATGTCACCCCTGGCTGTCACCATCTCCGCTCGTGCTGTCCTCGGTGGGCTAATGCACTCATCTCGCACGCGCTGCCAACATCCGCAACCTGCAGCGCGCGCTTCCACGTCAGGAGATGCTAGAAATGTTGAATAATGTACTGCGTAAGGGGCTGCTAGGGAAAAAAAATAATGAAACGGATATTTGAAGCTTAATATTACACACCAGTGAACTCCTTTTAAATTAAAAAAAAATGCTTAGACTGTAGCAATATTTAATTATTTTTATATCTCGTCAGTCTGGTTGCAAATGTTACATCACTATCATGTACAGACTTTCCGTTTATTATTCCTCATCGACATTATCAATGTCATTGACGAGGCAGTAATAAAAGTACTCAGACAAATTTTGACAGACGATCGAAGGGGAAAGGGAGGAACAAGGGATGAAGGGAAAGAGGAAGGTGAGGAAGGAAGAGGAAAATCCTAATAATGAATCCTACAACTGCACAAAAATTTAGGACACCGGAATTGATTTCGAAGCTGACATTCAATTAACTCTTTAAAAACGTAGCGCTGCGGAGGAATTGTTAGGGAAAGAAAGACCAGATGGTCGAAATATTCAAGTGCTGTGTTTTCTTTTGTTTTTAAATCGAGTTAACAACCTCGATGGAAACCTCTTCGTTTGCTTGCACCAGCCCTTACCTTTTAAAAAGTTCCTAACACATTCAACGATTTTTTCTCCAAAACTGAGCCAGTCAGCTCTCTATTTTTTCCTGCTTTCTATCAGCATTATTTCTTTGTTATCCGGAATGAACAAATGAAGATTCACTCGTGTAATCCCTCCACATCCTGATGGCCAGCAAGCCTCGAGGAACAGACAACTAGGCATGTGATAATAGAAATAATTATACACAATATCGTTGCCTCCACCTGACAGAAAGTCAGTACACAAATATGTCATCTTGCTCGGATGAAGTTTTGTGATGAAGTTCATCACTCAGCTGGCAGAACTGCATTTGCAAAATGTCTCTAAATAAAATTGTGAATCCATTATCGAGAGGGAGAACCGCATTTTTGCTACATCTCTCGCTCTCAATCCGATCCTCATCTCATGCGACTAATAGAGAGTTAAAGAGCTCCTACTACGTGAGGCTGCAATGTCGGCGCAGCTGTGGGTTTTTCTTGCGAACCACGTTCTCTCCAATCATTTCCGACGCCGAGCTCCAACAAGGGCGCTCTAATTGTGTGCATCAATCACCATGCAGTCTTGTCTCCATTTCCAGAGAGAGAAAGTCGCTTTGTTCACTGTTCTACCGTTGCCGTGCGCTTCATTGGATCCGGTTGCGTACCATCCCCTCTTTATTACCACCTGCTGTTGTAAACAACAATATAAATGCCTACACAGAATGCCTCCCCTTAACAGACATCAGCTACTTAAAAGCGTCTTAAAGCTCGTTTTAAAACGAATCCAACAGGACAGGGGTACAATTACTACATTGACTGCTTTCAGGGTAGGGTAGCGAGGGTGTGTTGAGTAATCTGGTGTGTAGTTTTCAGTTAGTTATGATTTGTTGGGAAAGGAGGACGACAACCGATTTTTTTAAAAACTTAAATCTAGAGATTGCTTTTAAACCATGTCAGTTTTGTATAGACAAACAATGAAACTTCGTTGGTGACTCAGTTCCTGTTGCAGTAAACCTTATCGAAATAATTTTACGACCTTCAAATGATCACTCTAAACTTCCGGCATTAGTCACTTAGATTAGTATGAAAAGGAATGATAAACTTTGGCCAAACCTTTTTCAAGACTTTACCGACCAGTGTCACTTTTAGCTTCAATTAAACATCGCTATGTATGTGTGTATGTATATGATCGACAACTTCAGGGGTCAAGCGAGGTCATTGTAATGCCCTCGACTTAGTCCTCACCCGACATCCCAGCATTCAACATCACCTCTAGGTTACGAGTAGCTGTAGTAACATGCCTGTTCTTGCCTGGTAATTTGATGGAGTGGGTCGGTAGATACGGATTAGAGACCACCAGGGCTGAATCATAATGACATCCATTACATGTTTCAGGTCATCTTTGTGTATGGCGATGTGCGTATAATCTTTGTGTTTGGCGATGTTCGTGCTGTGTTAAGAGAGGGAACTTCCGGGCTTTTGTGCTTCGATCTTCCTGTCTGCCCATCGCCGGCTAGTCCTGGTAGACCGCCATGTTCCCAGTGTCGCCATCCGACAGGACCGTTTGGTAGGAATTGATCTTGGACAGATGAATGCCTGCTGGGTCAGGGGTGGAGTGTTGGTAGGAGGACCAATGGCGAATACTTCCTTCTTCCTCCAACAAAACAAAGAGAATGTATTTATTGCTCAAATATTTTCACGCGTGCAACGCCAAGCTGTGTCCCGAGAGACCTTGACTAGACACCCCTTGTCGACTATATAATTATGTTTGAAAACTGTTTACACAAAGGTCAAAAAGAGAAAGGGAAAGAGAGAGAAAGAGGAAAATATTGCCAAGCTCATTCATTTGTCTGACAAGTTTAATCTCCATTCAGATTGTTCATGAATACATCGTGAAGGTCTCCACGAATGAACTGTGGTGGAGGTAGTGGTGGAGGGAATATCCATCCAGAGTTGGGGAAATAATATACTGCACCGAACTTTACTGAATCATTAGGAAAATATTGTATCCCTGTAAGTTAGAGGTTTAAAGGTCTGCTGCCCCGGATGGTGACCGCTCCGTCACCGTAAGGACATCACGGACCGCGGACAGTGAAGAGGGGCGGCATGATGGAACACAATCAAAGCTCTGCCCCATCATCTACATCATCTCGGGAAGCGAAAGAGAAGATAAATAAATCAAAATATAATCAAAATAAAGAAACGAATGCTCTTTCTGTCGTCTGCAACTGTTTGCTGACCTAATCTTTTTCTTCAATCGCTCAAACCTGGGTTGCTTTGAAAACCTCCTGCCTTCTCGGAAACCGTATCCCCTTTCACACATAACTAGAGTTTCACCTATTGATTTCCGAGAGTCTGGCCCCAGCTTTCAACAAATTGACCGCCCCGACAAAACGGCTTTTCCCCTCCCTCTCTCCCGGCACTCAAACCCTCTGTTTCTCGTATATCAGTCGCTGATCTGGAAGCGATCTCGATGCGATTTCGATGTGATTTACGACCTGACAATCTGACTGGATTTGCGACCCCTTCGCCTCCAAGATGGGCCGTGCCTGCCTTCCCTCCCCTGCCTCTCCCCATCTCCCCTTCACCTCGCACGGCGCATGTTCCTCGCCCTTTCCTGGCTCGTGGCACGTGCAAGGTTCCCTTGTGTTTGATCATATTGAAACCCTGAGCAAATAGAAGATTTACGACCGCCCTGATAACCTGAGAGATCGATAGTCTCTTCAGTGTGTTTTCGGTTGTTTTTCAGCCCATGTTAAGTGCACGTTCGCCAGCTCGCATTAGCTGCCCCTTGTTATCATTTGGTGCGGCGTGCGAACCCTCGTTTATTGTCGCTTCTTGCGGAGGTGAACCATCGGGGATTTGGCCGAAGACAGCTACAGATTTAGGGCTCATCGACCCGGGGGCTTCCGGACGGAGATGGCCGCGTAAAAGGAGAGTTTAGTGTCCAGCAAGTATTGACAACGGTTGTTTAATCAGGTCATGAATAATATCCCGTGTGCACACACATGACATTTTGTCGTAGAGTCACAACAACTTTTTAAATACACCGGAAGCAGAGTGGTTGGAGAGGATAAGACATGATGTTATTCAAAGAGGGTTGCATGAAAATTTAACGCTTTTTAAAATTGGAAAGGCTTCTCTAGATACATTCAGAAGTGGTGGCCATCTGATGCTCCTCAGGTCAGTTGGAGGTAAATTCGTCGAACCGATCTTGGTGGACTGTGATGAGGACATCGTCAGTGGAAACATCAAAGTGTGCTATTGTCAACAGCAAAGGAAGTCAAAACAAGACATCAGTAATCGAAGACAGAAATGACCACCTTACAGAAAGCAATTCTGTACTCAACCGATGGACTGAATATTGCAAAGACCTTTACAACCTCAAGCTAGACAGGTGCTAGCATCCTTCATCGCCAATTAAACAAGGAGACTAGGACTAGTGAACCTGCAGACCTACAAGTCCTACGGGACGAGGTCGAAAGATCAGTACACAGTCTGGGAGGAAAGTCTGGGAGTTGATAACATTCCAGCTGAGCTGCTGAAGCAGGGTGGGGGAATAAAGAAAGCCGTCTGCTCTGTAAAAATAGTGTGGGAACACAAAGAGAGGGAGATTGTAGAAGCAAGGTTTTCGCTTAACGACCATCCTGAATGGTTTGCTTTTTTCAGATATTGGTAGATATAGAAGATATAAACCTAGCCTGTAAATTTCAGCCTCCCAAACCCATCCATTTATTAATTATCCGCTAGCAAAGTACACGATTAGCACCTATGATCAACGAGCGCTACTAACAGTGTACTACGTCACGCTAACAGTGTACTACGTCACGCTAACAGTGTACTACGTCACGCTAGTGCACGATGCACAAGGTTGCCAGGGGTCAACTCCAAATACAGAGAGAGAATGAGTGACAGTTCAGATTATTCAGACGCTGACAGTCTGCATTTCTCGTGCTACAGCAGTTTTTCACAACCGAACGAAACTACACAAATAACACCGAACATGTTTGAGCGCAAGGTCAAGGGTCAGTAATAAAGTGGAAGCACATGACGACCGCCTGTCTTTAAAAAAATAGCTAGTTTACATTTTTTTTTTAAAAAAAAGTTCCACTAACGTTTAACGAATATATAGCAAACGTCTCATCACAACCTTAGGCCTCCATTAGTCTATGACAACAAACTTCTGCTCACAACTAACGGTTTCATTATAGCGAACGTTTGTAAAGCATCGCAACGTTTGCATTACAAACATTCCCCGAAGGCCTGTATTACCTACAACCAACACTGTCACACCTCAGGTGTGGATTACAACACTAATGTCTGTATTGCACCAGACTGCTGGCCGCCCCGCGCGAGCCTCGCACGTTGACAGGTGACGAGGCTGCAAAGGTCGAGAAAATCGACGAAAGCAATTAGTCGGATCAGGCCGGGGTTTCCTTTATAATCAGCCTCCAGCCCCAGCGTGCACAGCCTGCAGTTGACACAGTCGTCTTGGCTGGGTGGCTGGGGGTGTGATGGTTGGTGGAGGAGGTGTGTGGGGTGAGAGGGTGAGAGGAGAGAAAGATGGTGGGATGCAACGACTTAGGGTGGCGGAGAAAAAGTTCTTCTATTTGCTTATTGTAACATGAATCCGGAACATATGAGTTCATGTGCATATCTAAGTATAGGAGCAATGATGGCTACCCACAATGAATTTAGCTGTACAGAGCTGCTACATGAAAACATCGCACTTTCCCCCCAGTCACATTTTACAACACATTCACAATGTATTACATTTAATTATACAATTATAATCAAGAGAGTAGAGCAAGAATGATAAGCAAGAAGGTGTTGAGAAGAATTTGTTCCAGCAACTAACGCTCCATCATGGCAAAGCAGCCGACCTGTAAACAAGTGTCACATGCAGAAAAAGAACAGCGTGTCCGAAACGAAATTTGAACCCAGGACAACCAGTCTTTAGGGTACTGATGACAGTAAAACAGTAAAAGAAATTCGGAGAAATGTGCACATATTGACCGACACACCAAAATAACACTGTCACATCCGATGACTAATTGTCTGATCATCATTGAAAATAATTTCAAAGAATTAACAGTCTTTTTAGAAATAGAAACTTCTTTGGGAAAATCTGACTTCAAACTATTTAACTTGTGATCCAATATTTTTACACGCCATTTAATAAAGACAAGTTTCGATGCATTTTTAGAAAGTTAATATTCCTCATAGCAATCCCTGCTGACAAAAATATTTTTCACCGCGAACTAACTGAAGCTGTAAGAGGTTTATGAGGAGATCCGACAGCCGTAATGGGTTTATGAGCTAAATCCCCGTCTGCCGAGAGTGCGGATGATTAAACATCTTTGAAGAGCTGCCGGATCGAAACCCGTAGGTCACTGAGATATGAGAACTGACAGTGTGACCTTTCCCAACAACATCTGGGTCGCTGATAGTTCACTCCCAGAAGCGTGGATTGCCATTGGTCACATGGTCCGAGATGGTTCCAGAGAGACTGGCGCTGGCAGACGACAGGAACACAAGCAAGGTGAAAAGGTCACATTGCTCGATTGACTGCTAGCATTCTATTTGTTCCTCGTTTCTCTTCGTCGATCTTCATCATTTATTCATTCTGGTCTTCTCGCGGGTTTTTTGTGGGTATGTGGGGAGGGTATGGGGAGGATACCAGGAAGGGGATATAACAACATCTGTAAAAATAAACAAATATCTTACAAGCGCGCGCACGTATATACACACACAGAAGCTGAAGTAGGAAGAGAGAAAAGAGAATAAAAGAAGGAAAACGAAGGAAAAGAGAGAGAATGGGAGAAGAGAGAGGAGAAAAACGCAATAAAATAGATGACAGAGGAAAGATGGAGATAACGATAAAAGAAAAGTAATGCTGCTAAGCGCTGCAACAGAAAAACTTTGAGCGGAAGCTGAATCGTTTTTAAAAAGGATTTTCAGATTATGGGCGCTGGATGTAAAATCGACAATAATTACAACTTCTCAGCTCTTCAACGACTTCCCTGATCACGTGAGCAAGGTGGTCCTGACCGCGCAGCTTCTTCTGCAAAACCAGGCCTGCTTGGCAGGAATCTCAGACTTTCAGTCAGCTTCATTTTTTTTTCAAAAAGTGAAGAGAAACTTTAAGTTTTAAAAAATGTTATTTGCGGACGCTAACTATTCTCTGCTTTTGCTCCACGAATGTGGACTGCATCATGATATCTTCCAGCATTGATAATGCCCTTTGGCCATCATCATCATCATCTGGTTTTATCATCTGCTGGACGTGTTGTGTTGTGGACATCATCGTCCAGCTGTACTTTTCTCAGACTCAACCCCTTTCCCCTTACCCCGTTGCCCTCCCACTCACGTGACAGACAATCCTCCTACTCAGTGATGGTTCCATCCTCTCATGGTTGCTGGGGATCGAGGCGCGAGCGAGTTGGTCTCTGTAGTCTGGCAGTCGCCTCGCTCAGGTAATCTGCTTCAGGACAAGAGCTCCTCCCAACTGGCTCCTGCTCTCCTCCTGCTTCACGAATAAACAACAAGTTTCTCGCCCAACGAGAGACAAACCGAGGCAATAATGCTCTGCGCATGTCAGGACAACAGCAGATACCATGTTTTCACGGACTTCAAAGAGCCATTTTCTAGTTATTTTGCTATTCGTTTCATTGTTGTTTGTTTTTTTTTTTTTTGTTTTTGTTTATTGATGTTTAATCTTTGTTGTTTTGCAGTCTGTTTTCTTGTTATTTTGCTGTTCGTTTCATTGCTGTGTTTCTTGTTTTGTTTTATTTAAGTCGATTTTGTTGTTGATGTGCAGTTCGCTTTCATGTTATTTTTTTTTTGTGTTCCTCAATGGTGTTTTATTGTTTGTGTCTTTATTGTTTTGTTGTTTGTTTTTTTTAAATGTTGGGTTGTTTATTTTGCTTGCTGATTTTTGTTTTGTTTTGATGTTCTCTTTGTCTACACAAAACGCTTATTACAGATATACAGTGGAACAGACAGAGTGTAAACATCCCAAAAGAGATTCTTACTTCAAAAAAAATTAACATCATTGAGAAAAACCCACAAACCCCACCAAACAGAATAGAAGGCCAGCCTTGGGCTTACCTGCTGTTAAATTACACACAGTGACAGTGGTCTTTACTGATGGGAAGGTAAGAAGAAGGTCTGTTGAAGGAGAAGTTTGAGCACTAACTTTTGTGGAGCACTAAACTGCTTTGCTTTCTGTGTGACCGTCTTACGAGTCTGGCCCATGCCCAGGATCCAGCTCCAGGGACCAAACTTAAACCAGATTAGTTCTCACCTGATCGATATGTCGCAAACAGAACTCAAATCCCACAGCCGGCAGCCGCTCAAAAGCGCACGCGAGGAGTTGAAGGGAAAATCACGCGGATAGAGCGATAAACTTTCAGCCTGCGTCTCAAGAGTCGAGGGCAGGTGACACCTTTTCTCGTCTGATATCAAACCTCACAGGTGGCTGGGTCTGCACGAGACTTCGTGTCTCCATTCCGTACAGAGGAGATGCCATTAATTTTACAGGATGGATGACCCTATGGACCAACCCACCCCGGCTACTAAACCAAGCGCCTAGTTCAGGGAGAAAGGAGGACGAACACTTATGGCTGCTTGCATGGAAGGAAGGAGTGGATAAGACCTCCACAAGGTCTTCAAAGTCTGAGATTCAAACAGCAAGGGATAAATAGAGTTGACTAGCCTTGTAAATTATTCTGGAGTGGATAGTGCCGATCGTACTAACTTGTCACAGAAGTGGTGACATCTTAATAAGATTAACCTTCCTTGAAAGGAAATCTTTAATTGACATCAAGGAAATGTTCTGTATGCCGGAAGACTTGTGAAGGACGGATATGTAGAGATGGAATTATGGGCATTTTTGGGAAAAGTCGATGTGCGGTGTTCAGGCACGAGTGCGACAGTAAGCAGAGCAAAGCCGGAAGAAACAGAAGAGATGATGAAGGACAGGTGACAAAGGTCACACACACACACACGTGTAAACTCATGGCCATTATGAGAACTTTATAACTAACATATGACACAGGTGACCAGTGCAACAGAACGACTTTTTCATTTTTGTTTTGATGAGTGTCGCGGCTTTGTCCTCGGATTGCCTCGTTCATCTGATCTCTCTTTTGTCCCTCCGGCGATTCCAACCCCATCTTTCGCCTTCCTTACAATTCTTTTTTCGTAGTTTCAGCTCACGTGGCCTTTTAATGAATAAATAAAACGAAAGAAATAAGAAGCCTGTCGTAAAAAGCAGATGTTCAACAGTTTCCAGGCCGCCGTGCACTGTTTAAAGGTCGGGTGGTGAGTGGAGGATCGGGAAATATTTTCTAATGATTAAAAAACTCAGTGCAAGATACTATGTCCTAAATCTTGGTCAGTACTACAGTTGGGTTCTGGAGATACTCGCCTACAATCATGACCATGCACAGAAAGAGGTCAACAAGGACATCAGTGTTGTAGAGAAAGAAGTCTACCTTGTCCAGGCTTCAGCCAATGGGAATAATGGGACTACATATTAATTAACCTTATATATGTCAAAACGCGACTTAATAAGTTTTATCTCTTTCTATCAAAATAAAAAATATATCATAGTTTCAAATATACTACATTGTTTCGGACAGGCATGACCTTTTCATAGAGAAGGAGAGAGAGCGGGAGAAGGACCGTGTTGGTACTATCTATCTTTTCTATGGTAATCTCTTGAGGTAAGGGTAGAAAGTAGAAAGGTCGCCCCTTAACCTTTGCAAGTTGTTCGGAGGAGAGGTGTCAGGCTTCGCTTTTCTCAGGGACAGTGAGAGTACTGACCATCTTCTCCCCTCGCTGCCTTACCTTCCCTAACCACCCTTTGGAGTCAGGTCGAGAGGTCGATTCCTCGGTCGAGTGGGGAAACTTGCTGAACTACAACAGCATCGAACCAGCGCGCTTCGAGTTTGGACGATTTTTGCTGCAGCTCAATGTATATTCATTTATTTCCTGTCTAAACACATTTGCACAATACCTATGTGTTTTGAAATTTAAGAAGCACAATCAAATGAGAAGAGCGCCATTATTTGATTAAAGACCATCTGTTGCGGAAACAAAAATTTGGTACAGGTTTCACTTTCGCTTGTCTAGCAGTTGTCTAGCCCAAGATAAAGATGATGCTCATCTCTTGAACTTGCTCTCATGCTCCAGGGTCATCTCGCACTCGCCAGGTCAAACCTTCTCTGAACACTTTCACATCAGTGAACTAGTGATGCATACAATGACTGTGTCAGTTGGTGCGTGGTGTCCTTTCGCCACCAAAAGCTTGTTTCTGTGAGGTTTCAACTATTATCATTATAATAAACAGTTATTCGATAAACTAATCGAATTATTCATTCACCACTCACTCTGAGAGATCGGAACGGTTTCGGCGACCTGCTTGTGATAAATGCTTGGCTGTCCCATGTCTGGCATCACCATTAATACCACGTGTCAGTCTGTTATAGTCGGACCAAACACCACCACAAGGAAGTCGAGACACTTCAAGCATTCAGTTTGGGTGCTGAAGATGCATTTGAGGCTGTAGAAGGGCTGAAGAAGAGGAAATTTTGACACCGACTAAATACACGGACCACTGACATAGTCTCAAAAAGCTACACAACCGGAATATGTTTACAGAAGTTAACTAAAATATTTCCTGTTTATTTGATTAAATAATGAAAGAAACAGCCTTGTATTTCAAACCGTGGCACGTTTCAAGTGCTGAGAGGTATAAACTACAAGGTGTGACTTGATTTTTTTACAACACGAAGAATGATATTATTTGCAGTGTTTGTTCCATCGATGATCATTTCTTTCCTCCTGTTCACCCTCATCACGGACATCACCACTCACTACCTCAACTCTGCCTCAACACGCACACACTCCATTAAAAATAAGATTTTATTGAAGAACAACACGAGGTTAAGGTTACAAACAAGTTCACTACAGGTCACCGTGTCAGTGTGATAACAAAAAAGTTCTACTTTTAGTCTGTTCGACATTAAACGCTCATTTCGTGTGAACATTGATTTTGACAGTTGACATGTTTCGACCAGCTTGATACATAGAATAAATGTGAATGTATGAAAATAACTCCAACGACACTGTTTTACAAAATAGTTTTAAACATTCTGATAATGTTTATATTTAAAACATTTGTCTATTTAGGTTCTAATTGGGAAGAAAATATAGCATTGGCGAGCAAACCGCAGTTTGCAAGTGAGCTTTAAGATAAAATCACGAAGCAGAACACATCAGGGAGGCTCAGGTGTTGTATTTAACACGTGGGTCTTTTTTCTCATCCTTACCAATTCCCTGCAGGCTCCCCCAGTGCTCTCGGTTTCAGTGGATGAATTACAATAGTTAGAGGCGCAGATGGGGACCATGTACACCTGCCTGTCCTGGCGGGTTTGAGACGACCTAGCTCAGGCTCACAACCGAGACAAGGTCGTCTGCTCCTGAGCCTCTCTTTCGCTCGCACGGTCGTCTGCCACCGCGGGCTTGACTCATCCATTCCACCGATCGCTCGCTTGCCTTTACGAGGCGGTCGCACGCACGGCTGAGGCCACTTGTTGGCGAGGGCCACTGTCGTCAGGAGGAGATTTCCAATTGCCAGCGGTCGTATTTAAACCGTTTGTGGATCAGTGTCATGTTGACTTCGGATGCCAACTGTTTGTCGGGAAGCGTAGCCTGTCCGGACGAGCTATAGTGTAGGAACTAACTTTTTAGCTTGGAGCGCTCGATTTCTGCAGGACGGACGAAGATTAACCCCTCGCAGAGGCTCGGTAAAGCCCCTCAGTCACCAGACCACAACAGACGACATTCTTTACTAAGCTCAGGTGAGTATTTTTTTTTTACCTCAATGTGATTGTTGATAGTAAGTGCAAACAGATCATACAGCAGAGGGTCGTTGCTCAGGGTGGTGTGGCATAGGGAATGCTGTTTGGTAGACCGTTATTATTTCTCTGGCGACAGTTTGAGGGTTGTTGTAACAGTTTGACAAGCCTGGTAACCCGCCTTATCGCCGCCTGTGTTTGCGGTGGTGCAGCAAGTTTGTGGTTCGCCAGTCGTGGCCTAGTTAGGAAGCTGTCGCCTGTTAGTCTGTCCTGGACCATCATATACCTGTCAGAGGTGGAAGTCGTGATGGGGACGGGCGGAGTTTGATGGTGGTGGGGGAGGGGTGTAGACGAGCAGAATTATCAACTCTAGCTCTTGTTTTCTGACATCAGAGGCATACAGCTGCATCTTTCCATGTGAAGCTTTGATCCGTTAACCCACGTTGATAAGGTCTTACAGTATCGAGCGAGCGCCAGTAGTAAATACAGAGTGAGGAGTCTGGGTCTTTATCGTGTGCACGGGGACACGAATGTGACAGGATTTATTAGTTGTGAGCTAATAGTAGTGTAATAGCGCGAGTACAGACATGTTTTTTTTCTGAAGTTGAAGTTACTTTACTCACACACGCGTCGCATATTAGACATATATCTCACCCCGTAAAAAAGATGATGAATTTAGATATACGCTCTTATACCTACATTCATTAAAAAATCCCACTTTAATACATTTTAGTATTAACAGTATGATTATAAAATGGGAATTGTTATTTTTTGTTTAAAGCTTAGTTGATGTAAATTCATCCTCTCAGTTTTTCCCCTTAATATTAATAAAGGTAATTAGAAAGCTCCAACTATTGGTACAGGAATTTATGGTACACACATAAAAAACTCATATACGTAAAAACTTGTGTACAAACACGCATAAATACCTACACATTTTTATGACTGGATGAAAATATAAGATTTCAGAGACATATCTTGAAAGAAGGGTAGGTTTAACAGTGAATATGAGTGGGAGTTCATTCCAGAGTGAATTGACCAGAGACAGAAATAGAAGACACGAAGTGTGTGAAGTCTTTTTCTAGTAATTCAAATTCTGAGAGAAGAGTAGTTTGAGATACCATTTTTTGCCTAACAATGTCAAATATCAGACATTCCACAGTTTTTGAAACAATGTTAGCTTCACATGAGAAGAATGACAGACTAGATGCTGCTGCTGATGATGATGAAGATACATATGACAAAGATTATCATGACTTTGATTCATGTGAAGATACTGGAACTTTTTGTAATTATGTGTAAATTAGAGAGTTTGCTTCTGTGTTGTCAGTCATGTTTTCTATAGAGCCATACCTGTTGTAAATAAGTCAGTATAAATTTACATGTAATATAAGTTGGATAAATAATTAGCTGTAATCTTAAAACATGGTACCGAGTTCGTTTTAAAATCCTTGAATCAAAATATTTGCATTTTTCCAAGAAGCACTTTCTGTGTAAGTTCCTCCCCCAAGAAATATATGGTGTTACAGAAGGAAAGGTCATTAGTTTACTCCTTTATTCCTTACAAACCTTAACTTTTATAAAATCTAGCAAAACAGCTTTTTGTAAAAAGCTTTGTAATACAATAGTTTGAAAGTATCGAACAGTATAATTGTCATGAAGGTAACAGACAATATAATTTCATGAAAGCAGAATAAAGACCAAATTTTATCATTTAACAATCATTTGTATGTGTATTATAAGTTTGTACTAAACAAGTTGCCCGAAATTTATAAAATACTTAACATTAGCTTCATAGAACTAGAACCTTTCTGTGATCAATCTTGTGTATTCAGGATAGACAGGTGATGTAGCTGTGTCATGACGCTATCAGAAGTCTGAACTATATAGTTGAGTAACAGTGAGGTAGACAATTTTTTTAACTGCAATATTTCCACTAGAACTGTTTACTCTTTAAATTTCCTTGATATACTCTTTCATGCGAAGTGCAATGCTTAGGCTGCAGGACTGGGAGAGAGAAAGAGAGTGTGTGTGAGGGATACAAGTAATAAGAGTAAAAAGTGTACAACAAGTACAACATAGTAGTGACTAGCATTGACTGTGTTACAAGTAGTGTTCCTTAGTAAGGGGCTGATTAATAATAGTTATCATTTGTTTCATTGTCCTTATGTAATGCATTGACGATTTTAAAGTAAATGTGTTTTTTTTCACTGAGTTAACATTCTTTCTTGTTATATAGAAGCTTGCTAGAGGCTCAGCTATTTTTCTAATAAAAGCTTATAACAGGATGTATCTTTTCACATGGTGTTCTCCATGCAGGCATTGTGTTACTAGCTGTAGTCTCCTCCATTGTCAAGTTAGATGAGCTGCAGTTTTTACAGAATTAGATTGTGAGTCATGTCAGATTTTCTTTTCCTTATTAGGAAGTATTCAAACTTCTTATTTTGCTGTTTTTTGACACATTGTCTGTATAAGTCTTTTCATTAGTTCAGAAACAACACTTTTTTGGGGCATTCATATGCAGAATGATCACAATTTAATGGCAGCAGGACGAGCTAAACAGTTTAAGAAGTAAGCTATAGATGTGACAGCTGCCTTTTCTGTGTGACACCCCCTTTCCCCATCCAAAGTGACACACCAGCTCTAACAGCTAAGACTGACACTGGTACATTACAGGATACAGAACAATGTTCTCCCGCTGGATGATTAATCCAAATTTCCCTGTAAGGTCAAAAGGAAGATGATTTTTAAAAAAAATCCACATCAGGGATGAGGATTACCCTTAAAAGTTTTCATTCCTGCCATCGTAAGGGTTCTTGTCTTGTCAGATTTCAGTGGCAACACGCTTAGCTGGGAAAAAGAACAAAATTAATTTCAAAGAAAAATTGACACTGAAAGTAAAATAAAATCGTAAAGGATGACCCATTCTTTTTTTTCAGTCATCATCCTCGATGTTCATGATTTATTTTAGGAAGATTACCGGTGCTACTGATATCATTACTACTGGCATGTCGTCTTACCATTATTCGTCTTTTTACTATTATTTTTTCCTTCTCTTCCTCCTCGTCTCCTGAGGTGTCACCACCCTACCCAAAACCCCACTCCTCAACGCCTGGCAACTCCCTTAACCCTTTACCCCCCTTAAAAAAATCCCTATTCATGGTTGCGCGTGCTCTGGTTCGATTTCGCCTCGGATTAATTGGAAGCGAGCAGTCAGGCCTTGTGGGTGCACTCTAGGCTCACTTCCTGGGGAGGAATGAAGTGCTAAGTCCCCTCAGAAGGGCCCTGTAACTCAATAAACCAGCGGCATGCCATCACATCAGTGTCGGCACTCTTCCGGCGTGCTCTGGCATTTGTCACCTTGTCCCCTGCCTGACACAGGCCCCAAAGCGCCCAGGACTAACGGTTTCTTGGTGCGAGTGACTGGGTGGTGTGAACAGGTCGCCTTCTCCCTGTGTGGTTGGTAGGTATCGTTCGGTCACCATTTCCCTTGATTGAAAGATTGGTCAGTCATGTCGTGCATGCATAACGACGAGCTTTGACGAGCAAGATCGAGGGAAGTGAGCGAAGGCGGGTGATAGTTCACGTACCCGTGGTTTGGAAGGAAGAATGGGCGGGGACGATTGAAAATCAGGAGCGAAATCATTGACTTTAAAACGAGTGTTGTGAAGGATACGAGAAACGTGTGGCTGGAAATTGGCATTTGCAATGTTGGGGCAAAGGACAGAACAATGCAGGCGCTAGCCGGATGTTGGTGTGCAGTACACAACAATGAAATAGACGGATTACATCACCCAGTGCCTAGCGACTGTCGAACACCTGTGTCCTGGCTGTGGTCGAGGGCTTACATCCACCGCCATCGCGTGTCCCATGGCCTTATGATGACAGCGCGACGGATAGTACTTCGTTCTCACATGTACCAACAGCCCACCGCTGTCTCTGTCTCTCTACTACTCTATGTTGTTGTCAGTGCGAGACAGAGCTGCCGGGAGCAAACCTGAAAACACGGGCATAGGTGTTTGGTGGCCGTGTAAACCAGGCTTTCCGACAGCACAACTCGGTGTCACCAGCATCAGTATACACATACAATCGTACCATGTCCCCCTCCCTCCCCCGTGACCTATGGCCTCCAGCAGTTACAAACGAGTACAAATTACATGTGGCGATTACTTCCTTTCTTCCTTTTAAATTCACAATAGAAGAAATTTCCAAGACAAAGAGCAATAGCAGTTTTCCTAGTGAAAAGAAAGGAGTGATAACTGTCCATTTAGACGGCATTGTATTCAAGTGTTTGAAGTGGAACAGTTCTCTACAAAGACAACAGGTGACACCCGATGTCGAGTGGACACGATTTATAGCCAAGTATATCCTAACAGTGCAGGCAGTAAATGATCAGACAAAAAGTTTGTTTCTCTGGCTGAAGAAACTGAGTACCGAGGGGTTAATGCAGGGACAAGCGTTGTTTTTGTTCTTTAAAGGTCAGGAGATAACCGAGGAAGATGTGTGCTGTACAACAAGGACACGAGAAATATTTTGAAACTGTATACAAGCTTTATTTGTAAATCTGTAATATAAGGCGGTGGGAGTGAAAGCTAATTTCTACCAGTTTAGTTTAGACCCCTAACATACACAGGAAGTAAGAATTGTTTTCGAGACAATGGACAGCACGCCGCATTTGTTCCCAATGTTGAAAGTAAACAAGGGAAGGCGGTGAAGAGGGAACGAGTGTGAGGTTGAGGCGAGGGGGAGTAGTGCACGCGCTAGTGTGGTGAGGGAAGGGACGAGCAGCAGACAAGCATGGCCTTTGTGCACGCGTTCGACGGTGCGGCTGCTGGCCCCAGCGGTCTGTCGTAGTCGCTGAGTCAGAGCTGATGAGGATGAGCACGCAGTCATCAACCACCGAAATGCAGTTACAGAACCAGCGGCACCATCCTGTCTCCCCTCGTCTCCAGCCCCACCTTACTCTCCCCTCCCCTGCTGTCCACCGGGTTTCGTAATTGATTGACCATGGGAAGTGGTCAGCTGTGTCACCAGAACTGTCTGTTTCCTCCGTGTGGCTCCGAACCGCATCTCCTTGTGCACTGGCACGGAAAATATTGCCACTGTCACATCAACAGAATCCATCGGCTCCCCCATTTCTCTTTGGCAGATCCTGCATCACCTCCTCCCACCCACCCCCTCCAACGCGCTCGTCTCCTCCCAACAATCCGTTTTCCGGCTTTCGACAGACTGCCCCACGTTCCACGGTGCCACCTTTTCGTCTTTGCCTGGCGCGAGTTCCTCCCGACTGGCTTGCACGAAGCTCGGGAACTTGAAATATTGGCAAGTCACATCACCCTCAAATCCCGCCTCCAGCCGGCGAATCCCTTCTTAAGCCTCTTTCACCTCTCGCATCCATTGCCGCTTCAGGGAAGATGCACCGCGCATCAGTTTGTGTCCCTCAGCTCGGAATTGCATTTTGCCCGAACAGCTTCTCAGCCGAATGCTTGATTTCCGTTATTTCTTTTTTGTTTTTGTCTCCAAATAGGCTTTTTTTTTTTAGATGGTGATGGTGGTGGTCGTGTGGAGGACAAGGAGGGTTATATTTCCAGTGTTTCACGCTCCAAGTGTATCGTCAGTCTCCTGGCCGTTCACCGATTCCGCTATTCATTGTCGATGCATTTCCAGTTGCCACCACCCCCTTTCATCTATCCGTCAACTCCCCAACAGCAGCATCCGTCTCAGGGCCTGCCTGCTCCCTGTGCACTTCCCCAGCCTTGCACCCACCCTCCTTCCTCAGTTTCTGTTTCCAATTTCTCAGTCTCTCGCCTGACTGCAGAAGGGACAACCCCTTTCCTCGCAGGATCGATGGTTACCGGTAACTATTGAGATGGATTTTGTGGCCAAGGAGAGATTTATAGACTGTGGGCTGTAAGCCGAGAGGGAGAAAGGCCGAGGGGATAAATCCGTAACCTCCCTTTTGATGCCCCGATTAATATTTTATTGAGTGTGCAATTAATTGTTGAACTTGTGTTGATTCCTAACTTCCTTTTTTCAGACTGATTGATCGCTGCGGAGTTTAGCGCAAACTGCAGTGTTGAGAGTGACCACAGAGGGCAGCACAGCCAAAAAATAGTGTAGGGGCACACACACGTCACCGGGCGGGGCACACAAACGTCACTGTGCGGGGCACACAAACGTCACTGGGCACATGGCGGATCGCGTTGGGTGATTTCTAGCGGAAGGCAGGATTTGGGGGAATCGAAATTCGATTAGCGACCCTGCAGGTCTTTTGTTTCTCTAATGTGTTTACGTGGAGCAGGCTCCCGCGTGCTGCGACCGTTATGATTAAAAATGGAAAGAAAATTTGATACGCGAGAAAAATCAGGGAAGACGGATGGAATAGATGGATTGATCCCACCGGATGGGAGCAGTAGAGACGTGGAGATATTACCTGGAAACAACAGAGTGTACTTATATCTACAGAACCTCATTATGGTGTTTTATCATGAGTTTACGTGTCTGGAAGTCGGCAGACCTGTTTTTGTTTTTGTTTTTGTTTTCGTGCAGTTCAGTGCAGTTCCTGGCAAAATTTTCCCCATGGTCGACTGCACGAATTTTTTCTCCTAAGGGGAATATGAATAAAACAGAAAAACATAAATATATCAGGTGATTGGTTTAACAAGAAAAGAGATAGGTCCCTTCAGGACCAGTGCATCTAGAGCTGGCTAGAGAACTGAACTCCAAACAAATGTACTCAAATTATAGAATGTTGAAAAGTGCATTTTCACTAGAACCTTATTTTAAAATACTTTCTCCCATGGATTATCTTTTAATAAAATTTAAGACATTGAATAATTTTTCAGTGAATAAATGTATGCAAGCTGATCCCTACAAATGAAAACTTTTGTAGAGTCTGTGACATGATGTAGGGATGAATTTCATTATCTTTTGAATTGTAAAAATATTTCTGACCAATATAAAAATGTTGCTGACCAATGTACAGGAATGTGTATGTGAATATATATATTGAATATCTCAGTATCCTTAAAGGGTGACAGATGAAGAAAGAATCTTGAATCTTTCTCCTCAGTCTTCTTACCGCCGTAAATAATGGCGGTGGGAACTTTTTGTTCTTGTACCTGCAGCGAGCTTCACCTTTGCCATAAAGCCGATTACAAACGAGAAATCTTTTGCATGAGCGGGCATATTATTGCAGGTCCTGGAGTGAAGATGAAAAGCCCATCACAGTGGTGGGGAATGTTTGAGGAATGCAGTCTCTTGATGCACAAAGACAGCAGCAGCAGCAACAACAATAAAAGCAGCAGCAGTAGTGTTTAAGGTAGAAAAAAAAGAAGAAAAAAAAGAAGTTCTATCGTTCGAAAAGACAGTTTCAGTCGAGAAACCAATAAAATATTTGAGAAATCTCATTCAGAAATAATTGAACTGATGACTGCTAACTGCTACAGAGGAATCCTCGTTAGGGACTGTCACGCTCCCTCATTCCCCTTCCCCTCCCGAAACCAAAAAAATCCTTTCTAATGAATCAGTCTAAAGATATTGAGATAAGGATGATTGAAGACAATCTTAAACCAACAATATTTCACAGGAAACCAATCTTGTGCGAAGTGTTTTTCATGAGACTCCAGACAAACGGGGTTTGGGAGGGAGGGGCGGAGGAGGAGAGTGAGGGGCAAGAGTGAGGGGCAAAGGTCGAGAGGTGGGCGGGAGTAAGGAAAGGCAGCATAATCAATTATCGGTAATATGGGGCCAAACTAAGGCCCCGGCAACAAGGGAGGTAAGGGACAGCTGGCGGAGATGCGTTGCTAAGGAACCATTTCATCGTAACTGTGGGAATTCTTCGAGCAGCCGATTGTTGTCTCCTGGCTTTCCGATGGTAACTAGAAATACGACACCCTTCTGATCGACCCCTGTGATCGTTTTCCTGTGCAAGCCTCAATCCAGTGGGGGCCGAGAACATTTTTTTGGCTGCTTCTCACAACGGACAAGGAGATAACTTTGACTTCCCAAGGGTCCTCCTTTTCTTCAGACGGAAGAAGTGAGATGAAGCAGCTGTGTGGGACTTGTTGCTTGTTATTTCTAATGACTATATTTGATGTTAGTCCGTCTGCTCGCTTTCCTGTGTGCTTGTCAAGGTCCTGTGTGTGTGTGTGAGTGTGCGATGAGGGAGAGACTGAGAAAGAGAAAGTGCGCATGCACGAATTCTTTATTAGCAAAATGTGCGAAAGAGAAAACATTTTTCTTCAGGCTTCAGAATTTTTTCTTGGTTCCTAGACACAGCCTGCTCGAGGCTGCCAACCCCCCGGTGTCTTACTTTGAAGGCTGCAAGTGAAAGTGAATTTTGTGGTGGTGACAGGTCCGGCGAGGCAATGCGTGATTTGTTCGCATTGTGTTTGTTTTTGGAAGCCTCCCCTACATTGTGCTCTCGGCAGAGAGAAAACTCGTTTATTGCTTTCCATTTTACAAAATGTCGGCATTCGAGACGATAAATATGCATTCTTTTCCCCTAAACGCTCGATCATTATTCATATTCACACGAGTGACAAATTCTGTTGTTATTGGAAGGAGTTCTCTTCGCTTCTTACTCTTGTGGTCTGTTAAAAAACTTGGACTGAATTTTTATAGTAAATAATAATAATAACTTATTTATTGTTATAGCAGAATGTCAGTAATATTAAATTATTTTTTGTTGAGTGTTTCGTAGTATCTTATCTTTTTGCCCTTATTAACTTTGTCATGGCCAGACCTCCCAGAGGTCGCATGGAGAGAGAGAGCTCATTAACTGTTTTCCCCGCAATTCGTATAAATCTTCCCAGCCGTTAGTGCAAGCGGCGCCTGAGTGATCGTCCCTGACAGAATGGTGTCTTGTCCACCAAAGTCGCAAGACAGTTAAAGCTTATGTCTTTACATAAATATCCGACCATTGATCGAGCTTTTACAAATTTCGCCGAGTCCTAACAATGGTTTTAAAAAATGATGGCCGGTGCCATCTCGCATTTAAGTACGGGTGAGTACGAATGTGTCGCACTGCTGTAGTCGTGGATGCTGCTGCTGCTGTGGATGATGTTGAAGAAGCTTTCAGCTGGTTGTCAGGGCGTGTGCAGCAGCTGCCAGTGGTAGTCCTCCTGTCGCTAGGTGTCTTGGCTGTGTGTTTCACTGCGGACAAATATTGACTAAGGCGACATGAGCGCGAGGGGAAGGGCGCACTTTGTCAACGCGCTCGGCAAAGAGAGGGAGAGCACTGCCGAGCTAACGTTGCGAGGATACGGTCAACACTACACGACTTTCGAGAAGTTACCAAGATATCGACGATGCTCCAGGGCAAGTTTTTCACTGCCTTTCAAGCTTTCTTCCACCACCCCACCCCTCTTAGCTTCCCTAATACGACTGTCTTGACATGGATCGTAAGAGATCTTTTGATGAAAGAAGCGTGTTTGGGTGGATCGGCAGTCGCAGGACTTTTTCGTTGCATTGTCTCGGCTTCTTCTCTTGTCATTGCCTGCCTACGCAGCGGCTAGTGGGAATGTCGATGTTTACTTTACCACCACCACATCAACCACCACCACCACCCCGTACTGCAGTCGGCCGAGAGTAATGCATCCAACAATGGTTTATTTGAACGCCATAAAGAGCTGCTAATGAAGTCGGACAGAGCTCGATAATAAAGTCTGAACACAGCAGGCTGGCGACACGCATTCTGTTCTCGTGCAACATCATCTGTATCCGGCCCTAAAGGGGAAGTAAATCACGTGCACATTAGCACTATAGAGCGCTGATGAACATTGTTTCCTAGTCCATCATGTTCTATTTTAGAAGTTTTTTAAAAAAGTGACTACACAAGTAGCTCCCCTTTATCACCAGACTAGTCGTAGTTATGAAGCCATAGTAAGTCGTTGCCAGGGCAACGTAGGGAACTACAAGAAAAGTGTCTTGCTTCCAAAGTTATAAAGAGGTGTCCAGACCCTGAAGATTGTTTTATCCCTGAAGCCGTATTGATAAAGGGGTGGCAGAGATACCTAGGGTTAAGAAACATGTAGTAGTATACAGTTATAAAGTGTTTTTCCTTAGGAAAAAAAAAAAATAGGGAATTCAACGAAAACCTTTATTTTCGCAATAACGATGCGATGCCTACACACCGTGGGTACTACTTCATGTTTCTTTAATCCAGGACATCTTTGCCAACGCTTTTTAAGTATGCCCTAGAGGTAAAACAGAGTGTGTGTAGTCTGGATACCACTTTATAACTAAGGAAACAAGATGCTTGTCTTTGAGTACCCCTTTAGCCGCAGGGCAAAGACACTCGCTTTATGACTATCTTTCATGGATGTGAAACGTGAAATGGCATGGACCTCCAGATGTGTATCGACATGGACCTCCAGGTTTTTTTCCGGATACTCCTCCTTTTCTCCATATTACCCCTTCCTCCCTTGGTGAGAATTAACCACAGGTGAGAACACTTTTCTCTCGGATAAACTGACCAATCAACCCATGCAGCCAAGCACCAAACAACTGTGTTTTTAAAGACCCTTTATCTTCCATTTTAAAATATTGTACCCGGCAGAACATTAAAAATCGAACTCTTAACTTGAAGTGAGTACCTCGCATAGCGGACCCTCGGCAGTCTGAGTGTCCACAGTTAGCACACAACCCTTGACTGAACCGGAAACTGAATGCGAGAGCCCTCGCTCCACTAAGGCGATCGAAGGGTCTGTCCAGGTGTCAGCTATGTATTATTGATAAATGCAGAATTACCTGGAGGAAGCGTGTTCGTCTTGCTCGAGATGCTAATCGATGCTAATTTACTTTAGGAAGCCAGAGGTTCTCGAGAAAAGGGCGAGAGGTTGCGATAGACTGTCAAGTTAATAATCAGCAGCGAGATTATTGCGTTTTCTCCAAATTACCTCTGATCACCTGAAGAAAGTTTTGGAGTGGAAATCGAGTGAGAAAGGAGGCAGAGGTTAAATGTGGAGGTCGCAAAGTTCTCGTTTTCCTTTGTGTTGCTTGAGTCGCCGCATGAAATGAATAAGCGAAGGTAGAAGATTAATGGACCATGAAGACAAATTTTACCTGAGATTCAGTAGAAGTATTTAAAACAGTCGTCAAATGCTGGAAGTCTCCATTTTAAAGCAGGGTGGGGAACGTAGCATAAGGTGGAAGTGTTGAAAATCTTGGTCTGCAAGTAACTAAAAACACTCTCAGAAAGAGTCGCCTATTACTGGGAAAATACCAGAAGAGAGTGAGGGATAAGTGGGAAGAGGTATCAAGTATCAAGGTGACCAGGTTCATCGGGGTGTTTGGCCACTCAGAGGTTAGCCTGACAAAAATTCTGCTCTTTTTCGGCTTTGGCATTGTTCTTATAGCTGCTTCAAAAATTCTTACTAAAAACATTTTGTCTCCGTCTTGTACTTCCCACAATACTTATGTCCACATCCACGACCTGGGCTCGGTTCTGGTGTGGCTATCGCTGCCACGATTATTCCCAGATGTCCACCACCTCCCTTCACCCTTTTAGGTCTAGAAACCTCCACCACTGCCAAGATGCCCCACAAGTTCTTTCTCATGGTCGTCCGCCCCAGACGAGGCCTCGGTGTCGAGTAGACAAAGTTCGGCGGCGACTTTCTCATTTTCTCCCATCTGGGTCGAGTAATTGTAGGACGTGGCCTGCGGTCCAGCCTGTTGGCTCTCTGTTCGTGGGCTGTCGGGCAAATGGACCCACTTATCGTAGACCGGGTGTGCTCTGCCACAACAGGAAGAGCTACAATGGACCGCAGCGGGTCACAAGGTCTTTCATTATCGGAGAGCGGGTGAGGGGTGGGTGGGGACTGAACAGGTCGCGCGGTTTACCTTCAGGAATATTATTTGAAAAGCGGAGTAGTTCGCCGAGGTTTTATACATTGTAGTTTGTGAACATTGGCTACACAGGCCGTGTTTGTGCGAGCGTACACTCGGGTGTGTACGTGGGTGAGACAGACAGGAGAGAATGATTTTGCTAAACACTGTTTGGATGATGGTGCGTGACAGCAGTAATTTTGGGAGAGGGGAGTTGTTCAGTGTAAACACACGAATTTGAAAGACATATTTCTTAGCTGATACTTATCCTGATAGAAAACCTTTGTAACATACCTTCACAGTGACATAAAATGGTTTACAAACTGCTCCATCTTCCGAGACATCACTTCTAGTGAATAATTCAGATTTATATTGATAAACTAACAAAATGGCGTGTGTGTGTGTGCGCGCGCGCGCAGGATTAGCACGGATGGTCAACATGTTGTTTATTTATAGCTAGCCTCCGAAGCTTTGTGAGCATTATTACTTTGATGTCTTTATGTTTCCGGATTAGCAGCTGAAGTTTTCTGTCCTGTGTCCAAGAAGTCGATTGGCTGAGTGTCGTTAGGTACCGGCAGGCACTCTCACTGATTGATTCCAATATGGCGTGCATAGCACCCCTGGCCGACAACAAAATTGTCGTGTGTGCATTGGGTACAGATTTTTTCACAAACTACAAGCATACACGCATTTCTTAGAGTAAGTCATCTCCCCTCGCGCATGCGCACTCAAATTAGTGAGATATCTGTGGTTTTCTTTCTTTTTGGCTTGTTACATGTTATTTGTATTTTTTGTCGAAAAACAAGGGATCTAGGAGAATCGTTGGCTGTCCAACATAAAAGGAGGGGGAGGGTGTTTGTTTTCTTGATGTATTTTTTAGTGTAAAACACCTGCTGCGTGAAGAAATAGGGAGTCTCAAGATGGTGGTCTGCAGAAGGGGTTTAGGGGTTGGGGGACATGCAAGAAAAAGAATGTTTTTTTGTGGGAAATTCTTGATGAAGTTACATACACAGTACGGAAAGTTCACTGCCGAAGATTCGGCATCGAACATACACCAGGGCCGTGTATACGACTTAGTCTTGATCTCGGGTGGAGCTGCTAACCGTAATGCGCGGTTAACGATGTCAGCGGGTACCCATTGTTCAGTAGTTCACGAGGAAATATCCGCTGAGTGCTGCTTTTAATCTGAGTGATTTCAAAAACACGAGGAGAAGAAAACTCGATTGATTAGGCATATTTTCCGACTGCGCAGTCAAGCGGAACTTGATCAATTTAACTAAACGTTGTGAGAGAATGACTCACTGTTTCATTAGGATGATGGATAGTGTTATGGTGGTGAGTGTATGAACGACTGACGATACTGACGAGGAGAGAGAGATTTGAATACCATGTTGATGATTGTTACCCACAGTAGGGTGGTGTATCTACCCGCTGACGTAACTGCTGCACGTGCCTCAGGGCGCTGATGATGTCGGTTAAACGTCCGTCAGGGTCCAGTTACTAGGCCGTAAACAATTCTCTCTCTTTCACACACACATTTTTTTTACTACTAAATCACAAATATTTGCATATTTATATATCTTTAATTTCGTTAATTCCTCACCGATACCCTACAATCGCACGCGTCTGTTCACACACACACCACACTATTCGAGACAAATGTGCGGAATCAAGATATACTTTGTCAAACAACAACAACAACAACAACAACAACAACAACAAAAAAAACCAAAGCAAAACCAAACCACGAAGCGCTTGTTCCTTCGTTCCTTCACTCAGGCACACGGTGACAAGTCTCTTGCACCCTTCGGGACGCTGGTGGGTTTTGCGCACGTGTCCGCACCAAGTCTGCTCCTCCAACCCCTGAAAGATACACATCCCGCATGCGCACGACAGCCAGCTTTGTTTCTTGATTTAATTTGCTTGTTTTGTTTTTGTTTTTTGTTTGTTTTTTACCTCTACACGTGACTGCCAACGCCGAGAATTCTCGAGTGCGATTTGCATTGTCTCCTCGCGAGCATCTTCCTGTTAGAACTTTTCTGGCCACTTCCTATATAAAGTTAAAAAGTTTTTACACTGTTGACAGTAATTTAGCATAAATTATTGGATGATAATTGATTGTTGAACGATATTAACGAGCGCCGTTTGATTGTGATGACAAAAGCAGTCGTGGTGAACAAGTTACAGAAACTGAATTAAGCGTGCTTGCAAAAGGGATAATGATGATGCTGATGACAGTGGCGACGACGATGATGCTAGTATGTCTAGGAGTAAGTGGATTCATTCAGTGATGCTGAATAGAGCTTGTGTTGATAAAACCCAGTTAACCAGCGTATAATTATCTCTCTGGTAATTGATAATTTCTACCACTGTTTTTTTTTTCACCTCATTTTCCTCGTTTTATATAAATGTACTTGGTGTCAGTGGATGTTTCATTACAAACACACACACACAACACATGCATCTCTTGAAAAAATGTGGCAAGAAAAAAAAAACAACCCCGCGGAGCATTTCTCAACAAAACCAGCGTTCGTTTATTGCTGAATATTAAGACAGATTACTTCGTAATTCGATTCTTTGTTCCATTTCCGTTTGTTCCAAAGCTCTGACAGCTCAACAAATGCTATCAATAGACAGGAAAAACCCTGGTTGAAATTGTGGGCGCCGGGGAAGATCACCACACACACATTCTTGTTTTCGTTTTCCTCCGCACCTTCATTTGTCTGTAAATCTGTCTTTATGGTGTGGTCAGGGGTGTACACTTTGAGAGGCATGTAATGTACAGCGCATTATAAAGCGCCTGACACTGCACGAGCACACCCCTTGGTAGGGTGAGCATCAAATACACCTTCACGAACATAAATGTACACAGCATATTCACAAACACGAATAAGCACAGAATATATACACACACCTTCAGACATGAGTACATTGCAGGTTAACACGTTCGTGACTACAAAGACTCAGGTGTGGGAGGTGGCGGAGCCCGACAGTCGGGGAAGGTGGTGTTGACATGACTAAATGTCCACAAATAATTTGCGTAGGAGGGGAAAATCTTTGTGTGGGCAGCACACCCAGCAGTACATTTGCCTATACTGATATGTGTGTGTGTGCTTGCATGTATTGTGTGTGTGAGAGAGAGAAGGGGTGGAGAAATGTCACCAAAGGGAATAATGAATAAATGGAATATACTCATCATAACTAGAATAATGTTGAAATCCTCTAATGGTGGACCGATCTATGGATGTGTTTGATCAGTGCGACAGAGTACCACTCAGTTATTGCTGTTGGAAAAGCTGAATTTCGAGGATTTATGGTCAATTAAAGGATCATATTTCCACGCGTCCTTTACAGGTCATTAATTAGTTATACCTTCCTGAGAGAGCGAAAAGCACCCAATCAGGCATGCAGTAGTTGGCAGCTCTGGCAGTCTCATTACAACGAGCGAAGCACGCTGCACGTGGTGGAGGGTGTGCATGGGGCTTGGGTGGCAGGAGGGAGAGGATCGGGTACAGAAGAGTGGGATGATGGGACATCGGGTTTCGAGGACCATTGCAACCTGGAATAACTGTCTCAGCAAAGGGATGCGAGTTCCATCGAAGCTGCCGTAGAGTGCATTCCTATACATTGTCGAGGTCGGTGTGTATATTTGATATTCCCTTTCATAACTGTCGCGATAGTTCATTACAGGTTGAAACTGGAACACTCGAATGATGGCGATACCTGACGCCGCCATGTTCCTCACCCGCCAGTCATGTTTTTACAGTCTCCTAGGCAACTGAGATGCCTTCTCGCATGCTTTCTATGGAGAGAAGTTGTTGAGTGGAGAACGCACGAGTGTCTGCTATCCATCTACTCATTTGTAGCCAGGCACTAACGGGTGGAACTGTGGATTTCCTTCATGCTGCTAACGAGATGTCTGCACCTTAATGGTGGCCACATCAACTGCTAGTAAAGTTTTAGCATCTCACTGGTATCCGCAGTAAACTGTTAGTATAGTTTGGCACCTTAGTGTTACCCACATTTAACTGCTGGTTTAGTTTTGGCATAGTAATCCGCAGTTAATTGCTAGTATAATCACCTTAGTGTTACCCACATTTAACTGCTAGAAAACTTTTTCTACCCTTAACCACAGCTTTTCTGTCTTTTTTCCTTTCTAAAGTAAAACATAAACAACAACAAAGAATCTAGTGACAGTATGGATGTTGAAGATTAATGGTTCACGATCAATGGAAGCCGTTTTCCCCATCTCTTTTAATTCCCCTTATAAATCAGGCGCACCTTTCTATTGGGGATCTGAACAATTGTTTGCGTCTTAGGCCCAAGTGGGCTTTGAACCTCCAGTCATGTGCACTGTCAAAGTGATGATAAATGCTTCACACAGAGGTTTATTGTTTATTCTATCGTAATGAAGAACAGCAGCAGTGTGAATGTTGGTAGACTGAAGAACATTTTTTTTTGATTGCATGATGTCGATGGACGTGAAACTGTCCGCAGGAGTGCGGGCTGGGAGACGATTTCCGTAGATCGCGTGACCACCAGTGTCATTTGAATATTTTTTTTTCTCTTTTAGGCCGAGGGATGCTGTAAAGCCGACAGCTAGAGTTGCGTGCTATACATGATTATATTATTGCTGTTGGACTCTCGCCCGTCCATCGCCCCTCCCCTCTTCTCTTCTCTCTTTCTTTTTCGGAGTTGTCTGTATGACATTTCTTTATTGGCCTCACTTTCAGCGAGCACACAAGAAGATATTGTATTCTTCCACACTCACCCTCGCCTTTGTGTGGATGAAGTGTGACCAGTGTCTGTCAGTGGCATCATTAGGCCGCCGTACTCTCAGCCCCTACTCCGTAGCCTCCTCGCCGCACGGAATGATGAGCTCTCAATACTCCAATTAGGGCGGCAGGCTGGCGTGCTGGTAGCTTGAGGATGCCTTGTCTCTTGTCTCCCCTGCAGCTGTACAGAAACCCATTTCCGGTGGCGAGTAAAAAAGGTCGCGGCTGCTCAGATGCGCCTGACAGTCCTGTCACCAACCGCCACGTTGGCCCTGCTTCTCGCCGCATAGTGTCGCTTCGGTCTGCTGTTGCTGCTGCTGCTGCCTGGCCTGTCGCACATCTTGTCCTCGCGCCCGTGTGGATGATAACGGCTTTCTTTTGACCGCTGCCGGCGGTCGCGGAAGATGCCAGTTGCATCGCTGAATAGCAATGTAAGAAACCGACTCGATCCGGAAATGAACCGCCTCAGGCCGCTGGGACTTGGCTGCCTGGCTTTAGCTCGTGTCACGTGGGACAGGGAGGGAGGAGCAAGGAAAGGGGGCGATATCTTCCTCTCTTTACAGACACGTACGCTCCATTTCTCCCCTCCCACACACTCCTTTCTATTTATCCCATGATAAGGTTCTTTGAAATATTGATTTTTGTCTCGCAAGCAATTTGCTCTGTCTTACTAAATACATAAGCTTGAGAATATGTATCAGCCTTGCTCATGTTACCCTATATTTATCAGCTTTCATGTCAGAGCAAGAACGCTTTCAGGAAAGGAGGAGGCGGTGTTTTTTGTAGTGGACACATCTTACTAGAGGGCTAAGCTCAGAATGTTTGCTGTCAGCATTAAGAATAAATTTACCATATAAGTATCATCTCTAGATGAAAGAAGTGTTCGAAGAAATCATTTATCAAGTTCTCGCTCTGAGCCCTGCCCGTTGAGCTGGCCATTCGTCTCCTCCCTCCACTTCGCCCCAACTGTCAATGCATCAGTAGATCGAAGGTTCTGGAACTTTTTTCTCTTCCTCCTTGCCCGCTTCAAGTCTTCTGGCTCTGAATGGAAGAATACTTGTTGTCGCCTGTCAATGTGCAGGGGAAGGTGTCACTAACCATCACCATCACCACCACCACCACTACTATCAGCAGCACCTTACTGTTGACAAGCCACCTTTGGCTGACGGTGGCGCTAAGCTTGTCCAGAATCGACTTCCAGAAGTTCTGGCGGCCCTGCATCCGTGACCATCAGCAGGGGAGGCGACAGTTTTTCAAGTAGTAGTCAGAGTAGGTTGTCGTTCTTTCACGGCCAGTACGTCAGGGACCGACTGGCTTGTCGTCTTCTTCCCCACCCCCTCCCCATTTCCCCAGAGAGGCTATCGACCATCCTCCCATTTTCTCCACCGCCCCCTTTAATCCCAAACGCGACTCCTCGTGGCATTTAGTTTGGTTGAGCGCCAGGCCGAGGTGAGTTGTTGATCGGATGGACCACTCAGCCAGCTCCAGACCCACACAAGGAAGATAGGTCTTCCTCCTCCTGTGAGGTGGTCACCGCAGGTTCAAGGGACTTTTCTTCTGGCTCTCTGCCCTTTTCAGCCCCGTGCCCACAATAAACTTGAAACAAACCACATCCTCTTTCCCTTCTGGCATGCAGACAAGTCGTGTCGAATTATCATAGATTTTCAGGTTCCAAGAACAGCTTCATCGCGAGATGCGTCAGTCGCGCAAATGTCACGAGTGCACAGTGCGTGACCTCAGTCTGTCATGCACGTTCAGCAACGGTGAGGATACAATAAATTATTTCTGTTTGTTATTTCTGTGCCTTTATTGGGGGAAAAACTGTTTTAGGGAAAATTGCATCAAGATTGTCTAAAATGATGCATTCATTTCGAAGACTGCATGAGGCGACCACAGAATTTCTTCCCCTTCTTTTAAAATTCTAAAAAAACCTTCTCTGGTCTCAAAGATTGTTTCGGAATGCAGCCGGATATTGGATGTCAAAAGGCATTTCGCAGCTTTAGTGGATCGTTAAAAGTCATGGCCGTTGAAGGCGGTAGTGGAACATCCTCAGAAGGGCGCCATTTTCCAAGTGCTGACTCCTCCTGGTGGGTCTTTGGGGAAGTTGAGTCGGGGAGAGAACCCAGTTAGCGCCTCCTGAATACGGTTAGCGACGGACCGCGGTCGTAGGGCCGGCGCACCGGTGCATGCACGGCCGGCGCACACACACGCGCACGCACATAGGCATGCAGACTTGAAAGCGACAGCGACAACTCTCCGTGCGCGCGCGGTCATGCAGTGAATCATCCTGGGGACCCGTAATTGAAGCACCGGCCACACCGTGTGGGCACATGGCCTATTGATTCCCCCCTCCCTTTACTGTCGCGCTGAAGGAAGCTAAGGGTGGGCCTGAGCGAGACGGGGGATGTGGTGCTGTGGGGGGACGGGAGGCTCAGTGGTGACACCTAGCCATTTGCCTCATTATTCCCGCGGCCCGGGCGGGAGATAAAACCAATCTTGCCCCAGACAGAGAAGGAATTATGACCCTATTTCGCTGGCTGCCAGAGTCTTCCATGTTTTCTTGACGGGGGCCAAACCTCTGGCCTTTTGTAGTGGTCGTGTCTGCAAAACTAGATTTCCTTTCTTCCCCAAGACGGATCGCGAAGAGGAATAATTTACTTACGACTTGTATCTGAGTGTGTTGGCCGTTTTGATGGAAAGGTTGGCCAGCGCCAAGCTCGTGTCTCAAGCAACACACCAGCAGAGGCAGCAGCAGCAGCGACAGATGGGAGCCCACGTGACCTGGGCCGCGTCTCAGGCGGGAGAGTGGAAAGGTGAGAAGGTCCTCTAGACGTGTATTCGTCCTCTTTTCTTGGCTTTCAAGTGGCGATCGAGTGCTTCTTTATCAAGATGTTTTCATGCTCTTCTGTTTCGAACTAACACACTGTGGCGCTTACACCCCGATAACTGTAGCTGCATGTCTCATTTTGTTTTAAAAGTAATCTTTCTTTGGCCGCTGGCAGGTGTTTCATGCTAAGTCACATAGACAAACCTCAGACCAAGGCCCATAAGGTATCTCACCGGTATGATAGTCGACTGGTGGACATTAGCCTGAACATTCCGACAGTTATGGTCTAAATGGATTTCTCTGGCAAGTGTTAGCGCACCGTGCAGACACGCCTCGGTTTGTAACCTGCGACCTCAGATTCCATGTGGGAGGTGGTTAGCCTGACCCCCAAGCGCCCCTCGCGCTCCTTATTTAGTTCATTTCCGAAGTGTAAAGAAGTGTAACCGACGGCAGAAGTTCACGCAGATGTTGCTTTGACAGTATGCACAGCTTGTAGGTACATACATAGGAAACAACCGCTGTTATTTATTAATGCATTAGTAGGTAAGCTGGTCGAGCTGGATCGAGGTCCGATTGATGGTGTTGGTGACAAGGCAAGATATAGGCTAGTCAGCATTGTTGTTGTTATTGTTGCTGATGATGTGTGCTGTGGTGGAATGTGGTCTCTCTCTCCCTCTCTCTCACACACACACAGGCAAAAGGGATTCAGATTGGTTTTCTTGTCAAAAAGGGTGGGTAAACATTTTCTTTATTTTATTGAGGATTTCTTGGTGCTTTTATTGTGCCGAGGTTGCACATAATGCAGCACATCAACAATATTGAGATATGTTTACAGTATACTTATAGTGTCAGCGATAAATATATCGCATGTTGAATTCTGAGTCACTGTTGTGCAAATATTAGCTGCTTTTCTGGTTTAAGCTCCAGTGTGATCAAAACCAGATACAACCCTTGACAGTCAAGCGACTTAAGTTGGTCACGTGACCAGCAGGACACTTAGTCGAAGACTGTTCCTTCAAGGTACCCTGGAGGGCGGTCTACCCCGCGATAGCGAGAGAAAGAACTGACTGGGGAGGACTGGTCATCCTGTGCAGGACCTGCTGACCGTCGCCCAAGACAGTGCATGAGTGGCGGGCCCTGTCAGCTGCCGAGTCTACCATTGTGCTCCTCCTGACCCTTTCAAGGGACGAAGGAATGAACAAACATCCTTAGATGTTTTTTTTAATTAAATATCCTTTCTGCCTGCTCTCAGATGTCCTTTCTACTTTCCGTCAGATTTCCGTTCCAACGTGATGTCGAACGCAAAATTTAAAAATTAAGCCTTTGCATTTTAAAGAATAATCCCTGTTCAAAGTTCCGAGGCTCTTTTATTATTTTCCGCAAGAGGAAACCACGTCCTTTTATTTTTATAATAACTTTTAACTACCTTCTAAGAAGGTCGGCGGGTATTTTACCTTTAAGGACTGATATTTTACAAACAAAAAGAAAAAAAAAAAACTTTTCAGGTGATGCGCTCAACCCTCCTCTGTGTTCCCTGCACGTCTGCTCACAGCCTCCAGGCCGTAGAAAAACTGGGAAACGCCTCTTTGCAATGTTGAAATAATGGCCTTCCAGTTTGGAGTGAAGAAAAATCAATACTTTTTATAAAGGCAGGCTTTGGGAAAAAAGTCTTCCTCATTCTTTGAAAGAAGGAGATTAAGGGAAAATCTGAACGCTAGAGCGGGCTACATTTTCTGTAAATTAAGGCCTTACGGGGATGTTGGCAGCGGGTTCCTTGATGAAAGTAGCCGACAAAGGCGTTCCACAGGCTTTAAGTGTTAAGAGCCAAAATGTTATTCTGAGGATTACCAACTTCCAACTGACGCGCGCGCGCACACACACACACGCACGTGTGCACATATGTACGAGCAAAGAGTACAGACTGGACTGCCTATGTATCTATGCATGCAAACAATTTTGTACATCAGTCTGTATGGGATTTTTTCCATACCTTTGCATTCTTTTCGAGCGTCTGCAGGGCGCGTGCATGCATGGGAAGTTGGAGGGTGTCGGAATCCTAACAGTGATCTCTGTGAAGGAACATAAAGCATGTTGTTGACCCATTGTAGGGATGTTTACTCCACAGTTTGATTGTGAATGTACGAGTTCATCCATAGTATACCTCTGCGACAATAACCAATGATGAAGATACAATAGATATTAATTAACATTTTGACACCAGAGAAACTTTTAAAACACGTGACTGATGTTAAGGCATTACTGGGATGTAGATACGGTTGGTTCATTGTTTGTTTGTTTTTCTTTTTCTGAAGGTCTTCATGAACATCGGGGAAAATTCGCAGAAAGATGTAAAGTGGAGTGTGAAAGTGAAAACTGGTGAGTTACCCTTCAGGAGCTGTAGGAGAAAATACAAATATTAGTGGTAACACTAAAGACAAGAGCACGGTTCATCTCCTTTCTGTTTAGCCAAGCATCATCGTAAAAGCCTAATATTAAGAAAAACCATTTTGAAGATTGTGGCTAAGGTCCATAAGAAATGAGCTGTGTTGTAAATGGATATCCATTGTTCCCCTTCTATCTCTCCAAGACCTTAGTTTGATTACCATCTGCGAGGCGCTGAACTCTTGATTAAAAGAAAGTTTATGAGGCCCGTGAGGTGTGACAAGCATAGCGGAGCGGAAGTCTCAGGCGCAATATCAAGATTGGCAACAGGAAGTGCGTGCTGGGCACAAAAAAGCGCCCCCTGGCAGTAAATCCAAGATTGCGGCTGGAAAATGGCTGCGGTCCTAGCCTTACTCTAAGTTTTGATTTAAAGGGCAATCTCTTTGGCGGTAATGGGATCATGAAAAAAGGAGGAAAAAAGAATAAAAAGTCACAGTTTTTAAGGAGACAGCGAGGAAGGTGAAATGTACGGTGTAAATTATAGTGGTCTCTTAAGCTGCCGCAAGGCGCAGCGCCTTCCACGATCCTCCATAATTGCTGAAGAGATTTAAGCAGCTGATAGCTGTAGCTTCTTGTTATTTCAAAGATATTTCTCACCCTCCTGTCTTTTAGGAGATTTTTCCTCCCGCATTCCTCTTCGTGTTTTGTCATTGACTGACCATCTTATCAATACTTGTGAATACAAAGTCTGTTGGCTGGGAAGTCGTCGTCGTCATCGTCGTCGTCGTAAAGAAATAGTTTTTTGCTTCATTGTCAGATTTGTGGCATTGCCATTTTTTGGTGGTGATGGTGGGTTGTGGCTTTTTTCTGTTTCCTTCTGTGAGCTGTAATTTCCTACAAATAGCATAGCGAAGATGATTAGAACAAGAAGTGACATATCTGGGCTTTACAATAGAAAGAGTGTGAGAGGGCGAAAACTCTCGGAGTTGGGTTGAGAGAGTTAGACGAGGGCCAGAAGGTGGGGCGGGGGACGACTTAGGCACAATGTGGCGAACAGCTCTGTTCAGCCGCGTGATATGCGCGAGACAAACAAACAGTAAAAAGAAAGTAATTGTTATATGACACGACCATGTTTTTATAGTCTCGTGTATTCTCGCAGTAGAGTAAAAGACACATGTTGGGTACTGGCATCTAATTTAAACCACATCCAGACGCACAGCAGCTGCTAGGTGTTATACAGTCCGCTGGATCCATCACGACTCTACACTTGTACTTCCGTCTTCACAACACCTGCGCACTGGGACTTGGAAGGATACTTAGGACGGTGTATTATTTTACCTGGAGCAAGTATATGTTCAGGCGTTATGTTTAAGGTAATAACGATTCAAAAACTACCAATTGGAAACATGTGAGAAGAATGAAGAGAGGGGTTTATATGTTCTTATGCTTTGGATTTTAGTTCGACACTTCATTGTATATCGGGATCAGTGTTGGTCACCACCTTCCCACGTCCGGTGTTTGTCTTTCATCGGTTGAAGGACTTCGCACTTTTACGCCGGTTGAAACTGGCAGGTCAGTTCAAGTTTGTTGCAGTTTCTGTTTCGACCTATATTTGTATGCTTTTTCTACTTAATCATAAGACAGGCAAGTGAAACTGAGGCACTTCCGAGGGCCACATGGGTCACATTTGTGTTGTCACAAGGGCCGCACACGACAACTAATTTAGAAAAAAATAATTGCAGAACATTTTTATTAATTAAACTTAGAAATATGCAATGCGGATACAAGTGATTTACGGCTAGCCACATTCACGAATGCAAAGTAATGGAGTAGCAAAGAAAAAAAAATTAAGCGGTCACATATAGACTTGTATGCAGCGGCAACAAATACATTGTACAAAAATTACCACATTGCAAAATAAACACTTTTACGACTGTTTATAGTGTTTTGTCCTGAGGCTTGACACCTTAAATTGTTTGATGACAATTTTGTGAAATGTGAAATATCTGCAGTTCCGATTTTCATCAGAGATGAGAGGTGTTGATCAGTCAGTCTTGTTGCCTGCGTTTGTTGATTTCATATGGAGCATTTTCTACCAATCACCCTGTATTTTTTTTTTTACGGTCTAGCGCACATAGATAAATCTCTACACTTCACCGTGGACAGTACATAAGTAACCCTGCAGCGCTGTGCTTGAGACGAGTTGCGCCCTTTTCTGCGCGTTTGACCCATGGGACGCGAGGCCACCCGTTTACTGTTTGGACATCGCTGACCCTTGTCCTCGCCCTTTGACCCCTTTCTGTAGATGAACGACGCCAGGGCGCAGAAGGCGGCGTTAATGGCTGCTAGTTTGTTGCTTTGATGAAGCGCAGTGACAGATCGCGGCCAGCCTGCCGTGGTGTCGATATTTTGTCAGCTGAAAGGGATTTGACTGATGTTGACACAGGAACCTAACCTAAGCCATTGCTGCTTAGGGCTTTGTGCAAGACCATGCTGCCTTTTTTCAGTTTCATTTTATGAAAGAACCTGCTCCTAGTAGCTCTTTCAACCGGAAAATTAAAAAAAAATTGGCCTTCAATATTGATGTGAACTTTTGCATTTCATCAGGGAGGCTTGCTTAAACCCTAAAAGAACAGATTTTAATGATACTCTGTAATAATAAACCCAAAACTGTCATATTGTAAAATTTTTAACCAGCAAGAGCATCAAAAGATCTGTTGGGAAATTGGGTGTAATGTCTTGCTCTAATACCATGAAATAGGATAATTTTAGTCATAATTCAAAAGGTTTTATGTACATGCAAATGAGTATTACAAATCAAACGTTCTTATCCAAGTTCTTGAATGGAAACATTTCCTTTGACTGCTTAGTTTGGAAATCAAATTGGTAAAAAGACTTTCCATTATCTAAAACCTGCACATGGCTGCTTCATTTGTTCATCCTACCTTTATGCTGCCCACCTTGGACTGATTGCAAACAGAAACAGATGGCCATGTTTGCTTCCTGAGCACAGGGTGTGAGCAGAGGAGGCTTAGTTCTTAACCAAGTGTTCAGACAGCAACATGGCAGCTCAGGCCTGGGAACTAGAAACATCAGTCAAGTTGCCACTAATGTCCACACAAGCTGTTGTACACCTCTGCAAACAGTATTGTCTGCTTGCACAATGATGCATTGTTTGTGCTCACACACAAAAGATGACTGTATTACCAGAGTAAACAGGTGTGAAATTAGTTTTAGACATATAGCAATCTAAACAGATTGCCCAAGTCAATTTGTTTTGCTGTTGTGGCGATTGCCCATTAATCACCAAGAAAGCCTGTCTATAACAGGTTGCTTTGAGATGAAGATGTCAGCATGGGGTTTGTAAAGGGAGGTAAAAGAGGTAAAAGCCATGAAGGAAGTGATGTAAGCAGTGCAGTTTGATCTACAACAGATGTTGGTTACTTTTTATGTGCCTAACAGAGAGCTCTTTAGCCTGCTGCAGTACTGATTAGGCTGTTAACTGTGAACTTAAATGAGTATTTAGAGTTTATTGCGGAGAATGAATCTCAGACTGTGTTGCTCCTAGAGATCAGTATCATATAAATATGTTAAAGTTAAATTATTGGATTCTTATATCTGTAATAAAGTGAGGTACTTTTGTAAGCACTGAAGTGGTATTGCCTTTCATCTTTTACAGGTTAAAATTTCCCCTTGGGTATCTCACATACTAAGGATGTGACACAGAATGCTACACAGCCACAACTGTTGGCTGTCAGGGAGAGAGACCACATCAAAGTTTGAGATATAAAGAAGTATTATCGTGATCAAAAGCTCCCCATGCAGTTCAGAATGTTTTCTCCCTGGAGGACCCTGCAAGGCAGTTGTGTCTTGCTCCTGGTGGCATTCACATCTTTGTGTTTATCACAGTCAGGTGAGCAAAGGATTAAAATGAGTTGTACATTGCTGTAAATAGTCAAAGATGGGCTTGGCTAGTCCTCAGCAAAGCATCTGTGCCAAGGAGACAAATGTGAAGCAAAGCAACCCTTATTTAGTGTAACCTCACAAATCAAAAGCTGGCATGTATTCTCACTTTCACCAGTGGGTAGCTAAACTGATAGTTTTTCCTTCAAGAACACATGGTTGTAAGGATGTTGTTTGTCCTGTCTTCATCAAGTGCTCTTCATTTGAAATGATTTCATGTGCAGATTTTGAGGTGTTGCCTTAGAAATTTGCATTCATAAAATAAATGCATATACATATTTATGTACATATGATTGCACTTTCATATAGCTAAATATATAAAATAATGTTAGATATGAATGTTTGATATACATGTTGACTGAATCCCATATTTTTAATGTCATTTTTACAGGATAGGGGATGCTTCAAAAAGTGAAGCATTATTTAATGGTTGATAAAATTTGACTGTTTATAAATATCTGCATGTGCAAGGCAAAGGAGTGCACACACATGGATGTACATATGCATGCACAAAGATAATGTCAGAATTAGCTTCATTTTTTTCCCCTTTTCACTTGAGCACTTGATCTTTGTAGGTGATGGAGATGATGAAGATGGCTATAATGAGAGGACAGCCTATGCTTGTGAATATGGGATGCTCACGTCTAGAATGCCCTGCAGGATCTGTCATCCGAATAAACCGAGCAAACTATGGTCGATTCTCCCTGAAATTGTGCAATCCGCAAGGCCGCACCGAAAACATGGATGTTACATGCCAGAACGTCAAAACCACAGACATTGTGTCCTCAGAGTGAGTTCACTGAGTGCACAGCAGTTAACAACCAACTGTAAAATTGTAATCTTTTTATACATTTTGTGTTTACAGCTGCTATTTGTAGCTAGGGAATTAAAGTCTCTGTAAGACTGAAGAACAGGAGAGGCACGGGAAACATGGGTTTATGTTTGGAAATTGCTTAGAGGTTAGTAATTATTACAGATTCAAACACTGGGCCCAGTGCAGCTATAATTACTTTGGTCCCCTTAAAGTCAACACAGTATTGATAGGAATTACATAGTAAATTGCCAGCATCCAGCAAGTTAAAGGTATTTTCAAGTGTAACCTTTTCTTGTTTACTATTTTTAATTTGCAGGTGTGATGGTCATCAGCGATGCGAATTTCTAGTAAACAATGACATATTTGAGGACCCTTGTCCTGGTACAAGCAAATACATTGAAGTGCGCCATCACTGCAGTCCAGGTAGTATTTTAAATCCTCCTTAAGTCTTGCATCTGTCCTTCGCATTAGGCCATATTTTGTTATTGCTTTTTTTACTTTGCTGGAAACCTTAATGTTTTTCTATTTGTTTTGCCATACACTCTAGGAGTGGATGGGTTTTAATTGTTGTCTTTATTATTTAGACAGACGTGGGAATGGAGGATGGTATACAATTTTTTGTTAGTACAGAGATGAATTATTTTATTGTTATACTGAAAGATGGAGGTCAGCATTCCCATAAGTATATGTATTTCGATGGTTTAATATGTAACTTTGAGAAACACTAAATAAATTATCATAAGTCACATTTTAAGACTTTTGAAAGTCACATGAACACTAATGTTTCTTGAAAATGTGAGTGCTCATTTTATTCAAAATATTTGCCAAATGTAAGTTATCACTTTAGTAACATACATCCCTGTTATAATGTTCATAAGACAGCTAAGCAAATGCAGTAAACATGTTGCTTCCATTTTTATGAAATCATGGTGTGTTAACTGTTATTTACCAGCACATTTGAGTGTATGCTGTACAACTTTACCGGGTTACCAGAGTGCATGTTTTTCAGCATGACTGGGCTGAGCTCAGTTCAAAATACTTTTTTTTAAAAATCTGAGTACAATTCCTTTGATTCTGGCGAGGAAGCCTTTGAAGAACACTATGCAGAATACGAGGTCAAAACAGTTCTGTCACAATATCTGTGGATGTGCCTGACTAATAGATGGTCCACTCCCAACTCTCTTATTTGATGCACCCTTAAAAACATGAAATTTTGTGATTCAAAGTTTTGACCTTTGTCGGATTATGTGCTCTTATTACGGGAAATAGTATCTTTTATTGAGCTTAGCCTGGTCATTTAAAAAAGAATGCACTCTGGTAGACCTTACACTGTATTTTAGTTTCTGAAAGCATTTTACATGTGTGTGACCTTATTCTTTCAATATATTCTTTCTGTCTAGCATGAGTCACAGCATGTTTTTGTTAAAGTGATAACAAGAAAGACATTTTAACAAGTTGAATAATTTTCACCCACTTTGGATTTGCATTTAAAAGTCTGTTTCTGTTTCCATGTCAAGTCTATAAAATATTTACCATTTATCATGATGTCAGAACCTCATGCAGATGATAAGCTGCAAAGATGAGCAATACAACAATTCAGTAAATGTGGTGTGAAACCTCAGGCTTTAACCCTTGATATGATGGCTAGTATTTTATTTTTACCTGTATGTGCTCATGCTTTTTATAGTGTTGCAACACACTTGCTTGGATAAATAACTTTCAGTATGCTGTGACTCCAGCTCAGATGTTTCTCTCTTAATTCTCTTTTGATCCGTTAATCTACTTTGATGGTGTACACCCCATCGCTATAGGTATGGTTGACCATATTTGAAGCAAACTTGAAGATGTTAGCTGTAGATATCTTTCACACTCATTTTAATGACATTGTGGTCAAAACTATTTAAAAAAAAAGTTGTAATTGTTTTAAATGATTGACCAAAAGATTTGATGAAGTACAGATCCTAGATGTATAAACAAAAAGAAGGGTAACTGTCCACACTCCCCATTCCCTGAAAAGGTCCAAAGTAGGGTCACTGCTTGATGAGCAGTTCAAGGCCTGTGCATTTGTGGTGTGTGCTAAAATTGTTCAACATGAGACAAGATATCATAGCACATTCAGATAAAAGCATATGTGCCTTATGACACCATTGAACAGTAGTGCCGAACCGTTTCTCTCCTGAGGGCCTCATCTGACTTTACATAAAATCTTGTGGGCCAGAACATGGTGGTTTTGCCAGAATCATGATGTTAAAAATTGAAATTGCGCTGTGTCAGGTTAAAATGAGTGGGCCGGATGAGGCTCCTTCGTGGGCCGGATGTGGCCTGCAGGCCGTAGGTTGGCACCCCTGTCATTGATGTTCAATGTTAGATTATGGACCAAAGTCAATATAGTCACATTCAAAAGTTGGTACATGACCAAGATAGGCTAGTTCTGTGCATTTCATATATGGTCAACCACAAAATGTTCACTGAACTTTGCACAAACTGCTTTTGTTTGCATGTTGTATTGTTAGCTGCATGGCACTTGTGTTTATTTTCAGTTCAGAATGTTAATCACGGCTCATCAAGCAGGCCTTCTCTTATACAGATAGACGGCAAACCTCCCTGGTCGGGTGAGTACTGGTTGCACCATGATGCAGGCCAGTTTCAGGGAAGTGGTCTGTTACATGTTAGCAGTCTTAACATCCCTTTCAACCACCCCTCTCCCATCAGATCAGCTTTGTATGACAAGTTTCTTGATGATGTAAAATTGATTAGGTAACAGAAGATTACATATATGGTGGTTGAGAGACCTTGCTCACTAGTCTAGAATCTGACATACTCTCGCTGGATGTGATGCCTGACTACAGAGTTTACCGTCAGGGGTTTTCTTTGCCTTGTGTGTATGTGTGCATGTTCTGTTTGTTTTTGTTGTTGGCTTGAGTGTTCATGAAACTTCAAGATCTAGAGATAGATTAACCAGTAGACAAAAGATAGCCAAGCTCTACAAGTATTTCATCAAACGAAATGATGCAAAAGTGTTAAACGTATGTAGCATACTATATTGCCCATGGAATTTTGCTTTGCATTGTGTGTTTTGAAAGTATTCCAGCTGAGTACAGTTTTTCTGCCTGGCTGTTGTGTTTCTGGTTTCAACATGAAAGTGTTGCATCTTTTGATTTTATATATCCTTTATATCTGTTATTTCTGAGTGTCAATGTGTAGAGCTTTGTTTTCTTGATACAGTCTTGAGAGGAATACTTTCACTTTATCATTTCCTGAACATAGCAAAGTGTAGATTGACTCTTCCTGCATGATTAAGTTTATATGAAACAATTTTCATTTGTTTTTGTGTTAAAGTCTGTATCAGAAAATGAGAGAGCATGCTTCAGGAAGACATAAACGCTGAATTATATGTATTATGAAAAAGATTAAATAGCAAAGCAATGTTGGCTTTTTTTAGTCCAGTACTATTATCTGCAAAAACATTTGCAAAAAAGCACTGCTTAAATTGAAATTGTAGTTTTTGTTACTTAAGTGTTTTATTATATCATCATCATCCCCGTAACTGATACCAGCTGATCCCCAAGAAAGCTAGCTTGCCCATGGGGTTGGCCCACTGGAATCTGTGATCGGGAGAATCAAATTAGTTGCAGCCATGGGCATGGCAGACCATCTGGTCCAGTACTTGGTCAGCAAGTGAGCAGTTTTTGTATAGAGCAGGTGGTCCATTCTTTCACGTTTGCCATCCAGTTCTTTTGCTATCTTACCTTGGTGGTGCCTACCCTCTGGATCGTTTTCAAGAGGTTCTTGCACCAAGCAACATGACTTAGCCAGACCAACTTGCACAGTTTGACTGGCGAGTATGGTCTCCTGGAGTCCCACAAGGGTGGTAGCCGCCTTTTGTTTGAAATCATTGAATTTGCACTTTGTCTGTCATTGCTTCTTAATAAGTAAGGTCCACATTTCACAACTGTACACAGTGATGGGGACTGTGAAGCACCTCTGTACAGCCTGGGTGGTAAAGCTTTACTTTTCCTGTCCCATATTCTGTAGGATTTTAATACACTACAAAAATCGTCATTATTCTTTTTTCTTGGATCTTAATTTTTTTGGTCATTTCGCAGTTTCATCAGTGCCAGTCCCAGAAAATGTCCGTGTATGCCAAAGGCTATATGAAACTGGTTTCATATCTTGGAGTATGCCTCGTGATGGTGCCAGCACAGTGTACAATAAGTTCAAGCTCAAACTCAGGAAAGTAAATGGTGAGTTCTTACTGAGTCAAAAAACCAAACCAAAACAAACCAGAAAGAAATCTTAGAGTTACTTCTTACATTATGTTCATATAGAATAGGCAGATGTCAGTTTTGAAGAAAGAATGAATGCCATTGTAATATTTGTAGATGTTGAAGGCATTATTATTAGAAAATCAAAACACTTAAAAAAAATTTTTGCCTTACATTGTCAATAAATATTTTAAAATGTCTCCAGAAACAGTAACAGAAGAGAGAGAAATCAATCTTGGAAACCCAGAAAATGGTCGATACATCTATGAACTTGGCTCTGATGTATTAAGCACAGAATTTGCCTTGAAAGCTGCAACTGCTGATGGAGGCTGGGGGGATTACAGCCCTTTTGTCCGGCCAGAAACTTGTAAGCTGTGGTTTTCTTTGCACTGCACCATCTGTGAACTAGTTATTAATGTTTCTGATTTAGCCATTATGTTTTTAGATTTATGATATCATACTAGCGCTCTGTCCCTTGTTATGACTATGTAGTTCTCTTATCTTTGTGTTGTTTGTTTGCGATTGATGTTACACATAACTCCAGCTATTGAAACTTTTTTTAAGCATTGTCATTACAATCTAATGTTCACTTTTTTTTGGTAAGTTTATTTATGTTTATTAAAGAAAGGCACACACACATACATGTTTTTATATTAATGCAGTTTTATAAATTGCAGGTCCCATCCCTCCAGAGATTGCGCCTAAGACATCTTCAAGTGAGTAGTAATTAGTTTTATTTCCTATTCTACATCTTGATATTACTATTTTTCCTTTACTCCTTCATGCAACAGGCTTACATGAGTTTGTGCAAATACAGCCTGCCCACCCCCACCTGACCACCCATCCCTACACCCATGCACCTTCACACACACAAACTACAAAAAAGGCCCAGTTGACCTGTTCTTGTTAAAAAATATGTTATTTCTCATTTGCATTTCTTATTACCTACCCTGTTTTTTCAGTGTTATAATTTTAGCAGACCCTATTTGTATGTTTGTTTTTTTTGGTGATTATTTAAGGGTCCTATGTGCCAGTGCCAAGAAACACTCATGTGTGCCAGCATCACCTATCCTCCAATTCTGTTAGTGGACATTTTTTGGGACATGCCTTATGACAGTGCCAATACCATCAGTTACGAGTTTATGCTCAAGTACAGGAGAGTGAATGGCAAGTTTTCACCATTTCACCTTTTCCTTTTAAGCAGCTGTAGCCCACTTTTACAATGGTTCTAAGCAGATGTTCTTTATACTACTGCTGTTAAGCAGATTAAAGAGACTATTTTGTCATTTGTAACCAAGTGAATAACTACATTTTCTCAGTCATTTATGTATAGTGTAGAGCTGCGAGAGCTTGCTAGAGGCTTGAAAAAGCTTGTTTGGAGATAATTAAAAGCATTCTACTGCATTATTTTTATGCTAATTTGGTTAAAATTGGTCATAATTGTCTGCATAGAAATCTCTATGTTAAACATGATTTTTTTTTAATGTATTTTCAGTTCTATTTCCTAATTCACTAGCATTAACATTGAACCTTTTGCTATATTCATCTTATGGTTACAGCTGCAGAAGTAGAAGAGGAAAATATTAGTGCTGCCGATTTGGAGCATGGGGCGTATACTTACTCTCTAAGACCAAAAGAACCACATGCACAGTATGAATATGCATTAAAAGCCAGAACTGCCAATGGGGACTGGGGAGAGTACACCACCTATGTTTGGCCGGAATTTTGTGAGTCCATCAGATTATCTTGTTCTTAAATTGATGTAGAGTTCTTAGTCCCACTATGTTATTATAGTTTCTCATGGTGTTTTCCCTTTATTTTTAAGATAGTTGGATGTTTCCTATTCCTATTTCCTACTGCTGTAGGTTATAGACTGTCTACAGTTACATAACTGGAAAGAACAGGATACTGGTAATCTACTTAATTTATGTCAGTTGAAACCACTAATTTTCTAATTTCCGTGAAATTAAAGATAAAGAAACAGTAGAGTGTGGAGGGTTTACTAAAGACATCGTAAATATTCAGTGACGCATCTTACAGAGAGAGAAACAGAGGATATGTAACCAATATTATTTAACTTTTAGAATTTTTCTTGATTCTTGGTAATACATAAGTCTAGCACAATACCTGATTGTCACCAAATAAAATTAAAGATAATCTAGTTGTCATGTATGCAGTGAACTAATTTGGCTGAAACCGTTGTATGTGATAGGGACATTTGATTCAGCCTGCTTATTTTCAGGTTCTGGCCCCCAACCATCACCGATCTTGACTACTACAACTAGAAATTTTGCAAGTAAGTAGGACAGAGATCTGCCTTGATGTTTAAAATCAGATTTATCAAATTAAGTAAATATGTGGGGTTTTGCTTGTCCAGGAGTGGGCAAAGTGCAGCCTGCAGGTGTCTTTGAAACAGTCCATCTGCCAAAATGTGAAGTGTACTTGTTTTCATAATTTTCTTATTTAACCTAGGTTAATTTGAAATTCAATTTATCAGATATAATTTACTGTCAGAAATCGGCAGTCCATAACAAAAATAATAAATAACAGGGCTGACATGTCTGATGCAGTCAGGAGACAGCATCGGAAGCGGCTGATGGTAATGACTTGCAGCATGGCTGGTTTTATTGTTTCAACGCTGTCTGACCACCATTTAATGGTGGTGTGATAGCACAGGGACACGAGTATGTTATCAGTAGAGATTGGATGCATTATCCCTGCAAACATGCAAGATTTGTCCAGGCGTAGGCAAAGCTTGGGGATACCTGTTAAGCGACCCCCAAGCAGCCCCAAGCAAAAACCAGCACACCTTATGCGTGCACATGCCATTTGTCCAAGGCTGCTGAGAGCCTGCATTGATATCATTTCAGATTGAAATTTTCTTTTTACTTAAAAGCATAGAAGTTTAGGAAGAAATTGTGGAGCTAAAGTTGGTTAAAATGTTAAGACCGGTTTAATGGACAGACTAGTTGCAGACATCAGTGTAATTTTATGTAACTACATGAAGTCTGCCAATTTTGCTGATTTAATATTATTCTCTTTATGGTAAATGCAATGAATATCAACGTTTCGTGTTCTGTGAGCTTACCATCTTTTTTTGATGTAAAATTTACAGGCAAGAAGTGTCCAAAGGTGTATCGTGAAAAAATCATGTGGCCGGAGGCAAATCCTCAAGATGTGATCACTGCTGATTGTCCTGATGGCATGAGATCAGGTAACTCCCTTTTGTAATAATGTTGACTTTGATTGCTTATGATTATAAACATTTCATGGATCGAATGTTTTTAAAGTTACGGTGATTTGGAGGAAGTGTTACATTTATCTATTTAGATCTGTAGTTGCAGTAGGCAAGCCATGTCATGCTGTGAATGAAACTTCACTGTAAAGTGATGACATGATGCAGAAGGTAGGTAAAGTGAAATGGCCTCTAGGGTCATAAATTATTATTGTGGGAATGTCATCTTGGTGAATAAAGGTGAAAGGGAGAATTACATTCAAGATTGTTCCACATTAATGTGTTGAGCTTTGGTTGTGTAGCTTGTTGGCATGGACAATTATAAGCATTACTGGGTCAAAAGATGAATGATTAGGATAGGGAGTATCTTGATTCACCAGTTCTTTGAGAGATGTAGTTAGGTAAGTTGTGACTTCCTAAGGAAGCTCCACCATTTAGAGAATGATTTTTTGGTGTATGTGGATAGTAGCGAGGTCCATGATGCTAAAGTGATTAACCATGAACCGTTGATATACTGTCTGCTGATTGGGTAGAAGGTGAGGTCGAGGCACCAACCAACTTGAATAGACGCAGCAGGAGAGGTGTGTTCAAGATCATATTTCTAGTCACTCAAATTTTTATCTTCAAGAATTTATGTTCAAGTCATTTAAGCATTCAGGTGAACCATTTATATAACAGTTCCCTCCCCTATCCCAAAAAGGTAGATTTTTGTATGATTCCAGGTTTTATTTCTCTTTGAAGCAAAATTTTAATTCTTAAGTTTTGTTGCAGGCTATATACACTTTAAATGTCTTCTTGGTGGCATTTGGGATCCAAATGGGCCAGAAATGGATAACTGTAATAGTCATGTAAGTTTATGACAAAAATCAGTTGTGACTATCTTTTGATGAATGTATCTTTTACACTATGTGTCTTGCATTTTGATTTAAATGTGTAGTTTTTCATGAAATACAATATAAATTTTCCTTTATGATTGTAAATTGCCACAAAAAAAAATAATTGAAAAACATTAATCATAGGAAAAACTTATAAGGGTAGTTATATTTAAAATTGTTTTTTGGCTGTCATTAAAGTACTTGGAGACAACACCAAAATGGAAGATTGAAGAAAGTACAACTACTGCTTTCACAACCAGTTCTACCATACCTGTCAGCTCCCTTGATAAAGCAGGTACGCTTCTTCAGCAGCTTACTGTTCCTCGTAGCCCAGATGCATCTACTGAGGGAGACAGAATGTTCAACACTGTCACATCCTTGCCTGCTCTTTCCCAAAATATGAGCAATGAACTCATGAAGATTACAGACCCCAGGAAGAGAAAGGAAAGAGCTGACCACTTTAAAGAGGTAATGATAAGAATTGTTCTTACATTTATGAGACTAGTGATGGTCAATTTTTTTAATATTAGCTTCATCAGGATGTGAAATGCCAAAGTTAGCATTACAACAACTACACCTCTTTTATTTTCTGTTTCAAAATTGACATCATTTTCATTGTCATTTAATTTCTAGCTGTATAATAATAATGTTTATATTTAGTTTTTACCCCACTATCAAAGGTGGGTCATTTGATTTAACTCATTTTGTTGACATGTATTAAATCAGCTGTCTTGTTGGCACAACACATTTCATCAACACAAGGTCTAAATGCATTTCATTTTTATGTGTAGTCCATTGTTAAGCATTGGGAGTGAAGTTCTGAACGACAAAACTCGCTGGCAGTCACTTGATACAGCAAAACGCAAATCTGCAGCATCAGCACTCCTCTCTAGTGTGGAGACCACAGGGCTATTAGCAGCTTCAACTATAGATGTTGGCATGATGAATGTAACTCGCAAACCTAACATTTGTAAGTTATTGAATTGAACTTAATAAGTTCTTGCACTGATTTTGTTGTTGAAGCATCAAAAACATGAAAATGGAGTATATATATTGGTGTTCCATGTGAAGAAATAGTAGGAATTTACTTTGATAAGATTTTGTGTATTTAAATCTTATAACAAACCCTGTGTGCATGAATTATTTAAAGTTTAAGACAGTAATGTATCAATAATTTTGTTTACCTTCAGATTATACCAACTTTGCAAAATAGTATTATCTTTCTCTTAGCATTAGTTTGCAAAAGAAATTCTGCATTATAATTCATTTTAACTTACAGAGTGAGTAGAATTTTGTATATTTCTAGCAGTTGTATTTTGTTGTCTGTGTTCAAGACATTCAGACTAGTTGCTACCAACTGCATGCTGACATTCTTTTATTTTCCAGTGATGAAGCTGATGAATGTGGACCTTGCAGGAGAACAAGGAGCCACCCTCAGAGGAGTCCCAGTAGATAATGTTGGGTCAAAGTTCAATGAAATTACCATTCCTATCCTTACACTGAAGCAGATTGGAAGACGTAAAAATAAAAGTATGGATGATGTGCTCAATTGCTATTGATTACACAGTTTCTAGTGTTCTTTCATGCCATAATGCTCAGTGTATGAGCGTATTCTAAGTGGCACTAAACTGCCTTATTTTACACTTCCTTCAGATATGAAAAGCATGTCATTGGATGCAGAAAAAAGTGAATGGGGTGCATTCATAAAAGGAAAAGTCCCTCAATAGATGGAATTCTTTTGCTTTATTGACTTTTTTCCTACAATTCAGTTGTATTTTGCAAAATTTAAACTTTAGAGATGAAGAATTCCCTCCCTTCATCCTCTGTTTGTTTTTCTTTGTTAGGATCATTGCCAGTGGTGCTTGTTATTCTCAGTAACATGAATGAGTGGCTGGCTCCCTCAGGAGTACCGACCAGTTTCAGCACCCACCTGGATGGCGACAGTGGCAGTTTTATTTATGCTGGTAACACTAACCCATCTGACATCCCACGAAGAAGAGTTAATTCTGAGATCATTTCAGCTTCTGTATCTGATCAACCTGTCAGAAACCTGGATCAGCCGATTGTGTTTTTAGTGAACATGTGCAGGTAACAGTTGATTAGGAGGAGTACGTTTTACATTTAAAAAAAAAATTATTTTACGATGGATTGTATTATATTGGGCTGCCTTAATTTAACCTCTTTAAGGGAAGAGTTTTTTGAAGAATCTAGTTTATCTCTTGTCAGTTTTAGTGAAAAGATGGGAAAGATAAGCACTATCAAACTGTGCCTAGATTTTCTAATAAGTGACATTTTAAGCACATTTTTTAAATGGCAAATTTTCTTAAAGTGTAAATTTCTTGCACATTTTCAGACAGAAGCAGTTGCTAACCCAAAGTGCAGTTTCTGGGATCCTAGAAACAGGTGAGGTTCATTTTATTGAGTTAGAACACCTGCCTTGACTATTTGATTTGACAGAGAATGTCTAAAGGCCAAACATACATTGGAACATCAGATGAGCTCCCATGACCTAACTGCAACAAGAAGACATAAGTTGAAAAATGATGATAACATTATTTGATATTGATTATGGGTTTTTCTGTCTAAATATGTGCAAAATTAAACATACCTTCTGATCTTGATGAAAGGAAGGAAAATAAATAGTGGGATCGATTTAAAGGGGGATGTATATCGCCATGGATTGTGGGGTTTTTGTGTGTACGTTATTAAATTTTGGGATGTTTTGCAGCACCTGGTCAGATGAAGGATGTAAAATTCGTTTTACCAACAAAACCCACACAGCCTGTGAATGTAATCATCTCACCAGTTTTGCTGTACTTATGGACATCACAGGGGCTAATGTCATGGTATGCTTTTTGCAGTTTGCTGTTGCATAAAATTATACCATATATAAAACTTGAGCAAAACCATTTTCTGTGGAAATATTCCTAATATCACTTTACTGCAGTGATCATTGAGTAAAATGCCTTTAAAAAAAATATAACAATCCTTTGACACTTTATCCCAGAAGAACTCATGATAATGACATCTTTAGAGGAAAAAAAATATGTAGTGTCAGTCTTCTCAATAAACTGAGCAAAAATTCAGTATTTTTTTTATTTAATCATGTGTTTTTCTCTTCCCTCCAACATTCAGCTCTGCATCTTACATCCATGGTTATCTTAAAAAGGGATGAAAGGTCGGGTAGAAATTGAAAGATAAATTTGCTAGTGTGAACAACAGTAGCTGAATTTGTGGGTTAGAAAACTCTTCACATATTTTGCAATCAACACCTATGCTCCTAACAAGGTGTGGTGACTGCTCAATTTAAATGCAAAGTTTATTTGTGTCTTTAATTGTCTACCAGACTTTATTTATTTGTTAATTTCTTTGTCAATCTTACCATGTACATTGTTACTGTGCAAACATCAACATCCTAAGATCGTTGATGTATAAAACTGTTGTATTTTTTCAGCTGTCTTCGAAAGCCCGGTTTTCCTTAGAAATCATCACCTATGTGGGATGCACCATCTCTGTCTTCTGCCTAGTTATCAGCTGGATTACTTTTGCTGTTTTTAAGTGAGTGATTCTCACTCTTGAAGTCAATGAGAATGTGTTTTTACTTTTGTGTGCACATATGTGTGTTTTTGTAATTTTTTATGTTTTCCAGAGTGCCGTGATTATGCCTGTGTGTATGTCTAATCAATTTCCCTATATGTTTGATTGTGTGTGTGGGTGTGCACATGTGCCAAAAAAAAAATTTTTAAAAAAAAAATCGATTGGGAAGGTCGCCAAATACTATTAACAGAAATGTCTAATTTATTCAGGAGCCTAGATTGTGACAGAAACACGATCCACAAGCACCTGGTATTTTGTCTGATGCTGGCCCAGATAGTGCTGATAACAGGCATTCAGCAAACAGAACCAAAGGTAAGACAGTCTTTCAGGAAAACCTTATGCAGAAGTGGAAAATCATCATTGTATGTATATGGGTAGGTGGTTGGGTTGATGGGCTTGGTGTGGTGTGCATACATTCACACATACCAGTGTGTGTTGTTGCATAGGAATTAATTGCATGTCTATTTCCATGAAGTCTTTGGATTCCACACACATGCATGCATGCTCTTTCTCTGTCTCTGTCATATAGAGTGTCTTTCTCTGTTTTCTATATTTAACATTCTCTCACTCACTCTATTTTTAATCATTTACCAAACTTAAAATCCATATTACTGAATATTTAAGGTGGTGTTTAAATGTTTCAAAGCATGCAATATTAATCTGTTTTCAGATCTTGTGCTCTATTATTGCTGGGCTCCTGCATTTCCTGTTCCTGGCATCATTTTCCTGGATGTGTCTGGAAGGTGTTCAGCTGTATGTCATGCTCATTGAGGTGTTTGAGTCGGAGCGTTCTCGTGTCATTTGGTACTATCTCTTTGGATATGGTAAGTGTCATTAGATGATGCAAGATGATACTTTTTAAATCATTTAGCAAAACTGTCCAAAACACTAACGTTAAATATTTCAAAATAAAATCTTTTAATGTGTGGTGGATTAGAGAATTTTTTTTTTAATACCTTTAGATTTTAAGGATGTAATACCTTCACGAATTTGATGCACAACACTCATCCACTAATGTCTGCAAGAGGAAGCCTATCAATATTTATTTCCTTTTGTTCCTTCTTTTTCAATTTCCAGTTCTTAAAAGCAAATTCTGATTTTTCTGTTACAGGCATTCCTACAATAATTGTGTCTGTTTCTGCGGGCATCTATCCCCAAGGTTATGGAACAGATGGACAGTATGTTAAGTTTCTGTTACTGTAGTTTGTAATTCAAGTGCACAACAGATCTTGCTGAGCACGACTACAATGACATATATCATGGACCCGATCCTGTTTAGTTACAGGAGGGTTGTGTATGATGAATCATCTTTATTGACATTTGAAGGATATTTGACCTTATTAAAGGCCTGTAACTATCATGCACAAGCAAGATATAATTTTAATACATGTACTAGCTCCTGTGCATGTATTTGTGTATCTTTTCAGAACATTTCCATTGATGGGCTAAAAATCTTTTAGTTAGCATATAGGCCAGCATATGGAACAAATCCATGTTTCATGCAAGTGTCAAGAAAAATTGTTAGAATGTAGAAAAGTATATTGCTAAGATGGCATTAAACTATTCCTAATATGCCTTACTCATAGCTTAGCATCAGCAGAACAATGTGTGAGAGTACGTTTGCTCCAAATAGATAAATGTTACCAAGTTTCACCACCCTAATCCCCTTCTCCATGACCATATCTGAGAAGGTAAGAATTATCCTGACCAACCCAGACAAAGCAGATCAGATACTGGAAAATGTAATTTATTGTTTTCATTTTCATGCTGTCTTAAGTAAGAATATAGTTGTCACATGATTCACTAAAGGGGAATTTTTGTTTTGCTGATTTTGACAGCTGCTGGTTAACAACAGAAAGAGGGTTTATCTGGTCCTTTGTTGGTCCAGCTCTTGGGGTCATGGTAGTAAGTATTAAGTTGATATTTGACTATTTCTTTTTCAAACAAACCCTCTGAAGTGTCTTTTAAAAGACTTATATCCTAAAAATCACTGCTTGTCATAAATTTTGAAAAACTTTCTGTTCCATAATAAGAATTATATATGCTATCACATTAAAAAATTTAATATAATGATTGGAAATTGAGTTTAATTAATGCAATGCTTATTGCAGGTAAACATAATTATGCTTAGCATTGCAATCTACATCATGGTGCGACATTCCTCAGTTTCTCACACAATGCGACACAAATCGGTGCCGCAAAAGATGAGGTAAGGCGCTGGCTTATCAAAAACTAGTTCTCTTTGTTATTCTTTTATTTCTGCATTTAATTTCCTTTATTATCAAGCAGGTTTTACAATTCAATCTGAATATTTGAATAGTTTTGAAATGAACACTAGGTTCAGCACTTAAGTGACGCAAGAAAGTGCATATACTTTTGTATGTGTTATGATGCTAATGCTAGTAGTAGTGATGAGCCATATAAGCTTTTGGAAGTCACTGTGTGTCTCTTTATGCTTGCATGTATAGCTTATTCATATTACTACCACTTATACAGAGTCTATGTTAACTTGTTCAGCCATACTGCAGTAGTTATGACAGACACAACAATGGGTTTCTTCCAACCCCTTGCCTTAAAAGGCTTTTTTCATGGCATTATGGTCCTGGCAATCTTGTATTTATGTAACACTTTTTATTTGAATTTATCAGTCATTATAAAAGCCTTATTGGTATTCAATTCAGAAAAAAATGTTCTGATTCAGGTCCATGCGATTGAAGTGCAATGCAGCTATTTTACTTACTAACTACATCTATATATTCCCTATGTACACGACTGTTTCTTAAAAAAATTGCATCTGTTGTGTACCATGAATGATTTGTCATAAATTATTAACATCTTCTTACTTGTAGATGACATCTTTGTAGATTATAATGTGAGAATACTAACAGAGGGACCAACCAACCAAAGGCTGTTCAGCTAGTTGGTCTATAAGATATTTTCTAGCTACTATCTCGAGCTTTACCACCACTTGAGCTGGTTACCTTCTAATAACACTCTCACAGATAAGCAGAAATAGATCACCTTAGTTTCAGTTGTTCATGCTAATATCATATAATTACTTAAATTCATTCTGGTTGTGTATGGATTGTGTGTCTGCTGTTCATGCTGCTATAGTGGTTCTGGAAGTTTCTACAGTATGGGTGAGCCAGAAATTAAAAGCCCCAGCCGTCCTGAACTTCCGTAAGCACTGCACAATGTTATGAAATTATGTTATGTGGAATTGTTTTGTTGATCTTTGTTCATTTTGGGTTCTCATTTTTTTGTGACCTTTCTTTTATTCTTTAATGAAAATTAAAGCTTTATAATATACTATAAACATTCTAAATCACTTTGTAATATATTCCTTTTGCTTGGAAAAAAAAATCTGTTACTTATGCTTTTTTGGGTAGTAGGTCCATTACTATATTCAGTTCATCAAAACATTGATGATAGCTAGCAGTAGAATATTGAAAATGAAGGGAAATTGGTTAAACTCCGGTACTTGATGGGTGAATGAGTAGTTTAAAAATAACATCCCGTCTGAAGAGACAGAATTCATATTCTCACACATTGCAGTAAGCAGTTCTTGCAATGTTTTAAAATATCATGCTACACTGTCACTGAGAGTTCCCCTTGATGTATGTTGCCTGCGGTGAGCTGTGATATGTGATGTATGTTTTTCTTGAGAAGAACTGGATACAGACGTGATCCCATCTTGTACTCACTCATGCATTTGTCTGTCTCGTATCACGCTTACTCCACAAGGAACCATCACAGTCTGGGTAGCTGCGCTTTGTATAGATGGAGTGGTTGTGATGGGATTGGTGGGGGTGTTGTTGGTCATGGTAGTCGTGGTGGTAGCACCCCCCACCTTTATTCCAGCATTGACCATCTCCATCTCTTGACTTCTGCTGGTACTTCAGTAGAGGAGAGAGTGTAAGCAGTTGTAGTCGCTTGTGCGTTGTTACTGTGCATTTCTTAGCAAACCAGATTACCAAAATTACACCATACTGCTTTCCTTGTTATTGACTAGTTTCTAATAATTTAATTATGTTGGAAAACTTATTCAAAAACCAGCTAACTTGGTTAAATTTAAGAATGGACAGAAAGACAGTTCTTCATTGTGCAAATGGTGAAAGAGACAAAAGACTGTTTAACTTTATTTTAAACATTTATTTCATTTCCTTTGAGCATTTGGTAGGTGCTTGTAGAGAATATTACACTTTTTGCACAGTAACACCTAGAGTGCATTTTGACATTTTAACAACTGACTGAATTGGCAGAGCTTATCATTTCCTGTGGATGTGCCCATCATGCATGCATGCTTGAGTTTGCCTATTGAATTCTACAATCATGTAGACACATTACTAATAATCACCTGCAGTTTGAGGCTTGAGGGAGGTGTGCAAAGGAAGCCTTGTGCATGTCAGGATGTTATTTTATTTTGTAATCAATAGATGTATGATCATTGTCTCTGTTGGATTTGCACTGATTTTCTTTTGTTTTTGCTGATGACTGCACATTTCTCTTTGTTTGAAGCTTTTAAAGTCCACATGAAATCTTAGACTTTAAGAAGGCCTTCTGAATCGAGTTCTATTTAAGAGTTTGAATTCGCTTTCAAAGACATCAGAACCAGGAATTAATATTTGTAGAAGAACATTCTTCCATTCAGAAATATTGATAAACCACTGTAGGTTGAAAATATCTGTAAATATATTGTGTGCAGTTTCTGACTTGTAGACCCTTTCCTTACAGTCACAGTAAACAAACTCTTTCATTACTTATCTATATTCTTTTATTATACCTGTCAGTGCATTCACCTAGAGATAAATTACTATTTTATGGAGTAACCTTTTTAAAAGATAAAATGAGTTTTGTCACTGTTATCCAAGTAACAGTCGTATCTGAGCTTGATGATAATAGGATGACACTCTCGTGTGGAAGAGTTTTGTGCTGATGGTAACTTATGTTTTTCTTCAGGACCTGGATAAAAGGGGCGGTGGTGCTTGTGGTGCTTCTGGGACTGACATGGGTATTTGGTGTCATGTACCTGGATCATAGTACTGTGGTGTTTGCCTACATCTTCACGATCTTGAAAAGTCTACAGGGCCTGTTCATCTTTATTTTCCATTGCCTCCTTAACGAAAAGGTGACTGATAACACTTTTCATGTGCTTAAGCTGTAATCTTTAACAGCAATAGTTCTAAAAGGTCTCAGAAATACATTGCTAACGATTTTACTTGCTTTTAAAAATTACGTGTAGAACTTGTCACACCTTAATAGTTTATTATTTGGAATTATGGTTATATGTTAAGCTCTTGTCCAAATCAACATTTAGTCAAAACATGAATAAACTTGTTGAACATGAATTCAGCATTTCCCTGTGAGATAAGGTTCACTTAATATTAAAAAATGGCTGGCATGAGGGGTTGGTTGGTATTAAAGCTTGATCAAAAGTGAAAATAAATGAACAAAGGAAACAAAAACATTCAAAGTTAATGCTTGAAAGTCAAGGAGGATCAGCGACTTGTTGAGGACACTCATCATATCCCAGCTGCTGACATCATTCCTATGGCAGCTTATCTCTTGGTTCAGTTTCTTCCAGGGAACCGATCCTCTGGAAAATGTCATGTACACTAGAACACAGATCATTTTCGTGTGCGAGTAAATGACAGCAGACTGTGTCTTGCTATTAGTTGAATTTGATTGAAATTTTATAATGGTGTGCATGTGATACATTAAGCAGTCTTGCTGTTTCGTTTAGTCTGTATGGAATTTGACAACAAAACAAGGAATATTTTTTAGGTCCTCTGCAAGCCTATAAATATCACCAGCTTTGTGCTGATGCTTTTCCATGTTTGTTCAGTTGTGCACGTTCTTATCGGAGAAGAAAAGAACAGCGAGCTTTCCAGCTCCACCAGCAACTCTGGTAAACCCTTTTTGCACAAGTAAAAATTCACATCTGCCCTTATATAAACAAGGGATGCGTTGGACATGTGTCTATGTTCATAATGGCAATTCGTTTTACATGGTATAGTTAACCATAAAGAATGTAAAAAATAACCTGCTAAGTAGAATAAGCTTTAGTTTTTAATTTTATTGTTTTATAACTTTTTAAGTGTCACTGACACAAAGAATGTGGTGTTTTTCTTTTGACTTTTCTTGATGTCAGATTTCTTTCTTCCATTTTATTGCAAATTTAATGTATAGTTAAAATTTACCTGTTAAAGAATCAGCTTAATCATAAAGTTTTCGCACAGTGTAGAAAAAGATGAGGCATTGGTGCATTTATAAGTGATGACAGTTCTGCATGACAAATTTACAAGTGGAAAATAAAATAAAAAAATGGATTAATCAATATTTTCATTATTCTCATGAGAAAAAATTATGTATGGAGATTAAAGAGTATATGATCAATGTAGTTTGACGGTGTTTTAACTTAATGCAATTCAGGACAATTGCTAATGTTTGTCAATGCTCATAAACAGAACAGAGACAAAATGTCAGTTCTTCTGATGGAGCCTCCTCCAGCCAGATCACCTCAGAAACTGGCACCAACACAAACCGAAATCTCAAATCATCCAGTTCACACGAATGTGCTGTTCCCCATCTCCAAGGACCAGGAGCTAAAGTTGTGGCTGGAAACTTGTCAGACCTGACTACGCTCATGTGTCGACAGCGACTAGTGTCCAGTACTGCCGTGAAAATCTACGTGTCACTGCAGCAGATGCCAAGCGGTATTCTACTGGCTCAGAAGACTCTTCTGGGCGCCCAGGGGGCCGTTTGTATGAAAACTGTCTGCAAGAAGAGCCAGACCGCCTGCTGCCTGCCTCTCGAATCTCTACTAAGCATCAGTCTCCCTAGTGTCCAGCTCAGATGGTATCATATGCCTGCAAGTGATTTGCCATTGAAGAAACCAGTATATGAGGATCTTGATTATGCAATCAGGAGACGACAGCTCACATGCCACCTGAGCCAGCCGTTGGTCATGCATCTAATCGAGAAATCCTCATCAAGAATGCCATCAACAAGCCACGAACCGAGCCAAGACAGTGCACACACCTTCCAGTCACCCTCTTGCGGATGTCAGGAAGAGATGCAAGGGGAAGAAATCGCAGAAAGAATTGCCCTTCCTCATACAAGTGTACCCAATCTCAAGTTCAAGGCCAGCATGAATACTCAGGGGCCACTGCCACCAATATTGTCATCTCCTGACAAGGACCATCTCACCAAGCCGACCCCTATCTCACGCGAACAGAGTCCACGAGTACCATGCCACCACACCACAACCCTCGCACCTCACAGAATGCTGCTCTCCCAGTGGAAGCGCACTCCTCAGTTCACATGACTTCAGTCCCTTCCGCTTCTCTGCAACCAGTGATTGTTAGGACTAACTCAGCAAAGAACTGGCAGGAAAACCTGGAAGCATACTTTATCACATTTTGCCTAGAGTTAGAAACTGTGCCATTACCCCCCTTAACTCCCTCATCTTCCCATACCGCTTCCCATTGATATCATTTGACGGCTTAAGCAGGGCAAGAGATAGAAGTTTACGAAGCAAGAGAGAGCAAACACCCAAGAAGCTGCGCAGCTCTACATTGTATTTTCAAACGCCACTTACTTAGAAACAACCTTTGACATCAGTAGAGGTTAGACACATCTTCATACAAAATAATGCTCTGACCTAATCTCCCAAATTTATTTTTTATTGTGTGATTTATATCACATCTATAACTGTACGTTTTCTGAACTTGCACTTTTAACTAAGCTTAAGAGAAAAACGCATATTACAACTATTTGTCATGTACGATCATGTTCCATGTTACTAAAAACAATTTTAATGGATGTGCCTTTCTATCTAACAAATCAGGATATTGAGCCAAACACTGAAATTTTAAACTAAAATTTAACGTTATGAAAATGAAAATAGAGTGGATGTTTGAATAGAACACGCACAATATCAAGGTTGGAAATGTTGCATGCGAACGACCAGTCTGATTTTAAACGCCACTTATAGCAAGCAAACCCAAACCTGGGATTCAAGCAACGAGACTGGAGCCTAGCTTAATTGAGAGAAATTGCGTTAAAATCTTTGGAATGACCACCACTCACCCATGTATGGGTATTATATGAACATAGTCTTTCTAAATTATTTTTGCTGAGATAGAAGGGCAATAAAATTCCTTTGAATTTTTTAACTTCACACCTGTTGTTGAACAATAGAGTACTTGGACATAACAAAATACCAAAATGTGCCAATGGGATACTGACGAGATGGTATGTGACCAAAAGACATTAGACCCGATTGATCTACCATACCTATCTACTCACCACTTGTAGCCAGGTCCTGTATTTAATTACAGTTTCAACTGATCCAACTTTAAATCTTTGCGTCAACAAACCATGCCTTCCCATATTAATATGAAACATCATATCAGTGTGCTCTTACTTCACACTGAATACATGAATACAGCTATGCTGCCTTAATTAAGGCACAATAGTGCTTGTAGTCACTGGGAACACTATACTTATATAAATGCAACACATTAAAATAACAAGCACTACGAAGCCAAAAATCTATCGATGAACTAATACCAGGTTTGAATGAAAGGACAAATTGCTAAAAACTTCTGGCCTACATCGCGTTCAGAAGACGAACCAGAACATAGACTTCTACAGCGCTGTCACCAAATCGGTTGATTTAGCTTTATTCAAAACAAATCGCACTTAAGTAGTTGATGGTAGTATCGCAATTGCTTCGCTCTTGCATCAATAAAGACAAACGCACACAAAAAAATTATCGCAATAGGTTGAAAGTTGAGGTAATCATCAGAACGATTTACATGGACGAAACGAGACAATCTTCATGCAGCACGACACTTAGACAACTGAGCTCCATTTGAATCTGTATAATCCTGCATAGAGCATGCTGAATCTACAGAACAAGTGAAAATAACCTAAAGAAGCAGTGTGTCCTCTGACCTATTCCCAACAAGGCCATGTTCCTATATGTCTGTGCTTGCTGTAGTGAGATAACAAATTTGCTGCTTGTCGATGTATTCTGCCACAAGCACTTAATTATTTAAACTCTGCTAATCCTTTGAACGTTACGATACATCATTGTGTAGGCTCCTATTTAATGCCCAAATTCCCTCGCAGCAGAGCAAAACATATTATTATGTATTTTTTGAATTTTTTGGATTGTGCATGTAAAAGTGTTTTTTACCCAAGAACCGATAGCAAAGACCATATTCTTCAATCAATAGACTGATTTTGGATTCAATCATAAGAAACATCCTTCTGTGCAATCACATTCCAGTAAGGAAACAACGCTGGTTCTTTAATTTATTTTAATAACTGTTCATTAAGTGAACACCTATCGATCTCGAGCATTTGAAGAAATATCTCGTAAAGTGCTTCGTGGGCAGCACAAGTTTTCATGAGATAACCTTGACTCGCACTACCTTCAGCCTTACAAATAATTTTTCTAGTTCTGACAGTAAAATGCTTGGGTAAGTTTGTTGATATACAGAGACAAATACCTCAATTTTTGTACAGGACAATGGGAACACAAGCAAAAGAAATAAATTGTTCATACATGTAGTTACCAGCAATTCAGGGGTTGCAGAGCTTGGATGGTACAGCAGCCAAGTCAGGACATGCTTCGCCTAGTTGTTGTAAATATTTCATGAGATGTGTAATATTTTCAGACTCTATTTTGTGTATCTTTTGTATCTTTTTGGTGTGCAACAGAAGATGTGAGTGTGTTTAGTGTGTGTGTGGAAGCGCCTGCAAGCGCCATTGTTGTGAGAGAAATACTCGATCCAGTGTTCTACTGTTATGGATTTCTTTCTTTTGTATTAGATTCTAAATGTTGGTGCTTAAACAAGTCCACAAGACTGTTTTAAACTTCCTGGAGTCGTTGTTCTTTGGTTTGAACCTAAAATTGCTTTTTGTAAGTCCGCCACGTTGATCCCTTCCTTCCTGCTTTGAAATACATTCTTCCTCCCTGCGCTTATTTTGAAGGTAGTTCAACCAAACTTCGTTTCTCTTTTATCCATCCACGTCTGGGTAATAGAAAGGAGCAGTATTTTCTAACACCTTTTGCCAATTCCTACTCTAAAAACATGTTTTCCAAATGAGCTTGTCAGTCGCAAACTGTTAGGGCTGAGAAAGTATCAATAGTGCATTATCCACTTTTGTTACAGAGCAGAGACCGGGTGCACGGCAGGTTGCGAGGTTGTAAGTGGGTAGTTCACCTGAAGAAGTTTGGTTGATTACCGCGGAGGAAAAATCCGGGTAGTGATCACGTGCGACATGTTGCACCCCAGGGCGCCTTGTGCGCAGCCTCTAGCATCCAACGGAGGGTGCACCCGGGCGAGGATGGCCATCAAGCTGCTCGAGCTGTCGATTTGTCCACTAGACTTTAGTCAACTGAACACCTAAAGCTCTCGTTCATATCTTAACCACATGTTTTAGTGAGACTGTCAATTCGCAGTACTCTTACAGACTAAAATTTGTATCAAGTCTCCAAAGTTGTAGGAATGATCCATCGACCATAACTTCCGGAAACTGAGTTCTCTTAGAGAAAATAAGTTTTGTGGTTACTAAGCATCTGTTACTTGTGTCAGTTAATCAGTAATGATTGAAAAATGTACTTTTGTACTGGATTAAAAATTTAAGCTTTGTCAATTTGTGCATGATGTCTCAAAGTTTGTAACTACTAAACATGCGTTAAACGTATTCCTAAAAAAATGTTTTAGAAATTTTTATAGCTCTTTTTTAGTGGTGCTGTGAACAAGAGAGTTAATGGTAGAACTAGAAAACTGAAAACCCTGAAGTGCCTAAGAATGTGGACGCAGGCATATGTTTTCGTGGCGGTGAAAACTTTCCTGAAGATGTTTCAAGTGTATTCGACAGACACAGAGTTTGAACAGAATTTTTCAGGCCCTTCTTACCGGACCAGTATACTGGGCAAACGTTCGACTAAGTCTGGCAAAGTAATTTTTATATAAAAGTTATGTACACATTTGCCAAACTTGGTCAAACATTTGTCCAAGAGTCTTTAAATTAGAAAATAAGTTTCCTGTAAGGATGTCCTTTAAGAAAAAATTGCAGTTTATAAAAGACTTTTATTGTCATTGACATAATATGCCGTTTACATTATTTGTCAACACATTTTTTCGTTATATTTACATCAAGGGACTACGTGAGGTTTTTATAAACAGGTGAAAGTAAAATTAATTAATTTTGACGATGAAAGCTCGTAAAGACCTAAATTCTAAACTTCTAACCTGGCGGTGGACTTTCAGACTCTGTGTCTGCCAAAGGACACGAAGATAAAAACATTGAAATGTAAGCTCTGTGCTTTGGTCCCATCCCGATGTGGACAGATGTTTGACCAGTCTGTGATGCCCAACACTACGGGGTACAGCCACCCCATTGTACTCGGGCCCTCTCTCATTCAACGGTTGTGAACTGTAAATTTTCTACCCACCCACCTTACCCACTTAGATGTGTACAGACACGCTGCACAGGATGGCAATTATTATTATCTATTATCTCCACTTTCTTCTAACAATCTTATTCTCGTCACTATTGTAACCTCTGATTAGTGTAACCTTATAGTAAAGTAAAGCAACCCGACAAGTCTAACCTAGCGGGTAGAATCTCGCAGGGTAGAAAGAGGAAAAAAAAAAAGAAATCTTTCTTCTGTCGCTTGTGCTTTGCGGATGTCAGACCTAAATGATAGTTTCTTGTCCAATGTTTTTTTATGTACATCCTTTGGTATTTGTCACTTAAATCCGTTTGTTGTTTGTTGTTTGTATTTTTGTAGACATTTCAACACGGAAACTTTTACTCCCAAATATTTCATTGCTACCCTATGTCATTGCTCGGAATTGTTTTTTCATTTTACTTTACACATTTCAATGATGTGTTATTTCTCAGTTTCCAGATCAGACTAAAACATATCTGAAACATTTACTTAGGAACAAACATTTCTTTGTTGAATTCATTTAAATAGTTTTCTTATGAAAATTAGCAGTTATTATAGTAATGATTGCTATCTGTTAAACAAACTTGTTCTTTACAATATGTAGTTTGGAGATTTTTAAAAATGTAATATCATCGCCTACAAGGTGAAGAAAATTTTGCTTAAGTTGTTCGTTTGATGTTGCAAACTGTTTTTGACTTCTTAATGCTATAATATAAATTTATCACAATGAAATCTTGACTGTTTGAAAAACTGTAGTCTGCACCATGTAGGATGCACTTGTGACCCTTTGTGAGTTGACAATCTGTGAAATGAGAAACCTTTGACCTTTGGTTAACTCAGCGCTTCGTGCTGTCAGAGGGAATTTTCAGCTTTGGTTGCACACATGGGTGCTTCTTGAGACAAACTTTAGAACTGATAACTGTTTAACATGTGAAAACCACTTTGCTATTATTTATCTGATTTCGATCTCCAAGCATCTGTATGTGGAGTGCAGATTGTAGGTGGCTTATTTCTAGTTCTTTCCACAGCCATGGAACCGTGTCGTTGTCGCCGTCCCTTGTGGGTAGATTAGGTTGTGATCGACTTCCATAGTTTTATAAGAAAACACCTTTACATGTGCTACTTTCCACATCAAGGTTTACGGTGCTGGAATCTCAGAGTAATGATGTCGAAATGTTTTCTTTGTTGATGTCCGATATTCATTCGGAGCAGATTCAGAGAAGTTTTGGTGTAAATCTGAGGAATATTCCAGAAGACAGTATTCGTCTTCCTGTTCTGGACCAGTTGTGTAACTGGTGTTTAAAACTTTTCCTACTTACTGATAAAATTACATAAATATTCTATTTTTAAATAATAAAGGTTGTGATTATTGAATTGCAGGTTGTGAGAATGAGTTTACCGGCTCAAAAAATTTCTACTTATGAAAAAACATCTGACCATATTCAAGATGGATGTCCAATCACTTCAGAATGTTAGTTCCTGCCACTCACTTAGCTTTGCCGAGAGAGAAACATCGAGGGCAGCTCACCACTGTAGGAAGTTATTCCTGTCATGCTATCTCAGAGTCAAAACCTTTGACCATTCCTATTGTTGTGAGCGACCTACACACTACACATAGTCCTGCCAGCCGGGAAGGGTCTCGGTGATCGGATTCTTAACATTTATTATGATAATAATTGTTTTTGAAAGGAAGGAGGATGGAAATTTGCTAGCCTCCACGATCATTCCATTTTTCAAAGTTTTGTGTGGTAGATATACGGGGCTATTGAGAGTTGACATGTTTGCTGTCTTTATATTTCATGGGAGGAACTAGTGTGCAGTTGTGAAAGTTGTAGAAGGTTTTAATGACAGAGAGAGAGAGTTTGCTCGATCGATTTTATTTTTCGTAAAATTGATGTTAAATTTGTAAGGATTTTATGACTGGATAAAACCTATCGAAAGGTTGTTCTTTGAGATGATTTATAGTCACACTGCGATGTCTAGAACACGACTAGTGACGCCCTAGCACGTGGTCTGGGGGATCTTTCAGTTGAGGATGGGGAGGAGGTGATTAAATAAATATCTGTACTAAAGCTTTATTTTCTTGTTTATAAAGCACTGTATGGATTTGATTCTTGTGCTTCACGGTCGAGTGGTCTGACAAGTAACACACACTCGGTGAAAGACTTATTATTTCAATACTTTTCAGGTGATGGTTGGGAAGCAAGTGGCAATCGCCACATACCGGTCGTGGATAATCTGCTTGCTTCTTGGTGATGATGTATGTTATTCAAGGCTCGTGCAGCCTTCATTGCAGTACACAGCTTTGTCCCTGTAGTGGAATGCCGGTAAACAAACTACTGTATTGTGTGATAATGATGCTGATGGTGTGGTAGTGGATGCTGAGTGGCTGTTTTTTTATTCCGACAATTTTTGCACGAAGAACAGAGGCTTTGTGTGTATCATTGTTCTGCTGTGTGCCATTAGACCATTGGATTCCACATTGCAATGGGCGTGTCTCTCCCTGGCGCTATGCTTGAGTTATATATATTACGATGTACAGCGAAGATAATTCATTACTGTAATGTTATTACCTTAAGTTCACGCTGTAACATGTGACAGTATTTCTTTGTTTGATTCCAAATGTAGTAATAAAGTTATTGCTAACGAAAAGAGCATTGGCTCGTTATGTGTTGCAGTTGTTGGTTGGGTGTTATAAAGTTTCTGTCACATTACTATGTAGAATTTTTCTTTTACATTCTTTGGTCTATAGTATTCTCCAACAGAAGTTTCACATCACCCACGATACACTATTTGTCAATGCGTAGAATATCTCATGGAAAATAAATGGTTTTCGTCCTATAAGGGTTAACTCCTGGAAAATGTACTTCACAGTTTAGTAGAGGGCAGCACACCTAGACAGGTCACGGGGGCAAACAGGTTTCTATCTTTTGAAGAATTTTTTGTTTTGACTTTTTGGCCGGAAATTCAAATTCAAATCCTCAAAGGGGCATTGGGCTATTTGAACAGTGGAGCGGTGAAGGCGGGGAAGATCACAGCTAACGGAGGCATGGGAGGATAGTTAATAATACTTCTCCATGTTAGCTACAGCTCCACAGCAGTCTTGAACTCTTTCATGGGCTGATAATTTCAATGTTTGGACGCTGGCATCCCGAGAACAGAGCGGAGTGACTGCCTAGTGTGCCCTTAGTTCAAGCTGTTTGTTAGGTACACTCTGAGTAGTTTCACAATTAAAAACTGACTTGGATCCAATTAAATCTTTCTCTCTTAAGATGGTATAATCACAAACTAGTGAATAATACAAATGACAGCGGTACCTTGAAAAGCCAGGTGACACAGGACTGCTTGTGAAGTCGTCATCTAGGGGAGAGAGCTCTCCTAATGACTGCATTATTCACAAATGCATTACTCTCCCTTTGCCGCAGTTACTTTTGGCCCACTCTTTCATTATCGACAGTCACTGGGATCTGTATAAGCTTAAAAATCATGTTCATGGTGACAAACGAGTGTTTTAACCCCTACACTACCGCTCGACCTTTCCCCCTAGGGAAGGCGTCCTGAACCTGGAGGCGCTGAGTTCGATATTTGTGTGGTGCAGCTTTCTTCAATCGATCCGGCTGTCAGTAATATGTACCTGGTTCCATACACGGGTTTGAGGAAAGGGTTTGTTTGTTAGTGTTTTACGCCACGCAAACAACTAAGGCTATATAATGGTAATGTTACATAATAAGGTCGAGAAACGATAACCACGTGATATGATAACATCAACAACAAAAGCCAACACAAGGAGAGGGAAAGCTAAAGCAGAAAAAGGAAATATGTAACGCCCTCACAAAAACAACTGACTCCAGCGACCTAAAAATAAATTAGGGATGAACCTTTACCTTTTTACCGTTCTTTTTAGTTTCCACTACCATTGTCGTTATCTGTTTTTTCTTCAGACATTCGAAAGTTGTAACTCTTTGCAATAAAGAAGGCGTCCCTAAGTGAGAATTTATAAACAGAGAATGTACAGCCAGATGAGACGCTAAAAATGGGAAACGACCTAAGTCAACACAGATATGAAATATATTAAATAAATGACTGCAATTGACAGTAATGACATGATAATTTATTATGATGTTGTATTGTGATGAGATGCTGCCGTAGAGTCTTTCGCAATAGCGAACTAGTTGTTCTTTCTTCCTTTCATTCTTCAGTTCATGCATGCGTTTGCCTGTGTGCGCGCGGGTATGTGTGCATGTGCACTCGCTTACACGTGTTTTCAGACTTCCTCCTCTAGGTTCATGAGCCCAGTGTAGGCAGGCGAGCAGCACAGCATTTAACATTTAAAAGATATTCACCACAGCACCACCCACACCCTCCCCCAGAGAGAGAAAGAGAGAAAGTCTTTGTTGTGGTGGAGCTGAAGAGCTGTCGCAGAGCAAGGGGCAGGGTCCTTGCGCCATTAGTCGTAGTTGCGGGCCTTCAAAAGACAGGACTTCCGCTCTGCTGAGCATGACGGGATGACATAGACAGCTGTCCCATTTTGCAAATTACTGCTAAAAAGTGGGATGCAGCCGAAAGCTTGAAATCATGATCACAAAAGTCAGGCAAAGCATAAGTAGAAGACGAGCAGGAGGGAAGGCGGACATCGTTGTTCCGCAGGAAGATTGTACAGGTCGCCGGCGAGATGGCAGCAGCCATTGGGTGACATTAGGACTTTTTTTAAAAAAGAAAAACTCTCAGCAATACTGGGAATAGAAATTCATGTTTCTGGTAGAACGGCAGTGCATTGTAACCACAACGAGGCACTTCGTTTTCAGTTAACATTTTTTAAGAATAATTGCAGACCAATCGTACTGTGTCCCATACGTCTCCTAAACACGATGAACCACTTACTCCACTGACCCTGCAGCCGCTAAGTTACTTGTGTGTGTGTTTTCTTTTTGAACGTCCTGTATTTTTAGAATCTGAGTCCTTTGGAGAAGCTAGTTCACTCCTCGTGAACAAATGGAAAACACACAGGAAGGAAAGGAAATATGTGGAAAAGGGGGAGAGAGAGGGAGGCAAGAGGTGAGGACGAAAGTTCTCATTCCAACTGTCTTATAGCAGTAGTTCAAAGGGAGACAAGCGAAGACTGGAGTTGTCCCAGTGTTGATGTACCACCTCTCTGTATGATGATCCTTATTACTTATTGTCAGAACTCTGTATGGAATGTATCTCCAACCTTTCCAGATAGTACTAGAAGACATAATTAACAATAAAACATTTCCGCACCACGTGCGATTTACACCAATCATGAGAAATCTCTACACGGTGTCCGAGCACTCGTCGCTTCACAAAGATACAAAAAAATAAATAGTAAACAAAAGCAAGGCGGCATCTGCCCTCGTTGGCCTAGAATCGGGCCTGGAGACAACTCGATGTACGAGAACCTCAACAACACTAATGACTACATCACGTGGGTCTTTGTGTGATAGCCTGTACTCTGTGTAAAGAGTCCTTCTAGTAGGAAATGTATCGCTGACTCTAATGAAAGTGCAAGAGGATGATCATCTCTTCAGTTTACTCAAATCGAAGCGGACAACACGACATAAACAATATCAAAGAGAGGCAATCACCTCAGCCTGTTAGGCGAAGGGACAGAACTCTTTATCTCAAACTCTCAACGTCTAGCAGACCCACCGACTCAATTTTGCTGAGGACAATTAAACTCAAAAGCAGGCGCGCGTGCACACACACACACAGGTGTTTGCAAGGGTCTGTGGGACAGGTGCTCCAGGTGTTTGCAGTGGACGGCCATTGAAAGCTGTGTCCAGAGGATGTTGCTAGGGAATGACCCACCAGCGATGACATGACCTTCGCTGCGGTGACATCAGGGTGACAATTCCAGAATGACCGGCTTTAATTTCCTGGCCCTGGCGGTGAGGAAATAGCAGGGACCCCGACTGGCCGGGACTGAGCTGCTTAAGCCCTCATCTTCGGTTTGGACTTCACCAAGTAGACAGGACCTCCTTTGAACGGAGGATGGAGGAAGCTGTATGGACAGCATGCGCCAAGCTTTGTAGGCAGCGTGAACTTTGAGAACAATGTGAACATTCTGGTTAAGTGTGAATAAAGATGTGCACACATTACATATGAAGCTTTGTTCACAGTATGCACAATAAATACTTGACTCCACGGAGGGTTAGGGAAGGCAATGCAGCGAGAGGGAGAGAAGATGGCCGCTCCCCCCTCCCGAAATAAGTGTGACCTTTAACATTTCACTCCCTAACGGCTGAGGGTCAAGGACGACCTTCACCTTTAGCGTGTATGTGAAGCAAGGTTCACATCTGATGTGTTAAGAGTACATACGACACTTAACACTTGAGCCCCTCCTTGCACCAGGTATGAACTTTTGTCAACAATTTTCTGGTAGCACGGAGAACTACAGTACAGCAGCATGACGGTGACAGAAGTGAGGGATGTGAGGTAAAGCCATGCAGTGAGGTGCAGACAGAAGGACCTGTCACACTGGACACGACCGACAGCCGCGACCAAAGAAAGCCTTCTCAACAATCTGTAAGAGGTTCTCGAAGCTACTTCGCTTGACCTTTGAATTGATGGAGAGAATAAGCCCTCGAGTCGTCACGGTGGCTGAGGTCGTTCATTCAAGTACTGTCTGCAAGCGTGAGTGGCGACATCTGTATTGGCTGATTGTGTTTGGAGTGAGATCTCGAGGTATATCACTTATTTGTTTTCTCGGCAAAAGGGTCAGAGTTCGGTTAGTGGGTCTCAACATTCATTTTTCTTTGTTACTTTTTCCTGTTGTCGTCATGCGTTCAGTGTGCAATTCAAACAAAGGAAGAAAACATACTTATCACCAGACTCTTGTACATATTAATTACTTTCGCCATATGAAACACTTCCTACAAAATTTATTTAAAGTTTTGCCCAGAGAACCTCTTCACTCCTTTTCCACTACCTTTACGCCGTATTCACGAAGCACAGGTGTGTCCAGGTAAATCATTGGTAAACCTGGTGTCTCCATAGACACCGGCGTTGTATTGGTTGGGATTGGTTTATAATATAAGTAAAATAAAGTAATATCGTGCAGTTTGGACATTTGCCCTTGATTTTTGCTCATTTTGCCCACAAGTGATGACTTGCTGCATAAAATACTGTCTTTGTGTCTTTGGAACAACAATGAGTAGTGTTTACCATTTGTAAGCTCCAACAAATCCTAGATGTCAACAACGGTGTATTTGTCCTCCTTTCTGTGACTTGTGACTGTCTCCCTTATTCTATAGTGTCTTGATTGCTGCAGCAGTCACGAATGTTGTGTCACGTGCTCTGTCAATGTCACGAGCGGATGTCACACGTGGTCTGTATCAATGTGTCACGACTGCTGTGTGCAGACGGTCCGAAAACAGACTTTTGTTGAAGGCAAAATATCTTTTATCTTTCATGCTTCACTTACCTCAGTATTCTCTGGCCCCGTAATTGAGTGACGATGAGGCCATTCATAATCCCTCCATTGCAGCCAATGAAAACAGCCGACACAGAGGACATGGCAGCCTCTAACGTGCTTTTCCAAATTGTTTTCCTCGATAAATCTTTATGCATGAATGATGATAAACAAAGACTACTATAAATGTGTGTGTACGTCTGTGTGCGTGAACAACATTTACGAAGATCCCGTTGTACATTGGTACAACTGCGTAAAATGTTATTTGATAAAGAACATACGTAGAAAAATAATGAGCACAGACAGACAGACAGACAGACAGACAGACAGACAGACAGACAGACAGACAGACAGACAGACAGACAGACACAGACAGACAGACGTGAACTGAAATCACGCGAGTTATGACGCGAGGTGAAGTCGTTGCCTGGGGCAACATGGGGAAACTCAAGGAAAATCTTGTTTTCGAACAAAGTGGTGTCCAAACAAACTTTGCAGATGTTTTACCCCTCAGGTTGTAAAAAGCGGGTACCTACCCTGGGTTAGGAAAAACATGAAGTAGTGTCCACGGGGTGTGGACATCGTATTTTAAGTACGAAAACAAAACGCTTTTTCTTGAGTTTTCCGTTTTTCCCTCGGTGGTGTAACAAGGAAAAGCTGGATGTCAGTCTGAGCATGGACGTGTATGTCCAATCTACCTAGCTACTTATATACATTTCTTGATGTCACCCTTCACTTCTTTGTACTAGGAAGCTGCTTCGGGTTTGCTCTTCCTTTCTATCTTCAAGGCCCTCCTGTGGTGACAGAGGTCTGGGATGTCGTTCGTTTTTACCTCCTTACTTTTATTTGTTCATAGTTCCCTTCCATTTTCCTCCCTCCGACCAAAAAAAAAAAATCGAGAAAAACAACAAAGACCCGGGGTATAAATTAAGACCAGCCACGGAGATCATCAAAACAAATGATGTGTTCTTGACAACCACGTGACCTTATCGCCACCCAGCTGTCCCTGCTTTTTGTGTTGGTGTTGCTTTTGGACAGTGAACATGATGCTTCAGGCTAATCTCATGTATCTTCCGACATTGTCTTGTTTGTTTGCTTTTTAAAACCAAACTCAAAAAATTAATAATAATTCTTCGTTTCAGATCTGATTAGCTATTTGTTTCTCTTTCTGTTTCTCTCCCTACGGCATCGCGCCAGAATCTATCATTTCCTCTCACCTACTTTTTCTTGGTTCTTTTTCTGTCTGATGTTGTCTGCCTCCTCTCTCTCTCGACCTTTCTGTCTTCCTGTTACTACCTTTATGTGCTTTAGCTTTCTCATTCTGTCTTCTTGTCTCTACCTCTCTGTGTCTCAGCTACTTCTCCCTATCTCTGTATCTCTCGGATTCTCTCGATCTTTTAAAATGTGTGGAGGTATGGGTGTGCCTCAAAAGACCTGCACACACTCGGGTGGACGAGGGACGACGGGACTGGGACATGCAGGTTGCTGCATGCTAACCCATTTTTTTTTTTCTTCCAGTCTGTACTTTTGCGTGTTTAGCGCGCGCTCCTGCATCATCACAGTACATGTGGATGGGGGAAGGGTTGATGGGTGATCGGGGAGGTCAAGAGGGGTACATACCTCCAGCAGCTGGCCCTTGTGTACCCTCCAGTCGCTGTGTCCCTGTCTGGCATTCACAACACAACGAGCAGACATCTTAGCAACTGAGCTGCTAGTAATCCGTGACAAGCACGAGCGGATAATCCAGTCTGAGCTTTGTCCGTGGATGTCGATAACTTGTCCCCCGCTCCTGCTAGTCTTCCAGTCATCTCGATGGGGTTCAGCTTCCGGTCGGCGTAACACACATTTTGTAAAGTGGAAAAAACTCAAACAAAACTGGTGTGAGCTTGGAGCAGCTTGCAAGCACCAGCCTCTGTTCTGACACGATTATTGTCAGGAGTGGCAACAGGTAGCAGCGCCATGAAATGATGAAAACACGGCGATGACGGACTGCCGCCATTATACAGCCTGAGATACATGTAGAGATACATATGTGTGACACATAATTTCAACCCACTCCCTTATGACCTGCCAAGGTGTGGGGGGAGGGAACCCTTTTCCAGAATAAATTCTTTCGAGAATAAATTGTTGAGATGGGTTCTAGTTGATGGTATGGGGGATGGGTGGTAAGGTGGGGGAAGATTAAGAAGCCGCACACCATTCTCCCGGAGGCAGGGTCTGGAACCAGAGCTATGGCCTGCGAGCAGACGATAAGTCTGGCCTGCTTTTGCAGACGCCTACGCGGGAGGTGTTAACGGGTTTCATCAGCCAGGCTATCCGCGTGTACATCCGCGTGTATCGCAATAATAATTCTAAATGAAAAACACTCGACAGAATAGAAACCTACTGGGGGAAGTGGGACGGGGCCAGGTGGTGGTGGTGGGAGGTAGATACATGCAGTGGTTACCTTCCATTGTGTCGCCACCAAGCGACAGTTATTGCCGCCGACCCTGAGGAGCGACGACAGTCACACTGGCGGGGAGGTGGTGGTGGTGGTCGGCGCTGCAAGTGGTGGGGGAGGGCAGGGGTAGAGGGTGAGAGGGGTTGGGGGATACAAGTGGTAGCGGCGTTGGCTTAGCCTCACCACTTCCTTCGCCGAAAGCGCCGTTGTAAGTAGCGGCAGGCTGGTGGTGATACAGCGCGCGGGAGGAGCGAATCGGTTGGCGGTGGTAGGCACCCGGTCTGTCGCACGAGGAGGAGGGGGAGGTGCGGCGCACGTTTTTTTACCGCTCGACTCGACGGCCCGCGGACCGCCTGAAGCAGCAGCAAGCACCACCACCACCGCCACAACCACCACCACTACCACTACAAGGCGCTGGCTGCCGCTGCTGTTGTGGCTGCAGTTGTTGTGCTTGGGCTGTATGCAGCGCGAAAGGCCGTGCAGCGTCGGAGAGCGGCGGCGACATGGAATTTTACAAGTGCGCTTTGGTTTGGGTGGTGTCGGCATGGGCGGACTACTCTTGCGGCTGGGGTGGCGGCGCCTGGGTGCAGGCCGACCCGGACACCCGGCCCGCCGTGCGGGAGACGGCGTACGGGAAGGTGCGAGGCGTGGTGCACACCTTGCCCTACCTGCAGGATCGTCAGGTGGAGCGATACCTGGGTGTGCCGTTCGCCCGACCGCCCGTGGGAGATCTTCGGTTTGAGGTGAGCGAGCTGTGACTGTAGATGACGTCACTTCCTGAGAGGTGTGTGGTGATTGTGAGAAGTAGACCCGTAAGTAGATCGTTGTCATCAAAGAAAGTAAAAGGATGATACTGGGACGATTATAGGAGGTAGCGATGATGATGATGATGATGATGATATGATGATGATGATGATGATGATTGGTATTGGAAGGGCTTTTGCAAAACTAAAGTTTCTCACACAGCTGGTGTCATTCTAAAAACTTTAACTTATTCTTTGCTTGACGTATTTGTAGGGGTAAGGGAAGAGGGTAGGTGATACCCGTGATAGAAAATACGGGTAGAATGTTCAGAACGCTGCCGCGTTTAGAAACAGCGACATGAAGTTTTGCAGTTCTCTCGACACTTGTACTTGAAGCCAAACACATCAAAAACACAAACAACTCTTGACTTGAAGCGTGACTAGCTTGACCTCGTGGCCTCAGACGGAGCGCAGTCACGTGCTGTCCTGGAGCATACGTCACTGTCTGGCCGCGGTGTGTGCGTGCGTGTGTGATCATGCGTGCGTACGTATCTGTGAGAACGAGTGCTTGAGATATCTCATTGCACGGAAGTCAGGAAAGTAAGCTTGATAAATATATTTTTTAAACCGTGAAGGTTTCGCTTGTCCTCCTGCAGTTGATTCTCCCTCCCCCCGCTGGTAAGACTACACCAGGGCCGTCCCCACCCGCCTGCCTGGTGGGGGGTGGCAGGAGGATCTGATTTGTCTACACGAAGGACGTGTCAAAGATTTGCACGAGTAATGGGTGACTAGGACAATGACAGGGTTTCCCCGTGTCTTCTCCGTGTATCGTGTCACCCACCCTGAACTACTTTTAATTTGCTCTCCACCTACTCTTCCCATCCGTTCATTACCTGTATGGGACATGTTCACTGTTCAGTCGTTCAAGCAGTGTGGGTTAACGACAACCTTTGTCAGTTAATAATGTTGGATTGTGGTCCATCAGATGATAAAGTAGATTGTCTCATACTGTACATACAGACTTAACAAGGAAGATTTCAACTTTGCAGTTGTGTGTGTGAGAGAGAGAAAGATGTATGAGAGAAACGAGTGTTCTGTGTCTTTCTGTGTGAGAGAGAGAGACTGCCAGAGAAAGCAAGGTCAGTGAGCCAGTTCAGGTAGTATAGGTCAGTAGGTCGAGTTTCCTGCTTCCTTCTCCCCACTCTCTGTACAATCACTCAGACTTGCAGACAGACTGGCATCTCATAATTCTAGGCTCTGCCGCATAATAGGACAGTCGCCTCGCCCTCGTCTCCCTCCCTCCCACATCCTCGCATCCTGCTGACAGCACCGCACATGCAAGGATGCGGCAGGGTTGGTGATGATGGTGATGGTGATGGTAGCTCGCGTCCCACATTATCAACCTCGTGTCCGTCCTCGTCTGCTGTTATGTTATTAAATATCGGTTTACTATTTATTACATAATGTTCATTGCCGACTTGCATCATCGTTTTCAGTCACAGTAAATCTTCATCATTCCTCTGTCTCTCTCTCTCTGTCTCTCTTTTAAAGACATGTCTTCCGGAGGGTTTGTGGAGGGTAAACGACCGAGTTTGATGAACATCTTCTCAAGGCCAAGGCCATTTATTGTTCTCCTCTTCCTCCTCTCCCTTGAAGACCTACCTTGTCAGCTGCGCTTCTTAATGTCAGTCATCAGGCTGTTTCTAAAGCCACAACTCTCCTTCTCTCACTCACATGCTTCCCAAAAGATGAATAAACGAGATAGAATCTCGAAAATCGATGCCTCGCCGCATTTGCCCATCACTCTATCCCATGATGTTAAGCAACTCCCTTGTTAACATGCTACACTAGGTTTATGGATGTATTGATTGTCTACTGGGGTATTAAGACATCAGGCTGGGTAGAGGAACTGACAAATGTTCCTACTGTCAACACACACACAATAATAGTCTGACAAGGAAACGGACAAACGATGATATGAATGATGTGTAGAGAATATTAAGAGACTGGAAGGACCTCGCAAATACAGCCTCGTGTAATATTCTTCTCACATCATTCTATCAGAGAACAAAGAGTGCACGTCACTCTCCTCGGAGAACAAAGAGTACACGTCACTCTCCTCGTTTATTTATTTATTATTTTTTTAACTTTTATAACATCGGTGCAAACGAGGAGACAGATGACAGACAAATTTGACACTTTAACTATTTTTTTATCTTGGAAGGAAGCGTTTCCTGAAGGTTTTGAACTTACTTCCTCTCATAGGACACGACCGGACATATTCTTGAAATTAAAACCCATCAAGGGCGGTAACGCCGTGTTACAAGTTGCATTACACGTAACTCAGGTTCGGTAACTCGCAATCCTCGCAGCTCGACGTAACAGACCAGAAAGGTTGTTCGCGCACACATTCCCCACCCAATCCCCAATTTCCTTTCAAAAATAGGTCTAGCATCCCTTCTCCAAGGTAACGGCAGGCTTGCAGCAAGGAAACATTTCAATGGCCGCTACCTTGATTTGTCATCAAGTGGCCAGGAGGACCGGCCACACCAGGGAGGGGCGAGGAGGAAGTTGCAGAGCTTCTCGGCATCTGCGCACTTGTCACAGGCGCTTCCTTCACCTGTCACGTGACGGTTACGTCCTTCACATGTCACGTGACGGTTACTTCCTTCACATGTCACAGTGTGGGTGTGACAGTTGCTGTTTAGAAGGCCGCATGCTGAGGGACTGTAATCTTGAGGAGAGCCTGTCAAGGTGGTGGTGGTGGTGAGGGAGGGAAGTGCGTGCGTGCGTGTTGGCGGAGGGGAGGGAACTGAGAATTTAATCTGAGAGATGGCCCAAGCGGCCTGGTCTGCCTTTGATGTCGACATGAGTGTAGAAATCCTCTCGCACGCAATTCTTTTTGACGTTTGATTGATTTTCTTCTTTCTTTCTTTTTCTCGTCTGAATCTCGTTTGCTTTGCTATTTCATATTTTACTGCTTCTGTTCTCATGTCGGTTATTCCCGACAGCCTCTAGGTGATGAGGGACGGCCTTCAACGGCAAGCTTCTGAAGCCATGCCGACAGATGTATGGTATTTAAATTTAGAATTTATCAGAAAAATTCTAATAATTCATTATGATTATCTATCCAGATATAAACACAGACATTCATGTAAAGCCAGTTTAATACCGTCTTCATGTATGTACACCAGGTGTTTATACCGTTGCTAGGACGATGTGTGAAGTATTCTACTTGTGTTGGATGCCATGATGTTCAGTCATCAAGACAGTATGGTTTTTAAAGGAGAACCCATCATCTACATGCCATCTACATCATGATTGACCAGAAGCCGGGTGCCGCTCACCCAACAAGCCGAGGTCTGGCGTCTGACTAGTCAGTCAAGGTCAGGTACCCGTTTCACACGATTGACAGAGTCCGGAACACGCAGGCGCAGATCAGGTTCAGGAGTTGTATTTCCTGTTGTTGCCAGACACCTTTGTGCGGCAACCTGTCAATAAGTCTTTTGCATCAGCCCCGCGCAGGTTTTGGTTTTATCTCTCTTTTGTTCTGTCTTCTTACGAGCGTTGTGGGGCGTTTCCTACATTCTAGTTCTCCCGTCCTCCCTGCAACCTTTTCCTTTCACTTTCAGTCCATTTCATTCAGTCCTTTGTTTGGTCATCGAAGAAAAAAAGATGAAAACACCATTGTCGACATCACCACGGCAGATAACTCCTGCTGGTCGATTGTGAGGGACTGGCAGGTTGAGGGAAGCAAGAGAATTTGTTGCAGCCGCAGGTTGACGATACGATGGCGCGTGCTCGCATCCTTGGTTACCCACCAGAACGAGGCTGGCGAGGACAGCACGTAAATCGGTCTGCGGCCTTCAATGGCTCACTGACCCTTGACCCTCCCATCACGAGGACGTCTGCTCAGCCTACTGGAAGGTTCTGCTCCAGTGAGAGACGATGTAAGATGGTCGACAAACTGTCGATGGGCGCCATCAATGAGCGTGGGACGATGGGGAAACGATGAAGGTTCACAAAAAGCCATTTTGCTCAAATTACTGAGCTGAGCTCAGCACACATTATGTTGTAGACATCATGGTTTTAACATCTATCTGTTCATAGTGATTAATAATTCTCGAGAACAAAGGAAGTGAGTGACATCCTGTGAGATCTTGGGGATGATGTATTGAGCTCAAACAAATCATCTGGAACAAATTGTGTAGTTCTCTTGTAGACCTTTAAATTGTTTGCGAAGTCTGTAACCTTAAAGCCGATTTCCATAGTTCACCAGACTCCGATTCCTCTGGTGACTAGTAAGTGGATCATTTACATTGTTACCGGAGCTGGTATCAGAGGAAATCACAGGACTACAGCTGTGCCTTGGTTAGGTAACAAGAGGTCACGTGACAAACAGTGATTAAACCGATATTAATTGATACAATGACTTGTGAGGAATGTCTGGGGAAATGGAACCTGTCTAGCCAAACACCAGCCTTCATTAACCGAGATGATGGTCAGTCACCAGACCGACATCAACTGAAACGATGGCCGGAGTCAGGAAACATCGCGAGCATTGGAAGAATATTTTTATTTGAAAGTTAACCTTTCTCCACAACAAACATTCTTCCTCACTCTCTCCTCACACACACACACTCACTTCAGCAGCCACTGGAGTGACTACCCTTGCACCATTCGTATCAATAACGGGACGGGTAGGTGGCGCTGTAGTGCATGTTTCACATCTGATGGCTTTCTCATGTTCCATTTTTCTCCCCCGAAGCTTTTGAGCAATGTGTTCATTGGTATGTGTAACTCAACCTGAAGTGTAATGCATCATTAGACAGCATCTCTCGAGCCCTCTCGCCAACCTCCCAGTGTCGGTTAATGTCCTCATAAAGCGCTCGGCGACTGGGAATTATTTTATGATGTCCAATCCTGGTTGACAGCCATCTTGTGTGTGTTGCTGCAGTGTTTTATTTACATTTCACGACTCTGGTTTAGACTTCTTTTGGATGGCTGAGAACAGATTACAACTATCTTTCCCATTAAAAATAATGGAAACAGGCGTCCGGAAGTTCCCTTGTCAGGAACATATTAACTCTTGCCATGGAGACACCAGCATGTACTTTCTGCTACTTCCGGTGCTCACAAGGCAGCTTGTCAGGCTTTTTGTCACTTGTCAGCCCTCCACGACTGCCATTGTGACAGCCTCACTTCTGGATCCTTCTTTATGGTCAGGGACCAGCTGCAGAACTGCTCGGCACTGGCACAGTAATGGCAGAGGACTTGACAGCTGTTCACCAGGGACTGCAATTACCAACCAGCAGCAAACACTTGTCCCGAGTTTGCTTGTCCTCCGTTCCCTTCTTACAAGCATTGTGCGCCCTCTGTTGGCAAACTTGTGGACTGGATGCAAGATGGAGACTTGTAGATTATCCGTCCACCCGTGGGGGTCTTCGTCTGTTTCTATTTACAGTATCTTGCAATTTATTTTTTTCCTTCCTCACCTGTATCTATTACAGAGGTAAACCTGGGGGTAAAGTTACCCTGCTTCATGACTACGGCCCTAGGGTCGGAAACCTTATCCGCTTGGCTGAAGACTTTGCATAACTAGAGGACACACACACAAACACACAAATGCAGTTAAGACACATTGCACAGTGTTAGGCTTCCTGTGGCTATAGATATATAAACTATAGTTCTTCATGAGTTAAGGTCTAAAGTAGTTTGTTCTAATATCATTTCTTGTAATTTTCAACAATTTTGACTTTTACTGCGCATTTATTTTTGTGCATATTTATAAATTTTTTAACCATTAACGGCTATCAACAGATAATTTTTATCAGAAAGAAAGAGTTCTGAGGCAGAGTTACAAGCCCAGCTGCCAAGGAGTCTACACACATGATAAAAACATCAAAGACCAGCCTGACACTTCCAATAATGATAAATCATGTTAGCGATTCGAAGAATGTTATTCAAGTTTTTTTAACTTTCAGACAGAAGTGGGTTGTAGCTGTGCGGCATTCGTATAATACATCAAATATTCTTATGATTTCTGGAAGCCGCACCAAAGGAGACCGTTAGCTTACTTTGAGAAAAGGCTAAAAATAGAAAGAAAATGTCTTGGCTCGACATGAGGACCTGTTTGGAAAGATGCCTGCAACGATGTCGGAAAACTTGACGGAGGGAATGCGAGTTTGAAAGGAAAAATTGGCTAATGGCTGAGTATTTCAGTTAGAGAAATGTGCTCACAATGGGGTGTGGGAACTGTCAGACTTCCAGTAAGTACAAAGCACGGAATGTAGGACAGGAGAAGGTAGGACATTGTTGACAGTGGGGGTAGGTAGGTACAGAGAACAAGAAATCACACTTATGATGGAACATGAAGGATGAAAGAGTGTTTGACATGAATGAAGGCGATGATGGCATGAAGGGGTCAGGATGCGAGTGGCATGACGGGTGAAGACGGCCATTGCATGTAGGGATCAGGGTCAGGGAAAGATAAAGAGGGGAAAAGCACGTGACATAAAAGGAGAAGAAGCGTGTGACATGAAGGGTTAAGATGTGCGTGTACAAAACTTTAAGAACACTGCTGGCCACTACTGTAAAGAAAGGCGGGGCCAGCGTGATGAAAATAATTGCTAATTTTAAAGGCTAACCCGAGTGCTCAGCAAAAAAATCGCTGGAAATAGATAACAAGAAACGATATCACAAAAACATATTCTGGAGGTATTTTATGACAAACAGACACGAAAAATATTATTTTAATGTTTTTCTCTTGATCACATCCGGATTTATCACGAAAAAGTGGCGAAAGGGTAGTATTTCTCGAAATATTTTCGTCTGCATGAGCTTCATTCAAAGAGGGAGAGATGCCATCCTAGGCAAAAAAATAAATAAATAAATAAATAAATAAATTAATTAAAAAAAAGAAAACATACCAGATTACAGTCTGCTGTTGCTGAGTCTTTTCTTCCACAGTCGAAGAGGCTCGGCCATAGTCCATCGTGGTTGGAAAATGCACTCGGGTTAGCCTTTAAATGTTTTCAGGGTTTGAGTCTTGTCGTCATACAAAGATAGTGAACATGTGTGTATGTGTGTGCTTGTGTGTGTGTGCATACATGTGGGTATTTTTATGCCTGCATGCGCAAGCGAGCAGACGTGACAGTAAAGTGACTTATCTAACGGCTATTATTAACCATTCCTGTTTCCCGAAAGCCTGCCATGATCAATTCTCTAATGTCTAATTTTTTGTCAGTTTGACTTTTCAGGATTTTCTATTTTTTGAAAATGTAACGATAAATGAAAATCTCTTTCTTTCTCTAATGTTGCTTCACTGGAGCATGTCGCACGGTGTGTTAGCCACTGCGTCCTGTGGGAAGAGATCACAAGACTTTCCTGATTGCTGTTTGAATTCCACGTGTGACGGTTGACTGAACTCGTGCATCGTCATGCAACGAGGAACACGCCAGTGCTTTTGAACTGACTAATTTACAGGCCAATAAGCGGGTAGCCAAGCGAGTTAATTGTATAGGTGGTGCTGGCAGCTTAGCGGCTAACAGACTGCAGTCTCCATAGTAACCAAGGACAAAATCACAAACAATAATATTGTTGTTATTCACGATGTGAGCAATGTCCAGCATCGTTACATCGTTGGATGGGTACACCTCGGTAGTTAGCATCGCTCTGCTAGAAATGACTAATAATCCTGTAGTGGATTGAGGACAAGAGTAAGGTGACTGGTGTGTACAAGGTGGTTACAGGTGTCACGTGTACAGGTGTCATGGTTACGTGTTACACGTTCCGCTAGCGACGGAAAAGGGACAACGAACATTGCTCACCTCAAGTTGCTTGAACACAAGTATCAGATGCGAACGGAGGGAAGATGGGGGTGGAATAGAGTGCCGTTAATGAATTTTTTAATGAAGCTGGACACAGAGGTATGTCGGGTAGATATGTTAGCTCTTAGTGTGTGGTTAACATCAGGTCCCGCGGGTAGCGCTGATGGCGTGGCTTGCCACCCGGCCCTGGATAAGTCCTTCACCCTGAACAGCTTCCTTGTTTCTCATGAATAAATGTTTCCAAATACACGCTTGTGTGTGTGTGCTTGTGGGAATAAGAAATAATAGTGGTATAACATGATATCAGTTGACACTGTATTACACGGTATTAACATGGTATCAGTTAAGCGCACCACGTGGTCTGCCCAGACATTGCCACTGGCCTCTACAAGGATGGAAACCTCGTAAACAAAACTCACCATTTTCTACTGACAAAAACAAACTGAAACACACAGGAATACGAACCTCACCTGCTCCCTGCTATCTTTCTTTCTGACATAAACGACGGGGAAGGTAGGAAAACATCGATAATAATAACATTCTGATAATCGCCATCTAGCGGGGAGGAAGGAGGAGGGGAATGGAACTTGGGGGAATAGTTGTAATGATCTGGTGATAAGTTCATACTTACAAGCTGTGCTGTGCTCCATTACCAACGGTTCCCCCTCCCCGAAAGAGTGAAGGGAAGGTGAGTAGGGGCTAATGGTTGTGTCTGTATCCAGTGATGGATGTCTAATCTCGCAAGTAGGATTTTCCTTTTTACAGCCTCAGGACCGATGTCACGAGCCGCCAGCCTGCAGTAATTAACCCCATTACCGATGCCAGACTGACAGGATTCCACGCTTTTTAATCGAACCGGCTCGGTGTTCAGCTTTTTTAAAAATGTTATTGCCCTCAAAGGGTTGTTGTGCAAGTGCGAATGTCTGAGACAGAAACTGTGATTTGTAGAGTACATCACAAGGAGGGCAACCATCAAGACAAATATGTAACCGCCGACTGGGGGTCCGTCGTCTGCGTCTTGAGACAGTGAACTCCAGTCACCGACTGATTGGTGGACTGTCCGAGACAATCCCAACTCCTATCCGGCATTACAATTTTTTAGTTCCACCATTTTTTTTCGTTCTTTGGATTGATTAATTTGATTTAGTTGATATTTTTGATCGCCTGTCCTCTCTACCGAGGATTTCCTCAGACAAGTTGAGTTCTTCCTGTCACCTCGACATCGACAGTCGTGTGAGTGGAAGGTGAGAAGAATGGGGAGAGCTGTCGGAGAAGGACGAGTGGACACACAACAGGTGACAGACTTGCTGAAAGTCGATCATTAGTTCGATTGTGTAATAGATATCCCCCTCCCGGCCAGTAACACCTCCCTCTACCCCTCCCCTAAATATAAAAACATCTTATGCGAATTCTTAGAATACTAGAGCTGAATTTCTGTCTGCCAGTCGCTCACGGTTCTATGTTTTTAGATTCTTTCATCACCCGTGCCTCTATTAACCTCGATTATAACTCTTTGGAATGTGGAAACACAAGAAGTCAGGTGATTAGAGCAGGTGATGTCTGCTCGTGCTTGGGATGCCATCACACAACACACACAGCATCATCATCGTCCTCATCATCATCGTCTGGCCTAAACTGGGTGAACAAGTGTAAAGATGTTTGCCAAGGGTTTCCAGCGAAAGCTTTGGGTGTTGCAACTACAGCCACATCCCCATCCCCGCCGCTGCCGCTGTAACCGTCGACTACAAGCCAGACACCTGCTGATGCATTTAATCCTCTGGCGCGGCGCCAAATCATTTGCAGGAGAAAACAAGCCAGCCACCCTCCCTTCACACCCGCACGCCCCTCCACAATCCTCCCCCGGGTATTTTTGTCTTCGCAACATTTCTGCTTCTTCAACGCCGTTGTTATTGTTATTTAGTCGGCCAATGTGTCTACGGAAATGCGAGTCCCGACCGAAAATAAAAAGCTTCGCAAAGAAACTCCTGTAGTAAAGTGAGAGCAAAACAATCTTCTGCTAGTTCTCAAGCTTTTTCTTGGCGGCTTCAACTTTCATTTATTTGTGGTTGCCGACATACATTAAACAGAATGAGGGACATTAAGAGTGTACTTGCCTCAGATGTCTGGGTGAGCATCAACTGAGAGAGACAGACAGGGAGCAGGACGAGCACATACACTCCTTCTTTCTCTCTCTCTCACACCCAATCTTTCTTCTCTCCCAGTTTGGTGCTAATTACTTTCGTTTGTTAACTTTGTTGGGTAGTGGCCTCGAACTGTAACCGTCGTGAACTCGAGTTCCTCCCGTCTGATGAGTGACATAGGGGAGGGGCAACACAAGACAACTCGGGGGTCGGTAGGTAGGGTCAAGGGTCAGTAGGTCAGACAGGTAAGCTGGGACAAGGTAGCACAGTGTGGTCATCTTGTAGTCAGTGCCAGGACTGACAGCCAGTGAAGCTCATGAAGGTGTGATGTAGAGTGGTTCATTGTCAGCTTTAGCAAAACAAGACGATCATCAGTCTTTCTGAGTGAAAGACAGACAGACAACAGACAACAGACGGTCTGAGTTGTAGGTGACTAGTCTCGTACCTTAGGGTGTAACTCACAGTTGGCATGTCTGGTGGACACAAGCTGTCCCTTTGTTTGCTACTTCGAAAAAACTAGAGTTTAGTCATTCCTTCACGTGTTTGTTGTTGCAACTGAAATGTTGCTATAAAAGTTTTCACTTGATGATGATCATCAGTGATGTTACAAGCAGGTGCCTGTTTGTTTTGGAAGCTCTTTCAGACTGTTCACTTTTCTTCACAAACCTGTAAACATCTGTGTGATAAGAAAAGAAAGAGATGAAAGAAAAATTGTCACCACGAAATATTACTGGTCCTATGATACCGAGTTTTAAAAAATACGAAAGATGTTGGTACACTTGTACACTTTCTTTTCCCGCCCATGCGATGGAGGATGTTCATTATGTTAATTATGTTAATGGGGTTTATGGTGGACATTGGCGACATCACGGTCTTGATATCATTCTGGATTGATTTATAAACTTTCTTTAGAGGGTTGTTCAAGCTGGTTGTCAAAAATAAAATTGAATAATTATAATATACATGTAGTGAACTTATACAGCGGTCCTATAAGCAGCCTCATGGCGCTTTACGGAAAAAGAGAGACGGACAGACCGACAGACAGACAGACAGACAGACAGACGCGGACGCACGCAGCATAACATGTAGACACAGCATGAGATGAAGATGTGGAGCCAGAAGATGCTCTCAGCGGCCACGAGGTCATGGACCGGGTCGATTATCCGATTCCTCGTCGCAGCTTCTTTCTAAGTGAGGTGTACATGGGGATGGGGGGAGGGGAGGAAGACAGGGACACGCCTTCAAAGAAGCTTCTGGTCTTTGACTCAACGAATAGATGACGATGTTCCATTCACTGACATCAATCGTCTGTTGCATGCGAGAATAGAGGAGAGTTGTCTTCTGCTAGAGCGAGAGAAAGAACGAGAAGGAGAGAGAGGTTGAATAACTGATTGATTGATTAATTGATGTCTTGGTATTTTCACGAATGTTTCCAGTTGTAAAGCTTCTTTGGCTACAAATGCATAAAGTAGACAGACAGACAGGCAGACAGGCAGACAGACAGACAGACAGACAGACAGACAGACAGACAGACAGACAGACAGACAGACAGACGGACAGAGAGACGTTTACTAAAGAGAGGTAAAATATAAAAGTGCCGTCTGCTTGATGTGTTTGCTGTCAAAATCAACTAAAGAATTTTCTTAATGAAAAATAAAGCTATGTTTTTTAAGGAGCAAACAGCTGATCATTCAGGTGAGGAGTTTCATAGACACATTTACAGCTTAAACGATGGCAGGATGAGATGCACTCTTGAGGTAAAGAATAAAAACAAAAGTGCTGGAAGACGACAAACAGCACTCGTGCACTATCAGGGTGTGATTAATCACACCCGTCAACAAGTCTTTTTGCAACTTTAGGAGATCCATTATTAAAGCCCCAGGAGGGTGTGAAAAATGACAGACACCAAGAGCTCTGGTCAGTTGAACATCAAACCTTTGTGATATCAGTATGCAGCTGCAGTCTTGCCATCTTACATTGGATGCTGACAGTTTGCTCAAACACTTTTGCATGTGTATGTGAAGATTAATGACATCAATGGCTTCCCATACACAGGTGTTGAAAAGGAGACAGAATGTATCCCATCACACACCAATTGACTCCATCTTGAAAGTGTCACGTGGTGCTATAACGTTTCCTCCTCTTCTAGAAACAAATACTTTTACAAATGAATGTCGAGTCTGTTAAGTAGACTCACATCTTCTAGCCACAAATGAAAGCCATGTGTTCTGGAAGCTTTTAAAAAACAAATTAACGGAGTATCTTTGGAGATCGTGTACAGAACACGGAGAATGAGGTTTTGGCTTCGTTTAATGAACTTCACTTTGTGTAGCCAGAACGCCACCTCCTCCAAAATATCCTCCTTCCCACCCACTGAATTTTCTTTGCCTACATTTCGCGCCTCCTTGTCGATGTTAGCAATAATCTCAATAATATACTCAGTGTTACACCACCTCAACATCCTGCTTCACGAAGTAGGTGTGAGTGAGGACATCCGCCATGTGGAAGAATAAAATTAGCGTTGGGGATTCCTCAGACAGGAGAACATTTGTTGGAGTTAGGGTCTGACAAGTAGGGGACTGAATCCTTGCAGGTAAAGCAGTTTATGTCTATAAAGGTGAGGTTGGAACGGTTGAGAAGGGTTGTAGCTGTCTGTGATGTTTCACATCCTTGTCACAATCATGTTGCTGTAGTGCACTGGGGACACAGAACACGTGGGTTTGAGTTTTAAGGATGCAATAAGAATTTGCTACTTGAAAACACGAACTACTGAGGTAAGTACATCGCTTTTTATTTAATTTATTGGAATATTTTACAATGAAGACGACAAAAGTTAAAAATAAAAAATATTTAAAAAAATCAAGAGCGCCCCCTGCCAATTGCACATGGACGCCAAGAAGCCTTTCATGTTGTATATTCACTCACATAAAAGCTTCATCTTCTGCAATTAGTCCCTAGGGGAGAGTGGAAATGACGGGAAAATCGTTAACATTAATAATAAAAGTTTTTGGAACATTAATGCCCATATCAATGCTTGTAGTAGGCTTCGTGTGGAAGGCAAATTGAATTCCATCAACGATGGATCTACATTTCTCAAATACCTACTTCACATCAGCAAATAACTTGTTTAAATTGTTTGAGCGCAAATTTACTTTTTTTTCGACGTTCAAGACTCACCAATGAGCAGAAAAAAAACAAGCCAATAAATTTAACAATACTCCCTGCCGCCAACACACACACATGGGATGCTTTAGACTTTTGCACCAAGCCAAGACACTTAAAAAAAAGTTGCTAGTTGATTAATTTCCACAGACAGAAGTGACGGGTTTTAATTAAAAATCCCGTCAGACTTGAGGTGGCTTAGAAACTAACCCCTTCATCCCATTACCCAGAATAATTCGATGATCTAATTCAGCAAGAAACAGTGTAGTGGAAGAAATAGGAATTATTGATGCTAAAGGTCAGTAAAACTATGGGTGTGGTCCCTGTCGCCTAGCAATCAGGCCGCAGACCACTCGTTGGTCTACAAGGTCTGGACAAACAGCTCAGGACACACTTGTCCACCATGAGTCTCTTTACAGAACAAACTCTAGGCTTGCTCACAGAACTCTTCACTCCAAACCCAGGGGTTAATCACTTCCGGTTCTCACTACCAACTCTAGGCTCGTCAGATAGTGAGTGGTCTCGTTTCCACACTCTAGGCTTGCCATGGAGAGCTCTTCTGACCTCTTGGGCGTTCTCGAGGTTCATCCCTATCGCAGCATCAGCTACCAGCTGCAGAAGCTTTGCTGTCATACTTCTCGTCCAGCGAGTGTTGGGTCCAAAATTTGATTCTAGCACCAGGCGAGTGTAAAGTTCAGGAACATTACCACACCACCACTAGACACCCGACCACTGCGCATGAGTGAGGCCTCGTGGCCATTCAGGATCATCAGTCCGACAAGAAGTAGTCCTTCAGTCCTAAATAACGGACAGGCCTGCTTCTGACTTTGACCAGCTCCCTGGGCGAGCTGAGTATAGGTTTCACAAAGGCACTTGGTCTGTCAGTGGAAATGAATTATTAATGTGGCAGGCAATGTTATCTAATGAGCACAAGGTGCTCGCAGCCATTTTCCCGCGCAATAAGACTGCAATAAAAGTTACACCATTGAAGACCCTGGCTCCGAGTTGTTTTCAAGTCAGTCGGCTGCTGCTAGACAAAAAAATCCTGTTCTCACCTTTCATCGCCCTACCCAGCTCCATCCACCGCTGTGAAGAGAGGCCATTAAAGTCGGGGGACAAGCACTCCCAGACAACTGACACCTCTCTGTTGGAAAAAAGCTCAAAACCTAAAAATGTTGATGATGTGGTGTGGTTTGTGTTTAGCTGCACCACTTAGCAGTTGAGCTGTGACATAGGACTGGATGCCCTCCTTTTGGAAGAAACCTGAGAGAGAGAGGGTGTTGTGTGTACAGTATATTTTGTGGAAAGGAGCTACCTTTAATGATGCTTAGACTGCTTCCTGAGTGGACAGGACCAACTCTTGTTTGTGTTATGGTTTCATGGAAATTGCAGGTAATTAGATGGTGCAGAGCTCCCCGATAGGCCTGTAGGGTGCACATGGTGTTTGTCTAATGATCAGGTAGCTCAGTGCTAGATACTCCCCACCAACCCCGGTATGTCCTTATTTGTTCGTTTAAGAATATGCTTTACAGCATGGGCACAGAATTCTGTAATCGAAGAGCCTTAGCTATCCCTGACCTGTTGTTCCTTTGGACAATTAGAATAAAAGAAAAATTATACACAAGATGTGAGCCTTATGATCTGCACCTTTTTGTTGTCAGAGGACTGGCATACCTCTCCCAGGTTTAGAGTTGCCCACGAGGTAGGTTGCCTCCACTCCATGGTTACCGCCCATTCAGAGATGGGACTGGTGCAATTTAATCTCACTGGTGGCACAATAGAATTCATTAGCATGCCTCTGGGTCTGGCGACGACATTTTGTTCCCCGTAGTCGCCGAATAACCGTCTTCAGGTCTGCAGATACAATGCTGGCGTCAAGTGGAGATCACCTCGCGAGGCAGTTGACAGTCCTTGAAATCTTGTCTCCCCTTGCTACCCTCATCCAGCCTCACATACCCTACCTGCTACTTCCCCGCATCCCCACCCCACAGTGGTATGGTGATGTACGAGGCCATGTCTGGGGGATGTAGGACTGATGCCCGATGCTCTTTTCTTGTTAGCATTCCATGTGGAAGTGTGGAAAAGTGGAGAAGATGAAGTGCGTTCATCGTAACAAGGACCGCTCTGTCTTCTTTCTTCTCTTTTTTTAAATTTGGTGGTGGACTGGGAACCCGATTCATCTAATGTCCCCATTACCCTGAAGTGTGGGGGCGGGATTTGTCCACAGATGAAACACTTGGCACAGGAATATTGTAAGAACAAGTTTAGTATTATAATATTACAGTAACACAATCCTTCGGTTGCTGCCGGCGGTCTAGAATTATCTCCGTGCTCGGCGAGAGTTGAATGAAGTGAGGACAGGCGCTTAGAAATAGAATATTCAGGCGCTTAACTTGTCGATCCGCTAAACCCTTGGCAACATAAAAACAAACTAAAAATCTTGTTAAATCTGACACGCGGTGAAGGCCTTCTTCCCCGTAAAATTGGTAGCAAAGAAAAAAATGCGTTAACAGACCGAAATCTCGTTAAAAAAGCTTTGATAGATGTTAAATTGGAACGTCAACATTATTTTAAAATAAATGGCGAAATGTGTTCAGTGCACGAAGGTGGCAGAGGGAATGAGCAGGCAGCCTGTGAAAGAAAAAGGAAGATGAAAAGAATAAACACAAGAAACACACGCGCGCGCACACACACAGACGTCAGGTGCACATTATCATGTCTCCGAGCAGTTTTAATATCTGGAGTTAGCATGGTCCAGTGATGGATAGCTCGTGCGTTCTCTGCGTTAAGAACGGGGGCCGTCCTCACAGGAGCAATTCCGCTGAGCTATCGGATCTTGGCCGCGGGCGGCGTGACAGACTGCCACTCCCAGCAGAGAAACAAATGTGAAGGAAAGGACCGACTGTTAAACTTTAAAAAACCCTTCTATCCAAGAATATGCAGTTGCAGGCAATGGTTGCAGCTTCGTCTCGCGCCACCAAAGGTTTTAGGGGCTGAGGCGTGAGGAGTCCCCAAGCATTGGGATGAATATTTATAGGTTTCGCTGTCGTTTCCCATTACCCTGACCATACAGTTCAGTGTCTGGGCCAAATCGGCGCTAAATGTGTGATAGACTGCGCTACATCAGACATGGAGACGCGGCGGGAGAGAACAGAGTCTCCGCTCGCAAGGGGGCGCTGGGCAAGGGGAAGTTTAATGGAGGAGAGTTGCCTAATTTATAGGCACGAGGTAAGAGACAATGAAACTCGTTGGGAATTAAGTCTCGAGTCCTGCAAAGGCCGGTTACCCTCACTGAAACGTGATGGCGCCCCGGATGTAGCGATGATGGCCGGTGGTGTGTTGGTCTCGGTTGGCGTTATTAAAGAATGAGCTTCATGCAGCGCCCGAGGGAGAAGTTTTCCTCACTTTCTCGTAGACCTCGTTACTCGTGTCTGCTGTTTGAAAGGAGATGCTGTTTGTGTCCACAGGCTGGCCAAAAAATTGTCTAGTATTTGGCTGACCGACTTTTAAAAAGAACTTATTAATTGAGTTTATCGAAACCATGTGGACAACCGGAAAATTGTGAGTGAGGTTAATGAGTTTTGTTCAAATTGTCTGTAAAGGTCTAGTAGGGTGCCAATTCTTTTTTAATAAATGGGTCAAACTTAGTGCAAGTAATATTTTCTCAAGATCTGAGTGGTTACACACTTAACCATCCTCTGAATTTTCTCGAGATAGCCTCCTCCCAAAACAAACTACTGTGAATAGAAACAGGTCAACAACAGAAGTTTGAGGTGTTTACCTTTACATTCTCAATGCCGAGATGAAATCCGATGCCAAAGACAGTGACCGGATGTAAAATATGTACAAACGTGGTGATGTTGGTAGGCATGTAGATGGCGCTGAGTTTTATCCAATCGTTTGAAGAACATTGCAACGCACAAAACCTTTGACCTTTTATCAGCAGGTGTGTGAGAAAGTCCACTAATTCTTAAAACCTTTCTCTCTTGCCCAAAACTTGGAGGTTGTGTAGACACACTATACAATTGACGGGGACAGTCTCAACAAAACCTCGCCAGACGACCTAAGGCCCTCGTTTCCTTCACCAATCAGTCTGTTCCATCTGCCCACACTCGCTCTTCATCTTGTGATTGTTGGTTGCACGGGGCCAGTGTGTTTCGCTCTTTCGCGATATTGGCGATGTTGATGTCAATGTTGCAGAAGCCACTACCGCCGTTGCCATGGAATGGTGTCAAGGAAGTGACGTCACTGCGGAAGGCCTGTCTTCAAACCAGCTGGGAGCTCAGCTACGTCAGGAGCCACTTCCCAGACTTCACCAGGGAGGACATGGACGAGGACTGCCTGTACCTCAACATCTATGTCCCAGTCCATACGGTTTGTGAAGCAGTCCTCAAAGTTGATTTTCATTTCCATGTTATCTCGACTGTGTGGATACTTTATTGTAAAACTGGCTAAACTCTCTTTCACTTCTCTCTCTTCTCTCTCTCTCACACTCAAACACACAGATGGGTGGACAGATAGTGGCACTAGAAACACAAGACATGAAAATACTGGAAGTTGTTGTGAAACCAATGTACGTTTGTGATCCAAAACCATGGAGAATATGTTAGTCTTCGCCTGACATATTTAAAGACAAGTTTATTAATCTGAACTTAAAATCATATTTAAAAATCCAACGAAAATGTTATCGCATGCAGCTCGCACATTATTTTCGATCTCATTAAAGTAAAAAAATATATGAGAACTCCTTGTTGACAGTTTGAGTTAAAGACTTGGAAGCAATTTGGAATGGGTAACGCGATAAAAGGTGGGGTAGGGGGACTGGGGGAGTGAAAGAGACCCCTTCCCCCCCAAAAAAAAAAATGAATCTTTGGATATACGTTGCCTCGGCGATGAGCGGCGACCTTTGACACGAGCTGTGGGCATGACGTCATATTTTGAAGGCAGGTGTCCGGAGAAGGTGGACTTCCGGTGCTGGTGCACGTGCACGGCGGCTCCAACGAGGAGGCCATGGGGGGCATGCTGCACGCCGATGTCCTGGCTGCCCTCGGCGACATCATCGTCATCACCTTCAACTACAGACTTGGTGCCTTCGGTAAGCTCCCCTTTCTTCTTTCTTCGCTGTCTCCACCTACCCTCCCTAGTACACCCCCTGCCCCTCCCAACATAGCGACAGTGTGTCAGGTGGTGTGTCAGGTAGTGTGTCAGGTGGTGTGTCAGGTCATTAACATGCAGGTTTGCCGATAATCTACTCAGTTGACCCCGCACCTGACAGGTCAGTGGGTGAGGATTTTTATGGTGCATTAGCAAATGTCTGGGTTTGCATGTTAATGAGTTCGATTCTTAGGGCGCCTCGGACTTAGTAGCGTGTGTGGGTTTGTCTGTGTGTTATTTCGATCTCTTCATTTTGTCACTCATGAAACTTTTTTCAATCGACATATGTCTCTCTCGCTTTCAATCATCTTTCTTGGGAGACCACCCATCATCACACCACCGACGACCTCCTGCTTCAATCTGTGCCACCAGCTCCTGAAATTAAAAGATTAAAGTTCTCCAAAAAAAATCGCCAGTTTGCGCGCTGTGAGGTTATGAAGGAATGCTTGGTGCAGAGACCGTCTCGCGGTTCTAATCTGGAGGGGAGAAGGGTGGGAGGGTGAGTACAGGCCCTGTAATGTAATTGCGTAGGAACCTTCTAATCGATTATCGATCTTCATCGTCGGCTCACGTCGGTGCTCTAGACCACCGCTGTGGCTGCTACACTGGATGGAGAGATGACACGAGTTGTTTCTTTTTAAATCCCAGAATTTCATTTTAAAGACGCAATCAAGAAAGAAGCAGATTGGTGGACATAGCGGAGGGCAGAGAGAGGGAGGGGAGGACAATATGGAATTGCAACACAGTACTTATTGCGCTGTTCATTTTTAGGATCATTTCTTTCTCTCACATGAAGTCTCTCTATGGAACCTTTCTTGCCGCTCTCAACATCTTCATAATTTCTGCCAAGTCGATCGGCAATTTAGCTGTCAAATTACTCTCCAGAAAGAACGGAGGGACAGTAATTACAGTAATTGCAGTTGTAATCGCTGTATAGTTCTCTTGCAATGGGCTGGCATTCCAGTGGGGACGTTGACAGCCTTCGCATGTCATCATGCTTTCTTAGAAACTGCGTTGCGACAGGAAAACGGCAGGAAAGGTATAAAAATATAAAAAAGAGTTTTTAACAAAGAAACGACACAACAAACGATTAGCATTCAATATTTCACCACAGTTATACCAATCATGCGAACATAAACTTTATACAAAACAAGAACTAAACCAAGTGCAGATTATAGGAAAATCAGATATTTCGAGCACACGTCACTGAGTGCGGAAAGGAGAGAGAGAGAAAATGAAAATGTATCTTGTAATCAAGGGTGATGGGAGACGAGAAGATGAGGGAGGAAACTGATATTAGTGACAAGGAGCATCAGGTGAGGGTGAGCACTGAGCAACTGGATCATGGTGTTGATGCGTGGGTTATTCCATCTCTCTATCCTAGCTCTCTCCATTTCTACGAGTAATTGCGAGGTCCACAGTGGACCTGGTCCAGCGTGCGCGGGTGTCAGCACGTGCAGCTGGGAGTTGTCTGCGCTATATGCGAGGGAAAGGAGTTTACAGCCCTAACTTGGTGTCGATGGAATCACCAAAGCCTTCCTTTTCAATTTCCTTAAGCTTGTCATTGTTCTAGTTTTTCTCTCGGGCGTTGAAAAGCGCCATGGGGGGCATCGAGCGTGCGACAGGAATGTAGTTGGGGGGAGGTCACGCTCTCGGGCATGTCCAATCCAACATACTGCCTCCTCCTGGGCCGGTGTTGTC